>NC_088688.1:132798702-133416782 GCF_028017835.1 Emys orbicularis | reverse complement strand
TCAGCTGCTTCAAGCATCTGTTTATTAAACCAAAAAAAAAAAAAAAAAAAAAAAAAAAAAAAAAAACCAACCTGATTTCAAAATATTTCCTTCTCCTCACACCACTCCAAAAAGTGGAATTTCCCCCAAAGCTATTCTTGCTAAAGGCTCAGATCAAGTAAGATTTGCTCCTGCACCAGTGACAGTTGTTCCATCTGTAAAAATGTCAACTCATGGCCCTTCAGGGGAAGAAAAAAAACCCAGTGGTGGTAGTGGTGTTGGGGAGGCTACAAGATAACAGGATTTAAAGTTGTGACATATGGGGGCATAGGAAAACTATTTTAGAGGGCTCCCTCTGAGTTCTGTGAATTTGGACTTGTGGAACCAAGGCATCCGGCTTGAAAGCTGCTTTCATCACTGGAAAAATATCAGAGCCTTTCATCATATGCTGGATAGGAAAGCACATCAGAGAATGGCCAGTAAAATGTAACAGCATCGTCTGGGCTAAATTAAAGGCTAATGGCTAAGCTGAGCACAGATCTGGAGTTCCCTGGTTCCAGTTACAGAACTTCCAAGGGCTCTCCAAATCGGACTGCCATGAAGCCCAAGAGTGACTCAAAAGTCTCCTCACCACTGTATGCCTGCAACGCAGGCTCTGGTCCTATAAATTCCCTCCCCCTTCAGACTAGGAAAGGGCACAGAATCACCGCTCCTCTGTGCCCATAAAAGGGAAGTTAAACCACACTGATGATGTGTAACTGATTGAGCTGAGTAGGTGACACATGGCAGAAGGCTCTCAGAGGCAGACTAACGACATCCTGCGCCCATAACTTTTAATGGGAAACATACTCCTTGCTTAAAGTTCTCTAACAAGCCATTCCATGCTCTAGCTGATAATGGCTTGAGCCCAGTGAATGGTCAACTTCTGTCACCGCCCATTAACTGTGGCTAAAGAGAGGGTGATGTGCTGTCAAATGTCAGCCACATCCTGTGAAATCAGGGACCTTTCATTCTGACTGGGGCCTCTGGACATCATCTCAACAGAAACAATATTTACAGTGTGTTTTCATCCTTCAGTGCCACATGGCAAAGACCCGAATGTCACAGTGAGAACTAGCCAGTACAAGGTTGTACACCTGTAACTCGTTATCTGTTGGGGAGGGAGAAAGGGCACCAATCAACATAAAAGACCAGATCCTCAGCTGGTGTAAATTAGCATAGCTCCACTGTTTTTATGCACAGCATCCATTACTCACCCTCAACCCTCTGCAAAATTAGTGCTTGGACAGACAGCCTGACACCAAGGCCCTCTTTCTGTCTCTGGAATGGCTTCAGAACAGACTGCAGCCGGGCAGCCACCACATGCCTCACTCCTGTCCAGAAAGGCTTAGCTCTCAAGATGCAAGGGCATTTCAGTGCCCAGGTACATTAACCCCTCGACCGCTCTACTGAGGCTGCCATTATTAGTGTCAAACATGATCTGGTCACATGTTTATCAGGAAGAAGGACTTGGATGGATGATTCAGGTATTGACCTGGCTGTCCTTTAGTGTTTGGGTGCTATGTGTATGAAAGAACCGCTCTTTGTAGGCCCTTGAAAGCGGACATCATCTGAATCTTCCCAGGCCCAATTCTCATTTACACTAAGGCCTCTTTACACTGCCTGCATGGTGTAAAAGGGCCTTTCTGTAGGATTCACTGCAACAACATTCACAAAGCCTATTTACAATGAAGGATGGGGCATGGAGAGGGTAGAAGAACTTGATTAAGTTTGGATGCTTTTTTCCCTTTTTTGGAGGGGTCTTTCAGTAGTGTTGACTATCAAGTTCATGTATTTGTTTTCAAGTTTTTATTTTGTATGTCTAGAGATCTACGACAGGAGCACTGGATAAATTGGATAAAATTAAAAGACAAAACATATGTCTCTTTTCACAGGGCCAGATTAGAACTGAGATGAAAGATGCTCTATCTTATAGTGCTTGTTGGAAAATGGAAACAGAAGTGCAGCTCAGCAAGGAGCGTAAATGTGCTAACGCGCACACACGGTCCCATCTAGCAAATGGTCTGGTCTCTATTATTTTCAGCCACCAATAACTCTTAGGGGACTGTTCTGGCAGCTGGGCAGAGAGATGCTTCACAGCATCTCTCTGCCCAGGCAGCTCTGCTCTACCTGAAGACTCACCAAGACAGGGGTTCAAGGCTGCTCTGCGTGGCTGGAGAGTTGCAAAGTCGCTGCAGTGGTGCCAAGGAACTGACCCACAGTTTCACAGAATAGTTATCTGCCTGCTCCCTTGGGGTGTTGTGAGGATCAACTCGTTAATGTCTGCACAGTGCTTTGAACATGTAAAGTGCTACCAAAGATTATTGAACATTTGCAGTTTTCCTCAAAAATCTTGCATCAGTGGAAGTTTTCCAACCAGGTGTAGCACGCTGCAATCCATTCTCTTCTCTACGCTTGTTTATTCACACTTTAAAAGCTATGCCTAATCGCACAGTCCAGATACAAACACAGGATAGAGAACAACCTCACTAGGGCGCCTATGTGCGGTAACACAAGTAATGACGACAACAACAACTCACACAAACTATAAAACAACTCGCACAAACTATATCTAGTGAACTCTTCTGACCCAATCAATACCTCAGAAGTGCCGATAAACACATTCCTCAGTGATGCCTCTAACAGCCCAAATACAGCCTAACCTACCTCCTTCTCAAAAGCCACAGAAGACGGATCCTGCAGATCAACAGACTTGGGCTGTCTAGTGCGATAACACCTTTGGAGGATGAGCTCACCACCGAGTGCCATTGCCTGCCAAGCTTTTACACTCCGTGAGCTGGCTCTATCACAGAGGTGGGCAAACTTTTTGGTCCGAGGGCCACATTGGGGTTGCACAACTGTATAGAGGGCCGGGTAGGGAAGGCTGTGCCTCCCCAAACAGCCTGGCCCCCGCCCCCTATCCGCCCCCTCCCACTTCCCACTCCCTGACTGCCACCCTCAGAACCCCCGACCCATCCAACCCCCCCTGCTCCTTGTCCCCAGACCGCCCCTCCCAGGACCCCACCCCCTATCCAACCCCCCTGCTCCCTGTCCCGACCCCTATCCACACCCCCGCCCCCTGACAGCCCCCCCGGAACTCCCACCCCCTATCCAACCACCCTCTGCTCCTCATCCCCTGACAACCCCCTCCCGGGACCCCCTGCCCCTAACTGCTCCTGTCCCGACCCCTATCCACACCCCCACCCCCTGACAGCCCCCCAGGATCCCACCCCCTTATCCAACCCCCCCCGCTCCCGGTCCCCTGACTGCCCCAACCTCTATCCACACCCCCACCTTGTGCTCCTTGTCCTGTGACCACCCCCTCCCATGACTCCCTGCCCCTAACTGCCCCCCAGGATCCCACCCCCTTATTCAACCCCCCCTGCTCCCCCTGACTGCCCTCCCGACCCCATCCACACCCCCGTCCCCCGACAAGCCCCCCCAGGACTCCCACTCCCAACCCTCCCTGTTCCCCATCCCCTGACCATCCCCCCAGAACCTCTGCCCCATCCAACCGCCCCCTCCTCCCTGACTGCCCCCCAGGACCCCCGCCCCCTTACCCAACCCCCCTGCTCCCCGCCCCCTTACCAGCAGCAGGAGCTCGCAGCCACGAAACCCGGCCAGAGCAAGCTGCACTCCCCACACTGCCCAGCGGGAGCGGCGGGCCAGAGCGTGGCCCGCGCGGCGACGTGGCTACAGGGGAGGGGCCGGGGACTAGGCTCTCTGGCCGGGAGCTCAGGGGCCGGACAGGACGGTCCTGCGGGCCACTTTGCCCAGGTCTGCTCTATCACATGCCTTTTGAGTCCTAGGAAGGTCTGTATGATCTTCCCAGATGCCCCTTCAATACAGTCTTTCCAACAGCCGGAAGTACTTATCAACTCGATCTACTTCATTGTTTGGAGCCTTTCTAAACCTGAAGCAGCCCAGAATATAGTGAAGTACATTGTGTGACAGGGCTGCCACACAAGAAGAATCTCCTCCAGGAAAAGGTGGCATTTGAAACCCACAGCATCAATATCGTACTGCGAGATTCTGCTTAACCTGCGAGTAGGCAGGGAGTAGGCAGGGTGCCATCCCACACATGGGTTTGGATTTAGGCAGCCAACAGACCATCTATAAGCATCAAGTGTGATAACTTTCGGCAGGAATCCCAGCCCAGAGTGTCCAAACAGCTGTCTCTTCTGGACTTTCAAGCCTGTGGTTAATAGAGTAGGATAATCTCAAAGTCAGCTCTTAATTGTTTTAAAAAGTTTTGGCCACTTTTGCTCCGAAGTATAGTTGATGCAGGTGTGGTGAAGAAAGATATTTTAAGTCCTAATGGGATCTTCTGGGGTGTCCAGGGTAGAGGACGGTGCAGATGGAATAGACCCATCCTTTAACAATGTATATGGAACAGAGATTTTTAGATAATTGACTCATTAGAAATACATTCATATGGTAAACACGTTTCTGGGTGAGCAGGGTGCTATCTTGCCCCACAGAGTGATAGGAGAAGCATAACACATGCTAACCAGATGTCAAATGATTGTAAACATTTCTGGTGGAAATTTCAAATCTGCCCTCTATCCACTTTGGTCTAATTCTTTGTATTTCATAGAAAAGAAACAAAATACATCACTAAAAATATGTGCAAAGGCTTCTGGGCTACTCAACACTTTAATGTTCACATTCAGATGAAAACTTCATTTCATGGGCCTGAAATAAACAGGTATTGTTCAAGGTTTTCTTTGTCAGACACAAATACTACAAGGGATGTCTTTACCTCTGTGCAGGACTATATGGTCAATCATGTTACGTTTGTATTTGGTGTGGTACAGGCAAAGAGGACAGCGAAGGTCTTTGGGTCCTTCCTCAGGAACTGCTGAATGCCCAGCTTCCACATGCATAGTAAAAGCAGATCTATAAAGTAAGGAGAAGCAGAAGAGATAAAAATCAGTATTTCATAGGTCTACACACCTCAAGTGCCACAGCTCTATCACTGAAATGCTATTTAAAGTGCTACAGATGCTACTTACTCCTGTCTGTGTAAAGCCACATGATACTTCAGTGGGACTCCTCATACAAGTAACACGTGTGTATGTATTTGCAGGATTTACTCTTACATAGCCATCACGTACTCTGACAAAATATTCTATTACAGTGGTTGCACTGATCACGGGGCTATAGTTAATGGAGCAAGAGAATTTCCATTCCACATGCTCAAAAGAGGTCTTTGGGCTGAAAACTTCCATGCCCGGTCTCTGTCAAAGGCGAAACATGTTTGGAAAATTTGAGCAAAATTCCTTCAACTGTTCTGGAGTCACAAGGCTGAAGATAAATATCACTCTGGCAGCAGAAACATTCTCGCCACCTTTCTTTTGTGGGCCTAACTCAAAAACAGCTGAAACACCATGCTCCAGATTTGGTATATAAATAGACTTTAGTTAGCAGTAAATGTTTTGCAGCAAGTTATACTACTAGCTGCACATGTAGAAGACAGATACACTGCACACTCATACCTAAGAAGTTAACTATGTACCTATGTGGCTACAAGGCCAGCTGTGGAGGAGGCGTTGGTAAACTTGAGTGGTTCAATAATTTTGGATTAAGGAGTGATGGAGCCTGTAAATGCAGCAAGCTGCTTAACTCTTCACTAAGGAATTTACAGTTCCTGTTGGCTTGATATAAGGACCTTTGGACTATAAGGTGGATAGAAAGCTGGCTAGATCGTTGAGCTCAACGGGTAGTGATCAATGGCTCCTTGTCTAGTTGGCAGCCAGTATCAAGCAGAGTGCCCCAAGGGTCGGTCCTGGGACCGGTTTTGTTCAATATCTTCATTAATGATCTGGAGATTGGCATGGACTGCACCCTCAGCAAGTTTGCAGATGACACTAAACTGGGAGGAATGGTAGATACGCTGGAGGAAAGGGACAGGATACAGGGGGACCTAGACAAATTAGAGGATTGGGCCAAAAGGAACATGATGAGGTTCAACAAGGACAAGTGCAGGGTCCTGCACTTAGGACGGAAGAATCCCATGCACTGCTACAGACTAGGGACTGAGTGGCTAGGCAGCAGTTCTGCAGAAAAGGACCTAGGGGTTACAGTGGACGAGAAGCTGGATATGAGTCAACAGTGTGCCCTTGTTGCCAAGAAGGCTAACGGCATTTTGGGCTGTATAAGTAGGGGCATTGCCAGCAGATCGAGGGACGTGATCATTCCCCTCTATTCGACTTTGGTGAGGCCTCATCTGGAGTACTGTGTCCAGTTTTGGGCTCCACACTACAAGGATGTGGAAAAATTGGAAAGAGTCCAGTGGAGGGCAACAAAAATGATGAGGGGGCTGGAGCACATGACTTATGAGGAGAGGCTGAGGGAACTGGGATTATTTAGTCTGCAGAAGAGAAGAATGAGGGGGGATTTGATAGCTGCTTTCAACTACCTGAAAGGGGGTTCCAAAGAGGCTGGATCTAGACTGTTCTCAGTGGTACCAGATGACAGAACAAGGAGTAATGGTCTCAAGTTGCAGTGGGGGAGGCTTAGGTTGGATATTAAGAAAAACTTTTTCACTAGGAGGGTGGTGAAGCACTGGAACGGGTTACCTAGGGAGGTGGTGGAATCTCCTTCCTTAGAGGTTTTTAAGGTCAGGCTTGACAAAGCCCTGGCTGGGATGATTTAGTTGGGGATTGGTCCTGCTTTGAGCAGGGGATTGGACTAGATGACCTCCTGAGGTCTCTTCCAACCCTGATATTCTATGAGTCTATTATAGCAAGAAAATGACAAACTCTGCTGGCTTTGGGCCTGGTCCAGTGGCCACTGAAGTCAATAGGAGTCTTTTCATTGACTTCAACGGGTGTTCTTCTGTGTTTCACTCTCCATAATGAATAGAGGATGGGACTTTTCTACATTCCTGAGAGGAAAGACCTAATCCCTAAATGCTTGAGAAACACTGCATTAAGGAACGCAAACCTCCATGTCACAAGTGTCAACATATTTAATTATATGTTGATTTAAGACCGTATTGTTTTGTCCAGTGTTATTGGTTGGAGAAAGGAGTAATAATAATAAGTGATGAACAACAGTCTAAAACTATGGAACTGGAAATACATAGAAATAACTGAGTTTTTATTTTGGGGGTGTTTAACCGATTTGATGAAATATTCAAATATACCGTCACACACTTTTGGGTATGTGTTTCACTTCTGCCGACTGAACTAGATGGAGAAAAAGGGAGGAGATTATAAAGTTATATGATAAAGACTTCTTTAGACAATCAGTGGGAACTTCACTAGAACATCTGCCTTCCTCACATCTCATGCTGGCTTCTAACGCCCTCAAAAACACACACAGGAGTTTTCTGACGGGACATAAACCCTCATGCTTCAAGGCATAAACCAACTTCTAACCACAGATGATCGGGAAGAATCATTCTCTGTGGACACACTATTCTGTAACAACCTACTGCAGGGATTTCTTGCACCTTTCCTCTTCAGCAGGAAGTAGTGAATGCTGTCAGAGACAGGAAACAACAAGGAGTCTGGTGGCACCTTACAGACTTATTTGGGCATAAGCTTTTGTGGGTAAAAACCTCACTTCTTCAGATGCACGAAAGCTTATGCCCAAATAAATCTGCTAGTCTTTAAGGTGCCACCAGACTCCTTGTTGTTTTTTTTGGAGTAGCAGCCATGTTAGTCTGTATCCGCAAAAAGAACAGGAGTACTTGTGGCACCTTAGAGACTAACAAATTTATTAGAGCATAAGCTTTCGTGGGCTACAACCCACTTCTTCGGATGCATATCTTGTTGTTTTTGTAGATTCAGACTAACACGGCTACCCCCTGATACAGAGACAGGAAAGTGGATTAGATTAACCCTGGTGTGATCTGGAAAGGCAGTTCTTATGTATTTCTCCCTAATTATCCATTGTTATGTTTCTCTTCAGCTCCAGTCAGCCATCTCAGGAACCAGAGTGCTTGTCTTTTAAAGTGTTAGAAGTGATTTCAGTTTATCTGTTTTGTACAATACTTACTTAAAGCCTGTATAAAAGGAACAATCTTTGCACTTGAAGAGTTTCTTCCCTCCATGTTTGTCACGGTAGTGACGCCGAATGCTCTGAATGTAACCCGAGGAGAATTCACAAAATTCACAGTTAAGGATGGCTTCAGTTTTCTGTTCAGCTCCTGCAGCAGCCCCAGAAAGTGGGATGGGGCTAATGTTGTTGTTGTTCCTGGCCAGAGCCGCTGACTGGTAATGGTTCAGCTGTTGCTGAACATCAGGAGGTTCGGAGTACGAAGAATCTGGGGAGAAAGTGAAGGGGAAGTTATACCAGTTGGTCAGAGAATGTGAGGTTTTAAGGACCTGATCCAAGTCCTGTTTACTTTGATTGGAGTTAGATCAAGCCCTAAATCATGAAAATGTAGACACTTCTTTCAGAAGTGGTGTGGAGGGAAGAATGGTACTTGTTCATCTCTATAATCTCAAATCTAGTTTATATTTTACAGTTAAAGGCAGTTGACTGAAATCATTATTTTTAATTATCAAGTGAGAGGCTTCAAAATGGAGGCAGTATAAAAAGGAGCCTAGTTTCAAGAAATCTGTAAACGGTGAAATAGAGGCAGGTTAATATACTGTGAGCATTCTTCTATATTTGACGCATAATCCAAAACAGATTTTCAGCTGGTGTGAACTGGTGCATTTCCATCGATTTATGCTAATTTACACCAGCTGAGGATCAAGCCCCTGATGTTTACGAGTAACCTATTTTTTTTTTAAAAGCATTTACAGTTATTTCCCCTAAAATTCATGGAATTATTGGAGAAACCCCTTAGCAAAGCTAGCTAAAACAAAGTGTTCCAGTATGGAGCATTCACTATAATATCTAACTATTCACATCCTAACATTAGAAACTATTTTAATTTTAAAATATAAAAATGAGATATATTCTCCAGTGGCTGATGTTTAGAAGTGAGACAATATTAAAAAGGATATTTCATCTTAAATCCCACTAAAGAGATTTCCAGTCAGGTTTCCTTGAAAGATATTTGTAAAGTTTGGCTACAGTGACAAAAACATCGACGTCATACAGACAAGTCTTAAGAAGTCCAAGAGAATTTTAAATGCCATTAAAATATCATGACAGAGAAATGAGATTGATGGGGCATGGGGGGAAGGAGAAGAGGAGGGAAAAATCTCAGAACACAAACTGAAAACCAGTATTCCTTCCTCCCAACATAAAAAAAAAAAAGGTCTTGAACCTTTCCCAATACACTGTTTTGAATGTGGAGGTTTGGAATTCACCAGCTTTGTCCTATATAACCGACAGCTGCCCATGAATGGCACGAATGAAGGCAGATGAATACAGCACAGATGAATTTCAGTGTAACTTTCCTGAAAAGAAAACAAAAGGCTCTTTTCTTAAGCTTTTCAAAAAAAGAAAAGAAAAGAGAGAAAGAAGAAGAGGGACTACAAACTGTACAAACCACCTCCTGCTTTGATGGAGACTTAATTTTCCAAAGTATAATTCCCTGAGGCAGGATATGTAGGAATTCTCTAACACCCATACTCGATGGAACTTAATACCATCCATTCTAACCAATTAGTAAAGACAAACAAAAGGCAAGCAGCACTACATAGCACTCACTGTGGGGACTTCTCCCCACCTGTCTTCAAAAGAGTACAACGCTTGCTTGCTTTCTCCCTGCCAAAAAGGGGAATATACAGGCTTTAGAAATGATAAACAAAACAAGGCAAAAAACAAAACAGGGAGAAGAGTTAAATAATGTCTCACGCCTCCCTTGGTTTATCACCAGGTGTAGAGTGAGGACAAAGGACTAGACATAAAGGATCCTGGTAAAATGCATTAAGTTCTCTCCTACATTCTTCTATCCAAGTCTCATGAACCCAGACCTGATCAGAATGCAGCATTTAGCATCTGTGCATTCATTCTTTCTGTAGCAAGTTTACCATTTCATTAGTGGTTTACAGTGTTTCCCTCCCCCGCCCTTAAAACCTCAAGGTTTGTTTTCCTTTTGTTCGAAACAGTCCCCCTATTCCCTCCACATTAGCACAGCCCTAGCAAGCTCAGAGCTGAAGCAGCCTTCTCTAAAAGCCATTACTCCCTTAAAGAGAGAGCAGGCAACGTGCTCCTCTGCATTGCTTTTGGCCAGTAAGTCATAAGAGTTCATTGTATATTTTCTTTCAAAGGGGGGAAGCGACTAACGTCTGGGTTATGTGACCCAACCATTCTAACATCCCAGCTAGACATAGCCTCCCATACAAGGGCCTGGCATCCTAATAATTTTGATGTCACAGCAGGCAGTTGTGTGCGCGCGCCATTCAGGCCTCCTGTAAATCACTGAACAAAACCTTGTTGATCCATTACTTAGCAACAAGGAGACTGACAATTTCCATCACATCTTCAGCATTCTGGGCCAGATCCTAAGCAGAAATAAACAGGTGCATCTTCATCCACTCCAATGGAGCTGGGCGTATTTATAGCAGCTGAGACTCTGGCCCACATTTTCACCCATCAATGTTTTGAATATTATCCATTGGTAAAAATGTGGCTAATCTTTTAACCAGAAGTGGGGTTTTTTGGAAGATCCATTATACTTTATTTTATTTCACATATTTTCCTTCTCCCTAGAGTCTGCTGCATATTACTCCAGCTGTCTCATTTAAAAAACAAAAAACAAAAAAAAACAAAAGAGAAAAAGCCTTAAACTCTGGTATTTACATATTTATGTGGAATCTGCTCTGTGAAACCTGCAGAAATAAAGAGGCACTCTTATAAACCCACAGGAAGAAAAAGGTGAACCAAAGATCAACTTTCCTATCATAGGAAATACCCGAAAGGAACATAATGTGCATTTATATTTGAATTTTCTTCATTCAACTTGGATTTGTGTTCATTTGTTTTCTATTTTTGGTTTATAGCTCTTTTGATGAAAATATTCTACACTTGATCGGCACTTCAATATTTATAGAAAATAAGTTATCCACACACCGCTGGAGATTATGATTATACGCTCACGTTTAAACAATGTTAACATTTATGCCTACAGCTCTGCATGGATATTTCACCCCTCTTCCTTTGCCAGTATGCTTTAAGTCTCTCAGGGTACGTCTATACCCAGCCGCTAGTTCGGCGGCTGGCAATCGAACTTCTGGGTTCGACTTATCGCGTCTTGTCTGGACGCGATAAGTCGAACCCAGAAGCGCTCGCCGTCGACTGCGGTACTCCTGCTCGGCGAGAGGAGTACCGCGGAGTCGACGGGGGAGCCTGCCTGCCGCGTCTGGACTGAGGTAAGTTCGAACTAAGGTACTTCGAACTTCAGCTACGTTATTCACGTAGCTGAAGTTGCGTACCTTAGTTCGATTTGGGGGGTTAGTGTAGACCAAGCCTCAGATTCCTTAAGCAGAGCAAGATTTAGCTCTTCCTGAAGGAAAACAACTAGGATTAACATGTGTATATGTGGCTTCTGTTGATTTCTGAGAAGCAGTTTGCCAGACAATGTAATATTCTAGTTCAAAGGTGGAATGTTTACAGACACGATTCTACCAAGAACACTTAGGGCCCAGTCCAAAAGGCCACTGAATGGAACAGAGTCTTTCCATTGACTTCAATGAGCTCTAGACCAGTGGTTTTCAATGTTTTCATTTGTGCACCCCTAAAAAATTTTGAATGGAGGTGCGGACACCCTTTGGAAATCTTAGACATAGTCTGGGGTCCATGGACCTCAGGTTGAAACCACTGTTCTATGGTAATGACAACCTTTTGTGGACCCCTTAGACAGTCTGGACACCCCCAGGGGTCCATGGACCACAGGTTGAAGACCACTGCTCTAGACCAAGCCCTTAGTACCTGATCTAAAGCCCACTGAAGTTAATGGAAAGCCTCATAATTGACTTCTGTGGGCTCTGGATCAAGCCTTTAGTGCATAGTACAGCAAGCACTGTATGTAGGTAAAAGCCGAGTTAGGGGTAAAAAAAAATGTGGTGTGGTGCAAGAATGACGGGGTAGGTTCTTTGGCTCCGAATAAAGAATGGTAATTCAGTACAAAGGAGAAGGGGTAGTATAGCCCCAACTCAGCAAAACATTTATATGTGTGAGTAATAAGTTCCCTCCCTGGTCAGCAACGTATTTAAGCACCTGTTTAACTCCCATGGAATTGGGGGGTCTAGAAGCACCCGGAGTTACACTTGGGGGCAAGGATTGTCTCTCTCTAGATGTCTGTACAGCACCTAGCACAATAGGGTCCCAACATGATGGAGGCCTCCAAGCACTACCACAATATTAATGTTAAATAATAACGAGGCAAGACAAAAAGACCCGGATATAAGGTAAATAGGCAGGTGGTTCTATTAACTAATGACTAGGGCCCTACCAAATTCAC
Organism: Emys orbicularis; assembly: GCF_028017835.1. NCBI lineage: Eukaryota > Metazoa > Chordata > Testudines > Emydidae > Emys > Emys orbicularis. Next base: position 133,404,391 of record NC_088688.1, on the reverse strand, counting down.
GGCCATGAAAAACGCGCCACAGACCGTGAAATCTGGTCTTGTGTGCGCTTTTACCCTATACTATACAGATTTCATGGGGGAGACCAGCGTTTCTCAAATTGGGGGTCCTGACCCAAAAAGGAGTTGGGGGGGTACCCTTACTTCTCTGCTGCCTCCACAGCCGGAGGCCAGGTGCCCAGCTCTGAAGGCAGAGCCCCGCCAGCAGCAGCACAGAAGCAAGGGTGGCTTACCATGCAATGCATACCAGGCCATCCTTACTTCTGCGTTGCTGCCTTCAGAGCTGGGTGGCCGGAGAGTGGTGGCTGCTGACTGAGGGCCCACTCTGCAGGCAGCAGCGCAGAACTAAGGGTGGCAATACCATACCAGGCCGTCCTCACTTCTGTGCTGCTGCTGGTGGCAGCTCTGCCTTCCCAGCCAGCAGCCGCTCTCCAGGTGCCCAGCTCTGAAGGCAGCACCACCAGCAGCTGCGCAGAAGTAAGGGTGGCAATACCGCAACCCCCCTTGCCTCACAACTACTTTTTGGGTCAGGACCCCTACAATTTCAACACTGTGAAATTTCAGATTTAAATAGCTGAAATAATGAAATTAACTATTTTAAAAAATCTTTGGCCATGAAATTGACCAAAATGGACCGTGAATTTGGTAGGACCCCACTAATGATGCAAATTACACACCAGCCTTTTGTTGCATCCAGAGGAGAAGTTGGGTTGGGCAAACTCCCAAAAGGCATTTGCAATCTCAGCCCAGAGTAGACAGAGGGTCCTGCAATCCAGGTTTGAAGAAAGTAAAGAAAAATGGTATCCCAAGTTTGCATCAAAGCCCAGCAAGAAGAAGAAAGACATTCAGCAGACAGGGAATAGTTGGAAAATTATATTAAATAATGGAATACAGAAAGCCAAAAGAGAGGCCCTAGAAGATTCATAAAAGGAAAAACAATCAGGAACGAGGGCTGAGCATGTGATAAGAAAAACTAGCACATTTTTAAAAAACAAATCCAAAACATGAGAATGGCTAACATGACAAAGAAAATATGGGACAGTTCTGTACACAGATATCAGAAACTGCACCGAAATGCGACTGGCAAGCAACAAATCAACTGGGGCGAAATAGTCAAATATTCAAACAAATACCAAAGAGATTTGCTTTTAACAACGATTTTTACACAGAAGACGTACTGTGCCACTTCAAAAGTTTGAGATAAAATATAGAATGTTCAGACATAAAAAGAAGCGCAGCAGTAGCCACCCCAATGAAGGAAGAATTGGTCGTAACTGAGACAACAAAACTTGGAAGAACAATGGGTACAGTAGAAATATTGTGACTTGAAATGTAACCTGTAAGATTTTCCAATAGGCCAACTGCATAGACAGTGCCATAAGACTAGCAGATAACTCAGTTCCTGCCTATATTATAGGAGGGGATAGTCAAAAGTGCTCACCATTGACCTAATTCTGTTCTCAGTGAAATCAATGGAAGTTTTACTATTGACTTCAAAGGGAGCAGTTAGGTCAGCACAGATTGCTTCTGAAAATCCCATCTATAAGTAAATGATGTGCTCGTAACACATGGCGAAGTGATCATCTGAACTGGTTATATGCAGTACAAGTTGGAGGGTGGGATGGGGAAGAGTTGCTGTGAGGATATTCAACACAGCCATGTGTTAACTATATTTGTGCATCCATGCCTACCATGTTTCCAAACCATTGCAGGATAAAATTTTCAAAAGCACCTAAGTCATTTTGGAGCTTAAATCTCATTGGCTTTAAGTGGAACTCAGGCCCTTTCGAAAAGTTGACTCAAAGTGCCTGGAGAATATGCAATCAGATCATTTCAGCAACACTTTGGCCAGTGCATACTGGATGCCCTATTAAAGAGGCCTACGAAAGGAAGGAGTAAGATTGGCCATCCCAGTTAGGAGGTCCTAGCAACACAGAAAAACAACAGTGTTGTGACTGGTTACTGCTTTTTACACTGGAAAGAGCAACACATGGTTGGCGGATGGTACCATACCTGGTATGTACAGCCATACACAATGGCATTAACTGTTTACAGAGTTTGTTAAAAATGATGGTATCAGGAGTCTATGGGGAAACACCTGGACTTCCATAACTCAAGAGAATGAGAAAACTCTTCTGTATTAACACAACATATTAACAATAAATATAATATGTAAGGTACAAGAGGATTTCTTTATTCCAAAAGAAATTAAGCATATCTGAAATAAGCAAGTGGAAGAGATGCAATAGAGAAAACAACAGGTTCATACATATACCATGGAATTGTGGAAAAACTAGAGAAATACTAGGAAAAATATATAAAAAAGTGCAGTAAATACTAGATAAGAATGAAAATTCCCAAGTTTCCATAGCCAGTCTTGGGCAAATTAATGTATGTGCGCCAACGTGCATAAAAAATGTTTTTTTATTTAATAAAAGGAAAAATAGAATATTTTTGAGGAAGGAAAAATAAATTTAATTTTTCATCCCAGGATATTATAATTTACTTGAAAATCCAAGAAAATCAAGTTGAAATATCATACAGAAGTCTGACATACAAAATTTGTCAATTGACACAAACACATCAGAGCAAACACCAGTTTAGGCTAAGAGATACGAATGCAAAATGTTTAATTGTCAGGCACAGAGAAGCAGTAGGAAGGTTACACAATTAAATTAAAAAGTAAAAATAAAATACAAATGAGTGCCCCAGTCTTTCAGACACTGAAGTCAATGGGCTACACGTGTCTAGCATTAAACATGTGCTCCAGTGCTTCCAGAATCAGGGCCAGAGATGGAGAATAGAATATTGCATAAGAGATGCAATAGACTGAGTACATGAGGAACAAGAGTACTCTAGCCTCTAAGTGATAGCCAGAGATAGATCAATGACCAAAGAGAGAGAGATGGATAAAAATAAAGACATTATTTCCCTGTAAAATTCATACCAGAACAGAAACTACAAAGTCACTGATCATCTTCTTGTGGAGGGTTGAGGAATGAAATAAAACAAGAAATCAGCAGTTGGAGAAGCTCTTATCCAGCTCCAGAGTTTTGAACAAAGAAAGTGTGAGAGATTGGGACACTTCAACATGTATTTAAAAGTCTCTTTGGTCAAAAATGGGATGATGAACTAGATCAAGAAACAAATGGGATACCATGGAAAGATCCAAGACAATACAGAACAGGAACAGCAACTTCAGCATTGGGGGCATGTTGGAGAGCCTATAACGGGAAAGCCCCTAGAATGTTATTCACAAAGGGAAGACTGTAATAAGGAACAGTCAGATTTTTTTTGAGGAAGAAAAAATACAAGCAAATGGTTTCTCCTCTAAGGAAGAAACCAAGTCAAGATCCGATACCAGACACTGAGTAAGTAAAAATACGTCGAGGTGGGATTCTGAAAAGAGTTTGTGATTTCAAAATATGAATCCCACTGAAACTCAACCAGACTCCAAGTATCAGTTTAGGCAGCGGTGAGAGGATATTCTACTCATGTAGCAGCAACAGCATGAGAAGTGGGAAGGTGGGGAAGTGGAGTTCCACAAGGATCACTAAGGTGACACACGTTTGTTCACTTGACGCCGCACATCACTGACCTGAAGCAGGAATATGTGGGAGAGTGAAACACTCTGAAGATGAAACATAGTGTGGGAGGAAAAGGAGGGTGAGAAGACTGAGGATTCAACACAGACTTGAAGCATGGGTGCTTGTGGAAAATACTGAGAGTGCAAGAAAATTTAATATGACCAATTGATTTTTTTTTTTTTTTTAATTGAACTCACTGGGCTTAATTCTCATTTACACAAAGGGGCCCCTTTACGCTGTCAGAACAACATTGAAGTGGCCATGGTGTAAATGACAATCAGGCCCTCAACATTTCGGCACTGCCAAGAAATAACCAGGAGACAGATCTGAGAGGATGAAAACAAAAACCTGCCACACACTGCTTTATGCAGCAGAGAAAAACAATTGACATTTGAGGATGTATTAAAAAAAAAAAAAAAAAAGGAGAACTGAATATACACTGGAGGAAGTTATTCCAGCACTGTGTACCAAGACCACATTTGGAATGCTTTGATCAGTTCTGGCCATTTTTTTAACATTAAAAAGGATATTATAGATTTATAGAAGGTACAGCAGAGGGCAACCAGAAAGCTACACAGATTGTAGGATCTTAGTTGTTCAAATAAAAAGGCTGGAGAGACTATATCCATGCTCCTTTGTAACTTTTAATCTCCTTTTTTCTTTTGAGTTATAGACACACACGTAACTCTGAACACAACAAAGAGGGGATAGATGTTGCACAGCTCCTTGTGCTACTGTCAAAATCAGTTAGAAAGGACATGCACTTAATTTAAGGAGAGGAAAATAACAAAAGGAATTTAGAAGGTGAAACTCAGAAGGTAAAATTATTTAACACAGCGAGGGTCCCATACTGCTCCCCATTGAAGTCTATGGGAGTTCTCCAATTGATTTTTCACTGGGCACAGGATCAGGTATACAGTAGTAATAATACACTATATAATCAATTACAAGGAAAAGCAATGGGAACTATATACATTTCAGAAGAGAGAAAAGTAATTGGAGGAAGAAGTTGTACCATATTATTTTTATCTGCAGGGAGGGGACCAACCAAAGAGCTTCCTGTCCCCTCCTATTCTAAAGTTTCCTATACTGCCAGGAATTTCTATTAACATTGGCATTCAAGGCCTCTATTTATCCACAGAGTAGGTACAACGTGGCCAGCAGCACTATCTGCATCCCTATGCTGCTCTACAAAAGTGCTGCTTTGGAATGATCAATTCTAGGTAGGAAAGGACACTGCTCTCTGTGTATCCATTCAGTCTTGGGCCATTAATTCTGTTGCTTCTTTATCCCCTCTCTCCCCCAAGCTGCTTTCTTGGTTTTATTTTTAGCTTATTATCCTTCAACTTTACCTCAAAAATTGTTTATTATTATTTTATGCCAAGCACAATTCCATTCTTTAAAACTCAGATTATTCCAATCATTTTTCTGCAACATGCTCCCTACTTAGTATTTTTTCAGGCCAGAGAGGAATTCTAGCGTAGAATGGGTTTTCTTCACTGTGATTTTCCTCATTATATAGGACTGATGCATGCTGAATAACTTTACATATTTGAATTACCTGCTTGAGTGTGTGGCCCCTATGTTTAGTCAGAGACTGCTGTTTAAAGTCTGAGCACTGCAGTAGGCTGGGAGTATGCTGCCACCTGGATGTACTGGCTTAACAGTTCAATACATAGGTCAGGTTTCAACCATGTATTTACACAGTTTGTTATTCAAGTGATAAAAATTCCACAGTCTAAACATGGGGTAGGACTAAGAAATAAACAAAACTTATTTGTATTTCAAATGTCAGCTCTCAATACACACACGGTCGCCAAAGCTTTTAAAATAAAAGTTGTCCATTTGTTTCTAATCTCTTGAGCCAATTGCATTCGTGGTGCAGCTCCAGTACGCAAATGCAGTTACACAAGGGATGAATTGTGCCACTCAGGACTAGATGGAAAAAGCAAAGCAGGGAGGTTAGACACTAAGTAGATCTAGTGAGATAGAGATTTAACCATTCAATGATTGGGCGTGATCAATAATGGTTAGTTTCTTAATTTATGTAAATTTTCCATCTACCATTCATTCCTCATTCCAAGTGTAAAGGGCTGAGGTGTGTCTTATGAACTTGTAACCATCTCAGACTTATTTTAGTCTGCTCTGCGATTCCCTTTAATAAGCATGATCAGGCAGGGCAGGGGGCGGAGAGATAGCTCAGTGGTTTGAGCATTGGCCTGCTAAACCCAGCATTGTGAGTTCAATCCTTGAGGGGGCCATTTAGGGATCTGGGGCAAAAATCTGTCTCGGGATTGGTCCTGCTTTGAGCAGCGGGTTGGACTAGATGACCTCCTGAGGTCCCTTCCAACCCTGATATTCTATGATCATCAAACACAAAGTATTTAAATGTTTCTTCATTGTTCTGGGTTTGTGTGTGTATATGTACAAACACATATACACAAACTAGTCACTAAACTGCATTTCCTACATTTAAGCCCTGTGCTTCAAGGCTTAACACAATGTCTAACTATTGGGTGTTAGAAAGAAACTTCCCCCAAGAGCAGGTTATTCCTTAATTGCCAGTTACATGGTTTCTTGCACCTTCCTCTGGATTAGATGGACACCCAGTCCGATCCAGTCTGGCAACTCCTGTTACTATGACTAAACTTGCTCTGGAGAATATCAAGATTAATAGTGGACACCTGGGCAAGGTGTGAAGGATCCTGGGTCTTGAATTTGGGCCCACAAGTCCCCAAGCAGCACCCAGACCATGACTGCCACCCGACAGCTCTCCAGAACCAGCATGGGAGGGGACTGGCAGAACTCTGGCCCACCAGAGACTCTGTCCACAAAGCTCCTGATTGGAGCAGATGTCCAGCTCCACCAATTGGCCTGGTGTTCAGCCCCTCCGATTGGCCTGGGTGCAATTCTAAAACCAGAAAGAGGAACAGGAAGTTGTCTGAGCAACTGAGTGAACTCCTGACCTGATGCAGTACTGGGCTACGACTCTGGCTTGACCACGGGCACTGTTCCCTGGTTCCGAATCAATCCTTGGCATGGCTCTCTGACTCAAGTCCTGACCCTCAGCATGATGCCTGATACTGATTCTGGCTTAACCTTTGGCATAAATACTGACCCTGACTCCAGTCTCAACCCTTGGTGTGATCCTAATTCCAACTCCAGCTCTGGCTTTGGTTCCTAGCGTCTAACTCTGGCTCTGACCACTAGGTCTGACCATCCACACCTCGATCACCACACAGTTACTGTCAATAGATTGAGTATCGGGAGACGCATGTTCTATTCCTGACTTTGCCATGATTTGCTGTGCAACCTTAGTCAAGCCACTTTGGTCAATATTTTCAAACACAAGTGCCACATTTCAGTGCTAAAATTTCACTGACACTTGAAGAATCAAACTACATATTTAGATGCCTAAATAAGTATGTAGGTGCCATAGGTGTCAAAACTTTAGGCACCCAGGCACAAAAATGTTGATATGAACCTCTCTGCACCTATGTCCTCACACATCAAATGGACATAAAGCTGACCGTCCTTTACAAAGCTCTTTGAGATTCTTTGATGGAAGGTGCTAGAGCAGTACAAAGCAGCAGTAATGAAGGGCCTTAACTAAGGTGGCCAGGTGTCTGCTTTTTGACTGGAAAGTCCAGTCGAAAGGGGGATCTGACAGTGTCTGGTCAGATCTACTGACTGGACACCAAAAGTCTGGTTAATGCAGGCGGAGAAGGCGGGGAGGCACCAGATCATAACCCGTGCCAGCCCCTACTCATCCAGGCCGTCGCCCACCTGCGTCGGGCAGCTGCAGCTCCATGCCCCAGCTCCACCGTTGAGTCCCTCCCAACCTGAGCAGAGGGGGAGAGAAACGGGGGAAGAGGATTGGGCCAAAAGAAACCTGATGAGGTTCAACAAGGACAAGTGCAGAGTCCTGCACTTAGGATGGAAGAATCCCATGCTCCGCTACAGACTAGGGACCGAATGGGTAGGCAGCAGTTCTGCAGAAAAGGACCTAGGGGTTACTGTGGAAGAGAAGCTGGATATGAGTCGACAGTGTGCCCTTGTTGCCAAGAAGGCTAACGGCATTTTGGGCTGTATAAGTAGGGGCATTGCCAGCAAATCAAAGGATGTGATCATTCCCCTCTATTCGACATTGGAGAGGCCTCATCTGAAGTACTGTGTCTAGTTTTGGGCCCCACACTACAAGAAGGATGTGGAAAAATTGGAAAGAGTCCAGCGGAGGGCAACAAAAATGATTAGGGGGCTGGAGCACATGACTTATGAGGAGAGGCTGAGGGAACTGGGATTATTTAGTCTGCAGAAGAGAAGAATGAGGGGGGATTTGATAGCTGCTTTCAGCTACCTGAAAGGGGGTTCCAAAGAGGCTGGATCTAGACTGTTCTCAGTGGTATCAGATGACAGAACAAGGAGTAATGGTCTCAAGTTCCAGTGTGGGAGGTTTAGGTTGGATATCAGGAAAAACTTTTTCACTAGGAGGGTGGTGAAGCACTGGAATGGGTTCCCTAGGGAGGTGGTGGAATCTCCTTCCTTAGAGGTTTTTAAGGTCAGGCTTGACAAAGCCCTGGCTGGGATAATTTAGTTGGGGGTTGGTCCTGCTTTGAGCAGGGGGTTGGACTAGATACCTCCTGAGGTCCCTTCCAACCCTGATATTCTGTGAAGAGGGGAAAAGCAGCGAGCAACTGGGGGTGGAGAGGGAAGAGGAGCAAATGGGGTTGGGGCCTTGGGAGAAGAGGCGGGGCCTCGGGAGGTTCTGGCACTCCTGCTGAAGTGTCCGGTTTTTAAATATTACAAAGTTGGCAACCCTAGCCTAAACACAGGGGGATGACCTACTGGAGCTACTCCTTCCCATGCGACCTCAGGCAAGCGAATAGATACAAGGGCTTTGCACTAATCGGAATTCTAGCACTGGCATCACTTGTACTGCATTTTGGGCCATCATCAAACACAGGAAGGATTGAGAGAGAGTGTGGCAGCTCCTCAGAGCCAACGCTCATTAACTTCAATGGTAGGAAAGTGAGACCAATGCCGAATGATTCTGAAAACTGCACCCTCGCTATTTTCAGGCTGGTTTGTTTGGTTTTTTTAAGTGATAGTGAAAGCGAAGTGTTTTATTTTTAAGCAATCACTGTCATTCTCCATATCTTTTGACTACTTTTTTCCCCTTCAGCTTCCCTCTCTCTCTTGCTCTCTGAAAGGTGACTAAGATGTGTCCCTCTTGTGTACTTTACAAATCTGTATAATACTGTCAAAATGCACTTGCTGGCTTAAAGTGAACCACAGAGCATTAGTTTAAAAATAATTAAAAAAACAAAAAAACCCTCAACCAATTTTATTGGGGAAATAGCTTCCTATGACCACCTCAGGCGTGTATATACAATTTTACATGTCACCACCCTGAAAAAAATTCATTTAAGTCTCCAGGCTAACTTCCTTTCAGAATCATAATGCAATACATTAGCCACACAATTTTTCATTCAAATTTTGGGTTAGGTATAAAATATAAAAATGCATAAAGGAGTTTTACATTGCAGCAGTGCCCTTGATCAGAACTATAGTTAAGGTCTGTCAATCTTAATCAAGCCACTAAACCACTATCTTCAGTGGTTTCTGACTTTGTAGTAAACATTTGATGTAAAACCAGAGCTTTGCAAGAAACCATTACGAAAAGAAATATTTTTATTTATTTCAGCCTTCAAAGTTTTTGCTTTGTTGTTTTAAGTCTATCTGGACATCTTTAAGTTGTAATAACGCAAAGACAAATCATAAGCAATTCTCCATTTTAGGAGTTTCTCTACGCTAAATAAATGCAAAGTGTTTTGCTTTAAAAAGGATAAATTTTAGGAGAGTAGTAATCAGAACGAAAGTGTTTTTTTAGATGAAAAAAAGTCCAACACTAAACCAGCAAAATTAAGGACCTGAGCAAAGAATTATGCATATGCTTAACTTCATGCACTGCAAGTACTTTACTAGAGTTCAATATGCTCACTGTGTGGCTGTAAAGTTAAGGACATGTTTAAGTGCTTTTTTGAACTGGGACCTAGGTTAGTAACAACTGACAGTCTTTTACTGTGCAAGGGCAGTAACTGTTCTGACTCACACTTTCACTGAAATCAGCACAAATATACACAAAACCCTCCTAAGAGTTCAGTCTCAAGTGTGCAGATATACCTATCAAATGTGACTGTGCGTGTGCACATGGAGATATCCACTTGTTTTAATAGCATGTTCATCACACCATGTTATCTGATCACCAAAGATATTCTGTGCAGTTGCACATCCAACTCGCCTTGCAATTTAAGCAATTATGCCTTAAGCTTTGTTTGAACTTGCACTTTTGTCCTCACTGGTTCTGTGCCTTCCCAATCAAACGGAAGCCAAATAAAGGACTGCCAACTTCAAAGGATTTCTTTCAAAAACTGTGAGGCCCATGCAGCGAAAAGGATACTTCCATGTTCCCACAGCAACAATGTTCCTATGAAACATACTATGATATCAGTCTTCTGAAACTTAACAATGCAATAGACTACAAGTATGGAATCCTTATATAAAAAAAAGACTGCGTGACATCCAAAAAGCACTAGCTGCTACTAGCAAAACAAACAAACAAACAAAATTAGAGAAATAACTGAAGTGAAAATTAAATGACTGGCCTTATGAGTGATAGATTTAGAGACCTCTGGATAGGAGGCTATTAAAACACTTTGAAGGGGGACAACACTGCACCTAAAAGATAAAAGATGAGCTAGAAACTAAGGCCTACACAAAAAATCAAGGGGTACCTGAAGTCTCTGAGTATGGTGAAGGATCTGCCCGGACAAGTTGTTCGTTTTTTGTGTGGGAAAAGTGGATCACTAGCTATGTGCAACTCAATGGATCTGTTCTTGTCTTGCTGGTCTTCTGAGAACCCCTCTCCTCACCAGGCTTCTTGCGTGGTTCTGCTGCCACGTCAACTTCCTTTAATAAATAGTTGGAAGACCCTCTGAGCCCAAGGGGATTTCAGATGTCAAAGAGCAGGAGATAGGTATTTTTCCTGACTATGCAGCATCACTTCTGAAAAGGGGATGGGAGGGGGGAAAAAACGGATTTGCACCTTTCAAGCAACAGCTTAAAAGAGGGGACTCAGTTGAGCAGTTCTATGCCCAGCCAGGCTCCGGTGAACCAAGACAGACACGTCTTTATATTTCAGTCTCCAGATGAGGCAATGGCCTTTATCAAAGGGAAAATAACAAAGTTCAAGAATAGCTGGAATACATGGGATTGGGTGCTTTGGACAATGATGGAGCTCAGATATTGCTGCTTAGTGAATTTAATTATCATCGCATCTGCTTTTTATTTTATTTTTTTGACACTGAGGTGTTGGGTCTGTTTTGAGTTGCTGCTTAAAAAAAAAAAAAAAAAAGTGAACACACTGATGCATACCATAAAGTAAAACTCAAAAAAGCTTCTGTTTTGAACATTACTGACTCTGTACGTGTTCTGTAATGTGTGCCTGTATTTATGATGGGCAAATATTTTTCTTGGCATGCGTGGAGGGAAGGGGATGGCCACTGAGTCGCAGGAGAATGCATAAAGTGCATTGTATTGCTTCCAAAGGGTATCTCCAGATTCTGCCGAGCTTACTCATATAGAATAGTATCTTTCTTTGCAGTCCCACCAAAAACCAATCAGGCTATTCAAAAAAATAAGTATCACTCAAAGTGAGCACAGGTGAACAGCCACGATGACTTTGTTTTTAAGTACAATGTGCATGAAATAATTATAAAAATGCCAACCCATTTATTAAGCTGTTGCGTATTTTTTTTAAATGTTATAGGACCCACTCACGTACTTCTCTGTCTCTCTCCTTTTTAAAATGAAATAACATTGCCTTCAACTTCCAAATATATTTGTTTAGGACTGGAACTTGCATGGAAGACACAGCCCGATTTACAGGTCTCAGAAGCGTCTCTTGGGGAGGATGAAGGCATCTAGGATTTTCAGGTTCAGTCCTGCAAACACTTAAGCCCCGGTCTAGTGTAACTACTTGCAGGCAAACTGAAAGATTTATGCTTCCTCCCATCTTTAAAAGGGATGGAGCAGGGTGTGGTACTGCCTTGGGAAGTCCAATCAGGCTTTCCCTAGTTTTGCTGAAGGATCTCAGAGCATGTGTAGTATGACCTCTCACCCTGAAAGAAGGGGTAATTAATCTATAATTCAGGCCCTGCCTACAGTAAGGAAATTTGCACTGTTATAGGTACACCAGTGTAACTTACGTCTGTGTATTACTGGATTAAACTGCACAGATGTAAAGCCCCACTTTGCACGAGAGTGGTGTGTCTACATGACGAGTTTGTGCTGGTGTAACAAACTAGTGTGGGTTGCCTTACTAGAGACAGAGCCAAAGACATCCTTTCTCCAAACTGCTCCTTAGACTTGGGAAGCGAAATAGAGGTCTGAAGAAACCCACCAAACACACAAAAACAGTTTGACAAAACACAAAAACAAAAAACCAAACTCTCAAATGCTCCTTATTCTTGTGATGTCATAATTTTACAAGCATGCCAGTCACTATCCGTTCCTCAAGGCCAGACAGGACCTGACTTTCTAATTCAAAACAACCAGAAGGAAAGGTGTAAAGCAGCGTAGCTCCACTGACACTCAGTAGTGTCACAGCTGTGGATTTGGCCCTTTATCTGGATTATTATTGTTTAAAACAGCAACATACTACACGTGATTATGCTACACACAAGACTGCACTTTAATGTACAATATTTCCACAGGCCTTTCATTTTTTTTTCGAAAGAATTTGGTGCTTCCTGTCCAATTATTTTTTTTTTAATATTAACATTAGACAGACATGCCTAGTCAGGTCAATGTGTGTATTCAGAGATGTCACTCAGTTTAGTAAAATCACTGATATGTTGGGGGTAGTGTAAAGATGCTCACTAACATGGTAAAACCCTGTTAAATAGAGAGCTCTGATGATCATACTACTGTATAATGTTTCTCTAAACAAAAGCTCAGCCTTGCAATGATTATTGTTTTGTCTCTGATATTTACATGGCAAGCTGTTAAAACTTCCTAATAAATAAATAGTTGGGGAGGGGGCGCGGAATTTTTTGCTTACAGAATGTACCGATTCCCATCTAAGGAGCACCTGATAACATGGCGACAATCACCTTCTATACCAGAAATACTGTGCACATATAGAAGTCCCCCTTCCACAAACCAGGCATGGTACAAATAGGATCAGCTTCCCATGTTGTCTCATTAATAAGACTCAATGCTGACCTGCAAGGCCTACACCTCTAGGAATTGAGAGGGCAGTTCTGGCTCTATGCCTGTTTAGGCCTTAGCCTCACCACCAACACAGTTCATCAGTTCATTTCACCACAGACCTCCAAACAACTGCTCACTGCTGACCTGGACCAGTTTATACCAGCATTGGAGGCATAAAACTTCTTTTTACTGACGACACAGCCAACAAGGACCGGACCACCGAAAGTGACCTAGAAGTCTACTCTCACTCAAACTTCCCAGCTCCAGGACATACTCTGTAAAGCTGTGCTCATTGCTCCCAATAAAAAGCTAAAATAAATGAGTCGTACAGATTTAAATTCCTTCCTGCCTTGTAATGCATGGACCAGCCTAACTGTGTTTCTTTGGACCTTTAAAAGTGGTGCCTTAGGAAACAACTTCTGCCTGAACTGGAGGCAACATTTCTACTGGGCGCTCGTCACAGAACCATTTTATTCCAGCAAGGCTGCGGCAAATGTGCATTTCGCTATTTTGGCTTTGCACCCCTCCTATCCCCCTTCTTTAATTTACTCTTTCAGGCTCCACAGTCTCTTTCAAGCCATCCTGCTCTAGTTCTGTTCCATTCATTTCAATGCACATGCCATACTAACTGGGCCTGATTTATAAGCTTTCAATTGTACTTTGTTGCCATATAGCTAGTGATTCATGAAACAAGTCCAAATTCATTTGATACAGTATCCATGTTTGCCACATACCCTCACGCTGATCCAATTTTGTGTCATCAGCAAATTAACCAGATTATAGCCAGCCCAGGGGAAGGTTATTTATATCTGTTAGAACAGTGGAGGTCCAACTACTGTGTATTGTGTGAACCCCACTTAATACTTCCCCCAGTGGGGCATAATAGCGCCTTTCACATGGACTGCCTGCTTTCCGTTATTCTGACCAATCATTTATCTATTCCACGTATCTCCTGCAGCTTACAGGTCTGAGTTACATGGAACTCTATTCAGCCACTTCTAAAAATCCAAAATGAACCATATCAAAAGCATAGTGATCATTAATTTGGTCTGTAACCAAGTGCGCAATGTCAAGAAAATTACTTAGAGCGTGTTATTCCTTTCCTAAGCAATGCTGAGAATCTTCCTATGATTATTACTTCACTTGTGCTCTTCTAATTGGCTGCTGGTGGCTTTTATTAGTTAAAGTCATTTGTCTTTAAACGAGGTTAATAGTTAATCAAGCTATTTGGGACAAACGGTGTCTTGGCCTCTGGTCACAATACAAATCTGGACTGTTTAACAGAGACCTCCTACGATAATGAGTGAGTTTCAGTGTACCTAAAACTTTTTAAACCAGAACCCTTTAACTAATATCCACTCCTCTTTAAAAATAAAAAGACTACAATACTGAAAACATAACAGGCTACAGAGGATAATTGTAATTCATGCCTTGCTCCTGTAATCATGACTTGGAGCTCTGAGTATGAGCAACAGAAAGCAAATGCATCATCCTTCCAAAGCCCATAACATTGTCTCTATGCATCTCTTGATTCCTTCATCATTAGTCGAACCTTGCTAATTCACATTAAAGATTGGTAGAGCCATTGATAACGACTGAGTTTTGAAATCTGAAGAGTCAGAGAAATATTTTTTAAAAACGCAGTAATGCACACCAGAGATACTTTATTCATTGGACTAGTTAGTATTAGCAACAATGATATTAGTAGGAGCTCAGTCAGTATTCCCTGCCCAGTTCCAGACACCATCCTGGGAAAGGAAGGGATCTGAACTGGGCTGGTCAAAACTGTCTCATTGAAAAGGTGTTTTTGAAAAAAGAAAACAACAGCCTTTTTGGAACATGTTTGTGCTGTTCACATCTTTACAAGTTTTCTTTGAAAAATTTAGTTTCTATTTTAGTCTTTTGGGGTTTCTGCCTCTGGGTTTAGTCCTCTTTCATTCTTTCCCATTCCCCCTTAGAAATGAAATTGTTTGTTTCAACAAAAAAACCCAAAATAGTCAGAACATTCTATGGAATATTCGGAACAATATTACATTCCTTCCTTCCTAACTCTTCCATGGAAAATCTGATCGGAGGAAATCCCAGACAACCTTTGAAGATCACCAGAGAGCTGGGACTTCTGCCCAGGTCCTTGTGCATCTTTTTTCCTTGTCAATATGGCTCACTCGGGAAGCATGGTAGTTTCTTGCCTAAGTACCAACTCCCTTGCTGGCCTGGGGGTTCAAGATGTGGAGCTTGACCCTGCAGCTGCATTATCTCCCTGTAAGCTTGCTAGGGTCTGTGTCATATATAGCATCCATACTCCAGTTCTGCATCTGCTCCATTCAACCACACTGACCAAAATTCCCAGAGCCCCGAGCAGCATGCTGCTCTTACAATGGGCTTAAGGGAGGCGGGAGGGTGGGAAAATAATGTCTCTTCTACTTCACTCACCATCTTTACCCACCATCCTGATACAGCCAATATTTTGGACTTCTTTTCTACACACCCTGTAGCTTTTAGGGGGAGATTTTCAGAGGCACAGAGAGGGAGTTAGATATCTTGTTCCCACTGATTCTCAGTGGGAGTTGAGAATCTAATTGTGTCTTTAAAAATCTCCCCCATAAAACTTTGCTGAGGAGTAAAGACACCCTCACATACCCTGAGTATCAGTTATGGGCTGGACAAGTTAGAGGAGCATGAATTAGTGAGGTGCTTCTGTAGATCACATACTTCAAACAAATTTATTCTCATTTTAGAAGCAACTTCAGATTTTCCTTTACAAAGTGACCAAAGAAACTGCCTTTGGGGCAGGCTGTTGCCTTAATATATATGTTTGTGGGTGGGTGTGTAAACAGCACTTTAGACAGTTAGGTTCTTGCTCTGAGGCACCTCTTACCATTAGAGTCCTCCACTTCTTCAGCAGGAGTGTGGTTCTTGGAGGCGTGTTGGGCGAGTGAGGCTACAAGGCTGACAATGCGGGGTCTTGGTAGTGTCAGTGCTTTCCCATGCACTTTCAAGGAGTGCTCTTTCAGCTGGCTGATTGTCATGGTGGAAAATGAGCAGGAGGAGCATTTGTAGGCATGTTCACCTGGGTGAGCGAAATACAGGCAAGTCATCAGCTCACAAAAGAAATAATGGGGCCCCATCCTTCTCCTACTGAACTCAATGGCAAAACTCCCATTGACTCCTCTGGTGCAAGACTGGTTCCAAAGAAAACCAGCTATTTAGTTTTCCTGTTGGAACAGTCGGTACTGGAGTCTATGGATAGTGACACCTGCCATATGACAAAGATATTGCCCTTTTGAAACCCTGGCCCCCTTGTCACATGACTAGAGGCCAGCAAATAAAGACCAGTCTCTCATCAGCACTTCCGTGCATCACAACCTTGTTGCATGGTGTTGGAAGAAAACAATCTTTGGCGAAATGGAGCTGATTGAATCCCTCAAGCTGAAAGAGAGCTGGAAGAGGTGGGAACAGGACTTCCAAATTTTCTTGGAAGCAAGAGGCCTTTCACAGTAATTGGAGAGGGTGGAATCCTCCATACTGCCACATGTAGCAGGTCCAGAAGCATTACAGAAGGAACATGAAGGGCATTACAAGATGCTAGCCAAAATCCTTCAAAATCTTCAAGAATACGGCGATCCAGGCCATTTGGGAAAGGTACATTTTCCTTACATGAAACCTGCTGCCAGGCAAGATCATTGGTCACCACGTAACAAAGCTAAGTCACTGGTATAAGTGATAACCAGAACAAGGTAAGGTTATTACAAGAAATGGACATAACAATACTAGGAAAAGTGGATATTTGTAAGGCTAGCAAAAACTGTGTTATGGAAAGCATTAAGAAGAAGTGAAAGAACAGAAGTGCTTGTAATTCTTAGTATATTCCAAGCCATAAAGATGGAATACAAGGATAAACAAATTGCAAAGACCAGATTTGTTTGCAGTAAGTGCAGAGGCAATTGGAACACAAAGCAAAGTTGTCCAACACGAGGGTTGTGGTATTACATATGCAAGTATCGCTCTTATCTGGAAGGGAGAACAAAGCACCACACCGAGTAAGCATGGGTTACAAACAAACCACAAAAAAACAAAACAAAAATAAGTGTAAAATATTTATGAACATTAGCTGGAGGACAAAGCTTTGATAATGAAGATGCAGAAACAATTCTTTTGAGTGGGGGGTCTCTTCATAAATTTAGAAAATAAGGTTCTGGAACAGATTGGGTTTGTGACATGGAAATAAACAAAAAGAGAATTTGAAAATATATACTGGAGCTCAGTGCAACATAATCACAGCAAGCATACACAAAAAGGTTAGTGACCACTCTGTGCTAAAATTAAAAAACAACAACAACTAAGCTTCTTTAGTGTAAGACACAAAATAAGACCACCTGGCAAGCCCATACTGGTGTATCTGGAGCAGGACAGACCACTCAGTGTACGAAGTAGTGGAACAAGAATTCCCCTGTGGTCCCATCTGCAAATGCTGATTAACAAAAGGTGTAAAACACATTTACAGACGATATGCAAATGTAATTCTTCCAGAATATAATTGGTTGCTTAGTGGGACAGGATGCAATAAGGATATAATGCATCCCATTGACATAGGCACCAGCATGCTGTCCAAAATACAGTGAGCAAGGAGGATGAGCCTCATGATATGGTAAAATGAGATGTTATTGAATAAACACAGGCACCGACTGACTTTATTAACATTAAGGACATCATAATGAACTCAAACAAGTTAAGTACTGGAATGGATCAAGAAGATTTGAATAAGGTTATCAAACATAAGCACTACTCTATGAGAACAGCTGAGGTGGTTTTATCTAGGACTTCAAAATGCAAGAGTACTTTCAGTTTTGGATGCAAGGCAAGACTTTTGGTAGGTCTGACAATAGAAAAAGTATAAAGATCTATCTTCAACTCCCCATTTTGCAGATATATATATATATTTAAATGATATCCCTTTGGGACTGTCTCAGATCCTGAGATGTACCAAAGCATCATGATCCAGATTATTTAGAATGTGGATCTGGTGGAAGTAATAGTTTAACAGTCTGCTGATTTGGGGTGAAGACAACAACACAACGAGAGGCACCACATAACATTCCGTAACATGCCAAAGAAAGAACATTACATTGAACAGGAACAAATACCAGATAGGAGTGAATGTAAAGTACGTACTCCGTGACAAACGGAGTTTGACCAGAGCCAGAAAGATGGAGGCAACTAACTGTACAAATAGAAAGACCCAGAATTCCTTATCTAAGCAAATTCACTTCTAAATTTGTTCAGATTAGCACAGGTCTGATCAGGGAGAGAAAAAGTTTTGGGAATTTAATTTTAAAAAAAAACGTTGTCATGGAAGCGCTAAAACTGGAATATTTTGAGATTAGAAAGAGTCTAAGATCTTGGTTGATTCAAACTCACATGGGTTGGGGGGTAGCCTTCCGGAAAGGTGATTACTTGTGTTTCCAGAGGACTGACTAAAACAAAACTGAGCTATGCTTAGATTGAAAAAAATGCTAGCAATTATTCGGTTTCATGAATGTCTATTTGGTAGACACTGATTGAGGCAGAAATAGACCACGAAACTTTGGAAACTCTATTACACAAACCATTGTGCAAAGCGCCACCTACACTCCAGAAAGTGACCATGAAATTCCAAAAGTACTTGCATAATGTGAGATACAGGCCCTGTAAGGAGTTTCTCAGAGCAGACATGGTTTCAAGATCACCTATATATAGCAAAATCAAGAATCTACAGAAAAAGGAGTTTGGAGGAAATATGGCTCACTTACAAATTTTTAAACAAAATTTTGACAAGCTCAAACAAGAAATACAAAATAGCCCAACCGTACAACAGCTTGAGAGATTAATTCTAAATGGACGGCCAACAAAAAGCACCCAGGCACCTCCACACATGAAAACTTATTGGGACTATACAAACTGAAATAGCTGCTTAAAATGGGATTCTGTACAAAGGACACCATCTCATAATACCACACAGCGTGAGGTCAGAAACGTTAAAACTAATTCACAGTGCCTAGCCGTATACTGATAGGTGTAAGAACAGGGCCTGGCATGAATGCGGTCATTGAAGATAAGGTACGCAAGTGTGAAATCTGCAATCAATATAGGAAACAGAATGAAGAGCAGCAGCAAAAACTATAGGCGACTCCTGACTGCCCTTCATCCAAGGTTAATTTTGAGCTATTTTAATTTAACAGGAAAGATTAACTTCTTGTTAGTGGACTACAACCAATTTTATTTTATTAATTGTGCCATTGCAGAACAGGCAGAAGGAACTGCTATGAGAACAAGATGTGACCATGTGATCAGCAATCCCTGGAGGTTCAGAGATGTAGTTACTGACAGATGTCCAACACCGTTGGGTTTTAGTAATTAGCTAGATTACTGTGTGGTGGTTTGTTTTGGTTGACAGTCTACTTATCTGCATTTGATTTGATTTGCCTTTTTTTTTTTTTTTTTTTTTTTTTAATTATTAAAAGGAAGCTGTAACAGTAGCTAAAGGAGTAAGTAGATATTGACCCCAGTCCTGTGATAACCTTTTTAATGCAGAAATAGGTCACATGGCGGAGGCCAGAAAACCAAGATCAGTCTCTGAACGATCTTGTGTCTCATACCTTTAGACAGTCACAGGTGCAATATTTTGCTGTGATCCTTTCCCTCCCCTGTATCACTTTCCCAATTCCCATATCACAAGTGTGTTGGTTGTGTGTTCATATTCTATACAACAGGGCAAAGGTCTATAAAATACTTCACTCCTCAACTTGTGTAAGTCAGCATAAGCTCTATTTCCATCAATGGAGCTATGCCAGTCTAAACCAGCTGAGGATCTGGCTCCAAGATCAGTTTGCACATTGAAGCCAACACATGACAGTCCAAAATGCAAATCCCAGCTCATTTCAGGAGTCATTTAAAATAGAAACAGATCAGAACAGCAGATCATCAACATGTGAGTATCAGACTTGTCTGGCCACCAATACTAGAAGCTGAATGACTGAGCACACTTTTAGAAACAAAAGTGTGGGATTTTCAGACGTGCTCAGTGTTGGCCTAATTCTGCTCCCTCTGAAGTCAATGTTAAGACTCTCACTGAATTTAATGGGAGCAGAGAATTTAATGGGAATTTAATACTGAACCACCTTTGAAAATCCCACCCAAAACTGGCAATGAAAAGTTTAACTGGTACAGTGGCATTGACCAACAAAGAGTAAGACATTTGTTATAGCTGCTGCATTATCAAATGGACAGAGACTTACCAGCATGAGCTTTGAGTAGATGAGTTTTCAGACGGCTATTATAGGAGGACTTGAAGGGGCAGAGTTTGCAACGGAATGGTTTATGGTGTCCGTGGTGAGTCTGCATATGGCGATCCAAACTTGGCAAGGGAGAGCAGAAAAAGGAAACACAAAATATTAAATAACTTCAGCTACTACTTCATATGCCAGGCTGAAAGCCTAATGGGCCAGACTCTGCTACCCTTCTTCATGCTGGGTACCACCTTAATCCAATGAGGCAACTTGCAAAGCAAGGTAGTATCTAGCGTGAGGAAGGGTGGGAGAACTGAGCCCAACGTTATGCAGAATGCAAGCCACTTAAACAGGATAATTGAGAAAAATCTGGTGTTAATCTTATCCAGAGTTAAACAGGATAGGTGCTATGGAACCGAGCTGGTTAAAAAAAAACAAAAAAAACAACACAGCAATTTTTGGTTTGGCAAGAGTCTTTGTGAAAAGTTTGCCCCATTTCCCCCTCCAATCAGCAAGTTTTGACATTTTTCAACCTGCTCTACTGAGGAAGCCTTCTTTTGGCAAAGAGAATAGAAACTGGTTGGTCCGTTCTGGGGAAGATGCCAGCAGGCTGTGCAGGAGCCAACCATGGAGTTCCAGGAGCAAAAAAAGATGGTTTGAGAGAGAGATTTGGGAGACAGTGCATGGAGCCCAAGAAGAAAGGGTGGGTAGCAGGGAACATCTATGCTAGGATCTTCTTTGTGAGAAGTCAAAGCAAGAGAGGGGGGTAAGAAACCCTTTCAGATTCCAGACTCTTTCTAATCAATCTTTATATAACAGCTCAACCCAGAATTACATTTGATTTAGAAGAATGAAGCACTAGGTGAACATCATAACATTTGAATCAGAACCCTGGAGTGTGGAAGCTTCTCTAAACCAGCCGATCTTCCTGAGTCCACAAATCTCAAGAGAGCAAGCACCACTTTAGGCTGGGCTAGACACATCCCAACAACAGCCTCTTCTCATGGCATGTTAAAACTTTTGACTCTTGTCCTAGTTTCAGCCTGCGTGTGCACGCGGTGCATGGCAATAGACTAATGGGAGGGGGAAATAGCCTTTAGCCTCAGAAGTGCTTCCGTTTTATTTTCAAATTTGCTTACATTTCACTTAAACTGGCAAATTCATACTAAATATCAGCAGCTTCACACACAATGCAGGGGTTCCTGCTGCATTTTTCATCCTGTACTACCACAAAAAGAGCCTGACCTATGAAAATGCCTGTCCACCGGTGCAAAAGCTGCACACTTAGTCCATTCAAATTAACACTGGATAGTAACCAAATGTACAGTACGTCTTTATTTACAGGAGCACTTCATAGCAAAATAATTTTATTGTAAATTCAATAAGGAGATATAATTACTGCCATTCCAGTGAAATTAACGTATCTGCTCAATGAATAAAATATGCTGAGCATCCGTTTGTGTCGATACTTCATATAACAAAGCCCCATCTTAAATACCTGACACGGAAACAAACTTGCTTAACAATTAAAACAGATTGCCAGTCCAGAGACGTATAAAATAGAATACTAGTCCATACAGGACCGCAGACAATTAAACTCAAACCATAGGCCCCACCTCCAAGATTCTTTTCCAATCAGTTTTTTAGTTTTTTTTTTTTTTAAGCTTGCACTACGGATTTTCCTCTCTCCCAATTCCCTATTTTACCCAAGTTAAAGAGATGACGTAGATTGCACCTATTTCTATGGCAACCACAAATTCACAGAACTCCACCTTGATCCTCCCTATTTAATCCCAGCACTTTCTTCACTCAAGAGCAAGTATAACACTTGGCAGGGAAGCGTGCAGGCAACCTCAGTGCTAGAGTTGTGTGTGTGTGTGTGGGGGGGGGGGGCGGGTATTTTCGTACAGAGAGCAGTGGTTCTCGCTACACTTTTAAAGTGGCACAATCTGTATTCCACCAATGCAGTTCTGCCAGGGCCTGACGGTTCAGTATGGGAATGCCTCTGCTCAGAAGCGGCCCCCTGGGCCCAACACACACTCCCTGGGGGATGCCCTGTCCTTTTACCTCTCCGAGCCTGTAAAACAGATTATGGTTATAACCTGGCTTGGGGTGCTGGTGGAAGTGTCGCCTGTCTAGAACACAAGCTTTGTTTTCTGTATCCTGCTCTCTCCCTAGGTATGGATTTGGTTGCAGAGCAGACACACTTAATCCTGATTTATGATGCTGTGGATGATGCCACAAATTTTTCAGACAGAACAGAGCATGGATTTTCCCTCCTTCGCTGGATGAGTAGGTGTCTCCTTGGAGGATAGATGAAGCATGCATGTGTTCTCAAGCCTGTCCATGGGGGTTTGGTGAGGGGGAGGGGGAAATCCTACAAAATACATTTCTTTGCGGTGGGCCTTAAAGAAGTAAGTTTAAAAAGCCAATTAAGAAGCTACCTCTCTCCCCAGTCTAAGAAAACCTTTACCACATACTTTGTGAGAAGTTTGCTTATTTCTGCTAACACCTAATTTGTTGCATCAGAAAATGGAGTATGTTGTGGAACTCATTCAGAGAAGAGCCCTGTACTCTTGTGGATAATGTTTTCATAGAACAATTTACATACCACAATAAGTTCAGCTCTTGAGAACTGCTCAGCATTAAAGAGACTACATCTCTCTAAATCAATCCAACAAAACTCCACCTCCAACAACAAAAATATCACACTGCTATCTGAAAACTGTTGCTACAGGTAACACCCAGGTTCCTTATTTATGAATATTTCCCTCTTTTCTTTCCTGTTTATTTCATGAATTTGACAGCACTGTGAAGAAGGTCAGTTTCATTGTTTCCTCTGTGTAGGAAGTTTGCCGCTTTTGTTTGTGTGTGTTCTTCCCCCACAGAAAAAAGGAGACTGAACATTTTTTAAAAAAATATTAAAAGAATCAGAGACATTGGTAAGGGGACTCAGAAGAATGTGAATACCTGAAAACTAGAAAAAGGGGGGGGAAAGCAGTTAAACAGTAAAGGTGTCCAGTTTTCAAGTGTACCGTGCTCCCTTTAATGTCAGCACATATGAAAGCAGTATCACTGGTCTGTACTTCTATTGCAAAAACTTACTTGTGCCTGAAAGCAGAGACAAAGGAGCAATACTGGCAGCTGTACTTGTCTTCACGGGTAAACATGGCCAGAGCCAAATGACTTCTCTCATGAGATCGCAGACCCTGCATAGACATCAAAACCCGGTCACACTGGCTGCAGTGGTAGCCCCCAGGCCTGGTTTCATCTTCCAAGGATGCTCCAGATTCAGCTTCTGTAAATTCCACCATGCCATGGTCTTTTGCTCCCACAAAACCCTCCAAAGTTGTGTTTGAAGAATCTTCCGCTTCCTGCTAAAAAACACATACCCCCCCAAAGCCATCAATTCTCTCTCCCTTCTGCCTTGGGTCTTCCCCATGTGTTAACTTTACTAAGATTCCCTTTTCAGAATGTCTCCTGGAATCCCACTACATCTATGTTCTAAAGATATCCCTGCACCGTTCCCATATCATCAATGGCTTTCTTCAGGAAAAGGTCCCACAGTTTCAAATCTAGTCTAAAAAAAGACTAACTCTCACAACTGGCCCTAAGTAATATTGTCAATGTCAGCACAAAAGCCATGGAATTGGAGTAGAAACTGAGCTAACAACGATCTAAGCCCTGGAGGTGGATCCCCTAAAACAGGTTAGAGACACAGAGGAGGGTGGTATGGAGGAAACTTGCATTGTCCTTGCCTCTGGACTAACCCAGACCTCCCCTTTCAAGGGCTGCTGAGCAGACACTTTCCACCAGCACTAAATTCACGAGAGAGAAACAACAGGCACTCTAAGAAAACACTACTCCTCTTCAGAAACAGTTACCTGTTTCTTGTTCCCTTCCCTTAATATTATTCATCATGGCACATATTTTGTTGTGATCAACAGCTTAAAATGGGTTGAGAGGGTGGCCCCACGTTCATTTGACCTTGGTTTTCAGCTTTCTTGCTCAACTACTTAAGTAATTTCCTTTTGCTCAAAAAGATGGCGACGATCCTGTAGGCTACGCTTGAAAAGGATAGCTGGGTAGGAGAAAAGGGACAATCTCTTTTGTAGCATCACGTAAGCAAAAAGGGAGGACAGTGAAAGGACAACAAAATAATAAAAGCCCTCTTAGGTAGAGCAGTTCAGACCTTTCTGGATTTAGTTGCCCTATAGTAGTATGCAGTAGGGGTTATGAAACAGGGGATTGTGGGGTCAGCTCTGCTACTCAACCCACTCTGAATTCTCACTGCAGCAAAAGGAATGTGTTCACAGCTCCTGCCGCATGATTGCATGCACACTCCCCAGTTGATATCCTGAAGAATCTGCTGTGACGTAGTAACCCCCAGTCCTCCCCTGCACACCAGATTTCCTAGAAGCAAAAGTCCATTTGCACATGAAAAATAAAGTGAATTTACAATTAGCCTCTTTAGTTGGGCCAATGGTTCAGGTAAATGACTAGTTAGCCATCTGAATGGCTGTTTGCAGATACAAATACCCAGTTTGCTTGTGTCATTGTAACTATGCATGCAAGCACGTAACACACAATTTCATGTACTTTTGTGTGGACACACTTCAGGTTTCCTCTTCTGAAAATTTTGCCTTCAGAGGCAAAGACAGTAGAAAAGTAGCCCAGAATAGCTGGACAAGAGCTTCCCGCTCAGAGGCCTACACTTTCTACCATGGACAAGACAAATTCCTTTATGCAAGAGAAATGGGATCTACTCAGTGGCAAAAAATAGTCTTCATGTCCCGAATCAAAGGTAGAAGAAAGTTGTAACTAACATCTGAAAAATCTAGCATTAAAATAATCCAGAGACAACACAGAAAACTGTTCATTAGATTTGGATGATGGTTTTAGTAAATCAGTACCTAATCCAAATTGAATTTAATGAGAAAGTCTGCCCACCGGCTTCAGTGAGCTTTTTGATCAGGCCTTAATCTCAAACAAACACATGGCCAGTTCTTATAATTCTCACCTTTACGGTAGCTGTCACAGAAGAGACATTCCCATACTGAACATGCTTGCGAAGGTGATTACAGATGGCTCGAAGGGTGGGATGAACTTCCACGCAAAATTTACATTTGTATCCAACAACTTTTCTCTCCTTAAATTTTGATACATCTTCCAAGTGACCGAACGTCTGTTGGAACACATCACTATAATCAACATATACACTGAAATTTGCTTCCAGAACTAACTTAACCAAAAAAGAGAGAGAGAGAGAGAGATTACAAACATACCCTGCAACAGCATGGATTTTAAAACCAAAAACAATTAGGCAAGCCATTTTTGTTTGTTCAAATGGAAAAGAAAAAGCCCACGCTCTTGGCACTTTAAGAACAGAGGTACAGATTTTGCAAAGCAGCCTAAATGACTTAGCCTTGTTGCCAAGAAGGCTAACGGCATTTTGGGCTGTATAAGTAGGGGCATTGCCAGCAGATCGAGGGACGTGATCATTCCCCTCTATTCGGCACCGGTGAGGCCTCATCTGGAGTACTGTGTCCAGTTTTGGGCCCCACACTACAAGAAGGATGTGGAAAAAATGGGAAGAGTCCAGCAGAGGGCAACAAAAATGATTAGGGGTCTGGAGCACATGACTTATGAGGAGAGGCTGAGTGAACTGGGACTGTTTAGTCTCCAGAAGAGAAGAATGAGGGGGGATTTGATAGCTGCTTTCAACTACCTGAAAGAGGATGGATCTAGACTGTTCTCACTGGTACCAGATGACAGAACATGGAGCAATGGTCTCAAGTTGCAGTGGGGGAGGTCTAGGTTGTATATTAGGAAAAACTATTTCACTAGGAGGGTGGTGAAGCACTGGAATGGGTTACCTAGGGAGGTGGTGGAATCCCCTTCCTTAGAGGTTTTTAATGCCCGGCTTGACAAAGCCCTGGCTGGGATGATTTAGTTGGGAATTGGTCCTGCTTTGAGCAGGGGGTTGGACTAGATGACCTCCTCAGGTCCCTTCCAACCCTGATATTCTAAGATTCTATGATACATACACATCCATTAACATAGATGGATAATATGTGTTTAAATCCCTTAGGCTGCTTTGCAAAAATCTCCTCTCAAGTTTTCAATTACCCCTTGTTAATGCCTTTAAAATATGCAGGTAAAACATTTGCATAGTATGAACTCTGAATTTCTGCCTAATGACAGAGCTTTATTAATTTTTAATTACAAGGCCAAATTATGTCATTGGGTGACTCCAATATAAACTATGAGTCACTCCTTCGCAATGGTAAGTAGTTACTCCAGATTTACACCAGTGAAACAGAACAAAATTTGGTCCAAAGTTCATACGGGGCCTGATCCAAAGCCTGAAGTCACTAGAGAGACGCCCATTGATATTAATAGGCTTTGGTTGAGGCCCCTTGTCAGCTATATTACCCACATTATGCTGACACCGAGCCTTATTGAGTAGGCTATTCCTGAGAAGGAAATTGGTGTTATTACAAGGGATGATGACTGGGGGGATTGGGAAAGAGACAGAGGCCAGGGGCCTTGTAATAGAAAGTCACATAATTAAGTGCCAGATAAGGAGACTACTCCCAGGAGGAGAGGAGGAAACAGAAATCCCCTAGGAAGCTCTAGAAAGGGATACGGAAGGGGGCGAGGGTGGGGGGGTGTAATCGAGCTAGAACGTTCCATTGAATTATAGAAATCATCGGCACACTAAGTCACTTGCTTGCCTGTAGCTGTTTGGCTGCCAAAGAGCACATGCATGTGGACACTAATAATAAGCAGCCGGGGAGGGGTGGGGGGTGTTGAGAGAACACACACACACACAATCTCTTACCCTCTCTTGTTTGAAATCTGCAAAAGCACCATCTGCATATTTCTGCTTGCTCAAAAGCTGTTTCCTCCTCTCTTGACGTTTGGCACGCTTCTGGAATTCCTCATTGTGACTGTTCAAGTGTGAGGTCAGTTCTGCCATGCTATGCAGTTTACTATCACAGTGCTTGCACTGGTAGGCAGAGCTCTGAGAACGGGTGCCACATCCCAGTATGGTAAAGTCTCTCTTCAAATCCTTGCTGTGGTGGTCAGTGTAATGCATACACAGCAGCTCGGCTGTGCTGAAGGACAGTTTGAAACATTTTATGCACCTGAAAGGAAGCCACTCAATTTCCTGAGCCTCATTCTCCACCTCAGGCTTTTCAAAATCATTTCTCTCCTCTCCTAGAGTCTGCTTTTCATGCTCATCAGCATACACAGCTGTAAAGTAGCCCCCCAGCTTGCTCGCATGCTGCTTCTTAGGGAAAACACCAGGGTGACGCTTCATGTAGTGGGACACAATGCCTTTTTTGCTAAAGGACTGGAAGGAACAAAGCGAGCACTTTTTCTTTTCCACTGCCCTCCTCAGCTCCTCGCTCAATTGAGGAGAGGTGTCTTTGGGGGGAGACGGAATGATCACTTTACTGGGCTTGTCACTTACCGTCCTGGAGGCTGCCAGGCAATGAGTGTAATAAGCGTCAATGTCGTGCCGTTTCTGGTAGTGTGCTGCAAGCCCTTTGCGGATGGGGTTTGTGTAGGAACACAAAGCGCATTTGAAGAGGTTGTTTTTGCCTTCGGGCTGCGCCCGGACATTGTTGTGTTTGATGCGGTAGTGCCTGGCTATCCCCTTCCGGGTGGAGCAGAAATATTTGCACAGCTGGCAGCGGAACACCGTGTGAGACACGAGATGAGAGCTGGAGAAATGAGAAGCTGGCATGGTGACTTCTCCGATGTCCTCAGCAGCAATTTCCGGAGAAGCCTTTATTTCGGGGGTACCCTCCAGCTCCATGGATGCAGACACCTTCGGCGGTGACTGCGCAAACACGTCAAATTCAGGTTGGTTGTGGTATTTTTCATAGTGAATTTTAAGCTTTTCCAAAGTGCCATGGGTATAAGGGCATAATTTGCATCTGTAAGCACCATACCCTTGCTTGAAAATCCTACTCGTTTCTTCCACATCATTCTGGGCCATGTCATTAGACTGCTCCACGTCATGCACAAAATCCTCAGCGGTGACCTTTATTGACGGATGCCGTTTCTGGTAGTGTGTAAGGACACCGTGGATGCGTGTATTAATGTATGGGCAATGCCTGCACTTGTACACGGCTCCTGGGTTAATGTCTATGTCCTGTGCAAAATCTGCAGCTTTAACTTTCATGCCAGGATGTTTTTTGCCATAATGCGTCAGGAGGCCATGCAAGTTATTGTATTCGGACTGACACACCGTGCACTGATACGGCGTGGAGGATATTGCAGGGTTTGCAGAGGCCAGCTGGACATTTTTTTCCTGGGGAAGGCTGGAATCTTCTGCACAATCGACATCCTGTTCCACCTGTGATGTGGTTATCTGGTCTTCAGAATTAACCCTGGTCCCGACTTCATCGGACGGGGTCCCAGCTTTCTCAGCAGCGTCTTTCTCCTTGATGATATCCAGCAACACAGACTCATCCCCATTCATGGCCCAAGGATGAAAAGCCTGATAGTGATTCGTAATATCCCAAATGGAAGATGCTTCAAAAATGCAGTCTCTGCATTTATAGGTTTTTGCCTCTGATGGCATCACTAGGGCTGGAGGGGAAGGATCTGGACCTGCCCAGAGTTTAGTGGCCATGTATGTATAGTCAACATAATGCTCAGGATGTCTCCTTTGGTAATGCACGAGCAAACCGCTAGGCTCTGTATGTGAATAAATACACCATTCACAGTGATAACCAGCTTCTATTAAGCCATCCAAAAATGCCCATCGTAAAATGGATGTAACTGTGGCCTTCAGGCTTGGGTGGTCTTTCTTAATATGCTTCCTCAGTGCGTAAAAATAAGGCGACGTGTAGGAACACTGCCGGCATTTGAGAGCTCTTAGTTTAGCCTTGTCCCGCTCTGCATTGGAAGTGGGCGTAGGCATGCTGCTGGACAATTTTTTCTGGCCACGATCGCAAAGGCTCCTAATTGTGGCCGTGTGCTGTCTGATCACATCTGCGTTGGCTTTGAAGTCACGATGCTTCTTTTGATAATGAATGAGCACGCCTTTAACGGTCCGATTTCCATAATCACAATGCTGACAGAAGAACATTTCATTCTCCAGGGGAGCCTCAGAGCTGCCCCTGTTCAGCTGCATAGATGCTGGTGGCCTCTGAATGCCAGGTGGCATTTCACCACCCCTCATCATTGCTGCTGTCGGGGGGGTCTGCCTAATGTATTTCGCAGTGACCTTTATCTCTGGATGCCTTTTCTGATAGTGGACGAGCACTCCCACCACCGAGCGATTGCTATATGAACAGTGCTTGCAGTAGTAGAGTTCAGTGGTGAGGTCTGGTGGTGGTGGTGGGGGAGGTGGTGGCTGCGAAGCCATGTTGGACAGTTTTGGGGAGATGGGAGTTCCCAGCTCAAAGGACAGTTGAGCCAAGGCAGAACCCCTGTCGACAGACACCACCCGCATGGTCTTCTGAATCCTGAAATATGAAGCCTTTTCTTCAGGGTGTTTTTTCTGATAATGCACCAGAACAGAATGCATGTTAGGGCTTGCAAACGAACACACATCACAGTCATACACCACAACGCTATTAACTGAAGGCTCTTTCTGATTTTCACATTCTGGACTAAAACTCTTCGAAGCATTTTTGTTAAATGTAGCAGGCACGCCAGCCCCACGGGCCACTGGAGTGGAAGTTGCCATGGTCTTGGGAGCAGAATTCAAGATCTCTCTCAGTGTTTGTGACTCTGCATTTAACCCTTCTTGCTGCTCGACTACGTAGCTTGAAAATATCATTGCATTGTTAATTTTAACAGTTGGGTGCATTCTTTGGTAGTGCGGCATCAAGCTTCTAACATTCGGGCTAGTGTAAGAGCAAAAGCGGCAGCGGTAGATCAGATCGGAATGATCAAAGTTGAGTACATTCATAGCTTCAGGATGATGCTCACCATAATGCTGCTGCAGGTCTTCAAAGTTGGTGTAGTCAATGTAACATTCAAGGCATCTGTACACAGCACTGTGATCATTAGGGTCCAAGATATACCTAAAGCTGAACTTAATGTAAGGGTGCATCCGTTGGTAGTGGGTGCTAACACTCCTGGCAGATTTGTTGCTAAAGTCACAGTGCTTGCAATAATAAAGCCGTCCAGAATCATTAAACTCTGCATTTTCACTGTTTTGATCAGATCCATACATACTCGACTGGCTGCCCAAAAGAGATGCATTAGGCCCTTGGTGATCCTTCATGCTGACAGAAGAGCAGTAATAATCTTCCTCATCTTCAGATAAAGTTAGCTCAATTTCTGCCCCATTGGTGGAATTATAATCATGTGGCATGTTCCTGAAATTAGTCTCCTTCTGAGAATCATTAGTATCTCTTCCCCACATTTGCTGGGGTGCATAGGAACTAGACACCTCCATCAATGGCTCTGTTTGTTCTTCTTCCTTGTCCAATTCTACTTCTATCTCCACTTCATTGTCTTCCTCCTCCTCTTCGTCATCCTCTACATTAATCACTGCATCTTCTTGTTGCTTGTTTTGGTTGATTTTGCTCTGTAAGTTGCTAGCTATTTCATCAATTCTAGTTCGCTTCTTCACCGGTGATAGATCTAGGGGAAAGTCATTTGTCAGTTTTCGAGAGGCCTTAGCTACAAAGTTATTTTTAGATGATAACCCAAGAATTGAGGTCTGGCTTTTCTTCACAGTGCTGGAGGCAGCATGGGCATCCACCTCACTCTCTTGTTGAGCATTGGATGACGGTCCCTCGTATTTTGGCAAGTTATCACAAAAAGAATGCTTGTGTTGTTGATGAACTCGGAGACCTTTCAAAGTAGTTGTGGAGTAGTTGCACAGTGTGCATTTATAGGGGTGCTGCGAGTGGGGTTGAGGTGACTGCTGCTGTTGCTGCTGCACGGATTCCATCATTCCACCTGACTTCCTGCCATTTATATTTCCACTTTCATAAGACACTGTGCTTTCATTCAGAGAGGAGGCTATGCTTTCACTCTGGGAATTCACAGCATCCCAATCTGATGTTGTACCTGTATGACATTGTTTATGAGCTCCAAGTTTTAATGAACTCTTACAAGTGAAAGGACATTCATCGCACTTGTATACTGCCGTCTTCCCAGACAAGTGGATGTTCTCAATATGGCGGGAGATGCTTCGGCGGTGCATAGTGAGGAAAGGGCAAAAAGGACACTGGAACCTGTTCATGTATCTTCTAAAGGGTATCCCCTTTGTTTCCAATAATTTGTTACCATCAGATCCCATCAGCTGCTCTGCAGACATTCCTGAGGTCTGGTGATCCATGGAGTTCAAGCCGTTCTCACTGTCTATTTCATTTAGCTCTTCATCAGAGCTAGAGTCATTTAGCATACTATTAGTTTCCAGGTCAGCAGAAGAATTTGTCATGTCAGCTATTCCATAGCGGGATCTGTCAGACAAATTAACCATACCAGAGTTATGAGGTGACTTAGGCTTCATTTGAGGATAAGACACAGAAGAAAACTTTGAAGATGTAGAAGAATTGGGTCTGATAAGGGAGTTACTCATAGAGCCTCTGAAGTTTGAGACATTGGCATTCGGCATCTCACGTCCTGTAGCATTCATAGAGATATAGTTGGAGTTTGGGGCGGAGTTCGGCGCACTCTTGTTCTGCACATCAGGCAATCCGGTTCCATCCTGTTGCTGTCTCAGGCTTGACAGTA
The DNA here is from genome assembly GCF_028017835.1 of Emys orbicularis. Taxonomy (NCBI): domain Eukaryota; kingdom Metazoa; phylum Chordata; order Testudines; family Emydidae; genus Emys; species Emys orbicularis. Next base: position 133,372,551 of record NC_088688.1, on the reverse strand, counting down.
TTTTTACCATGCTGCGATGCTTCTTCATCATGTGGTCACACCAGCGTTCCCTTCGAGGGGTCTGATAGCTACACCATTCGCAGCAAAAATTGCCCCTGGACTTTGTTAAAGGCTTGACCATGGATTCCAAGATGCTACGCTCTACTACTTCAGCAGGCAGCTCCTTGCAGGATTCCTGCACCGGCACGGATGCAGATGCTGATTCAGATATGGCAGCTGCAGCAGCAGGGGGAGTTGAACTCTCCTTTAGATTATTTTTGTGATACATTTTCTGGTGCTTAATAATCCTTGCACGCCGTGGCGATTTATAGGTGCAGAACTGGCAAGAGAAAACTTTGCCAAACCCTTCATGCATCATGATGTTGTAATTTAAGGATCCAGCAGCAGGCGGCCCCACCGAGCTCCCTCCAGCTTGTGTGCCATGCACTTTTCGGGTATGTTCTATGAGAAGGTTTTTGGATCTGAAGTAACGCACACAGAATTTGCACTGGAAAAACTTATTTGTTGGTTTAGGATTTGGGGCCATGTGCTGGCTATAAAAACTCTGGCTATGGCTATAATAACTTCCAGTCCCCATCTGAGCTGCATTTTGCCCTAAAAGAAAAAAAAACCACAATAAATAAATACATACAATTTCTTCCCCACCTACCACTCAACGATATAATACAATATTCAACAAAAATCACATCCCATTGGGTACATCAGTAGTCCAATGCATGCAGTGCACTGGACTATCTCATTTATGATTCTCTTCTGTACCTACTGCAAAACTCTGATATGTGGGACGTCATGTGGAATATGCATTACTTCTAAAATAAAGTTTCTTTAAATAAACACACTAGTTTCAGAAGTTCACCAAAAAAACCCTACTTCTAAAATTCTTGATGATAAAAAAAAACAGATAAAGCCCCATTTCAGTGGTTACCTACAAAGCAGTAATCAGACCTGATAAGGCAGTAACTAGACAATGCTCACTTTGCTGTCATTACAATAAAATTAATGAAAATTACAAATTAAAATATGCCAAGACAGGCAACAAGAAAGAGGGGTTTATGTTTACCTGCAATTTCATCTGCAATTGTAAATTCATCCTTGACAGAAGAAAATTCGACCTCTGTCTGGTTGCTAGCATTCATGGAGCCAGACCTTGGCTGGCTAGGACTTTCCTCAGAAACATCTGTTGGCTGCAAAAAAGCAGTGTGAACATCTTGAATGTGAGCTTTAAGGTCTTCATAGGATGGAGCTCGAAAATCGCAGCCATCGCACTGCAGCACCTCCATGGTCCTGGATAATACTTTTACATCAGGAAATTCTGAAAGAAAAGGAATGTGGGAGAAGCACTTGTTACAGAAACACCATTCTGTGAACTGTGACTAGTAAATAAAATCAAGCTTGTCAGCACTAAGATTTAGTAACCTCCAGAAATGCTAACATTACAGAAGCAGGAACTCAACTTTTACTCAATATGTTGAAAGGCATCAAGGAAATTCAAATTAACAGAAAGTCCTACCTAAATGGCTCACGAGTTGCTGAGCTAGGCTCTACAAATATTCAAGCCTTCTGACAAATGGATGTTGATTCAGTAGACCATGCCTTCTTGGCTTTTCCCTTACTCAGGTTCTTCCTATATGGGCTTATTGTTACATTGACAGTCTATCTCAAATAAAGACGAGGGAAGCACACGTGATTTGAGCAGCTCCATTACTTCCAGCAATTCACGCATTGAGGTTTACTATTAGAAAATAACATTTCTGCCTCTTTTCGACCAGCACGAACCTTCCTGTAGATTCGACAACTACTGACTATTTCACTGCCAAAGACTAAAAAGCCTCCACTGGAAACTTGCATTTTCAATTAGTTTAAACATCTAGTCAGTTTTGACCTTGATGGAAAAAAGAGACATTATGGCAGTGAAAGATCTGGATACATTAACTTTTGATAGATTGTTGCACAACCCCTAAACAATTCCACCAAACACAGAAGAGAGCTACATTCTTGGCTGGACTTCCCATAACTATGCTCAGAGTATACCCTGTCTCTGGAATCAGGATTTTGATGGGGTGGTGGATGGGAGAGGAAGGGATTTCTGCTCTCATTTATTAAAAACATTGCAACAGCACAATGGAAATAAGAATAAAAAAGTCCCCAAAGTTTCATGACTTCCCAGGATTCCTCAACAAACCCTAATTTGATATACAACGTGACACACTGATCTTGGTAAAGTCAAGTACTGTAGTTCAGTACATGACCAGTTAATCTAGTGAGACATAATTGTGGGGGAGAATTTGCCTCTGTGCTCAAAATTTATGGACTGCTGTAGAAGAAAGAATATATAAACACAGGGGAAAAAAGTCAGAGACAGAGGTCCTCCTACTTCATATGTTTCTTGGGCACAGTAGCAACTTATTATCTTAATGAATGAATTACTTCTTTAAGTTTCCCACATGCTCCACTGGGCTACATTAACCTAGGACTTCCAGAGGTCTGATAGAGGGAACGGCAGCCAAAATATTTTATGATGAAAATTCCATTCATTTCTTGTAGAATATAAAATTACTTCTACAGCAAGATCAAAGTCCAATAATATTATGTCAATGCAATAAAAGAGGGCATTGCATCAGGATTTTACATACAAGAATGTTCCTCCTGATAGCCTGCTAAAATAAACTTCTGTCAAGTCAAATTCTGGACAGACTGAGCACACAGACACTCCAGAGGTTTACCTACACTACTGTGCACACGGCATTTTGTCCTTTTTCTCCTTAGTCCCCCATAAAGAAAAGGAACACTGCACCAGCTTCTTTCCAGCTAGCAAAGCCACAATAATCAAGATACTCAAGTTTTTTCGTGCAAGTACCAGACCAAATTGTGTGGAAGAGGTTGCTATCTCTGCTCTGGATCAAATTACAGCAGTGAGTGAAGCCCCACCCCACGTCTCCTTTAGCACAGTCCATTAGACCTGAAAACAATTTTTTTCCATGGAGCAGACGACTCCTGCATTTAGAGCACTTCACAGAAAAGCAGATCATCCAGTTTCCACTGCCCATCCCCCAAAGCTTAGTCCTTTCATCTCAGCCAAACAAGCCACAGCTCTGCTGAATGTGTTTATCACACTTTCAAGAGATATGAGCTCCTGCGTCACTGAAGCTTTAAGACTCACTAAGCTGCCCTAGTCCTCTGAGCTTTAGGAGCAGCCATTTTAGCTCAGAGAACTCATGCACTCAGAGGCTGAGAGCTCCTAGCTTGTGCACAACATGGCCTCACTTATCTGAGCTTCATCTCAAGCACACACGGTTTGTTTTTTTGTGTGTGTGCTAGGTTGATGCTAGAAAAAGCATCATCCTAAGAACACTACTTGCCTTCTTCTTATGATTTGCTTTTTCCAACAGAGAATGAGCTGTTCCCAGGCCCTGTCAGAAACAGCACCTTTTCTCCCTAACTGATCATTTGCAAAGATCTCTGAAGGTTCTTTTATCCCATGAATGATAAATGTGTCAATTAGTGCCAGCACAACAGTATGACTGAAGCAAGACACTTGTCCAAACTGTCCTACAGACTGAAGCAGCACACAGCATGCCCTCTGAAACGGGGAGGGGTATGGGGGGAAGGAACCCTCCAGAATGCCTCAGCCTCTTGAGAGTCGTCCTTCTATGCACAGAAGACATACCATCTGACTCTGCTTGCCAGATTCCAAAGTCTAATGACCTTTGTTAATCACCAGCCAGCCTGTCTGCTTCAGCAAACTCTGCCAGCAGACACACCCTTCAACACAAAGGCTGTAGCTATTCCTTTTAAAAGAGGTTCTCTGAAGCTCCATTGTGTGGAAGAGAGGAAAAACAAAAACCTTTTTCCTTAAAACTTCAGTCACTTTAGAAAGAACATAACAAAAGGCTTGCTACTGTGTGTCTTTTGGGAACTTTTAGACCAGTTTACAAAATAAAAACCTGAAGGAAGAAAAATTGAGGTGCTGAACAAGATAAACGCAACGGTTTCAGCAGTGCACAGTTAGAGCATCTATATTATATAAAGTTACCATTCTTGAATATTCTGCCACTTTCTGAAGTTATTCTCAAGGATGCTAGCTAGCTGTTGTCTACACAAACTCAAACCAGCAGTCTCCTTGTTCTGCTACAAAGCAAATTAAAGGGTTATGAGATCAGTAAAAGCTACTGATTTTTTTAAAAAATGACGAAAGAGCCTTTCTAATGGGTTCTAGCTTTAATGTTACTAGGGCCTCTCCCACAAAAGCAGCACTGAGTCATAGAAGAGGTTAATCTCACAGCAGATGAAAGGAACAAACATCCTCAGGTACAGTTGAATGGCCTTCAATCGGATGTTTTCACCAAGGCATGTACTGAAATCACAATGAAACTTATTTTGTGAGGCAGTTTGCCTTACTATTTACACATTTCTCTTTAAAATTCAAGCACTGTGTGAAGGAAAAAACCAGAAACTTGTAGTTTGGGCTAAACTATCCAAAGAAACTGAAATGTGATACATTCTTTATTTTTTTCCTTGTCTGCAAGGGATATGGAACCGAGAGAGACCCATCGATCAGCAAGCAAAAAAGAGCACATTTTCAGTGCCGATGTGGATACTCTGTCAAGATATGCACCAAATAAAGGAGACAAAGCAAGATTTGCACAATTGTCCATCATGAGGCAGCAAAGGCAACACTTTCTGTAGGTTCACATACCAACACTGCCTTCTGCATTCTGATTTTTTAGTAAACACACAATCTGTTTTTTTTTTCCAGATATTGTGACAGCAAGATTTATTTATTTTTGTTACCAAATCAGCAAAATCAAAAGCAGAACAGGAAGCTTCTGAACTACCAAAGCAAAGTTTTAAACAAACCAAAAACAAAAAGCCCCAAAATAACAAACCATTCAAGGAATCCATACATAGTGCAAGACCTCTAAAGTATTCCAACCCACGCCTTGTGACCATGCTAACTACGATATCATAGCTTCTAAAATACCCATATTAATGTCAGACTACTCTCCTCATGCAACTAGGGAAAAATTGAAATTAAATATACCACTGTCTAAGTTTGTCTAAATTTGTTTGGTCTACATAGAGTGCAACCTTTTCTTAAATTATATGGCTGTTTCATATGAAAAAAGAGTCATTCTGATTTTCCAACTGGAAAAAAACTTGAGCAAACAGATTCCCAAGTTTTTGTAGTTTTAAAGCTTCAGGTTGAAGTCTCCCATTCTCTCTACCTTTCTTCTCCTAGAGCTTGGCAACAACTGAACTTCAGTACAAATAGTTTTGAGGGATTTATTTTTTTTTTTTAAGTGTGTGGTTTTGGCTTCAAAATACAAAATAATTGTGAAGCCTAAAGTATTATGACCTCAAAACTGAGCTTCTAGGGTTGACTACCCATCTGTTCTGTTTTGAGATGGAGTCACCAGTGCTTCTACAAGTTAAGAATACGTACATGAACAACCACAACTGAAAAGGTCATGCCGAGCACACACAGAACATCCATCCAGCTCAATTTTAGTATCACCACATTTAAAAATGACTACTCCAATTTTCGGAGTTTTCCAACATTCGGAAGATCAGAAACGTCTTTAGACCTAGCAAACAGAAGGCAAACACAGTTTTCATTTTGTTCACTTTAAATTTTATTTATTGCCAAGGTGAAGCTGATACAAAGCCACCCTAGGGTTGTACAGTTTATTACAGACGCACCACTGCTAAACCTGCTACAACTTGACAAAATTTCCTTGGAGACTCATTTTACTTGGCCAAACAGATCAGCATGAACAAAGGGTTTTAGTAGAGATTGGATTCGTGCGTTTGAGCAAACTTCTCCTCTGACAAAGTGCAGGAGGCCTCAGCATTGGTCTTTTTTTTTCTTTTGGTCTGTTGGAGCTTAACCTCCCAGAAATAAACTATGAAACACTACAGCAATGTGATTCACCAGCACCTAATTATAGACATTACAAAATCTTCAAGAAATAGAACTTGAAATCTCACGAGTAACACCATAGGGTATACGTTTTTTCCTGACACAGAAATCTAGATTTTAAAAGATGCCAGTATTTTACAGCTGCAGAACTGTCTCCTACTATAGATTAGATTACTAGTGAAATGCTTTATTTAGCCCATGCATGTGTGGCTTCTGATCTTATTTTCTTAAGTTGATTTTTTTAAAACACTATCTACATTTAACCATTCAAAACACCAAGATTAAATGACCCATTGAATAAAACGATGGGACTTTCTAGCAATGGAAAAGCTGACATGTTTGAGAAATGTAAGCCTGAAGGGTGCTATAAAAAGGGTGTGTCTTGTCATTTATATTCTTCACAGAATAGAAATAATGAGGAAATGAAAGACCAAATTTGTGCCCTCAGTTATATCCATGCAATCTCACTTGAGTCAGTGGTTTCTTTCAAAGACAACCTAAAGTGGTTTCTTTAGCAGCAACCTCAATCCTCTCAGGACCTTTGTCAGAATTTTTTTTCTTCCATTTTGTATTAGGAATGAAAAATAAAATCTATTTTCTTCCCTTATCTTTTTCATTTTTGTGGGTTTGGATGGTATTACATAGGTGGCAGTAGCCCACTTCCTTAGTTAATTCAGGGTTCCAGTTTGGATATAGTGTAGACTCTAAAGCTAAATTCTGCCTTCAGTACATGATATAGACTATACAGTCAAACTCCCTGTATGTTAACCCAATGGTTAAGTCTTCTGCATTACGTTTTGAAAACAAAATGTATAAAAAATAGGTGCATCCATCAGTCAAACACAATTCAAGTTGACTGTGTATGATGGTCATACATGCAGCATCACCACATTTTGGCCATTAGGCACTTATCCAGCTTCCTATGTGATCTCAATTTACCCATATTGAAAAGGCATAACATATAAGACAGCATGAATAATCAAGAAATTCAGAAAGATACAAAAGTGTCACAAAACAAAGGTTTCAGGAAAAGAAACTTTTGTGATCAGAGATGTGCTATACCCCAGGAACAATAAATAATAAAACCACAATTTGAATAGCAGCAATAAAAGACCTAAACACCCCTGCTAGTGTTTGGATATACATTTTAGACAATATTTTGAATGTGGCATGAGCTTCAAGCCAGGTTTCACACAATGAAGTCTACCTAGCATATGCTGAAATTCTGGTTGACTACATTGTTATAAAAACCAGGCACTATGAAGCTCCACAAGGAGCAAGAAATGCATGTGAGCACACACACACACACACACAGAGACAGACACACAGCTAAATTCTATTCTGGTCAATTGAGTTGCATCTTCTTTCTTATCAGAGGGGTAGCCGTGTTAGTCTGAATCTGTAAAAAGCAACAGAGGGTCCTGTGGCACCTTTAAGACTAACAGAAGTATTGGGAGCATAAGCTTTCGTGGGTAAGAACCTCACTTCTTGCATCTGAAGAAGTGAGGTTCTTACCCACGAAAGCTTATGCTCCCAATACTTCTGTTAGTCTTAAAGGTGCCACAGGACCCTCTGTTGCTTTTTATCTTCTTTCTTGTCAGTGGAGTTGCATCCACTTATACCCGTGCTTAATTTGGCCCTTTACAGTGTGTGAGTCCATGTCACATACAAATCATTTATAACATCAGGTCAGTGCAATGCTAATAAGAGAGTTTTCAAGCTACTAGACAGCTTGCAAAACCTTCTGTCCTTAAAAGGAAAAAAAATCCTATGTGAGAACTGTATTTTGATGAGACAGAGAGAAACTTCACAACAACAGCGTTGGGAGTTGGGACATAAAGTACTTAGACCTTTCAGTGAGCAAGAACTTAAATTCTCAGAAAAGGGTGTTTTCTTCTTGAGACCTTGACACTCACACATACAGAAACCACTACTGCAAACAGGTCACAGCAATAGATAAAGTGTTACTGGCTCAACCTGTTCTCCAAGGCTATGTCTTCACTGCAAGAAGGATGGGTTTCAGCTACAGCAGGATAACTGACACTTGTTAACTATCCCAGTTTAAAACCCTAGTGGAGACAATCCACTGTTGTTTCTACTGCAAGGTACCCAGGCAAGGTCCACAACATGCCTACACCTACAGTTCACTTTGCCTAGCTACCTTGCAGTCAAAACAAACAGTGCTTTGTCATCACTTGGGTTTTACAGTAGGACAGCTAACACATCTCTTAGTTATCCGGTGGTCAACACACTTTAATTTGGCATTGAAGACAAAGCCCAAAATGATCTAAAATAATTTTGAACCAAAATGCTACTTGGAAAGAAACCAGGGGGGAGTGTGGGTGGGTAGGGGTGTGTTTAGACATAGGTTACTTGAATTCCATGAGAACACCAGATGGTTTTACTACTTTGAACTGCCCTAATACAGGCAGTTTTCATGATAATAATTCAATGGATTTTTCGCCTCAGGATTCCAAACATATGAATAAGAAGAATGACTTCTCCTTTAAAAACAGCTGAAGTTCCTGTCTGAATTCCTGGAGGATATTTCAAAATTGTAAAATTAAAGGCAGATTGCAGATATGCTGCCACATCTTAATTTAAAAAAAAAAAAAACAAATTGAGGGAGTTTATTAAAAGCTGCAAAGTTTGGTTCTGGACACCTCTCTCAGCCTTCATCTATTGAAGTCCAGTTGCCAGAAACCAAGTGCAAACTCAGGCCTTGGGCAACCAGACTTCATCATAACAAGATCAAACACAGAAACATTGTTTACAAGTCTCCCAAAATTAGATGCTCAGGCCTGTTTGACCCCCAAAAAGTTGCAATCTCAGTCATCGCTGCCATGTAATTCAAAGGATAAAAGAAGACCCTCAGAAGAATGCCTTGGGGAAGATAGTTACCCTTACAATACCAAAAAGGGTCTGGAGACAGGGGTGCTGGAACAATTTACATAGTAGGGATGCTAAGAGTCATTGAACCAAACTGTAAATCCTGTATACGATGGAAACCACTTGAAGCCAGATGGTGCGGCAGCACCCCCCACATGCCTAGTTCCAGCACCTATGTCTGGAGAGGTGAATGAGAAGAATTTGATCCTCCAGAAAGATGTGGATATAATGCACTTTTTCTTCCCTAAAAATTTAGGTAGTTCCTTACCTGTGTTATTGGATAACTGTAGCTGGGGAGAGGGGGGTGGGTGGGAGGAGACTCTCTCTCTCTCTCTCTCTCTCTCTCTCTCTCTCTCTCTCTCTCTCTCTCTCTCTCTAGGTAAAAGGAAATTCCCTGGAATCAATATGTAGAATACTTCCTTGAGCATATATTGCAAGAAGATCCAACAACTGCTTTACTCAGAGGGGGAAAAGATAATTTCCTAGCAGGTTCCTTTAGTTCTCCTATACAAGCCCAGACAGGAGGGTTTGCTTCCTCTTCCCAGCAGGTGAATAAATAAAAGTACTGAATCCTCTTCCTGGAGAAAACCCTCCAGGGAAATAACTCTATTAAGCCAGGTTTGAGATTCTAGTAAGTGCCTTTCAGAGGAAGATGCTATTAGACAAAACCATCTTCCAAAGGAAACATTAAGCTAATACATTTTGTAAGAGCCCAAGAGGAACGGGCGATGACAGGAACAGGACAATGGAGAAAATCTAGAGGGCGAATGAGGCCAGTTGTCCTATTCACATGCTCAGTGCTCAAGGAAAACTGTCTACCTCAGTGGCACCCCACTGACTTCTCAATAACAGACATTCTCTTGCAAGAGGCTGGTTCATTGGCCCTCCTGTGAACACTCTGGTACCAGAGCCAAACAACTAAACTGACTTGACTTTTTGCACCCGCCTCCTGAGTGTGCTTCTCACATTGTAGAAAACAACTAAAAGATCTTTTTTATTAATAGCAAGTTGGAGGGTCACCATAAATGCCAATTTGCACCATGCAAACTGTTACAGGAGCACACACTCTGTGTATATATAGTTAATACATAAGGTGCCTGGAGACAGTGCTCAGGAACACAGCAGCATAAAGCCGGGTTTTGTAGAACCAATAAAACTACTTGTTGTGCCCTGCAAATAGTTTCCTCTAGCAGCTCATTACACAATGTGTTACAAGACTCTTCAGCATGGCAGAACCTCATTAAAGTTGGCTGTCTTGCCAAGAAAGTCAACAGTGAACCCAAGTCAGGACTACCAGGTTATATAATCAGGTTCCCTCTGTGGTGAACTGGCTATAGCTGGCAGGATAATGCTCTCTGCAAAACAGTCCAAAGAATAAGGAAGGGCAGAAACATCACACAGAAGAACTGTACACTCATCTCTGGTTACTCTGCTGCTCTTAGTAATCCCTACAATAGACAGACACAGATACTTCCTAACCCAGCCATCTGACCATTTGTCCCAGTCACAGTTATAAAGGTCTGACTGCTTAGGATGCATGATTGATAAGCTATGTGTGTGCATTAGGAAAGTCTGATTTTAGTATCCAAGAAGCTCGATTTACACAGGCCACATGCCGTATGTAGACTTTACTCTTCAAACTGATGACACAGCTAGGCCCAGCTCATGTATTTGCGAGATAAATAAAGATCCCTGAAATACTACGTTATTTTATGGGCCCAGGGATGTGAAACTTTGTGATGGCCATAAAACAGGAGGTTCCATTTCCCCAAGGTCAGCCAGCATACTGATTCCAAGCCAAAAAGCAGAGCTCGAATCTGGTCCTGTTGCTTACAAAAATCCTCAACAAGGAAGAACACAGAATAATGAAAGATATGCCTCTCAAAGACTAGACAAACGGGAGTTCTGCTGGAGAAGTGTTCCATCTGCCACCTTGAGATCTAGATCCATGCAATATAGCATCAGTGCTACCAGAGGATTTCTAAACTGGGAGATGTGAGGCAGGGGAAGAGACACAAACTAATACTGTGGCCGGAACACCTAAATAAATTCCTCGGGTTGTTTCTAACAAGTGCTATGCAATGCCCAGTTGGGTACGAGTACTAGGCTCCTAGCTGGATGAAGTTCAAAACATGGGCTGAAACCCAGAACTACACATGGATCAGTTCCATGGAGAGCATCAAGACTTCATTCTACGGACTCCTTTCTTCATGAGCATGAACTGAACTAAGTGGCTTCCCCATGAACTCAACTAAGTGAGGCCTCTAGAGTGGAGGGTGTGGTTTTCTTAATCAGCATTCCAAAAGCTCTAGATGCCTGTAAAGATTGATCATCTTATTACTCCTATTTCAAAAGGGTTGACCTGTCTAGAAGCCTTCCACGGAGGATGAGAAAGGGTAGTTACTAGCAAGGTTTTAACCCTATAACTGTCCAAATTGCAAGTGATAAAACCTAAGCATTGCCAACCACCAGCCATGTTCCAAGGCACCAATAAGTCCAATTAAATTGGAACCTGGTTGACAAAGCCAAGTAAGGGGCAGCCTATATGTTGTGTAGTGTTATCTCACTAAGATTCAGAGCCCATGTCATATGTATAAGGCCTAGGAGTACTGTCAGTGGCTGAAGTTTCCCTAGGGAACAGGAAGTCTCTAAAGATGACTATTTTGATTAGGCTTCAAGTCCTCAGGTAGAAACAGCAATTTCTCTACTCTTCACCACAATCTTAGGAAGCATTCCTCTCACTACTACTTTACTGCAATGCTTATTTCCTGATATCCTAAAGTCTCCTGAAATGCCACATGCCTTGGACAAAGAGTGGAATCTTCTGCCAACTGGCCAACAAGTTTCCTCAGGTCGATGCAACATACTGCTGATCAGTTTATAATGAAACACAGGACGCAATATCATTTGCCCATTGAGTTCTGGCAAAATACCAGCAAGGATCTCTTCCTAGTCATAGCCTCAGGCAGGATCAGAGAAAACAGTTCAGCCAGTTTACTTCCCAGTGCACTTCAAAAGATGGAGTATTTGACAAACTGCCATTAGCACTTATCTGGACCAGTGTTAACACTGGGTTACACAAAAGCCCTCTCAAGACCACTTTGCTGCATCTAGCCAGGGGCCGTTCCTTTGTCTCTTTGGGGATGGAGGTTACCAACAGCCATCAAGTCTCACTCTTGACTCTACTGACCACCAATGCCATTGACTAGATTGAACTAGCATGAACAGGAACCCCTGCTGGTGTCCAAGAGAAAGCTCTGCCGCTTGAGGAAAGGCTTTGTGAAAAGCAACAGGTCCATCTCATGACCCCAGTGCCATGAGGTGGATGCCAATTATAGTTGGAACATTCCACCAACTCTAAAGACAACATCTTCAGGATCTCTTTGTGGCCCCTACTCTCTGCCTACTAGAAGTTTCAACTCTTCAAGAGAAGGAAATCTGCATTAGAATGAAAGGGGCTGCTTTCACCTCTTGGAGATGGGAAAAATTAAGTTCTGATGACATCAGACCCTCATACTCCATGAGAATCTTGCTGGCTCATTCAGCTCAGTTTTTTTTCCTTCTGCCTCCACTCACTGAAAGGAGTGAATCAGCACCAGTTTCTGCAAGCTGGTATAGGAAGACTATGCGTAAAGTGTTTTTAAAAGGGCAATAAGTTTTGGTTCAACTTTTGTAATTTGTATAACACACAGGCACCATATGTTGTCTAGACAAAACTAAACAAAACTCTGTTCTGTACTTAAAACAAATTAAAATAAAAAAATTTAAAAATGAAAAATGATAGCATTGCCAGTAATAGCTCACAATACTAGCTAATTGACTGAGATTAATGGAACATCTCCAGCCAGCAAATCTTTTGACTAGAGAGGCATTGGACACATTAAAGTAAGTAAAAGCAGCATTGCCTTGCCCTGCCCCATAAAAAGGGTGTCTTCAGCAAAAGAAGTGTGCACTCCATTACACAGGTGATTGTTCAGATCAAGTTAAGAAGAGAAACATCTTTAAACTGAGTTATATCAAAAAAGGTAAGATGCCAGAGCTCTAATGGAGGAGTTCTATCCCAGTTTATTCCTTTCTGCCTTAAATAAGCTCTTTGAGGGTCAGTCACTGAGATCCAATTTCTTTTTCTTTCTTCAAAGAAATATCCAAAAAGGAAATGGGCCATAAAAAGGAAAAAATACCTAAGACTTTCTTTGTAAATGAGGCCCATAGCTAAGGGAGGTAATCAGAGATTATTACTGACTGCATCCTTACAAAAGACAGAATCACTACAAGTTTGTAGACACTACAGAAGTACAGTAGGAGTACAAACCCATAAGATACAAAAGCTGGAAAAATAAAGAGACTGTAAATGAATTGGAATATTAAATTTTTGTACCTAAAATTAAGCAAATAGAATCAATTTCAAGATTAAAGCTGACCTACTATCATCTTAAATTTTTTCCTACTTTGAGAATATAGTGGGTTAATTTTGTTTGTATGATCAGGATGCTGGATAGAAGCTGGTAAAACATTATGAAGCTAGTGGTCAGATACCCAAACCATACTCCATTAACAATAAATATACAAATTAGTACAAATATAAAAATTAAATATGTATCTCTATCTAGATCTACATTTTATTTACCTCACTTGCACTGAAACTTCTTGAGCTCAGGATTTTATCACAACTGAAAGATCCCAATGAAGTAACTGTACTCTGGATTCCTTGTTCTTACATGTTTCACCCACAGCTGATCTTTCTACATTACTAGTGAATTATATGGAGATATACCTATCTCATAGAACTGGAAGGGACCTTGAAAGGTCATCAAGTCCAGCCCCCTGCCTTCACTAGCAGGACCAAATACTGATTTTGCCCCAGATCCCTAAGTGATCCCCTCAAGGATTGAACTCACAACGCTGGGATTAGGAGGCCAATGCTCAAACCACTGAGCTATCCCTCCCCCCAATTAGACAAACAGCTGCTAATAATTTACTAATGGCTCATTAATTCTATTAGCCACCTTGGACCATCATCAATTTCAGACTTTGCCCACATCTCCTATTCAAAATAAATAGGCATGTCTTCTCTAGGAGGGTGGGGGGAGAAAGAAAGAAAATAAATCTATAGGACTGCCCATCTGAGAGATGCCCTGTAGGTATTTCAGTTGTCTTCATTTTAGGTGTTCCGGTTAATCTTCAGATTATACAGATAAACATATACATTAAAATTGAGGTTATTTTTTAAGGAAAAAAGAAAAACAAATCTGTCCTGTGAGAATGCTTTCTTTAAGGCAAGGTGAACACAGGAACAGATTTTCACTTTTCCTCCCCTAACAAAAGAAAATGCATTGATGGGTCTCAGAGGATTCTTTGGAAAGCTCTCATGAATGTGCTTAATCAACAATGGGAACTTATCCAAAAGGAAAAAAAAATGCCCGGAAGATATATGTCCCAAGACATTCAGATCAATCCAAGAAAAGTGCTGCCTTCCACTACTCTACAGGGCGCGGTGAGGGAAAACGCTAGATTTGCATTTGCATTTTATTTTCAGATGTAATTATTAAAAGTGATGAAGATAAGTCTGAGAAGAGCCACGAAGCAAAGTGCCAAGCGAATAGAAGCAGCATTTTCTAAGGTTTTGGCCTGAAAGTCTGACTCTTTACACCATCATAAGTTTAAAAATGCAAATAAGAAATAGACCACCATAGAACAGACCTTCCCAGCTGTCATTCTGCAGACCACTAGTGGCCCATGAACACTCACCTTGGTCCATGGCCCTGGTCACAAGGTGCTGGTTATCCTTCTCGTTTTCAGCTGCTATAATATTAATTCTCCATGTGAAACAACTGCTGCAGTTACCACAGCGCTATTAGCTACCTGGGGTTGCTGTAACATTCTTCAACAATGGAAGAGGAAAAAAAACACTCTTAGCTGCCAAAAGTATTAGCAAACTCCTTCACCAAGACAGAAATAAGACAAATTCTCTGCAGGCTGTGCATGTGTAACACCCATTTAGTATTAGCAAGATGGCCACTCCTCTCATTCTCAGTCCTTCCCTCTCAGCATGGTCTCATACAACCTACAATCCCTGCAGCAGTCTTGGGTAGTTTATCTTGGCACGCTCTTCTAGAATATTCTTCAGGTCTTCGGGGCACACCAGATGCAGACAGAATAGATAGGTACAAAAGGATGAGGAAAGTCTCACACAGTGATCACAGTAGTCAGATGGCAAAGATGACACTTGCAATTCTTCATTTAACAAAACCAAACCAAACGCCCATGACTAGGACACCCAACAGAAGTTTCAAGCCCAGTGAGATACATACAGTACATAATACATCACGGTACCATTCAGGGTACCTGAAACCTTCAGGAGAGATGCTCTGAAAACAAAGAGGAGAATCCTTGGGTTAGGCAGTTAAACAAGAGAGAATGTTCCACGACGGTAAACAGGATGTGCTGCAGAAATTACACTACTGTATTCCAACAGAAAAAGGGTATGACTTAGCTTGGTTTTATTGATGGTTATGCAACTAGTTGGAAAATAAAATAATGTTCCACCCATGGGAAAACAAATCCCCGAACTTTCCTCCTCACCACTTTCGTGAGAGCTGCACTTGGCAGACTGAATAGCACTTCACAGCACTGGAACCCTCCACCTCCACTGGCCACAGATGAGGAGATGGCAATGGTTTGTAATGCACATATTGTTGTGACATTGTGCTGTAGAACATGCATTATGCATAGGCTCTCTCAGGATTTAAGATGGGGTTGCATTTCTAAAAAAATCATGTTAAGAACGGAGGAATAAAGAATTAAAAAACCACATGGGCCAGAGCGTCAATTGGTGGAAGTCAGCCTCACTCCACTGGACTGATGATTATTTATTTACAGCAGCTAAGGCTCTGGATGCATGCTTAAAAGTACAAAGGAAAATGGACCAATGGATGATCCCATATAGGAAATGACAATAGACCTCTCTGTGTTATTATCAAGGGCATCCATTTCAAATAAGATCTTAACTGATTGCACTGCCAGTCAGACACAATGTTCAGTAACACCACTTTCTATTCAGGCCTGCCAATTCACTGGTCTTTCATTGCAAAGATGGTTATGTGAACTGTATGAGACCCAAATGTAAATACCAATCTGTTTTGTGGGACCTCTTGTTTACATGCCAACCCAGCCCGTAACACTATACCAAAGGTAAAGCATAATCAAAAGTGAAACTCTAAAATATTTAGAGTCCATTCTAGACATGGGCTAATACTCCAGAAATTATTGGTGAATATTTGTGTGAATAAAAACCACAAATATGCTTAGACATATTTGCATCTCCTTTCATTCATTTCCTGAAAGCATTCATACACATATGGTGGGGGGTTGGGTTTGTCTGCAAGAATGTGGAAAGTGAAAGTTTCATACTCATGTGAATTCACTGACTCAGCGGTTCATGCCGGAAGTGTTCACGTGGACATGTTGAAATCTCATTTATAAAGCTTCCAACCAAGGAGCAGAAACAATACTCCGGGACTAGTCGTATACCACCAACAACTCATTGAAGATCAAGCCATGCAGTCCATGTTAACAGTTCACAACTAGATCACAGGCTGAAATATTTGCCTACATTTTGGAATAGTGAACATAACCACAAAAATCCTGCCCTGTTGAGGATACAACAGGAATGGAAAGAGAGGGTTAAATTTATCAAATAATGTCTGTACAGCTACAAATATTCCCCTACCCTGTTGCTAATTATTTGTACTACAGTAGCCTACAGGCCTCAGAGATTGAGGCCCCATTGTGGTAGAACCTATCCAAAAAACACAAAGTAAGAGATAGTCCATGCCATGAAGATGTTGCACTCTAAATAGATGCACTCTACACAGAGGGACAGAGACGGGGAAGTGACTTGCCCAAGGTCACAGAGCAGGTCAGTGGCAGAGCCTGCAACAGACTCCTGGTTTCCAGACTCCTACTCCAGGTCCCTGTCCATTAGACCATGCTGCTTGTGTACTGACATCTCCAACGTCCTTGGGTTTCCCCCCACCGCACCCCTCAAAAACGTGTGGGAACAAATCCAACAGTTCGTTTTTTCCAAATGCTGGTGGCTGCACCTGCCATTCACTGCTGTGGCAAAACACAAAAAGCAAGGCCCTTATGTTTTGTGCATTCAAAAAGGTTCAAATTGCATTGAGAGAGAGAACCGTGTCTCTTGAAAGCGTAGGCTAGAATAGCTTCAAGAAAGGCTTCCATTTTTGAAGCACTCCTACCACTTTCTTTGGACACTGGGATTTTCTCCCAGCTACCTTTAGTTCTCAGATATCATTAAAGGCTTGTGGTCCAAGGATTGAGCAGGAGAACACTTGCTCCCACAACACAGCCAAAGCACCAGAGCTCCTGTAGCTCATAGTGCCGTGCCACACGTGTAGGTGCCACTGAGATCGCATCGTGTAGAAAGGTAGCTATCCCACAAAACTTTTTCTGCAAACTCGAATTGAGGCCTGCAAGGAGTCATGGAACTCAAACTGGGACTCTGCAGTCTGCTCACTATGAATCCAAGTTCTATGCACAGACACAGATCTGGAATAATCCAAACTTCCCAACATCCTCCCCTCTTGCACACCCCACTCTCTCTCTTCTTATCAAACACATTACTGGTGTAGCACTTCTCTGAAGGGATAACAATGGATAGGCTTGATCCCGAGACCCCAGAGACATTCCCTGCATTGTTGACAAAGGAAAATTAACGTAGCACGGTATATGTATGTTGCTGGGAGCTGCAGATTTGAGATTTTTCCTAGAGAGAAGACATCAAATGGCAACACTTCTTCGGGTTTTTACTCAACAACAGATCAAGACACCAACAGCAGCCACCGCAGTCTGAGAGGGGCAAGCTAAAAGGTTAGGTGTTCCAATTTATATTTACTGTGGGGTGGGCAAGGCAAACAGGGAGATTACATCTTCACTGTCCAGGTGGCATGGGGTACAGCCAGAAGAGGACCATCTCCCATTCACTAAACCCCTAGCTAGGAGTAAGTTCTGTGTGGCTGATGTCATTCCTGAAGGAACCATCATACTGCGAGTGGGTAGTAGGCCTAGCTCCTTTCTCACTGAGCCAAGTCAACTGACTGGTTCTTGGACTGCCGAAGTCAGAGTGGAAAAGATGTCAGGTTTCTTCATGGGGGCTAGTGGGCTCCCCACTCTTTGCCAGTTCCATTCATAGTGAATTGCTAGGTAGGGTTTGGCAGTAGCAGATTGAGCAGCAGCTTCTGGGGGGGGGAGGGAGGGGAAGCTGGCAGGAAGAATGGAGACCATCACAGAACTGGCAACTTCATAGAATCATAACAATTGGCTAAATGACCTATTGTGTCTCTTCCATCTCTTCCCCTGCCTTCCTCCTAAAGACAGAATTGTGCTCTGGAGTTTTTTAGCACTATCTTGAGACCAGTTTTAAAGATGTTACCATTTCCATTAGAAACCTATTCACACAACACAACACATCCCAGTGTTAGGGAGATTTTTCTAGTTTTTAGTCTCATCAATTCCAAAGCCAGAAGAGACCATTGTGATCATCCGGCCTTTATAACACAGAACACAGAACTTCCCCAAAATAATTCTAGAGTAGATCTTTTAGAAAAACATCCCATCTTGATTTTAAAATTGTGAGTGATGGAGAATCCACCACAACCCTAGGTAAATTGTTCCAGTTAGTTTCACAGTTAAAAATGTATGCCTTATTCCGAGTCTGTATTTCTCTAGTTTCAACTTCCAGCCATTGGATCGTGTTATTCCTTTCCCTGCTAGATTGAAGAGTCCATTATTAAATATTTGTTCCCCATGTAGGAACTTAGACTGTAATCAAGTCACCCCTTAACCTTCTCTTTGTTAAGCTAAACAGATTGAGCTCCTTGAGTCTATTACTGTAAGGCAGGTTCTCTAATCCTTTAATCACTCTTGTGGCTCTTCTCTGACCCCTCTCCAATTTATCAACATCCTTCTTGTCTTGTGGAAACCAGAACTGGACACAGTATTCCAGTAGGAGTCGGATACCAAAGACAGAGATAAAATAACCTTTCTACCTGTACTTGAGATTCCCATGTTTATGCATCCAAGAATGGCATTAGCCCTTTTGGCCACAGCATCACACTGGGAGCTCAGTTCAGCTGAATATCCACCACGATCCTTTTTAGAGTCACTGTTCCCATAATAGAGTCCCCCATCCTGTAAATATGGCCTTTATCCTTTGTTCCTATACACATTTACATGTAGCAATATTAAAATGCATATTGTTTGCTCATGCCCAGTATTATGTCCTCTTCATTATTTATCACTCCCCTAAATTGTGTCATCTGCAAACTTTATCAGTGATTTTGATGTTTTCTTCCAGGTCACTGATATAAAAATTAAATAGTTTCAGGCCAAGAACAGATATCTGTGGGACGCCAGTAGAAACACACCATTCAGTTATGATTCCCCATTCACAGATACATTGAGACCTATCTGTTAGCCAGCTTTTTATCCATTTACTCTATGCCATGTTAATTTTATATCATTCTAGTTTTTTTAAATCAAAATGCCATGAAGTTCCAAGTCAAACATCATATAAAAGTGTTTTACATCAACACTATTACCTTTATCAACCAAACTTGTAATCGTATCAAAAAAAGATATCGAGTTTGACAGGATCTGTTTTCCATAAACCCATGTTGATTGGCATTAAATTATATTACCCTCCTTTAATTTTTTATTAATCAAGTCCCATATCAGCTGCTCTATTATTTTGCCCAGGATCAATGTCAGACTGAGAAACCTGTAATTACCCTTTTTAAATATTTGCACAACATTAGCTTTCTTCCAGTTTTCTGGAACTTCCCCAGTGTTCCAAGACTTATTGAAATATCAAAATTAATGGGCCAGTGAGCTCCTCTTTTCAAACTCTTGGATACAAGTTATCTGGACTTGCCAATTTAAAAATGTCTAACTTCCATAGTTGCTATTTAACGTCCTCCTGAGATACTAGTCAAATGGAGGGGGGGGGGGGGAGAGAGAAAAGAAAAAGAGTGTTGTTATGATATGATGAGACATCTGCTTTTTTTCCCAAATACAGAACAGAAATGTTTATTGAACACTTCTGCATTTTCTGCATTATTATTAATAATTTTACAATTTCAATCTAGTAATGGACCAATACCGTTGTCAAGAATCTTTTTGTTCCTAACATACTTAAAAAGTCCTTCTCCTTGTCCTTAACTCTGCTGGCCATAGATTTTCTCCTTGTGTCCCTTTGCTTCCCTACATTTCCTAGCTTCTAATTTATATTCATTACTAATAACTTCCCCTTTCTTGTGTTTGTTATATATTATTTTTATAGCTGCCTTCACTTCCCCTCTAAACCAGGTTAGTTTTTTAACTAAAACGGCTTTCTTCCTTGACAGTGGCTTTTTGGGCATCTAATAAAGTAAATAATTCTCTATAATCATTCTCCTATTTCTGATTAAATTCTTCCTCCCAGCTGATTTGGCTCATAACTGTTTTCAGCTTTGTGAAATTGGCCCTTTTAAAGCATCGACTGTATATATAATTACTGTTCTGGACTTTATTCTGCTTGCACATTATAAATGTGATGAAGTCATGATCACTTGTACCTAAGCTACCATTAATTTTTAGTTCTGTGATAAGTTCATCTTTATCTATCAAGATGAGGTGTCATATAGAATTCCCCTTTGCTGGTGGCTATACTTTCTGAGTTAGGAAATTGTCATCTCTCAGTCTTAGAAATTCCAATGATGTTTTAGTACTGACAGCATGAGACCTCCAGCATATTTCACTCAAATTGAAATCCCCCATGATCATGCAGCTTTTTTCCCTACACATTATAGATAAGTGCATACGGTCATCCTGTTCCCTAGTGTGATTTGGTGTTTGTAGCAGTCACCAACTAATACCTCATCTTGTGCTTCACCTGTTACGACACTGATCCATAGGCATTCAAAATCATTTTCTTCTGAGTCATCAGTGACTCAGAAATAGGTAAAGTCATTTTTGACAGAGTGCAACTCCCCCTCCCCTTTTGCCTACTCGATCGTTCTGAAATAATTTATAACCGTTGATTTTAACATTCCACCAGGTTAGAATCATAGAATATCAGGGTTGGAAGGGACCTCAGGAGGTCATCTAGTCCAACCCCCTGCTCAAAGCAGGACCAATTTCCAACTAAATCATCCCAGCCAGGTCTTTGTTTTTACTACTACTACTACTTCAGGTTTTACTACTACCAACTAGATTGAATTTATGCTTTTAAAATGAGCAATTCCAATTCCCCTTATTTGTTACCCAGGTTCCTAGCATTGGTGTCCATAGGCAATTAAATTATTTCTTCTCTTCTTCTCTTGGTTCCTTGATTAATTTTAACATCTTGATTCTGTTCTAAATGAGTGCTCATATCTTCCCTCTTCTTACCCTCCCCATCTGTTATTAGTTTAACAAGTTTTAGGTTTCCCTGATTTAGAGTTGCCCTAAGGGGAGATCTGTCCTCTTTTCTGAAGGTGCTCTCATCTCCTAGATCTGTGGAAAGGGTAAACGTTGGCCACCTCCTACCAGGTGAGGCAGCCATAGAGTAGTAAGATGGCTCCTTGATTTTTTCTACTTCTTCCTCTGAACATGGTTAGTGCACTGGCCCCACTATGATCAGGACCAGGTCAAAGCCAAAGTCGAAGCCTCTTCTGCTTTTTCCTTTTAATTGTTTGACTTTACTTTTGCAAAGGAGCATGTTTTGAAAAGTAGCTGCTCCACTCAGACCTATCACCCAGTAACACAAAGGAAACGGGGGGGGGGGGGTAGGGGAGGGGAGGGGAGGGGAGGGGAAATGTGTTTGGAGGGGGGAGGAGTATGTATGGAGGGGGGAAGGAAAGCCAGACAGACAACACCAATGAACTCAGTCTAGCAAGCAACTGTTGCTGCTGTCTCTCAGTTCACTTGAAGAGGAGGAGCATTGTCATCTGAAGGTACAGAAGTATTAAATTACTTCCTCTTTCTTTTTAAGGAACAGGACTCCCTTTTGGTTCTCGTTGTCCTTTCCTCTGTACTTAATAACTGACATAGCTTTGGTCAATCAAGATTGTGTGTGTGTGTGCATGTATGTCTGGATCCTCAGAAAGGCAGCCTGGTATTTTATTTGTAAACTTTGGATCCAGTCACATAGTCCACATTGAAGGGCTTCATTCCTGAAGGTTGGATACTCTTCTGCTATCAGTTTAAAAAAAAAAAAAAAAAAATCAAAGCCACATGCAAGCCACCAAGCAGAACAGGAGCAAAGTCCTCTCTTATGCTTTGAGGCTTTTCCTCCCCTGTGCCTCACCCGTAAAACAAAGAGATCACAGCAAGATAGTTTTGACTAATTCATGTATCACCCTCACCCCATTTCTCTATTTTATTAACTGCAGAATTTTGTGCAAGTCTTGGAATGTTGCATGTTATACCTTTAGAGATTTCTGCAGTGTGCAGCTTAGAAACTTCAATGGAGCTCTGCCAATTTATACCAGCTAAGGAACTGAACTTAAGTGACTAGATCCTTTATGGCACAGTGGTAGTGGTTGCTGGGGGGAAGGGTGGGGGAGGGGAGAGGTGTGTGAAAGGAGAGGCGCAAATAGAAAATAAAATAAAAAAAAGTTTCTTACCTGACTGTATTTGTCTAGTATCCATCTCCAAAGAGCCTGCAATGGGTCTTCAGGTCTTTGTAATCCAAACCTTGGTGCCACACCCCTCCTGATGAGCCTTGTCCCAGAGCTGACAATTTAACTAACTTTATCTCATATCTTACACATCTAGACACCTGCAATGCAAGATCACCGAATTTTTTTTTTTAAGTTAGGTTTCTGTTTAGCACACAAACTCAGTTGAGCTAAATCTGCAGACCTAAATAGTAGAAGATAGGAAAGTGAACATTCAGGTAAGAGACAAAGGTTTCCTCTTCTCAGTCACAACCAGATCTGAAAGTAGGATTTTCATAGAAGTGCTAAAAGCACAGCCAAGTGGGAGACAGAAAGTTTGTCCGCCTACCTTTGATTTTAACTTTTCTTAACTAAAGACATTCACTGGTCAGGATATTACTCGTGGCTTAGATTTGCTCATTCCAAAACAAAAACAAAAAGACAGCTCAGGCTTTTTTCCTCCCCTTCTTTCCCCCTTTGAATTCTGACTCAGCCAGCTAGACTGCTGCAGCACTGCGCTTTGGTTCCCAAAGATGAATTCCAAAGCTGAAATTACAATCGAAGCTCTATCTACTGGAGAATCCCCACTCATTTACTCTTGCTGCACAAGTAACGACTGTAAGAAAGGAGATAGACACATACAGCAAAGCCTCACTAGATGATTAAAAGATGTCTTATGGAATCAGGTTGATGCATCATTCTTCCATTGGGAGATTTGATTGAGCAACGGTTACAAAGAAACTGAAGATGTGAAGACAAAGCTGATACTAGTAGTCTTTGATTCATAACGACGAAGGACAGAGACTGAAACTTTAGGTAATTGAAGCTTAAATCCAATATGGAGATTATCCATGAGACAACAAGGAATGACGGACAGACATTTGGAACATATTTAGGCTGAGATCTATAAACAAACCGAACAAGTCCCTCAAGTCTGCTTGAAATGCTCTCATTACAGAAGGTTTCCGAGACTTTAATAGCCAATTTCCAGGAGCAACCATGTTGCTGAACTCTATTCTAGGCGAGTTTTTATGCCGCAGCCACCACAGAGATAACTGAAGCATCAGACTCTCCAGTTTCAGGCTGAAAAATCAAATCTGCAAAAGTCCAGGTAACTGAGCGGATTCCTGGTGAAGAAGATTCTTGAAGAAACTAAGTTTCTGGTTTGGGGAGATGGCTAGGATTCTCCTGTCACATTTTCATGGTGATTAGGAGAAACAGGGGCAAAGTACACATGAATATCCGTCCCTATGGAGGAGAAGGCATCTAGAACAGGTGTGGGCAAACTTTTTGGCCTGAGGGCACATCGGGGTTCCAAAACTGTATGGAGGGCTGGGTAAGGAAGGCTGTGCCTCCCCGAACAGTCTGACCCCCGCCCCCTATCTGCACCCTCCTACTTCCCACCCCCCTCAGAACTCCCCCCCCCCTGCTCCTTGTCCCCTGACCATCTCCTCCCGGGACCCTCTGCCCCCCCAGGACCCCACCCCCTATCCAACCCCCCTTGCTCCCTGTCCCCGACTGTCCCTACCCCTATCCACCCCCCCCACCCCCTGACAGGCCCCCCAGGACTCCCACACCTATCCAACCCCCCTGTTCCCTGTCCCCTGAACCCCCCCCCAAACCTCCGCCCCATCGAACCACCCCCTGCTTCCTGTCCCCTGACTGCCCCCCAGGACTCCCTGCCCCTTATCCAACCCCCCTGCTCCCTGCCCCCTTACCATGCGTCTCAGAGCAGCATGTCTGGAAGCCGCGCTGCCCAGCAGGAGCTCACAGCCCCGCTGCCCAGAGCGCTGGCGGCACGGCGAGCTGAGGCTACGGGGGAGGGGGGACAGCAGGGGAGGAGCCGGGGGCGAGCCTCCCCGGCTGGGAGCCATAGTTTGCCCACCTCTGATCTAGAATCATAGAAATGTAGGGTTGGAAGGGATCTCAAGAGGTCTCTCCCCACCCCCCACTCTGAGACAGGATTAAGTAAACTTAGACCATCCTGACAGGTGTTTGTCTAACAGGTTCTTAAAAACCTTCAACAACAGGGATTCCACAACCTCCCTAGATAACCTGTTCCAGTGCTTAGTCAGCCTTGATGTTTTGCTTGCCTCCTGTGTATGCTGCTCTGGCAGGCAAGCACCGCCTCTCCAGTGAGAGAGGATTCTGGTGGCTGTGTAATCCAGATCTGTCTCCTTTGTTCCTATGAAGCAGCGGACCTGTGCCCACTGCTATCCAGCTGTCACTTGATGAGGAATGCAGAGAGATTCCTGGGAATCTGCTGAATGAATGAGCCACTGTATCATCTAGTTTGACCCCTTGCAGCATAGGAACCAACTCAGAGGGTGCTCCAAAAAAATTAGTGGGTGCTTAGCACCCACCGGCAGCCAAGCTCCCCTCCCTCCCTCCCCCCCCCCCAGTGCCCCTCGCCTGCCGCGGATCAGCTGTTCCATGGCGTGCAGGAGGCGCTGGAAGGGAGGGGGAGGAGCAGGAACGGGGTGCGCTTAGGGGAGGGAGCGGAACAGGGTGGGAAGAGTCTGGGAAGAGATGGGGCGGGGTGGGGTCTTGGGGAAAGGGTTGGAGTGGGGGCAGGGCCTGGGGTGGAGCGGGGGTTGAGCACGCTTGGGGAAAGTTGGAAACCGGCGCCTGTGCCCTGCAGGACACAGGCCGTAGAATTTCAACCAGCTATTCCTACATTGAGATGAAGGACTCGTGTCTGACGTAGAACTTATTTTAGAAAAAGACATGGGCACCTTAAAAAAAATCAAGATATTAAGTCTCAAAGTGATGAAGAATGTACAACACACACCCTTTAGACCTTGATTCTGGAAAGCACTTAAGCATGTGCTAAAATGCTTTCCTGAGCCAGTGCCTTTGTGAACTATTCCAATGGTTAGTTATCCTCACTGTTAAAAATGTGTGCCTTAATTCTAATTCTAAGTCTTCTAGCTTCAGCTTCCAGCCATAGGATCTTGTTATGCCTTTGTTTAGATTACACAGTGTTGACCCCCGAACTGAATACACTTTTTCAGTAGTGATTTCACCAGTGGAGGTAGTATCATCTCCCACTGAATATTTCCCTATTCATACATCCAAAGATTATGGTAGCCCTTTTAGCCACAGCTTCACACTTAGCGTTCATGTTTAGTTGGTTATTTACCTCTGCATTCTTTTCAGTGCCACTGCTTCCCAGTCCCCCCTACTTGTAAGTATGGCCTGCATCAGAGGTAGTCAACAGGTGGACCGGGGGCCAAATCCAGACTGCCAGATGCTTTTGAACAGACTCCAAAATCTTTTTATTTACTTATTATCATAATTGGGTTATTATTATTATTATTTTCTCTAGAGTCTGGACCTTGATTATACCTTGATAAAAAATAATTGATACTCCTGGCCTACATTCATACACAAGAATAATGGGGAGAAAGGAAGCTCTATGGAGGATGTAAAGAGGTAAGGCAGAGTAATTTCTTGAATGAGTCAGTGAATATTTACAAATCTTATTTCTATTTCAGATATAGACTGAATGAAGATAGAACTGTTACAGGACTAGAGACAACCTAAAGAAGACACGTGGGTCATCACTCTGAGGATGGTATTGGGATGATAGTTCCTATGTCTAGATACATTTCTCTTTTTAAAAAAATCTGAAGTATTGGCAGGGAGGAGATAAGAAAAGAGGAGAAATCTCTTTAAACATTTGGTAACGGTAACCCTTTTAGAATGCTTTGGTTTGAGGTGGCATTCAAAGGAGACATTTGATATTCTCCTTAGGATTAAAGGCCGTTAGGCCATCACACTCACATTATCTGGTTGATCTATTGAAAGGAAGTCAGTGCTTATTTCTGCCCTGCAAACCTAGAAAGATGCTTCCTGGCTCCAGAAGAACAAAATGGCTGGTTAGCTCAAGGTCTCATCTGTACTTTCAGTACAAGGAATTCTTTCCCTCCCCTTTCCTTCCTCTAATGAAACAGCAAGAATAAGAAAGCAGGCGGTTCCACTTGGATAAACCTTTGAGTATGTCATCTGAGGAATTCACCCAACAACTTAGTCCCAATGAAAAGTGAATAATATAAAGATGGTGCATGTGACAGACATTAGGCTCTTCTGACTTCCCCTCTCTCTCTCCTCAGGTTGGCCTTATGCTGCATATTGTCTTAATTGACCATAATTTTGCCATAATCTTTCAAGGATACAAGGCAAAGCCCCCTCTGATTTATAGGCCTCTTAGCACTGTTTGGCAATCGACACTGTGGATGCCTTCTTTCCTCTGACTGAGAGGATGAATCAGAGCTCAAAACGCCATTGTTCTTGTAAATGGTTTTAAGTATCAAAGGGGTAGCCGTGTTAGTCTGGATCTGTAAAAAGCAACAGAGAGTCCTGTGGCACCTTTAAGACTAACAGATGTCTTGGAGCATAAGCTTTCGTGGGTGAGTATCCACTTCGTCTGACGAAGCGGGTATTCACCCACGAAAGCTTATGCTCCAAGACATCTGTTAGTCTTAAAGGTGTCACAGGACTCTCTGTAAATGGTTTTGTGCAACATAGATATTTCATGGCTCTCCAGCTGTCTAGGCTATGCTGTTATTTATCTTTTTCATGAATACAATCTGGACAAAATGCAAGGAATGCAACAACTTCCTGGTATTTATGGAATATGACATTTATTTTGGTATAAAAGCTATGTCTTTTCTTGGTATGCCTTTTTCTGTGTGAAGGTACTGTATTATGACTCCATAGAAAAGAACCACTAGTTCTGATATTCTTCTGTCTGGAGAGCTTCTATTTTAAAAAGTGCTACTTCAATTGTTAGGAAATACAACTCGTTGTGCTGGCTCAAAAAGATGGTTTTGTGAGTGGTTTAAAAACATTGGGGTGGCTTCTATACTTGCTGAGGTGTCAAAAGGAAGGTCACTAAGGTCTCTTGAAGATACAATTGACTGTGGCTGCACTTAGCATAAGACCGATATTTGTCTTTTCAGTGTTTTTGCCTCCAGGTTTAAGTCCTGGCTGTTTTGGAGAAAAATCCCGAGTTTCTGAGATTTGGGCTGATCTGGAAGAATTATTCTTGCCCCCACCCCAGTATTTGAACTTTAGCCAAGTGGATGTGTTTATTTTCTTCTGTTGCCAGAGCCATGGTCTGGGGCAGTAGGCATCTTTGCTGGCTCCTGAAGGTTTGCCTGGCATCTTTTGGCTGCACTTCCAACAGGGGCAGATAGGGAGGCCACAGAGTCTGCAGAACATTCTGCTGGGAATCAAGTTCCAGAACTGGAGGAAGGTAGCTGAAGCTGAACCCTCCCAGTATCTGCTTGTGCCGATGGGTTGAGACCTTAGTGCAGGTTTTCAAGCAGGTGAAACAGGCAGGCAACATACTTACATTCTTAGATCTAAGGCCTTGGAACTTTTCTTTGGTGCCTTTACCATGGTGACCTGGTGCCATGGGGTAGGATGGAGGACAGGCCCTGCAGCAGAGCCTCTGAAGCAGAGGGGCCTTGAGAAAGAGAAAAAGGATAAGATCCCCTAGGGAAATGCTCCTGCACGTCCCCAAGGTCAGAGAAGCCTGGTTTAAAAGTCCAGTTTAGAAATTTGGGTAAAGAGGGTCTTTAATTTTTGTTTGAAGGATTCTTGCTCCCTGGTGCAAAGCTGGCAAGCTCTTCAGGAGGGACAGAGCTTAGTCCCGAGTACATGACTGATGAGTCTGATTCTGCCTTCTTGAGCCACAATGGTCTGTGGAGTTGGATCCAACGGAAAATGGTTCTCCCCATGGAAGAATAATCTTAAGCATCTAAGTCTGAGAAGCCACGCTCAGAAACTTTTATAATGATAAAGGCAACAATCCTTCCAGATGAGGCAACACACAAAAGTCTAAACAACTCTAGGGCTGCCAGAGGTTACTACGTAGTCCTCCTAATTTTTCAGCAGAAACCCCCTTGAGGCTGGGAGTCAATCATTGTGGCTTTGGAATGTGCAGCAGCCCTGAATTCTATACACACTCCCACTTTAACATTCATCTTTTATTTTTTTTTCATTATTATTATTTCTAAAGCACGGATTTGAGCATAAACGACATCATACTCCTAAAACTCAGCCAGGCTTTAAACCAAGGCCAGCTCTGCTGGGACAACCAAAGTAGACGTTCATAGCCACTCTTCTAACACTGCTCTACAGCCAAAATGCTTCTGAAATAAATGTAGTCAAACTTTACTAATTCTGGGTCACTGAGAACGAAAATGATGCTTAAAATTGTTCATTGGCTCTAGTTTTCAAGATATGCTATTGGGTCAGTATATACGACCCTTGACTTGGGAATGGCGGAGGATAAGTGAGTTATAAAGGGAAGGGATCTCAATTTAAACCAGAAATGACTAAAATACATCTTTGACTGGATCTATGAATAAATCTATGACTGGGTTTGGACAGTACTTGCTTTTTAGGCAAAACAATGAATGATGCAATCTGAAGCTGGTATTGCGTCATACATTATATGAATTGCATCATGTTATTCCTAGAAGTCATGGATGATGCAATCATAACGAAGCTTACATCACTCTGCTGAACAAATTGCCCTAGATCAGCTCTAGAAATCATCCAGTGTTGTGCTCTCTTATTTGTCAGTGTTTGATTTTGCAAAGGGACACATTTCTGTTTAGCCAAAGTGAGCAGAGATGCCTCGTACTTGTGTGAACAGTGCAGATAACTTCTGCTATGTTTGTGGTGAAGTGACTTTTGCATCACAAAAGCGCAGTATAACCACTATGGTTAAGAAAGCCTATCACCTTTATTTTGGCTGCAAAATTGGAGATCAGGACAAGAGGTGGGCCCCACACATATGCTGCAACACTTGTGCAACAAATCTTCGCCAGTGGTTGAACAGGAAAAGGAAATCTATGCCTTTTGCAGTGCCAATGATTTGGAGAGAGCCAACAGATCATACCAGCAATTGTTACTTCTGCATGGTGCCTCCAGTTGGGAAAGGTGTGTCAAAGAAGAAAAAGTGGACTGTGCATTATCCAAACATTCCATCAGCTATACGCCCAGTACCCCACGGAGAAGGACTGCCGGTTCCTGATGCACCAGAATCATTCTCACTTGAGTCAGACGAGGAAGAGGAAGAGGATGAAACTTCTGGTCCTGAACCATCAATGTCACAGGACCCACATTTTCTCCCATCCTCCTCCTCTGAACCACACCTCATAACACAAGGTGAACTGAATGACCTTGTCAGGGATTTGGAACTACCCAAGAGTAAGGCAGAGCTGTTGGGCTCCAGACTACAGCAGTGGAATCTCCTGGCAGGTGATGTTAGGGTTTCCATGTTCCGTGACCGTCAAAAGGAGCTTGTCCCATTCTTCTTCATGGAAGGTGATCTTGTAGCCTGCAACAACATCAATGGTGTGATGGCAGCCCTCAACATCGTTCACAATCCAGATGAGTGGAGACTGTTCATTGATTCATCGAAGATGAGTCTTAAAGCTGTTTTACTGCATAATGGCAATGTTTTGCCATCAATTCCAGTTGGTCATGCAGTCCATATGAAGGAAACCTATGACAACATGAAACAACTTTTGAGGTGCATAAACTAGGACCAACATCAGTGGCAGCTTTGTGGCGATTTGAAGGTTGTTGCTCTCTTGCTTGGTCTGCAGACTGGATACACAAAGTACTGCTGTTTTCTCTGCGAATGGGATAGTCGTGCAAGAGATTCCCACTACATCAAGAAAGATTGGCCACTCTGACAGTCATTGGAGCCTGGGAGGAAAAGTGTTCAGCATCCACCACTTGTTGAATCAAGGAAGATTTTGTTACCACCCTTACACATCAAGCTGGGTCTGATGAAGAACTTTGTCAAGGCCATTGACAAAACACAAGCAGCTTTCAAGTACCTCCGTGGAAAATTTCCAAGGTTAAGTGAAGCTAAGATAAAGGAAGGTGTCTTTGTTGGTCCTCAGATTCGTGAACTTCTTCGAGATGATGCATTTGACCATGCACTGCGTGGCAAGGAAAAGACGGCATGGAAAGCCTTCCAGTTAGTGGCAATCAATTTTCTCGGAAACAACAAGGCTGACAACTACAGGTTGTTGGTGGAAAACCTCCTCAAGGCATACAAAAGCCTTGGTTGCAACATGTCACTAAAGATACATTTTTTGCACTCTCATCTAGATTTTTTTCCACCGAACTGCAGAGCAGTGAGCGACGAGCACGGCGAGCGATTTCACCAGGACATTGCAACAGTGGAGAAACGCTATCAGGGCAAATAGAGCCCATCAATGCTTGCAGACTATTGCTGGACAGTGACAAGAGATGCTCCATTTAATGAATACAAGAGACAAGCCAAGAAGCGCCGAGTAGACACTGAATAGGACTAAACTATGTACAGAATAGTTTTTTGCCTTTTGTTTCATAATAAATTTTATTTATATAACCCTTTTGCTGATTTTTAAAGTGTTACATAAACAGGACAGGTGAAATATTATCATGTAAAGCAACCATAAACACATGAAAAGACCTAGGTTTACAATTTATGATTAAAACTCTACTATCTACACAATATACATAGACATAAAATGTAAAAACTTAAATATCTTAGAAACAGTAGCCAATCAGTTGTTTTAATTGTCATATTTGAATTCAGCACATCAAAATACATAATAAATAGCACATTTTATCTCTGAAGCAGATGACTTCTCAAAAATTGTAGACCAGTATAATCAGCAACCTAAGGACTTGTCTATAGGGGAGAGAAATGACTTATGTAGCTATTCTGCAATGGCTACTGCCGAATAGTTGCCCATGTAGATACACTATTCTGGAATAAAAATAGGCTGGGAAGAGTTAGATTTTTATCTGTAAATGCCAGTAAAAGTCAATTTCACCTTACACATACAAACTGACGAAAAAATATTTCCATTGATGATGATAGAAATTTACAGATAGGGGGGAAAAAAATGCTGCTTAAGAACTTAAGAGTTTGATTTAAGGATATTTACTTTGTATATTTTGACATGTGACATTGATTTGAATGGTTATAAAGCTGTAGGTTTTTGAATCTTAATAGCTACTGTCATTAAATTATTTTCTGATTCCCCCCACCCATAATTTCCTGCAACTGTGAAAATTTAAAAATCAGTAAAAAAAAATGCTTAAAAATAAACAAACATCGATATTATCCATTGAAATTATACAAAATATAGAAACTGAATTCTGCCATGCCTAAATAAAAATTACTTTATTCTGTGAGTAGAGTAATTATTCTGGAATCAGAGTCACTTTTAGTCTGAACTAGCATGTCCACATGAGGGAGTTATTCCAGAATCAATACATTATAGTGGAATACCTACGTCGGTCAATTTTCCCCACGTAGGCAAGTCCTTAACCACTTCTCAGTCATGATCAGTGGATTTCCTCACTCATAACATTTTCTGCCCAACCTTTCAAGACAGGCTTAGTTCTTTCCACCAACTTCTCAAAATGCCAGTTAGATGTTGTCCTAGACAAGCATTAATACACAGAGACACAAAGACATATTCAATACTACTGGTCCATTGCCACAATTCCTCATTACAATACAGTTAAGTGTGTCAACAGAGAGAGGTTCCACAACTTCATAACTATTGCTTGCTTGCTCTCTCCCCCACTCCATTTCCTTACTCTCTATTTCCTCATTTAACATGAGAGAGGGGAGAGGAGGATGGGAAATTCCTTTTAGAAGGTGAACTCAACCTCCTTTCCTTGTTAACCATTCTGCACCTTAAAGACAATGGTAAAGAGAAGTCAGATTGTTTCCCCCTGCATTTCCTCAGGAAGGAGATGTTTCATACCTCTCAAGTCTTGCAGCAGTGGCATCTTCCTTTGTTTTGATCAAGTTGCACTAACAGCCATGTTGGTGCCAGTCTGCACAACAGAAGGTGACCAATACCATTAAAACAAAACAGCCCCCCTCATTATGGAACGAGTCTTCACTTCAACCAGAAAGCAAGATCTGTAGGTTCTTCAGAACCTCACTTGGTTGCAGACTAAAAATTCTGCTTAAAGACTGAACGCTATCCACCATGGTTTCTTGTATATTTACTTATTTTTAAATTATGTGCTCTAGTATAGCTGAATCCAGGTAAATGTCTTAACTCTCAGATTCTGGCTTCTAGCCAGACTTTAAACAACAACAACAACAACAACGGATTTACTAATCTATGGTTTGCAATGAAAAAAAATATCCCACCACAGGAAAAATCACGTGCTTTTAACCAAATCTAATCTAATCTTTCCTTGCAGCTATAAATTCAATCAGAGTGCTTCAGTCCCTAACTTCAGCCTCACACATATACACATGCACATGAGAATTACTGATGCAAACCTTTTGTACAAAGGTGATTCTGAAAAAAAAATAAAATGAAACATTATAAATGGGCTTGATTAATACTCAACAGTTTGCAATCAGAATCAGTAAACAGTTCCTGGAGAATACATTGCCATTTTTAGTAACCACAGTATCCTCCAAAATATACTAGCAGTAACATGATTACTGTTCCATAAAGGCTTTGACTTTCCTGCTATTATCCCAGTCTTGCTTTAGCACATACTTTATATTAGAATCCATTCCAGGAAGCATATGGCAATAGAACTAGGTCAACCATTAACCAAATAACAGGAAGCTGCTCTGCGGAGCACACCCTTCAAAAGCTTGCTTAATGAGCTAGCTCTTCAGAATGTGTCCTTCAGTAAGGTTGAAGCTAACAGTTCCAGTGGATTTCTCTAAAGCTGCAAGGTCACCCAAGTTTGAAAGCTTCTGGTCATGCCCGATTTAGAATGGTTAAACTCATTTTTAAGTGCAAAAGCATCCAGTTCAGAAACAGAGATGATGGACTCCCCCACATCTGAGCATTTTAGCCTGGCTCAGAGAACAGTAGAGAACAGGCTCCAACAGTTCCTGCAGTTTGTGGATAAACACCATCCATCCCTCATTACTCTACATTCCCACAATTTCATCTTTGAAAACATGCATCTCTCAGTGTAGAATAGAATACCATGGGGAAGGTGTGTTACCATCTCGTCTTAGTCCATACTTCTCCTTCATAGGCACACAAGTTATCGTCCAGATAAGCAACCTCTGAATCATTGCGGCATTTGCAAAATATAAATTTTGTTCAGGGTTTGTGATCAGTGTTTTTGACTAAGTTCTTCATGGTTTGATTTTTTCAGTGATATGTATCTATCTCAATGGCATGATACAAAAGTTAGTGATCTGTCAAATATTGGCAACAAAGAGTCCTGTGGCACCTTATAGACTAACAGACGTATAGGAGCATGAGCTTTCGTGGGTGAATACCCACTTCTTCGGAGCTCCTATACATCTGTTAGTCTATAAGGTGCCACAGGACTCTTTGCTGCTTTTAAAGATCCAGACTAACACGGCTACCCCTTTGATACTTGTCAAATATTGCATTTTCTGAAAATAGGGGGGAGGGAAGGGAGAGGAAACCACCATCCAACATCACCGTTGGCATCTTCAACCTGTATTCTACCCAACACAATCCTACCAGCCAGAGTTCAAGATGCCTAGAGTTCAAGATTCTTATAAAACTATGCATGACACAGTGATTCCAGTCTTCCAGTTTTGTGGTCCTGCTCTTCTGTTTTACATGTGCTATCCTACTAGAATACTGTGTGCCACACCACATGCAACACAGAGGCCAATAAAGAGAGGCTGTTTTATCAGAAACCTACAGTTATTATTACAAGTGCCATGGAACAGAAATTCAGAAGGTGACATGGGATGAGTTTAAATTTTGATGAATATTAGGTAGCTATATATAAGCACTTAGTCCAGCTAAAGTAGGAGATAAGTTGAGGAGTCCAATCTCCTCATGGAAATAAAAAGATCATTTGCCAAGTTTCTATGTACTAGTATATAACCTGTAAATAATTTTGTACATGGTAGTTACTGAAGCTTCTCAGATAGATGCTGAGATAATATGGCTGCTGGATTGCCATAAACCACAAACAAGTATTATACTTTGAGAGCTTTAGATGAAGTCACTACCAAGCCATGTGAGTGTAATCAAAGCATAAAGTGGAACATATGAGGACATTAATGTTGGTCTTGTGATATCTTCAGAATAATGCATACTGACTCTTTTTATGCTACGTTCCTTATTTTCTTTTGGGTAATATTTTTATGTAACTGCACAATGTCTTCTTTCTAAAGTCACTACATTACAAATCTTCACTTTGATCTCCCACACCACCACCACAGGCATTAGAAACCACAGGGAGGAGAGATCTCCCAGGAAGGTATGTTGTCGTTATGTACAGACCACAATTCCTACAGGCAATCACAGAGTCATCATCAAGACATCCTTTGCCTAGTGTTACCTGTTTTGTGTATTTAATGCCAGAAACAAAAAAAGATATCTATTAAGAACATTCACTTAGATGACTGCTCCACAACACTGTGCCATGAAGACTCACTATGAACTCCAAAATCCTTAAGAAGCTCTCTAGCATCCTACCTACTCAATACTTATAGGTCACGCCCATTCCTCTGGTGTCATGTACTGTGGATTCCACTGGTCTTTCGGACAATGGTTGTAATTCCCAGTCATCAGCTAGAGCAAGTGATGATAACACAGAAAACAGCCAGTATGTGCGATCATATGTCCCTGCAGATTGCTTTATATCTTAAGCCAGAGCTCCTTGCTGAAACAGGCTAACTCAATGGAAGACTGCCAACTTTGCTATGGGTAAGATATTATTTTAGAAGTTATTTATAATCAGCCATTCTCACAGTGAATCACTTTTTTTGTTTAAAAAAAAGTCAAATAAGATTTCTTTAGAGCATTTCTACAACACAGAGAAGTTTGAAGGAAAATATCCCAAGCAAAAATCTGGGAACAACATGAAACATTATTTCTTATTTATGATGGGGAAAACACACCTGATTGTGAGTTCATCCAAAGTGTGCTAGGAAGTTGTCAAATAATACTGAAAACACAAGACAACCAGCCAATGGAAAACAAAGCTTTGTAGAGTGAGAATTATACAAGATGTGATGAAGGAACCATATCTTCTATTATTAAAGTAAGTTCTCTTGGCTCAGATATATCCTTGAACTGCCTAGTACAGAAATAACTACTGCAACCTGGGATTATTTTACATAACTAAGAAGAAGTTCTGCATTGGGAAATGCCATTCCAGTTCCAGATAAATTGTTCAGTGTCATTTTTAGTTGAGCTTTAAAAACAACCACAAATATATACTGTAAGCACAAGTCCTAGACTTGCAGTACTTCAACCAAAAATCTTCTGAATGGAGCCAGCGGAGTGAGCAGAAGGGTGAAGGGATGAAGTTATCAGAGCACAGAACAAACAGTCTTCCTAGACAGATCTCATTTTATGTACATCTCCTCCCATCCCCAAAATGCTACTGGAAAAACATACCTGTGGGTTGACTACTTCTGTCATCAGCTTTCAGGAACGTCTGAAGCTAGTCATACCTTGCAGGGCTACCACAAAACAGCATCCAAGACAAGTATTCATTCAAGTTAGGCTGTAATAGTATTCCTTCAAAATCCCACTGAACAGGCAACAGAAATTGAGAGGGCTCTGGTTATGAAGTACAGCTCTGCCATGCCCATTACTGAGTAAGCTCTGGTATACTCCATGCTGTGACTACAGGAAGGTGTCTCCGGTTTAAAAAAAGAAAGAAAGACATTTCCTATTCAGCTGACAGAAGAATCCACAACACTGCAAGCCACTAGGCTTTTGCAGTCTGAGTCAACAGAGTGCCGGGCAAGTTCATTTATGAAGTCTCCTCCTGCAAATGTATTCACTCCCAGTGATTGTATTTGGCTTTTAGAGGGTTAATTTGCCTCTGGCTTTTACAAAAAGGGAAAAAGAACCCTTAAACTGTAGGACTTCCCTGTTAAGAGGGAAAGCAAAGACAATTGTGACGGTTTTCTATGGTTACTTAGCAATTACATAATTGCAAAGTCTATGCAGTATCACTTGCAATATTCTGTACCCTTCTTCACTTCACAGCTGCTGTACAATGTTCTCAAATGGTTGCTGCTTTTGAACAAACTGTCTCTGCACTAAAGACAAAAGGATCTACAATGAAACTTCATCTGAAGCTCAAGACTCACATGACTAAACCCTTCTCATTCTCCAGATTTGTTCAACCCCCCCTTTTTTACCCATCATACATGCTTTTGGAGTATACTTCAGTTGTTTAAAAAGACAGGTTCAAAAAGAGAAAGAAATGAAATCCTGCTGGGCTGAAGTTTTCAGATGACAAAGCACAAGGTAATCATGTAATACTGAAATGAAAGCAACATAAAAGGAGAAGATGCAGAGGGAAAAATCTATTTAGGCTTCCTGCACTGGCATGAAATGGCTGCTTTCCTTCTTACTGCCAGCTCCAATGCTTCATGTTGACATTACACATCCTGTACTGTAGATCCACCCCCATGCTGCTGCTTGCCCAACAGAATTATCTCCTGCGTCACAGCAGTGGTAACAGGACTGCTGGCTCTGCAGATCTGAAAGCACCATTTCAATGCTTAATACATGCAGCAACTGGACACATTACCAGATATTCTTGGTTGGTTTGTGCCACTCTCAGCAATACATTACTCGGCCTAACCTTCTGTTAACCAGATGGTCTGTTCTCCCCTTGGGATCAAACCATTAAACTTTATTTTATTAAATTCTATCAAAACGCAGGGACAGTTTACAGCAGAATGTCTGGTTCATCTCCAACAGGGTTGCTAAGATAAAAATAACTGGAAATACTGCTTCACACCAACAGGGAACAAGATCTTTTGGAGTAAATATTTAAATGATCTGCCAGATTAAGTACCATAGCAGTACAACCACATGGATAGCAACTTATATTATGTACATACACACACCTCTAATTACAAAGGGCCCTGGTAGCATTTTCCCTGATCAATTTTCATTGACAACTACATTAGTATCTATCATAATCACTTATAATTCAAAACCAGCTCTTTATAAAGTAACTTGTCAAAATCCCCAGCTTCCAGAAACACCATTATAAATACAGGTGATATGAAGTATATGAACACCATCTACTGAGCGCACACTCAACAGAACAAAGGGAAAGTTCTTTTAAGCTTCATCCTTATATGAAATCACACCTTAGGGATATGCAGGCACTAAACGAAATCCAACTTAAGTATTTATCAGACAAATGCCAAATTGCACTCCCCTACCCCCAAACCAAAATGCAAAGTGTGGGAATGCAAAACATGACGGGAGTATGAATAGAAGTGAAAGAATTATCTATTGCATTAGCACTTGTTAGAGAGTGTAAATGAACTCCATCAGTCTCCCCACCCGCAAGCACCAATGAACAACTTATGTATTTAGGTGGTAGCTGTTGAAAATTAAGTGCATTTCGCATTTAAGATGTCATTTCCAAGTGCATCACTGCAAACCCCAAGAGTCACACTCTGTGGAACTAAGGGTCTGGTCCTCCACACATTTACTCACATGAGTAATCATACTGAAATTCAATCAAATCACTGGGACAGCTCACACGAATAAGCTACACACAAATAAGCTTTTGCAGGATAAGTCCTCATCTTCTGCTGTTTTCCATCATACTGTAGTAACCAGAACATGGAAAGGTAGCAACGGGGTCTGACCAATTAAAAAGCCATCTGGATATGAAGCTTCCTCTGATTTTGGAGGTAAACTTGTGGGCTACAGAATAGCAAGCATTGCTGTCAACAGGCTGCTTATTTCACCTGTAAAGAAGACTAGAAGTTCTCACTATATTTAGATGGCAAGTGTAAGAATATCCAGTGTAGCAATTTAGCTCCATCTACCTTTAAAATTTCCCAGATAGAAGAAAGTAAATGTTCTCCATGTTTTATGTCCCAGTTAAGATACTACCTCATCATAATCATATGACTGAACTCCATTGCCATGGCATACTAAACTTCAGTATACGGTAATGAACCCTCCAGAAAGTCATTCCATAATCTGAAACATCATCTACCCTTCAAACACACTAAAAATAGCTTACTCACCCCTTGAGGTCTCAACAGCCCATCTGATATTACAGTACAGTATTAGCAAAACTAAGTAGACATGAACGCTTAAAATAAACATCTCCACAGAGAAGATCGGAACACGGGTAAGCAGACCCTACATTACTGTACATCACTGAAGCTACATGAATAAACCTATGGAGAGCCATTTAGCACTGGAAAACAGGGGAGGACAGCCAAGTGTTTAAATGGTGCAAGTAAAAAGCAGAAAAAGTTTCATGTTCATTTGCATATAAGATTTGGTTTGCTCATTTCAAGTCAAGTACCACCCTGCCACTGCAACTTCTGATTCAAGGCTTTAGGTTGGATTGCATTTTCTAGTTGTGAAACCATAATTAAAATATTAACAGTTTTAACATGACTCCTTGTGACCTCCTGATAGCATAGCACATTGAAAGCCTTATATTCCTCCTTATTGAGAGCTATGGAGTACATTGAGGAAGGGGGAGTGGAAAGAAAGGTGTATGGTATGCTAACACTTGTGTTATTGCTCTGTAATCTGTGATCTGATACATTAATTTAAAAAAATATTTTCAGGTGTACTTATTTATTCATGCAGTTGGGAGACCCCGATATATTGACTCATTCCTCCCAACAGTTTCAGCAAGTAATAATATTCTGTCCTTGAATGAAACGTCTACCAGATCTTACCTGATAATAGAGCATCTGATGGCAGAGTCCACATACTCCCGAGAAGGAACTTTTTCTTTATCTAATGGAAAGTGTCCAGTGAACTAATTGCTTAGCTAGTCAGCTATAACCTCCAAAGAGGCATGCTTTTTATTTTTCCTATCCTACAACCACTGGGCCAAGAGGCCAGAAGAGGCATCGTATATGTTGATTCACTTAATGGCTGTAAGTAATATTTACCTCCAAGGGGCCTGATAAAGTTATAGTCGCTCTACATAACTACTATCATACACAATGCTGTTTCACACAATATGCTTCATCGTAGACAACGGAACTTGACCTCTCTATGACCTGACAAAGCTGAAAGCTGATATCCTTTCTCCCCCATTCCCTCCCCCCAACAGAAGATAAAAGGTCAATAGACCAAAAGGAATTGATACAAGTAGACTTGATATTACATGAATTTAACTTTCAGATGCACTTCTGACCAGGAACTGAAGCACTTCCTTGCTTCATTGTAAGCTCTGGCCTTTGGAACTGTACTAAGAGGATAGCAACCATTTAGCAGTCAGGAGCTAATTAATTAGACTGAGAACTCTCTGGATAGTCTTGTAATATTTAACACTCGCTAATTTCCTTAAACTGAATGGAGGACTGTCCAAAATACCTGAACTGGTCCTACTACACATGTGGGTTTCAGAACCTGCCAATAGTGGTACCTCTATATCCTGTAGCTAGAGCAAATTACCAAAACAAAGACAAGCAAGAGAAAAACTGAAATGCAAAGATGAGAACTTTCTGTTCACCAGAACGAGACAGTATCAGTATTTCTGTTTTTCAATTCTCTGTCATTTCCCCCCCTGCTTTTCGCAAAACAAAATAAACACAGAGGAAAATACTGATTCTAGTAGAACAGCAGACTACTTACACATACCCCTTTGTTGCTGCTCCCTTCCTGAGCTGCTCAGCCCTACCAAGCCACTACCAAATAAAGAGTTACATAGACACAGTGTGTATATTTTTAGTCTCCTCTTCCATACAAACCCTAGCTAGTAATACACATCTGAAAACAGATGATCAGTCAGCACAACTAAAGGTTCACTGGATGAGTACTTGCGTGGTAGCCCAGTGGTGCTAAATGATAAATAATGAAACTTGTGGGCTTCTATAGCACCTTCCATCCCAGGGTCTCAGAAAGCTTAACAAGCAATGGTCCAGATTCTGCTCCTCTTGCACACAATGAATAGTTCCTTACTCTGAAGGGGATGCTAACTATTTCTATTTCAAAATGAGTAAAAGTGGCAGAATCTGGCCCCGTGAGTTTAGCTTCTCAATATCCCTTCTGACATGGATAAGTGTTATTTATCCCTGTTTTTTAGAGTGATTAGGGACAAAATTTCCAGAAACAACCACTAATACTGGATTCCTCAGTTCCACCAGAGATCACTTCAACCCAATTTTCAGAAGCATTGAGCAACCACAACTCCAGCTGAAGCTGATGAGAGCTAGGAGTGTTCAGCACCTCTGAAGAAACCAGGCCCAAAAGGTCTCAAGTTAGGCGCACAACCAAAAAAAAAAAGTCTGGCTACTTTTGATATTTTGGTCACAAATGATTTGTTCAGCTTCACACAGGAAGCGTCTGGCAGAGCTGGGAACAAAAACTCATGTTTGACTTATTGCTCTGTGCCTTAACCATCATTCCTCCGTACAATCTCAGAAGTTTATAAGAACATAAGAATGGCCATACAGGGTCAGACCAATGGTCCAGCCAGCCCAGTATCGTGTCTTCCGACAGTGGCCAATGCCCAGATGCTTCAAAGGGAATGAACAGAACAGGCAACCACCAAGTGATCCATTCCCTGTCATCCAGTCCCAGGACCTGTCAGTCAGAGGCCTAGGGACACCCAGAGCATGCAGTCGCATCCCCGAACATCTTGGCTAGTAGCCATTGATGGACCTAGCCTCCATGAACTTATCTAGTTCTTTTTTGAACCCTGGTATAGTTCTGGCCTTCACAACATCGCATGGCAGAGTTCCACTGGTTGACTGTGTGTTGTGTGAAGAAGGACCTCCTTTGGTTTGCTTTAAACCTACTGGCTATTAATTCCATTAGCTGACCCCTGGGGTTCTTGTGTTATGTGACGAGATCAATAACACTTCCTTATTCACTTTCTCCACACCATTCATGATTTTTATAGATCTCTAACATATATCCCTTCAGTTGTCTCTTTTCTGCACTGAACAGTCCCAGTTTTTATAATCTCTCCTCATATGGAAGCTGCTCCATACCCCTAATCATTTTTGTTGCCTTTCCCTATACTTTTTCCAATTCTAACATATCTTTTTTGAAATGGGGCAAACAGAACTGCACACAGTATTCAAGATGTGGGTGTAACATGGATTTATATAGTGGCATTATGATATTTCCTAACGGTTCCTAACATTGTTAGCTTTTTTGATTGCTGCTGTACATTGGGCAGATGTTTTCCGAGAACTATCCACGACTCCAAAATCTCTTTCTTGAGTGTAACAGATAATTTAGATCCTATCACTTTGTATGTATAGTTGAGATTATGTTTTCCAATGTGCATTACTTTCCATATATCAACATTGAATTTCATCTGCCATTTTGTCACCCTATCACCCAGTTTAGTGAGAGCCCTTTGTAACACTTTACAGTCAGCTTTGGACTTAACTGTATTGAGTAATTTTGTATCATCTGAAAACTTTAACACATCGCTGTTTACCCCTTTTCCCAGGTCATTTATGAATATGTTGAACAGCACTGGTCCCAGTACAGACCTTGGGGGACCCTGCTATTAACTCTCTCCACTGTGAAAACTGACCACTGACAAAGGAAACTCTTTGTTTCCGGTCTTTTAACCAGTTACTGATCCATGAGAGCACCGTCCTTCTTATCCCAGAATTGCCTACTTTGCTTAAGAGCCTTTGGTGAGGAACCTTGTCAAAGGCTTTCTCAAAGTCCAAGTACACTTTATCCACCCTTGTTCACCCTTTGTTGACCCCCTCAAAGAACTCTAACAGATTGGTGAGGCATGATTTCCCTTTACAAAAGGCTTGTTGACTCTTTCCCAACATATTGTATTCATCTATGTATCTGACAATTCTGTTCTTTACTATAGTTTCAACCAGTTTGCCTGGTACTGAAGTTAGGTTTACTGGCCTATAATTGCCAGGATCACCTCTGGAGCCTTTTTTAAAAATTGGCATTACATTAGCTATCCCTCAGTCATCTGGTACAGAAGG
Organism: Emys orbicularis; assembly: GCF_028017835.1. Taxonomy (NCBI): domain Eukaryota; kingdom Metazoa; phylum Chordata; order Testudines; family Emydidae; genus Emys; species Emys orbicularis. The sequence continues at coordinate 133,330,094 of NC_088688.1, read as the reverse complement.
TAATTTAAGCGATAGGTTACATACCACAGTTAGTAGTTCTGCAATTTCATATTTGAGTTCCTTCAGAACTCTTGGGTGAATACCTGGTCCTCAGGACTTACTACTGTTTAATTTATCAGTTTGTTCCAAAACCTCCTCCTTTTGACACCTTAATCTGGCACAGTTCCTCAGCAGTGAGGACTGATGCAAAGAATTCATTTAGCTTCTCCGCAATGGCCTTGTCTTCTGTGAGTGCTCCTTTAACACCTTGATCATCAATGACCCCACTGATTATTTGATTCCTGTTTCTGATCTACTTTTTAAAAAAAAACAGACATTGGAATGTCCACTTCATATACTGGTTAGCAGAAACCTTCAGTGAATTAATCAACTTCATGAGTTATTCTAGAACTTTTGTTTAGCCCAAGTTAGGAAATGTGGAATTCTTGGAGCTGTCAATTTTAAATTAACAACAGGAGGAAGGAGGCAGAAAGGGAAAAAAATGTTTACTTTTCTTTTAGTTTCATCACCAGACAGCTGAACTCTGACATTCAGACTGCAGTGAGCCCTTTATTAATGATCCCTTTCCCAACTAAACACTAAATTAAAGTCTTCAACAGATAACTAACTTTCAAGTAGTTAAAAGGTAAATATACCATGCTCTACAAGTAAAATGGCACTGCCCTCTTGATCTGAATCTCCAAGCACATGAACTCTTGCATCTTAGCTATTTTGTTTCCCTTTTTAAGCAATAATTCAAAAAATTTCATTTGCAACAAGAGTACAGGATTTTTCTTCCCCTATCCCCAGACCCCCCACCTCCAATATGCACACACTTCTATCTTAGCCAATAATCAGAGACATTTTGGCAATATGTGGAAGGGAAGTCTTTTATGGGCCTCCTACAACAAACCATCATGGTTTGAATCCATTAGCATTGCAATCAATGTCCACTTTGTTGTATTCCAGCAGTTTTGGCCCATTTAATCTCCATCCAGAATGTTCCGGAAGGTAATTCATCCGATGACCAGTGATGTCATCCCAAAGTAACACAGTTTGACCCGAAAAGACACAAGGGGAGGGGGGGAGGAGAGTTTGCTCGTTCAGCTGGTGCAGTGAAGCCCTTATTGTCCAGTAGATCATGGAAAGAGATTCTCTCTATATATATATATCAGAAAATTCCATTTTTAGTATGTTTCAGTAAAGTCTTCTCCCTCATTATCATGAGCACAGATTTCTCTCAGTCTTCCTATATCATTCTGCCTCTTAACATCTGCTTTGTTTTGTCTCACAAATCATTTTAATGCCTCTCTACCCCACGCAATTGCTCTATTACCAGCAAGTTTCCACTACACATAATTACAGCATGCCTTAGCCTACTTTTCTGTTGGCTGCACAACCCTGCCTATTTTCTACTTGTGCTGATGCTACTGTTTGCTTTTCCTGACACTCTAATCCTTGCATGCTTTGAAGGCCTTATTTCCTCTACCTTGACAGCAGCTGGGATTCTAATTCTCAGGTCCCTTCCAAAGCTTTTCATTAGCAATAGCAATGCAATGGTTTAAATATCCTATTTCTTAATCTTCAGATCAGGATCGAAGATGTGCTTGTAAGATCTCTTGCAAACATGCCATATTATGCTGCTACCCATTCCTTTTCTTAACAATTGGTAAATTATTAAACTGCAAACATATAGCATTCATCGGAGAAGGGAAAAGGCAGACCCACAATGTATGGGGTGAAGGTTAATTGTTCCCCACGCCCACAAGATCCTGGGAGAGTCCCATAGACTTCAGCACAAACCTAACAATTCAGTTTTATCTTCTTCCCAATTAAAAATATAAGCATCATCCACGGTGAAAACTGGATTCTTAAACTGACAGGCCTACTCCCTTGTGGTGATGCAGGTCAATCAAGTGCTTCTAGAGTTATTTGGCTTTCAATACATTAGCCTTGAAATGGTCATTACCCAGTTAAGTTTTCCGTAAGTCCTTTCTAATCACTGATGACATTGTTGCTGTGACTACAGCTCTTTGCCCAGACTGCATCATCAAACTTTTATTCTTAGAAGGAATGTATGTGACTCCCCATCTGGGAGCAATAGCTATGTGCCTCAGGATCTCTTGCCTGTACTCTCTTTTAGCACAAAATAGTCCCAACAGCTCGGCTTCCTTGAGGGATCTTCCTAGTCCACCCTTATCACAAAATACTAAGCCTTTACAACACCAGCCTCACCCAGTTACATCATGAACCACCTTCAGGGGCCAACTGTGCATGTTCATCTTCCATGGTTTCACCAACTGCATGCAGATTGTCCAAAAACATTGGGGTTTTCAGCACAAGGAGAAAAAGGGAGGTCAGAAGACACAGTTTTTTGTTGCTCTATCCGGGATTGACATTCAATTAATTGAAAAAAGAGAGTGGGTTATGCCTAGAGAATAAATACCAAGTGGTCCTGACTTTCCACCATGGGTGGGGGGAAGTTCTTTCCAAATATAGCTTAAGAAAAGTTTCTTCAATTAGCAATTAGTCAAGAATGGTTTGAGAATATTGCAATAATAAGACAGTGCCCCAAGCTGAACAAAGCAATGCTACCAATGAAAGTATTCTTGCTGAAGATAGAATACAGTAAAAATAAAAACCGCAAATGAGCCTGGGTACTTGCAAGTACCTGGAAAATGAAGATCCACTTTTGCCGTATCTCAAAGCTTCTCTAATGCTGTGTTTGTACTGCAACACGAAGCTTCACAGAACTCTAAGACAACAATGGCAAAATGTTAAATCTTGTGGTCTTGTTTCCAAAGTTAAAAGAAAAAAAAGAAAAAGAAAAAAGAACCTCATTTGACTTTTCCCCCCAGTGTTTTCAACTTCCCCAAAATAAGCTGAGTAGACAAAAGAATGCTTCCAAAACACAAGACATAAAGGAAGTCTGAATTCTTATAAATCAAGTCTCCTCATTTGGAAGCTTCTACTAAACCCTTTTCACTACAACCAACAAGATAATTATCATAAGTCAAGCTATCTCCCTTCCTCCCCCTTTTTCTTCTTTCAGCACTGGCATACAAACCATGCTATTTTAACTTCTTTCCTGTTCTCCCAGTTCTTCTGGAACATTTTATTTTCAACAGTCAACTCGTTTGGAGAAGTGCCATGCTGAAGTTCAACTGTTTACAATGTTAACTATGTCTCTGCCAGCAACTGAAGACTTGCATCACACCACCTTCTTCAGACCCTCTTAGATTAAAGAATTTGTGTTCCTTGGTCTTAAACATTTTAGAACATTTAAGCAGTCTTAACTGCTATCTCAGCCCTGTTTTTTCTTCAGAATTACTTTCGCAGATTGAAGTGTAAAGTGGGCTCCCCCCTCCCCCCCAACATTCTTTAGTTAACACTTTCAAGGTTTGGTCTTCAAATCCCATAGGCTCATATTACATTTACTATTATCTGAAAGATTTCCATAAGAATCATTTCCTGTCACCAGCAGGATAGTTCAATACTCCACTGTGTTTGAAGAAACACTGATGTTTAGACTAATGGGAACAGATATCTTTTTGGAAGCCACCAACTAGAAGTTCAGAACAAATCCACTCTCTTCATTATTAATGAAAATTACAGAATTCTGTCACTGGTAGAAGACTTGGAACAGTTTATAAAATGTATTCTTTCAGTCCAAGAGAGCCTACTGGAACCTTCCAGATAAATATTGCTATAAGGCTTCCTCTCTGGTGTGACAGAACGATAGCACAAAGTTCAGTAAAACAAATTAACTTAAAATTACACAAAAACTTGATGTGCTCTACAAACTTTTCTTCCCTACAACTAGTCCACCTCCCCAAATTACTCTTTGCAGCATTTTAGCTTAACAAAGTGTTGTTATTCTTGGTTAGTATACAACTAGGTGTGTATTTTTCTTCCCTGAGTTTGGTCAATTATAGATTTATAATAGGACAAAGCTGGTTAAGGAATATTACATAGTTATTTACCAATTTTATAGATTACGTCCTTCTTTCACAGTTTAAAAGCTACAAAGCAGTGTTCTTTAGCTTAATTTGAGAAATTACCTGCAACAACATACATAGATAGTATTAGAGCAGAATAGAACAATCTTAATTCTTATTGTAAACCTACATGTGCTTATAGAAAGTCCACACAACCATCATGGGAGTAGCTTTTTGCTCACTACTCTGTTTCTGAGAGTTCGGCATTTCAAGAAGTATCTTTGTTTTTTGGAATAACCTTCCTCAAACTGTAGCTTGACCTATAATAAGATTTTAGTACTTCCTATTTCCTTTCTAGAGCTAAAATTAAACTGTCCATTCCTTAGGGCCCAGCATAACATCTGCCAGATGTCTAAGTATCTATGTGGAGCATTTTCTCCTAATACTTATCAGCCATCCTCACAATCAGTTAATGGCTTCCAAATACCAGTCTTCCTTTAAGTCACAAACCAATGCAGTAACATGATTAAATCTCTTTTTAGCTTTATTGAGCTACAACAATAAATCCCCCCCCAAAAAATCTTACACTTCTGCTTGTGATTGTTCTAGTTTCCATACCAACCAACCAATTTTGCACTCACATCAGATTGTTCACATTCTGAACTCATTATATATACACATTAATACTTTTTTTATTTTTTCTGGATAGTGAAACAGCATCTCTTCTCTCTACCAACTTGAAATATTCAATAGTGCTTTTTTTACATTCCATGTTCTTCAACAGCACAGCTCATGGTGATATGTGCTTTTATTAGGTTTGTAATTAATTATTGTGTAAACCAAGGAACAGAGAGCATCAAAGTCACGAGAACAACTGTGAGGTACCCCTATTAGAAAATAAAACATTCTTTCTGAAGTTACTTTAAGGTTTACCACCTTTTCAATACTTATCAAGTCCATTTACTGTGATGTGAATTTCAGTTCCTGCTTGGAAATATCCAAGGTAAGTATCTTCACTAGAAGGAACATTCTTGTGAGAATAAGGCCATGTCCCTCCAAACATGAAGAGTGTTGTGTGGTATTTTACATTCATAGTGACTAATTTAGGATTTTCTACATTGCCATCACTACAACATGTATAGTCAGCCCTCCCTTAAGGTACTTCATCTTAAATCTCATACCTACTGCAGGATAACACTTTTCATGTTCTATAGCAATGGTTCTCAAACTCGGGGTCGCGAGGTTATTACATAGGGGGTCACGAGTTGTCAGCCTCCACCCCAAACCCCACTTTGCCTCCAGCATTTATAATGGTATTAAATATATTTTAAAGTGTTTTTAATGTATAGGGGGGGGGGGTTGCACTCAGAGGCTTGCTATGTGAAAGGAGTCACCAGTACAAAAGTTTGAGAACTACTGTTCTATAGCAATGAACTTAAGCTCAGAACAAACCCTTTGGTTTCTCTCATTTTAGAAATTCACTGCTTTTTTGGCTATGGAATGTATATATCTAAAAATAGTTTCACAGTTATAGGGATGGGAGAAGGACAATGAGAACCAAAACCAAACTTATGGAATTAAATGAGTGCCTTTTCATTTACTTCAGTGGTCACTGATTCAGGCCCATACCACTGATCGGACAGTAAATGGATTTTCCTTGTTTTTTATTCAGTTTCAGTGTAACCTTAAACACATCTGAAATTAGTGTTCCAAAGTTCATCCCACAAAAGTGGTGTTTCAAAGAAAGACACATATGTTTGCAGCCTTTCAGAAACTGAGCCAGACACACTGGCAACCAGAACTCTGGAACCACACCACCTAAAATGTTACCCGTAGAACATATTGCACGGGTACTACCATTTCAAAAAAATTGGAAGTGATCAAGAACATGTTTTTTAAAACCTTCTAGCAGCTACAATCACCAAGTTCTACTCCAACAACTACCATCTCCAAGTATTTCTACTTTTGTGTGTATTTTATCCTATGACCACCATATTGCTTTCTTGAGCTCTTCCAAATATTCTGAACGCAGTACAAAGCACATTACTCACACCTCTCTACTGACCCATGCTTTCAAACTGTATATTGTAGCTCCTTTAAATGCTGCAATGTTTTAGGATTCCAGTTTGCACTTTTGAAGAACTGCATAAACTCTGCAACCAATCTGCAAAGGTTGGAGGGGAGAGGGTGATTGGACACCTGCCATCCTTTTTTAAGGCTACCCTAAACTATTCCATATAAAAAGGTGAAAAGAAATAAGCTTTGAAGAAATATGCCATCATATTTTTTTAAGATCTTAGGTTTCCATAATGACATTAAAAATAAACCAGAACACCAATGTTGCTAGACAGTTTCAGAAATAAGCATTTTTAAGACACTGAAAACATGAAAGTTGTTGGATGTTTTTAAGTCAGACAACATGAAGAAAAAGAAAAACCTCAATGAGAAACCCGTATCTTTTATGGTACCTTAAGAACCTTCACCTTCCTAGCCTGCCCCAAGGCAGCTCTAAAAGCTTTGTGACATTGTAAACATGTAACCAAACTAGTTGGCAAAAATGTTTCATTTTAATGTATAATATATCCAAAAGAAGGAATGTTGGTGAGCCTCAGAAGTGAAAATGCTCAATATAAGGCTACCAACATCCCCTTAGCACCTTAATGACTGACATTTCATGGTGTTCTGCAGAAGAACCTGATCAGCCTCAAGTGATAGACACTTACCTCCAAATACTTAAGAAAAATTAGGTCTTTGGCCAACTGAATCAACATCTCAAATCCCATGAAGTTCAACCAGAAGAAAAAGCTAAAAGGTTGACTTCAACATGAAAATTGGAGAGAAAAAAACCTCAGGATGTGTTTCTCTGTGTGGATGAGAGCCTAAGAAATTTCTTCCATTTCCTTATAGAATGAAGTCACAGAGAAGAACCATCAAAATGTTGCACACTGAAAAACTGAAGAACCCTTAAGGGAAAAAATAAACTATGATTAAGCCAGCCATTGCCAGCAAAGCTTCAAAAAATGGAGAGACATCCATAATGAGCACTTCCCATCTCAGCTTTGTCTACTGGGAGCCTGCTCTCTCTCTCTCTCTCCTCCATTTTCTGGTGGAGCTACAGAACATGACATGGCTTACCTGACTCAGATCACAGCTCTCTGCCAAACTAGTCACTTCCTCTTAGACATGCAAGCCGCTTCATGAGACAAACAGACACACACGAAAAGCAGCAGCAGAAAGCCCCCAAACTTGAAGGTCTTTCCAGTTGCTGACATTAAAACAAATGAAACTTTTTTTTGTTTTGTTTAAAAAGGAGGAGAGGAGGGAGGGATCCTATCATATCTCATCTATAGGGAGCTTCAGGAGGATCTCACTCTGTGTAGGGTAGAAACTACAATGCTAAGAGGAAAAGAAAGGTTACTCCAGGAGACATAAAAAGCTTGGAGACTGTGTCTGCATGGGGGGGAGGGGGGGGAGCTTTGTGTTGTGGAGTCTGGACTGGAACCAAAGCAGACAGCTTGCAAATGGAGGACAGGGAGATAAAGGAAGGGAAAGGGAGAGGAGGGAAAGCTGCTGGGGGGGAGGCTCTTTCTTCCCTGTGTGACTGGAAGACAGAGACACCCGGGGAACTGAGCAAGAAGTGAGGCTCTTTCCTCCTGCTTTCTCTCTCTCCCTCTCAGAGGAGAGCAGGAGCGTGTGTAATGGCTTCTCCTCTCCAGCTAACGCTGTCCTCCTCCAAGCAACCCCCTTCAGAAACCACCAGCCCCCCCGGAGACCCAGCCGGAGACCCCCACATCCCAACTTCAGGAGAGGCGGAGGGAAGGGGGGGGCGAGGAGGCAAATACCTGGGCGAGGGACCAGCGTTGCACCAGGGGAGGAGGAAGAGGAGAGAAGGAAGGAGAGAAAGAAAAAGAAAGAGGTCACCCGATTGCCTGGGTCGTGCCAGCACGGAGCTTTTCTCTCCTCTGTGTCTCTCCCGTCTCTGATCCAAGTCCACACACCCAGGCACCATCCAGTCCTAACACATACACACATCCATCCATCCCCCCAGCTCTGCTGATCTCTCACTTATCGCCCCATATCCCCCCCCCCCTTAATGCAACAACAACAACAACAAAAAATTAATTAACCGCCTTCCTCCTCCCACCACCACCAGCACCTCCTCCTCCTTCTCCATGCAGGAGACTTCTCTCTCTCTTTCAAACAAAACACCCCCCCTTTTTTTCTTTTCCTCCTCGCCTTCCTCCCTTGGTCGAATGAATGGATTTCAGAGGAAGAAGGGGTGGTAGAAAGAAAGAAAAATAGGGGCGAGAGAGAGAGAGATGATCTCTCCAAAGCCAAACCGGAGATGGATTTTAATTGCAAGAACTTACAGTAGCGTCCCGAAGCTGCTGCTGCTGCTGCTTTCTTCTTCTCCTCCTCCTCTGTGTCTAGCTCTTCTTCTTGTGTTTGTTGTGGAAGTTGTTATGTGAGTCTCATGTGCTCCTTGCCAGGTCTCAGCAATGGAGGATCGCCATCTTTCCCTGCTTTTCCCCCCTCTCCTTCACTGGCTTGCTGCTGCCGCTGCAGATGACCTGAGATATCCGTCTCTCTCTCCTCTCTCTCTCACCCTCTGTGTCTCTCTCTGAATAATGAGCAACCAGAGGGAGAGAGAGAAAGAAGACAATCTCCTCTCCTACCACACAAAACGCAAGAGCACCAGGGGGTGCACGAAGCCTTTCTAACAACAACAACAACGTGGAGGGGAAGAGGAGGAAAAAAGAGAAGGAGAAAGAGAGAGGAGGAAAAGGCAAGAAGAGGGGGGAAAGGGAGGGAGGAGAGAGGAAAAGAAAGAGATGGAGGAGGAGGAGAAGATGATGCTGATAGAGGAGGTGGTGAAGCTGGAGGAGATTAAGAGGAGGGAAGGTGGCTACAAAGTTAAGGTTTGGGACATGGAGTCACTGAGAGGCCAGCGCGAGGACGTGGAGGGGGGAGAAGCGATCTAAAGAGCTTCCCATTCCAAGCTGGTGCCTTCACACCGCCTCCTGCACAGAAGCGCTCGTTAGCCCTGGCGGTGCTGAGACAGCCCGCTCGGATGGATCTCGCCTGCTGGGTCATAGCTTTCTACCAGCCGTGGCAAAAACCGGTTCCTGCATGCAGATGTGCCCCTGAGCTGATTCCCTCAGACACATCCATCTAGAGGCTAATCTTTCCTGAGCTGGGTAAAGAACATAATGGAGCTGGAGGTTGCAAAGTATAAAACCAGATTCACCACGTGGTTGGTTTTTAATCCCCCTTCCAGCCTGCATTTGATGTGGAGGAAAGAGACTCGAATTGTCCATTGCTGGCACGTATTTTGAAGTCTTCTCCCGGAAATAAAGACTCTGCCATTGCTAGTTTTTCATTACTCATAAGCATGTAGGAAAAAGAGAGCTTGTAATACCGAGCACCAACATTACTTTCTAGATCTGAAATGTTTTGACTGGGAAAAATCCCCTACTTAAAATAACTTTTACACCTTCCAACCCCAAGTTGTCTGCACGTCTGTCGCTGAACATTTTAAACCTTGGAAAGTAACAATCAAGGTTCATAATGATCAGGTGTCATGATGTTGAAGGCATGAAAGCAAAGATGAAGTTGCTATACCCTGATTTTTTGTTCAGTGTCATTTTCCAAAAATCGTTCTGAGCCACCTCTTTTGCAAATAATTCCACCCCCACCCCCACCCCTTCTTTCCATTCCAAATCAGAAACCCCTCCGGCTGTAATCTGGGGCCGGGAGGGGTACCGTCTCGCAAAATCAATACATTGTAGTGATGCCACAGCAATCTAAGTGCAAGGACATGACCATTCATCATTGGCATTTCTCTAGTCCTCAAGCTGTGTTGTGCTTCATATGGCTAGGAGAGGAAGTAGAACTGTAATTAAAGGTTCTTTTGATCGGGCTTTAGTTTGGGCGAACAGGAAGAGCCCTTTTGTGGTTGGAGGGCGGGACGGAGAGGATCTTAAAGGTGCCAGGGTTTTATTCGAGATATGGAGGTGGTTTATTACAGCTCTGTTCTCTTTAATATCCCAACTCAACAGCTAAAGAACAAACGAGAAATGGAGACAAAGGCTAATCAGATCATGCCATGTAACCATCAGATATGAAAACAATATAGCGTCTCCCATGAGCTCATTCATCCCTCACAGCGTTCTCAGTTAAACCATTAACTCTTCCTCCCACTTAAACCACGACAGCGAGAATTCCCACCAAGTGCTGTAGACATGGGAGGAAGGAGAATTACTGGGCAGAAGAAGCACTGTGGGACTCAGCAGCTTTCTGAAAACCCCCATGGGAATTCACACGGACTCTGGTGGTTTCACGCAGACAAATGAAGCGGACACCTCCTAGGAAGCTGATAAAAGAACATTAGGGAAGGGAGGGACTGGCTTTCCGGCTGCCAGGATGTGCATGTGTTCTGGCAGCAAGTTTCTATAAATCAGCCCTCGGCTTGAAGAGAACGCCGGGACTTTTACAGGATCTTTGACGTCCCTTCGGCGGCGGAGCGGATAATGTACCTCTTTGTCTTTAATGGGATGAAAAGAACCCCTGACTCCTCTGTCAGGCTACACTCCAGGAAAATAACAACCGTACATCAGGATGGAGGCTCGACATCAAGCCTGGGACAAAAATCTTCAGTGAGGTAGTTTCTCGATTGCTTCTTTTCACTGGGGTGCCCCTCAAAATCTCAGTCCTTGAACGGATCTGGCCTCTCGGTCCTAGAATCCAGTTCAATCGCCAGGGCAGAGGGCTGCCGTCCTTTTCTTGTGGCCTCTCCCCACAAAGAGCACGAGTCTTGACTATAAGACACAAGGAAGATGCAGCTGTTTCCCCCTCAGAGGTCTCGGGGGAGTAAAAAGGGGAAGCGTTTGCTAAAATATCCCCTCTCAAATAAATGAATGAGCCACCCATCAGTTCCCCTTTAAGACAAGGGATGACACGTGTACTAATGGAAGTCAAGTTTAGCAGAAGGTTTCTTGAGGTGGAAGGGATATAAAACCCTCCTGCTTCAAGGCACAAACTAAACCCTGGCTAATGGGGGTTAGGAAGACATTGTCCCTGTGGACAGGTTAATCCATAACTTCCTTCTGCAGAGTTTCTTCCCGTCTTTCTTTGAAGCAACTGGTGCTGGCCACTCGCGGAGAGAGACTCCTGGACTAGATGGACTCACTGGTCTGGTTCTGTATGACAATTCCTATGTTCCTGAAAACAATGAATCATGAAAAATAGAAATCTGGAGGAATTTTATTAAAATCTGTAGGTACTGCCATGCCCCCAAATTTTTAGTTATCTACAGATATCTGTGTATCTATTATCTGTTCTGCTTAGCCTTATTACACAAATATTGACTGTTCAAGTGAGCTCTCTCCACTGCTGCTCTATAGGAAATGTACACAATTACACAAACTGCAGTCAGGAGACCCAAGATTTTAGCTAATGAGGCAGCAGTTTACCTACAGAAGGAAAATAGCAAGTTCATCAACTAGCCAAATACAGTAAATGAAAGTGTGTCTGACTGTCAAAACTTACAGCCCTCTGCTTAGGAATGTAAAAGGGATGAAGTGTCAAGATGTGACAGGTGGGTCCATCCACCCGGGATGACCATATAAACGGAGAGTCTCAGGTATGGTGATCAGCAATAAAAAGGTTAACTGTGTTGACACGTAAGTGATCCTAATTAGCCTCTCAAATTATCAGCCCATTAAGAGGAAGGAGGAAAGTTTGCACTTCTCTTGGTGCTGGCATTTCGGTCTCTGATGACTCACCAAGACAACAATGCTTTTGTTTACATTCTGAAGGTTACCTTCACAGCCAAAGGGCCTAGAAGCATAATTTTTAAAAATGAAAGCACTGAATCTGTAGGAAACCAGCAAAATCTATTACAAGAACCTAAATCCTCTGTAGATGTGCATCTTCTGTCCCTGTAATATTTTTGTTGTCCCATCATTCCACATAGGAGCTCAGACCTAGTTCAGTTTTTGTTTGTTTTTAAAATGGAAATCTTGTTTCACCAGAACAGTTACTGTCTAACACTACAGCATTACTCTTGTTCCTCTTGAAGCCAATGGAAGTTTTCCTGTGGACTATGATGGGAATTGGTTCAGGTCCGATTAAAATAATAAACTTTTCATTTTTGGTATAAAGGAATAATGAGAACTAGAAAGACCTGGCCAAGGTAGGTGGCTAAGAAGCACAACACCAGAGGAAATTCAAGGTACCATACATTGTTCTTCCAGTTTTCAACCACTCATGCACGTTGATGAAGTCCAAATTAACTGTAACGGCTCATGAGAACCAGTAAACAACAACAAATGTGCAAATAAGATGTATGGGGATATTAAGAAAGGGGTAAAGGATGATATTGGAATTACACATATATAAATCAACAATACACCATCACCTTCAATGCTATGTTTATTTCTCATTACCCCATCTCAACATTATTGGAGCAGAAATGGGAGAAGTCAAGGAAAGGACAAAAAAAAGTATTTAGAATCTTACAAAAACTTTCATAGTGAAGACAGCTTAAAATGTTTAGGACTATTACATTTGGAGGAGTTGAGTAATGAATGGTGACTGTCTATTTTCCTCTCTCATAATAGGAAGGAAAGGGGCATTCAGTTAGAAGACAACACATTTGAAACTGAGAAAAGGGCATTTCAAAACCTAGTGCATAGTCAATCTGTGGAACTCACTGCCACAAGATATCATCAATGCAAAGAGTTTGGTTGAATTTTAGAAAGGATTAGACATTTACAAGAATGTCAGTAGTTTCATTAATAGGATAAAATAAACATTCATGCTTTCGGACACAGATCTCCCAAGGCCTTTTATGGCATAGGTGTCTATATGAGATGTTTTACATTTTCCTCTGAAATGTCTGGAGCTGGCTACTGTTGTAGACAAAATAGATTGGGATTATTGATCTATTTACGTAAGGAAATACATATGTAAAACTACAGTAACATACCAATATGACCCACTCATCTTGTTCCATTAGTCTGCTTGGTACTCCAAGCCCAGGAACTTCATAGAAGAGACAAATCTACAGATGAAAGACCATCTGGGAGCACAGAGACATTCCAAAAACCTTCTAAACAAGTAACAGGAGGGAACTAAGTGGAACACAAAGAAGGAATATTGCCACTATCTCTGAATCCATAGAAATGTATCCCAGTCAAGAAAGTGGAATGACATTTTAGAACATTTTAGAACTTGTAATTCCAGAAATATCATACTTCCCTTGACCAAGGAGGAGTTACTATCAGTATTATAACCTATAATCCTACCTGTGCTGTGATGAAGAGAAGAAATACACACCCCTTATTACTTTATAACTGGCAGAAAAAGGCTTCAGTTGCTAGAAGGGCCTCATGTTCTGATATCAGCGTAATTCTGCTGATTTCATAGATTCATAGATTTTTAAGGCCAGAAGGGACCATGCTGATCACCTAGTCCGACCACCTATATAACACAGGCCACAGGAATTCACAGAATAATTTTTGCATCAAGCCCAACATTTCACTGTTAAAGTAATGAGCTTAGTTATGCCAGTCCTCTGCTGAAGAGTTAAATCATTTGGTTGCTCAGGGCTCGTCTACACTTACAGCGCTGCAGCTGTGTGGCTGTAGCACTTTGTCAAGATGGGAGAATGTCTCCTGTTGGTGTTGGCACTCCACCTCCCTGAGAGGCAGTAGCTATGATGACGGGAGAAGCTCTCCTGTTGACATAGTGCTGTCTATACTGGGGGTTATGTCAGTATAACTGTGTCGCTCATGGGTGTGGCTTTTCCATGTAGTTATACAGACATAAATTGTTAGTATAGACCAAGTCTTGGTTGGACATCCATGAATTTATTCCTTTCTGAATTTGATGTAGCAAGTAGTTCTGAAATTAGTTCCCCTAATTAGTACTCTTTACCAGTAGAGCGGATGATGCCCCTTTTCACAAATCAGGTAAGAATAAATTTGATAGGAGTGCCAGGAAACTTCTATTTACACTTTTCTCCTTAAGAGTCCTTTTATCCTACACCACAGAGGCTTCCAATGCCTTAATCTGATGTCTACACTACAGGGACTATAGCTACGGTGCTGTAGCTATGCTGTCATAATCCTGTAGTGTATATGCAGCCTACAGTGATGGAAGGTGTTTTTCCTTTGCTGTAGGAATGCCACCTCCTTGAGTGATGGTAGCTAGGGTGATGGAAGCATTCTTCCATAGACCTAACTGCTTCTACACCAAGAGTTAGGTCAGCATAGTTACAGTGCCCGGGGGCATAAAATATTTCACACCTCTGATTGTCGTAGCTATGTTGACCTGGTCAGTGTAGACCAGGCCTGGCAAACTAGCTTCTCATTTTTTCCACTGAGGACCTGACTAACATTCCCCTTCTCTTGAATATCACAGTCTGCAGGTATTAAGAGAGTTTCACTCTCATCTCTGAGAAGATTAGAATATACTGTTCTTTTACCCAGGCAAAGAATTTACTTCTTTAATATCCAGAGATTTCATTATTATGAAGAACTTGGAAGACTGGTTGGAAAGAAGCAGAGAGACTCCACCCACCTGTGTGAGGAACAGGGACACCTGCCCACTGGATTTTCTTTGTTTAACATCTTCAAGTAAAAACTTGTCTATATAATCCAGAATTCCTGCTCCCGAGAGAGCTACAAAAGTTTTTGAGAAACCTTAGTTCTTTTAACATTGTTTTGGGAAGATATCAGATATAATTGCTGCAAGCATGTGATTAGTTATACGATTAATGAAGGGTTATTATTTACAGAGTCCTCCAGCATCTGCTAGATACTTTACAAACATCGAGAACGATCTGCTCTTTGGGACATGGGGAATGTTGTAAAGTAAACTTGTTGGGAGGGAATGGTATTGGATTGGCATTTGATGTCAGCTCACTATCTGATGAATGTACAGATCACTAGTGCAGGCCAGAAAGTAGGGTTTTCCTCCCTGTGCAGTAAATTTTCAATTTTTCAACAAAATCACAGTTTTACTTGAAAATCAGACACTTTCCATGAAAATGTTAATTTAGTCAAAAACCCAATTTTCCATCAAAACCCAGCTTTGATAGAAAAATTTTGACCAGGCCACTCATTTTGACTCCGTTCAGAAAAGTTCCCTATCTTGTGCCTAGTTAGTGTATACCACAGAACCGATCCAGGAGCATCTTATTTAGTGAAACAAAGGCACAGAGCTTGCTCATTCACTGGTTGAGTTTTAGGTGGCCACCGTGTTATCTCCAGCCATGTTCCTAGAGTTGACATTTGTGACAGACATGACAGATCCTGCAATCTGCAGGACAAATCTTATTGAATGAAGTTAAACCTGTATATATTGCCATGGGGAAGGGGGACGATAGCCCCTCCAGGAGCTAAGAGCATTGGGAGGTAGCCAGACACATTCACTCAGGTTGTAACAGCTCCAGAGAGCTACCACCTTCCGAGGAGACTCGCCTGTACTACTTCAGACTGGATTCTCCAGGGAGGGGAGCAACAGACAAAGAAGGGTTTTTGGTTAAATAGCCTGAGTTAAAACTGACTTGGTGTCTTCTTTGTAAGCCAGCAAACAGACAGGACCTGTGGTCCAAGAGCGCAGGGGCAATCCTAAGGGAAGGGTTGACAGGTCTTTGGCCCTTGGAGGTCCCTGAAGACTTGGGAGCTAGTTCAGAGCTGAAACAGTGATGAACTCATTACCACAGGAAAACCCCCTGTGTGGGGTTTGAAGGAATAATCACCAACCAGAGACCTTCCTGGAGTGAGGTTTAGTGGGAACTGGACTGGGACCTAACTGAAAGCTGGGCTCTTTCTTGATAAGGCAGTAATCACCAGTTGCCCCAGATCTTTAAATAAGTAATTTCCCACAAGGTACCCTAGCTTTCTTGTGTTCTCTTTTAATGACCAACTTGATTTTTTTTTAAAGATAGTTGTAAAGGTGCATATCTAAACACCAGTGACCATAAGCCTTTAATTAAAGCTTGCAAGCATTTTGTACATATCCCACAGAATATCTTTCATCTAAGGATTTCAAAGTAATTATTATGCAATTCAGTCTTTCAAACCCTGCTAGATTTACTCACATTTCAGTAAAATGTACCTTTCTGAAGGGGTTTAGATGGTGTCAGAAAGATTGAAATTGTGGTCACTCTTTAAAACATCTGACCTTCTGGACCATGACATCAGCTGTCAATTTCTTGCTGAACACTCCATTATCTTCGCAGTATATCTCAACATTATATTACACTTGCTAGCAGGAGGACTCAGAGAGAGTTTGATTTTGCCATTTGGTATGAATAAATACTGAGTGATTTGTGAAATAATTCAGTTTCTGAAATGGTTGGATTTTATGGTGCAGTCTATGTTGTCTGGCCATATTTAGTAGTCAATATCCCAATGACATTTATCCTGAAATTAAAAAGGCAGTTTTTACTGAGAATTTTATAAGTCACATGTAATTCAATACAGTGTTATCTTTGCTTGCCTTTCCATGCAGAACATAGGAAAAGCAATGCACAGTGTTCTCTCTCAATTTCTGATCTGGATGCTGCATCTGCACCTCCCTCAAACAATCAGAGATCTGACTCTCTGGTATTTCCCTTTTTCTTTTAATGTATGTGACCATATGCCATTCAAATCTCCCATTTTATTCTGTTAACCTTATTCTACCTTATAATATACAGCCTCAGATAGATTTGAGATCCACTCCCTATCTAACATTGCTGCCATTAGAGATATCTTTGGGTTTTAAAGCTATTATTAAAATGAGCAAGACCCACTTTGGCTTTGCACCTGATAATATTGAATAAACTGTCGGGATATATAGGGTCAGAGGGGTAGCCGTGTTAGTCTGAATCTGTAAAAAGCAACAGAGGGTCCTGTGGCACCTTTAAGACTAACAGAAGTATTGGGAGCATAAGCTTTCGTGGGTAAGAACCTCACTTCTTCAGATGCAAGTCTGAGATATATAGGGTTTAAGAATATTTTTATTCATACATATATGGTTATGATTTTATCCCAAGTTTCAGTTGTTTTGTGCTCTGGCTCCTCTCTTCTTTGAGACGTTTTCAGCATTGATTATCACACATCCCCTAACTCTCTGCAGCTGTACTGTGAACCAGTACATTTTATTACCTATTTTTGAACTGCTTCAACCTATGGGTCAGATTTCCTAGTAGTCATGTTATTTCTTCCCTAGCTTTTGATCTAGTCCTTAGTGCAACTCAGCTCCAGTTCACTTCCCCTTGTAAGCGTAAAGATGCCCACATGAGAAAGCTGCACAGTCCAAAGGGGTGTGTGAGACGAGTCTTGTTTTTCCAACAATGAGGCTTGCTCAGGGCTGACAAGTTCAGCCTCCAAGACATTTTGGTGGGGGTGGGACATTTATTGATTGATTGATTGATTGTGGGGTTTTGTTTTGTTTGTTTACCTGAATACATTTATAAACATTGCTTACGGCAGTTCTCTCTCAGCCCTCTTTTAGCCCTAGTTGTAAAAAGTCTCAAATTTATGACCAACACAAGTCCAAGAACTCTCGCATCCATGTTTTTATCCATTTATCTGTACCATTTTTATCCATTTATCTGTACCATGCAATTAACGATTGCATCCCTATTACATTATTATGTACTTCCGGTGTACATTTTTCCATTCTAATTCACCACATTATCAGCCACAACCTCAGCGTGGTGTAAATTGGCTAGTTCCATTGACTTCAAGGGCTACACCACCATTTTAAACCAGATGGCCAGGCTCATTATTCTAATGGAGTTAATGAGTCTTTACCAGCTATTTCAGATAGAAGGCTTTTATTTCTCTTTTTGCTTGTAGACATTTATGCATTGAAGTTATACATACCTCCTTCACTGAAGTTTCCTTTACTCTATTTTTAAAGTCAATTAAAGTTCTTTTTCTCATACCTAGTCTGCTCTTTTCCTAGCGTATTCAATTGTCTAAAGCCATTCTTGTTTTCTTACTTTTAAACGATAGCCTACTACTGTGTTTCTCTCCACATTAAGTTATTTTCATCTACCACATTTCAAAGCTGCTTTCTTCTATAGTATCCTATTCCTACCATCTCTATACTGTGCACAAAGCAGAAACTGTGTTTCAAGTCCTATTCTTTACAGTTACCTGTAGTTTGCAGTGTTGTTGTATCTCTCAAGATAACTGTCCTACAGAAGTGGAACAAAAAGACACCATTCATAACATTAGCACCATCGCTACATTGTTACTCATGAAATGTGGGCTAGCTAATAGCGAGACAGTCCCACACCACATAGGTACAGTGTATTTAAAAGGAGAGGCGCTGCCATATAGTATCCAAGAACTACTTCACAATTTATAGCAGATATATTCTAAAACCTAGGCTTTCTGTACTGAAGTTTCCACAGAAGAGGCTCAATAGTTTTTGGCAACAGCATCTCAATATCGTTTCAAAACGCTTAATAGGTCCCATTGACACAAGAAGCTGGGAATGGTGGCCAATCCCTTCACAACATGTTTACTGGAGAGGTGGCAGCTCAGGGTCAAATTCCGCCTTTAAATATGTATGCAAAACTATCAGTCATCTTCAGGAAGACTTTGAGGGTGTTAGAGTGGACAGAAAATCAGCCCTTAATGAGCCAGCATTTGCAATAAAGCCCATCCTACGGCTACTTTCCATTGCAGATCGTGACTTTACTATCAAGACCTTTTATTGGATTCACATTGGCTCCTGTGAAGATACACCAAGGCTGAATTTAGAGCAACATATCTATTCTTTTCTTTTTAGTTTGGTACATATACCTAATTTAAGTACCTTAGCTTCCAGGTGCTCCAACTTTCAATGCTGCTACTATACACTTTAATTAAACTTCCTCTTCTTTTCCCAAGAGGTATCTGAATGAGTTTTCATGACACACAATGTGCTTCCACAGGAACATATTGTAAATACTCTGATACGTCACAAAAAGGTGTTTTACTCTAAGGTCCCAACCAGCCTATGTAGGAGAAGTGTTTGCTATTGAAACCTGCAGCAGGCACTACAGTGATATGAGATTAGATATGGAACCTGCTCTAAGAATGGAGAGATGAGATAAGACTATCTTGGAGCCTTTTGATAGGGGAGTGGTCTACACTACACCACTACGGGTGTGTAGTGAGAGGGGGCGGAATGCAAACACACAGTGGTGCCACCTGTCACCAGCTCTAGGAGAGGCTGGCACTACAGTGTGAACGCTCTGACTGCATTAAAATTGGTTGGAGTTTTAGACAATGTGGTCTCACCTCATTCCTCAGATTCCCCTGATGTTACAATATTCTGGGCTAAAATGAGGGGAGGGTTCCATCGCTGCCACCCTCATTCACTAAGGAGAACAGTATTGTGAAGAGGAGGAGATCCCCACTCCAGTGCTATGTTTTGGCAGTCATGGCTAAGTCCACAGTTTTAAGAACAACTTGGCTAGAACCGGACTGAAAGCCTCATTTTCTCAAGCACAGAAGACAAAAGTTGCCTCTGAAAAGGGTACAGGAGTAACTGCTGTTTGACCTTATCCCTGAGCAAAAATACCATGGAAAACCTTAGAGGGGCTTCAAATAATGTGTACTAAAGTGTACATGGTTCACGTCACAGGTGTTTGGCATGCAACCTAACCATTTTTGGTTTTTCCACTTTGAGTCAAAGGAATACTACAGCACATGTTCTGAGTAGTGTGTCCCTGTTTATAGAAACTAGATCCACACCCAAGGCAGAGTCCACCTTCTCTGCCTTTCTCTCCCCACCAGATTTGCCAGGATTTTGACTCCTTCAGCTACAGAGACAATGGGGACAACAGGGCTATTTACGAGAGCTGGGTAGAGAAAGTGAATTCTGTTTCATGGAGTATTTAATTGTATCAGAATTTGGTTTTGTTCTGATTTGGACCCTGGAAGTCCTGGTATTTTGGGCTGCCAAGGATCTGTGAGCCAGGACTCCCAGGGCTTCCTGGCTCTCTGTCAGCCTGCCAGGCGGGGTGCCGAGGAACTGGAGCCAGGGAGCCCTGCAAACCTGGCCTGCTAAGGAGTTCATAGCCTGAAAGCTCAGACTCCCCAACAGTCCACCAGGTGGGCTGTCGAGAAGCTCAGCCGGCAAGCTGGCAGGAAACACATCGGAACTGTGCCAAAAGAGAAGTGTCTCTGCAAATCAGCAAATTCCACACAAAAAAGGTTCCATTTTTCCTACCAGTTCTACTGTTTACGTTACTCTCTGACTTGTCACCAAGCCTTCCCATCACAACTTGCAGTGTGAACAATGCTTACTGTTCTCTTACATCTATCAGGATGGATTCAGGCTTGATATGTGCACAAGTCTTTCCTCCTTAGATCCCAAAGGATACATCTTTATTCGAAGAGGGTGACCATTTCCCTTAAGCTCCCCTGTTTCTTTTCTTCTCCTACACCATATCACCCTGCTTCTCGTCCTTTGGCCTTTATGATTGCAAAGAAACACTTTATTCACATTTTCAAGGGTAAACTGATACAGGATTTGCTTTAGCTATGTCTGTACTACAAGGGCTACAGTGGCACAGTGGCAGTGCTGAAGCTACACTGCAGTAGTGCTCTAGTGTAGACACTTGCTACAGCGATGGAAGGGTGTTTTCCATCAGTGTAGTAAATCCACCCCCTCAAGAGGTGGTAGCTAGGTCGATGGCAGACTTCTTCCATCGACCTAGCGGTGTCTATAACAGAGCTTAGGTCAGCTTAACTACATCGCTCACATTTCTGAGTGACATAGCTAGAGGCGGGTCTACACCGATGCAGCTGCACTGCTGTAGCAGTTTAATGAAGATGCTCTAAGCCGACAGGAGAGAGCTCTTCCATTGGTTTAGATAATCCACCTCCACGAGAGGCAGTAGCTATGTCATCAGGAGAAGCTCTCCCACTGCCATAGCGCTTTCTACAATGGGGGTTAGGTCAGTATAACTATGTTGCTCTCGGGTGTGGATTTTTCACACACCTTGGTGACGTAGTGATACTGATATAGGTCTGTAGTGTAGATCAGACCTAGGTTGATCTAAAGTTTTAAGTGTAGGGCAGGCTCTGAGAGGCGTGAACAGCCCCATTCATCTCAATGGGGTGTTAAGTTGTCATCTTTAGGCTTCAGTCTCAAGTGTCAGCATTACAGATGGTCTACAAGTGGGAACATTTGTTTGGAAAATATGTCCCCTTTTTTGCATCAACATTTCAGAAATTGAACATTTTCAAGGCATTCCAATCAGCATTTTAAACTATTTCCCTTTTGAGGATTTCCACAGAAATATCCAGCTAGTTGCTTTATTCCATAATTCCAAAATGTCTCCCATGCTTCTCCAGGTGAGAAAGGCTCCAGGTACTAAAATCCCCTGATAACTTTTATGATGCAGTTAGGTGTCATCCTTACAAAAACTTGTGGGGTCTGCATAAATTTAATTTTATATCCGTATAAATACCACAGGGACTTGTGTACTGAGTATATTAATTATCTTCATATATAATTCATTGGAAGCCTCAATATTTTAAATGTAAATCAGGTTGTCACATAATTTTGAGTGTGGGCCATAGGAATCCAAGAATCTTGCAGCAGAAGTTAGGCCTGGCGTGCGGGTGAGTACATGGGACCTCAGCCATGTGCATAGAACACTAAACTTCTCAATTGGTCTTGTTCTTATACTAGCATACTTACAGGGACTACTGGGTGGGTGATGTGCTCAGCTGATGTACATCAGCCTTACTCCACTGAACATGAAGATTTGTAGGAACTGAAAACCAGCCCAACAAAGTTTTAATGTTTTGGAAATTTACATAATCATTCCCTTATTACTGAAATCAAGCAATCACTCTGATTTCCTTGAGAGTAACAACGTAGAGAGAGGCACAAACCTGAACAACAAATGATAAATACCACTAATATAACATGTGGAATTCTGCTTCAGTGTCTGAAATATTCACATTTCCTAGCGCAAACTCTTTCCACCTGTAAGAAGTAGTTTTGCTATTTCTTTGCCAAGAATCAAACCCTTCTGCCGCTCACTTCTTCAACTGACCTTCCTCAGTTCTACCCTAACCAAAAGCTTTAGCCAACCTCACATCTCCTATCTGGGAGAGGTTCCATTGCTTCACTAAGGGCTGGTCTACACAGGGAGATTGATAATAATTAATTCCGCTATAGTGTGTAGACAAGGCCTTAGGCAAGTCGTCTTGTCTGATCCCTGCCCCCAAGTGCACAAACCTTTTGATCAGGACACATGGTAAGTCTTATTCCTCTTCTAGTTCAAGAGGAATCCCTGTTCTTTCCATTCTGTGCACGGCATTTGGCCATTTCAGCTTCAGAACCCTTCTGATTTCCAGACACTCTGTCAGCCAAGACTACTGCCCAGCCAAGCCACATGCGGCTACCACCACTCTCCATTGTGTGCAAGGCTCTCCTAAATTCTTCTACCTTCTTCTGACCCTGGATATCCAACCCTGCCCAAAACTGAACAATCCAAATAATGGATGGTGTCAGGCCACAATACAAAGAATCATATGATGCAAAGAAGTTGATGAACTTGGATGACTCTGGAATTTTACCTAATGGAAACAAGAGATTCAATGACTATACTTTATAGCTTGAACAATCAAGAGAATAGACACTGAATTCCTCATCTTCTTAATTATGTTAAATGCCTTCAGTCAAAGATGACACCCACCACAGCTTTCTTAGCCCGCTCTCTTTGGGTTGCTACCAATGTTATCAATGGCCTGGTCATGCCTGAATCTTCTTTGATATCATGACTCTTTTTTTTTTTTTGCCAAGAAACCATACACTTTGTTTTGTATTCTATTCTATTTTATTTCTACTTCTCTTTTTTAACTTTAGGCTAATTTTAAACATGACATCAAATTACCAAGAAAAACACCTAGGTTGCCTGGAGACTCCAGGACTGTCCTGGAGTCTCCAGGAATTAAAGATTAATCTTTAATTAAATATTATGTCATGATGAAAACTCCAGGAATATGTCCAACCAAAATTGGGGACCATAAAGGCATTAGAATACATAACAGGTTTTTTATTAATAATTGGGGAGGGATAGCTCAGTGGTTTGAGCATTGAGCTATTAAACCCAGGGATGTGAGTTCAGTCCTTGAGGGGGCCATTTAAGGATCTGGGGCAAAAATCTGTCTGGGGACTGGTCCTGCTTTGAGCAAGGGGTTAGACTAGATGACCTCCTGAGGTCCCTTCCAACCCTGATATTCTATGATTCCAATTTATACTGACACATGTGTTTTGAAAACACCTAAAGGCAAGTATGCCTGTGGTAGGGGGCTCAGAGAGCCAGGTGGCCTAGCAGTTACAGCACCTGTTTTCCATCCCCTTGCATCTCAATCAGAGCATTAGAGATACCTGTTCCTGACTGTAAGCCAGGGATCTTCAGATTTCCACACACATCTGGGTCTATGGGGGTGTCATAGGTGGACCCAGGCTCTCCCTCTCCACTGGGTCCCAGAAATTGACATTTTTATTTCCCATGCCTGCATGGTGGGACACCAGGAAACTACATGGCTGCAGTGAGAGGTACCACTGCATGATGCATGGGTTGTGGTCTTTTGTAGAGTTCAGCCATCAGAGTGGTGCATGGTCAGTTACTAGGTAGAAGGGCTGCCCCTGCAAGTGATATCACATGGCATCAACAGCCCATTTTACTGCCAGGGCCCCTCTCTCAATGAGTGCATATGCCAGCTCCCAGGGAAAGAACTTTCTACTGAGAAAGAGAATGGGATACTCATCTCCTCCAAATTCTTGAGACAGTACTGCTCTGAGCCCAATGTCAGATGTATCAGTCTGTACAATAAGCAGCTTCACAAAATCCGGGTGGAACAACACCAGTTCCGGACTCAGCTGGTCTTTCAATGCTTTGAATGCCTTCTCACAGCTTTTCATCCAAAATATTTTCTTGGACACTAAACTCTTTACCAGGTCCATCAAAGAGGCAGTAATGGTAGTGAAGTTTGGGATGAATTGCCAATAGTACCCTGCCAATTCCAAGAAATGGTGAACTTGCTTCTTGTGGGAGAGGATGGGGCATTCCACTAGGGCTTGGACTCTGCCAACGAGGTGTTGTAACTGCCTTGTGACATCTTGTGGAGGAGATCCAGAACTCCCTAGAGCTGCCTCCCAGATAATGACTTGAATGGGGAGAAGCCAGTAGATGCTTGGGGAACCTTGTGTGGATGGCTTACAGAAGAGATGGGATCAGGCAGTCCTAGTGTCAGGGATTAGTGGCTAGAAATGTACTCAACATTCTTCAATGTCTTGTTGAACCACTCCACTAATCCGTCAGTTTGAGGGTAGTGTACCAATGTTTTAAAGACTTGACCCACTGCAGGTTGCACAGCTCCTTCATTAATTGTGAGATGAAGTTGGTTGCCTGATCTGTTAGCATCTATTTGGGGATCCCCACCTGGGACAATACCTTCAGGAGCTCATCGCTAACTATGACCACTGTAGCAGATCAGAGTGGGATGACTTTGTGGTACCTGCTGGCATAATTCAGGTCTTTGTACACGGCCATGGACTTTTTCTAACGGGCCCACCAGGTCCATACATATCCTTTCAAAGGGAACAGATATGATGGGACAGTGGTAGCAGTGGGACCTTTTTCTGATTTGTCCACTGGCACTCAGCTTTTCGTCTGAATCGCGCAAAGTCTCCCACCTCTGAGTGGATGCTTGGCCAAGAGAACTGCATAGTCACTATGTTGAGTGTCTTTTCTCTTCCCAAGTGGCCCCCCATATGATATCACATGGACCTTTAGAACTTCCTCCGCACAAGCAGCTGCATCCTCACCTTCCCCAACTTGGGGTCCTTCATGGCCCAATACGCCCTTTCCTCAACCAGCATAAAATGGGGCCATTATTTCAAGAGCTAAGGATCTAATATTGTGCAATCCGTATGGGGGTTCTTTTCATAAATCCAGTCCAAGGTTGGATCATTCCTTTGTTCTTCTACAAAGTCTGGCTTGCTAGACAGCAAGTCCCTGTTGCGGGGTGGTGGTGGGACCTTATTTCTCTGGTTAGGCCCCATTGTGTGGTCATTCACCTGTGAGGACGGTCCTTCCCCTAATTCCTCGAATCCTATTGGGGGACTCCCCTAGTGGCGCTCTTCCTCAGTCACTGCGGTCTTCTCCGGCTTTCCAGGGTCTTCTGGTCTTGATTCTGCCTCCAGTAGCGATGCACCACCCCATCTCTGGACAACCTCTTCAAAAAACCTCTAGTGAGACCCCAAGATGACTGGATAGGCCAGGTCTTTGGCCACTCTGGCCTGTACCATCATGGTATGGTTTTGGATGTCAACCTCACCTCTCTCGTTGGGTAGGGCCATATGTTTCTGTGGATACACTGTAGGTAGTTTATCCCTCTTTGCTTCCCTCTGAGCCCCATCAGCCTTCCCTGATCAGGGTGCGGCTGCAGCCATAGTCCATCAGTCCCTTCGTGATTACTCCATCCACTTATAAAGGGACTAACATTTTCCCTGGTCCCCTTTTCTGAACCTGGCTATCTGCAGTCCATGCTTGTACATAACTATAATCCATAAATGGGCAGTGTCACCAGAAATAGCCTTGTTGCCCACAAGTGAGGCAAACCCCAGTTCCCTAGGAACCCGTCAGCTGGACTCGGGGTTCAGTAACGTGTGGGCCTTGGAGTCACACTGGGCCGGCCTTTGGTGTTACGGCTTCAGACCTGAGGGACATCAGATAGTTGTATTTGCAAACTGCTGTTGACTATCAGATCCTTCCAAGCTGAGCATGCCATATTACAGCAATGGCCTCTGCAACAGCTTCAGGATGGTGCCTCACCTCCCATTCACACTCTCCTACGGGGATGATCTGCATGAACCTCTGAACTCTGGGGCTGTACTGGCCGAGGACAGCAACTGAGAGTGGGGGACGGGCACGTTAAAGGGACTTTTGGGTTGCTGGACTTAAGAACCTGAGGGGAAAAGTTTCAGAGTAGCAGCCGTGTTAGTCTGTATCCGCAAAAAGAACAGGAGTACTTGTGGCACCTTAGAGACTAACAAATTTATTAGAGCATATGCATCCGAAGAAGTGGGCTGTAGCCCACGAAAGCTTATGCTGTAATAAATTTGTTAGTCTCTAAGGTGCCACAAGTTCTCCTGTTCTTTTTGAGGGGAAAAGGACTCTGTCCAACTTACTTGGGGGTGGGTCTTTTGCTCATGGTTTATGTTTATGAACCCTAGTTGTGGTGTTTTCCCAAATTAATGCCAAGTTACTTCTCTCCTTTTATTAAAA
The DNA here is from genome assembly GCF_028017835.1 of Emys orbicularis. Lineage (NCBI taxonomy): Eukaryota > Metazoa > Chordata > Testudines > Emydidae > Emys > Emys orbicularis. The sequence continues at coordinate 133,303,865 of NC_088688.1, read as the reverse complement.
GTTTTTGTTACACTCAGACTCTGTGCTTGCGAGAGGGGAAGTATTGCCTCTTAGAGGCACCCAGGGGGTGCTGTGTAATTGTCCCAGGTCACTGGGTGGGGGCTCGAGCTGGTTTTGTGTTGTATTATTGAAAAGAACCCCTAAATACTGAACCCGGCCCTTGTTGCTGCTGGCTCCACCTGGCAGAAGGGTTACATTGATATAAGTATTTGTGTCGTATTACAACAATCACTATAAGATAAAATGAATTCACTCCTTAGAATAAGCCTGAGAAGATAGGTAGGCCATTCAGAAACAGCAGGCAAAGATTAATTGAACAAAGTTTCTCAAGGGAGTATCATCAAACCTGGTTTACTTACCAATAAATCCAGAATGCCACATCAGGGGATGTATAAAGAGCAGACAAAGAAAAACCCGAAGTAACCACTGTAGTTAAATGGTGCACTAGGAAAGTTAAAATTCTCCAAAGCTAAATTTAGCCTTCCAACGTCCTAGAATATCAGGAGGTCGTCTAGTCCAACCCCCTGCTCAAAGCAGGACCAATTCCCACACAGATTTTTACCCTGGTTACCTAAATGGTCTCCTCAAGGATCGAACTCTCAGCCCCAGGTTTAGCAGGCCAATGCTCAAACCACCTAGCATGAGGAAAGCTCTGAGTAGGAGGAAAGCTGGTTTCTGGGTTCAGTTTAAGGCACATGTAGGTGTGGTCAGATCAGATACATTAGAAGTTAATCATGTAGTCTGCAAATTATTGCACTGGCTCCTGCTGTTTCAAATGCTCACACTTTTAGCCCCTGAAGCAATCAGCAGCGCAAAGTGGAGCAGGATCCGTGCTGTTAATGCAGGATCTGCTTCTTTTGCACACGATCTTGCAAAGCACCAAGGCCTCGAGCCAACCAAGTATTTAAGCAGATTCTTAACTTTAAGCATGTGAGCGGTCCCATGGACTTCACACCCACCCACAAAAAAGTAAGCCCATGTTGAAGGGCTTTGCTGAACCGGGGCCAGAATGTGCAGTGCTTGGCCAGACTGAGACCCCTATGCTGAGAAAAAATCAAGTTCCAACTCAGACTGATAATTTTGGGAGACAGAATAACAGTGCTTCCTGGTTAGCACTACAAAAAATATTTTCCCCTCTGTTGATATTCACCCCTTCTAGTCAACTGTTGGGAATGGGCCACATCCACCCTGATTGAATTGGCCTCGTTAGCACTGACCCCTCACTTGGTAAGGCAACTCCCATCTTTTCATGTGCTGTATATTTATACCTCCCTACTGTATTTTCCACTCCATGCATCTGATGAAGTGGGTTTTAGCCCACGAGAGCTTATGCCCAAATAAATGTGCTAGTCTCTAAGGTGCCGCAAGGACTCCTCGTTGTTTTTGCTGATACATGGGTACCACTCCGAAACCAGTGCTTCCTTGTGGCTCTCCCACCATCTAGCTATTGCTCCTGTGGAAGGTCAAGGCCTTGCATTTTTCAAACTCAAATAAGGGAAGTGCCTGAGCAGCAATGCACCTTTTTAAAGTATGAATCGACTATCCCATCTCCCTACCAAATGGTTTCAGATATTGATGGGCTGATTGGGAGATGGTGTTGATAATTTTTGCAGTGCCATTGATGTGTCCCATCTGCTTTTGATTCCTCATTTATTAATCTGGCTCATTTGTCAAAGAAGAATGATTGCAGCTCAGAAATAAACAGGTATAGCTTAACCTGGATTTCCTCATTCATTTCTGAGTTGTGCAACTGAAACCAGTGTAGCATGCCAGATATTGTGGCTTGCAGGGTACTATTGTCTGGTTTGCTCACAGATGTTCTGTGTTGCTGGGGGAAGGGTTGGGGCCCAGCTCAAAGACTTCCTGTAATAGGATTTATATTTAAAGAGGTTCACTGTGCATTTTGGGGCAGCACCATTGTAATTTCATTCCCATTGTATAGAATTGCTCACATACTATTCTCTAAATAATGTATTTCATGAATAATGCATTATTTGGTACGCCCATTGAAATGAATGGGAGTCTTTCTATTGATTACATTACGATTTGGATCAGACCCTAAAGGCCCAATTCTGCTACTCTTAAGAGGTACCTTATTTTGCGGGTAGTCCCACCGGCATTGTTTTCAGCACCCACCGTTTATTTTTCAGCAATGCTACTGACCTGTGGGCATCTATCTTTTCTACCCTGTTTCCCCCACATCTGGCACAGTATCTCTGCAGCGGTGGAGGGAGGGCGTGAACCTCCTGCCTTGTTCCAGTGAGAAGGAGCTGTATTTCAATGAGACTCAGTATTCTGGACAATTGAGGAGCCTTTTTGTGACCAACCTCTACAAGGCCTCTTGTAATTCCACCCGCATCATAACCTTGCCTGCTGCACTGCATACTTTAACAGGTCACCCAACCATAGGTGCTGGAACTAGGGGTGGCTGGAAGTGGTTTCCATTATATACAGGGTTTAGAGTTTGGTTCAATGGCTCTCAGCACCCCCACTATAAAAACTCTTCCAGCACCCCTGCACTCAACTATCATTTATGCAAGGCAAGAGAGTCATGCAGAGTTCTGTGACCTTCCTGTTGCATCCCCCCACTGTGATTATTCCTGCATTTTATAGACCCTCCCTCTAATCCTTTTCAAAATTTTAGCTCCTACATCTCCACCTCCAAACTGATCCTAGGACCGACCTTCTCTTCCTTATATGCCTGTACTTATGCCTTTTTGAAAAGAGATCCTTCAATCTCTGGATCATCACTGAGGAATGTTCAAGGGTCTCTTTTTCCTATGATCGCCACTGTTTTTCATGATAGAGAATTTACTCCACTCTTCTGGCACAAAGAAACTTTCTATAATAAGATTAAGTTCATCTGGGCAGGAGACAGAGCTTTCTTAGGGGCTGGCCCAAGGCTGTGGAATATATTCCTACAGGACCATCACGAACCTCAACATCTTCTGCTCTAACTGCAAGGCACATTTCTTTGACCTTGCATTCTCTAACATAAACATATAGCAACATGTGTGTGTATATATACAGATAGAAAGATATAGGTATAAAAGATATAGATATAAAAATTCCAAAAGAAAACACTGCAAACACTTCTCCCCCTGGGGAGAGGATGAAGGAACAAACATGCAACACATGTTAGTCATGTTGCTTAATTCACTACCGGAGAGTGCACAGATACTACAGTGATGAGCATGGTGCAGAAACATATATAGAAAAGATTAGAACTTCAACCAGCCAATGAACTGATTTTGGCTAGGATTGCTAAAGTCCATTTGATAATGTCAGAATTTTGGCAAGCTCAAGTCTCCTCTATCCATGTTCAATAAAGTGTTGATAGCTCTATAGAAATGAAGAGATCACCTGTTCTATTTTGGCAAAATTGTTTTCAGGAATAGGTATTAGTAACACTTGGGAAAGTGAATATCATCTCAACAGTATGAACTCACCCCTTGAGGCCCACAGAATCCTGCATGTTTAGATCTTCTATTATGCAGTAAGGAGCTTGATCCCAGATTGGTTTTGCTTATGTTGTGGAGGCCTGTACTTCGTTTGAGTCCTATAAAAATCTTAGTTTTCCATTTCAAATTCCATTGAGTGAAAAGAATTGATTTGGGAATGGGTGACAATTCTAATTTGTCCAATTAAAGGACAATAAGCTGATAAGATACCATTCTCTGATATCATATTTTGGACTGAAATTTTTAGATCTTTCATGAGAAGCAAGATGCCATACATACTTCATGGATTTACTGTCCTGTAAGTCCTTTACTACTTGAAGTGGGAGGCTGGAGCAGTTGATCTAAAAGGACCATTCTAGCCAATCGCCTGGGATTCTATGAATATAAACATTTCCAACAGTATTCCCACATTCTTTAATAATATTGTAATGTTTGTTTGTTTCGGTTTAGATTGTTTGTCAAATATTACTGCTAGAGAATTCTAACTGATGGTTTAGCAAAATGGAGCCCCATTCCTGACTGACGCTCCTGTAATACAAATAATAAATAGTATTAGTAATCATAATGGGTATGGATTTATTGGTAGAATCTCAGAGTTAAAACATGTTGGTATTGTGAATTTCCCACCAGGAGTGCAATTTATGTATAAAACTGAAAAATATCACAATAATACAAATCAGACTGCAACATCTCAACACAAGGAATACAGGTCTTCTACTTTGGTTGATATATCATTATTTAGGAGGAAATTCCTATGTCCCAAATAAATCCTTTAAGCTGAATACCAAGTTCTTTAGTATCCCATGGTATGGTTTATGATTAAATTAACAGGACAGGCCCGCAAGTTATTACTATACTGAACATCTAATAATGAAATATCTTTAGGGCAAATTTAAGGGTTTCTCACATGCTGGATGAAACGAGAAGCCGAGACAGCTGTATTTGTCGTGGGATATATATACACCTCTACCCTGATATAACGCTGTCCTCGGGAGCCAAAAAATCTTACCGCGTTATAGGTGAAACCGCATTATATCAAACTTGCTTTAATCTGCCGGAGTGCGAAGCCCCCCCCCAGAGCACTGCTTTACCGCGTTATATCCGAATTCGTGTTATATCGGGTCACGTTATATCGGGGTAGAGGTGTACATATAGATATATTTGCATTTATACAGCCAGATCCTCAGCTGGTATATAAAGATGCAGCTCCAATAAGTAGAGTGGAACTATATCCATTTACATGAGATGAGGTTATGGCATCTTATACCACATGGTTCCAGAAACTTCTGTATGCTGATGATGGTATTTGTAGGCCCTTCCTCCACTCATATTCACATGGAGACTCTTTGACTTCAGTATAATTCATGATGTACTCCTCCTTTCTCATATTCTCTTCCTCAATTATATTTCTTTATCAAGCCAGACTACTAGGGCTGGTAGAAATGGTTCCATCAAAACACAAACAAATGAAAAGTCTCATGGAAAGTGTCTACTTTCCTCTAAAATTCCCCAACTGAATTTTTTGGTTTTTGAACAAAAAGTTGAAATTGTCCACTGAAAATTTCAATGAAAACAAAACAAAACATTAATTTTCAATGAAACTTTCCACGAAGAAAAAAAGATTTTTTCTCATCAGCTCTAGTAACTGTGGCAATTTTTTATAAGTAGTATCCCAAGATACTAGAACCTGGTGTTTCATTAGTAGCCACTCCATGGCACTCTACAGAATTATTCCGCTGCCTTGTCTCGCACTCCACAAGCTGGTGGTAGTGAGGAATGCTGCAAGGACGGCACCTAGTCTGCATAGATGGAGAATCTTTACAGGAATCCTTCCAGTTGATTGAGAGGCAGCATTAAAAGACTCCATAGTGAAATCCATCCAGTGCAAATGGATGGTAGCAGAAAGGGGCTGCAAGAATGGAAAGTGGGAATTGGAGGGAAAAGGATGCCCCAAAGGGTATGTCTCCACTGCAAAAAAATAAAAGCAAAACCATGACAGCAAGTCTCAGAGTCCAGGTCAACTGCCTCAGGCTCGCAAGGCTCATGCTTCGGAGCTAAAATAGTAGCATAGACATTCCTGATTGGACTGGAGCTCATGCTCAGAAACCCAGCAAGGGGATGGCTCTCAGAGCCACAGTGGGAATGTCTACTCCACTATTTTTAGCTCCCTAGCATGATCAACTGACTTGGGCTCTGAGACTCACAGCCACAGGGTTTTTTTTGCAGAGTAGATGTATGTAGTGGGGCGGTTGCCAAAAGTTAGTTCAATGCATCCTTTTGTTCTTGGTTAGCCCTGGTTTCCTGGGTGTGACTTACCCGGTGATGAACAGGTAATCTAAAATTAGAATGCGCTCCAGTTGCTAAACTAACCAAAGCCACAATACAGGTCTCAGGATGAGAAGACATGGAGGCTGCAGTGCTAAAGTTGTGGCTTAGCACATGGTTAAAAAAATAGTACTTCTGATGCTCCAGCAATAAAACTAACAAGGTTATGAAGGCAAGTGACTACGACTTTTCAAGCTTACGGATTAAGGTTTTAGGTTAAGCAGTGCTTCTGGATAGAAAGGGGGAAAGGATTAAAAATCAGAAGGAAGAAGATCAACTATTTCTGTTTATATTATGATTGATAGGTACATTGCAAAAGGGTTGTTAAATATTTTGCAGTTGGAACATCTGGATGAATGGACATGACTGACAATGTTCAAGACCATAAAGCAGAGAGCATGTCCGCATATATTAAAGACTGGATAAGCATTGAGAAGTTTTTCAGATGACACTGGGCTAATCTGTTAGCAGCAGTGATGGAAATGATCTTATGGTGGTTTTTTTTCCAAGGCAATAAACTGGTATAATCCATAGATCTGAATCTGCAGAACAAAATTAAATCTCTCTCTCTCTTTCTGCCTCTCATTCTCTCATACATGGTCAGAGTCTTCTCTTTGGAAATGCACCCTGAATGCTGAACAAAAAAGGAATTTTAAAAAAGAAATCTGTTATTACTTAGGCTTCTGAATTTCTCAATGGCCAAAAAGTGGACAATACGTACATCTTTGTGGTGAGAGTGATTAGCAACTGTTCTTTTTTCTATCACATACACAAGCTAAACTTCTCCTTTTCATTTTAACCCTAGTTTGAAGCAACTGGAAATTTTAACCAAAATTGATTTTTATTTTTGCTTGAACTCTGAAAGCACCAGAAGTTCTTTATAGTTAATATGTATTCTTAATACACAAAAGGTGTTAAGAAACTTTAGGGAGGGAAATAAAAAGACTTACTATCGACTCAAATACTTACAAAGCTAAAAATCAATATTTACTTGCAGATGGCTAGAAAAAAAATGAAAATGAAAATTTCCATGACTGAATACAGTGCATAGTCTAGGACTTTTGGAAAAAATAAAATATAGTGATGGACTAATTATGGTCAGTTCAATGTATGTCGCAGCTGACTGATCGAATAGCAATCCTCACTGATGTCCCAATTCAGTAAAGCACTCAAACACTTGTTTAATTTTAACCACATTATTAAGGCCCATATCGCCTTAAAATTAATCATATGCTGGAGTGCTTTGATGAATCGGGGCCTTAAAACCAGTTTCACCAGTGCTCAAAGTAGGGCATAATCCTGTTGCTCTTCCTCATATTAGTAGCTCCTGTGACTTCAGTGGGACTACTCACAGGATCAAGGGCTGCAGGACTGGCTCCAAGGTTTGAAAATTTACATTTAATCCTGAACAGGAAGGAATACAACTGCACAATCAGACCCACAAATTAATTTCCCTCTTTCCTTCTCTCTGGATCAGACTCATTCCTGTACACAAGGCCCAGGCACTACTGATGGCCTTGACCCTGCAAAGACTTATGCACCTGCTTAGCTTTATTCACTGTTGACTTCCATGGGGGAACTCACAGCGTGTAAAGTTCAGCATGTCTGTGGAGGATTGGGACCTCCCTGAGCTGGCCTGTGTACAGGATTGCATCTCACCCTCTGTCGTCAGCCTTTATTTCCTTTAATCTTCTTGGGAATTCTTGCTGTTTTTTTGCATCGTTTTTCCTTGTGCAAATGAAAAAAAAAAAGACTATATATTCTCTTCAGTCGGAAGATCTGACTGCTGAGGAAAAGCAGCAGAGGTTTTTCTAAGTGACTCAGTTACTTTGAGCATGGAGCTATAGCAGAACAGTGGTGGTCACCTCCAGGATTGATTTGCTCAGTAGTACAAAAAAAGTTTAACTATGTGGGGGAGATTAGAGGGAGACGGAAGTATTTTTAACAGGGATTGCATAGCGACCTGATTCTCCTCTCATTTAGACCACATTTTACATCAATAGAGTTATTCTTCATTTATACCAGTGTAAGTGAGGGGGAAAAAACAACAACCCCATTGCCTATATTTGTTTCTACAATGAAAACAGGGGGACCCACCATTTCAGAGATGAAGGCTGACTGTGTGCTTAAGGCCCAAGACTGAGAGTCCAGGAGCTCAAGCCCCACCTCTGTCATAGCCTTCTCTTCAGACAAGTTGCTTTGTCTCTTTATGCCCCTTTTCTCCAGCGATAAGATGCGGATATTAATACTTCCTTTATTTCACGTATAACACCCCCCCCCCGACCCCATATGTTCCATAAAATGGTCCATTTTTGCTAAAAGAGCATTAGCTCCCCCCAGTAACAGGCCTATCCACCACTGTGGCCCCATGTTCCTTTCCTCACGGCAGTGACACCAGTTGGTGTGGCTAGCAAAGCACATGAACTTTTTTAGCGTTCCCACTGTCTGGCTTCAGCCAGCAAGCCTATATGATTTGAGCAGATGTTTCTGCTTCTAGGAACTAGTCATTTCCTCTTTTCCAGGAGCACATGCCAGCACAGTCAATATCTGGAAACCTGCTGCTTCACAGTAAGTCCAGAGTCTAAACTGGCACTTTACTAGAAAATGGCAATAAAGCAGTTTGAATTGCTTTTCATCCTCCATGCTCTTAATGGCTTTCAGGTTCATATGAGACCAATCAATTAATCTTCTTTCAGACCTATAGGAATGGGATGTTTCCTACCCTTTGAATTCGAGACAAGCCCATAACAGAGATTTTCTAGCATTACCAATCTACTTATTAAGACTTATGTCAAGTAGTGTAGTCTAGCAGAGCCTCCAGCTGGGGTTGGGCTCACACATTTGCAATCCTGTATGCACGCTAGTCATATGCTAATTAATTGCCAAATCACAAAATGCAAATCATAATTCCTGTTTCAGGATAGCAATTTTCCCTGACCCGTTTGGACACTTGCTGTTTTGAAGAGGTGAGAAGAGAGAGATGATCATTTACCTGAAAAGTACAGTGACTTTTCTTTACAACCTGTATCCCCAGGTCCTTTTGTTCTCTTTGTAACATGCAGGAACATTCACTTTTGCTTTAATCAGACTGGGACAGATTCTGCCACCCTCATTCACCCACTGAAATTAGTAATCATGGAGTAAGTCCCTGATCCTCCAAGCTAGTTAGTCACCTAACTCCCATGGAAAAACCTAAAAACTTTGAGGAAGTGGGAATAAGATAATACCCTGAGGAGTAAGGGTGGCAAGGTCTGGCCCAGAGAATTTAACCTATTATGGCCCTGATTCTGCAAGGATTATGGCCCCACTGCTCACAGTGCATTAAGTTAAACATACCCATAAAGCTTTGCAGAATGGAGGCCTTACCATCCCACTACCTTGTGAATCTGTTTCGGAGAGTTTAAACATGAAACTTGAGCACAAAGCCGCAAAAAACAAACTCTTTCATATCATCTTCCTGGGGTTTGTTTTGTTTTGTTTTGTTTGCAGTCTTTCACATTTTTTTTCTTTTTGCTTTAATTTTTATTTTGGGACCAGAGAATAACTGGTTAATAAATGTCAGACACCCATTGAAATCAGTTGCAAAACTCCCATTGATTTCAGTGGTGCAAGATCAAGCCCTAAAATCAATCATTGCTCATAATAACATTTGAAAGTTATAAATCAAAGTGACCTGGCTAATTGTCTTGGCATTCAATCCTGTGTACCCCAAATGGAAATGCAGCATTGGGCCTGGTGTGTTTGCAGTCAGACTCATCTATGAACAGGATAGATGATATTTTGCTGAAATCATGATGATGCTCAGGATACTTCCCTAGCCCAGAATGTACTCACTCAGATTGTTATCTGAAATTGTTTAAAGCCATCAGATATAGCTTGTTTAGAGCTCTTCTAGTGGTAATTTTTCAGTGGGTTGTTAAGAAGCTTGGCATTGGCAGCTTTGAAATGATGGTTTGGAAATTGGAATAATTTACTTCCTAGGATTAAGACAGTTTTGGCAGTCCAGTGAGTAAGTACACAGCAAAGACACTGTTGCATAAATCCCCAGTCCGAGATGATCCAAGCCATTAACATACATTGATCCGCCTGCAATTTCTCAGATAGTTGCAGCAATCCTATTCATATTTGAAGGAATTTTTACATCTGCACCAAGCTGGCCACAATTCTGGACTATTTCAGAGCACCTTCAGTATTGTTCTGCAGAGCTGACTTGAAGCACTTGCTCAAGGCAAGTGCTGTGGAGAAAAATCACTGGGTAAAGAACTCTTCATGGTGATCTTTTAAAAAAAAAAACAACAAAGAAACAAACAAACAAAAAACAGTGGAGGCTCCTGGACAATGGTTAAATCAGCAGCACTGAAGACAGAGAATTTTCTAGCAATTGAATAACTGATGTAGACTAAGAAGCATTTGCTTTAGATTCCCTCCACCCTCCTTTACTCCTGTAACTCTAGCCAGTCAGCAAATCAACACAGAAGACATTCAGACAAGCTCAGTGGTACTGGACTCAGTCCAAGTCTTCTTGCCAGATTCCTAGCACACCTGTTAAACAGATTCCTTTCACCCGGCTTTCAGCGAACATTGCAGTTGTATCTGGTGATTCTTTTGGCAGGCTGCATTCTTATGTCTGCTAACCATGTAGGCCGTCCATCAAACTTCTTCCGGGTTGGTCAACTATGCTGACAACATGTCAAAGAAAAGAAAACAGTATGATAATACTGAGGCTTTGGATATACAACAAGTGACTGATCTATGATCTACTATACAGAGAACACCACTTTTTAACCTTAGCACCTGCCTTCTGATTGGCAGATATAGAGCTTCCCAGAGAGTTGAAAGGAGCAGCCATTGGACTATTTCAAAGGTCATGCTTTCGGTCTCTTGTGGCAGGTAGTACAGTCTGCACCGTATCCTCTCCAGCAGCTCCCTCTTTAGCCACCCCACTTTGTGCTGTGGTCATGTCAGACCACCCAGGTTGGATGGCAGAACTCCAAGGTATGCATAAATACTGCAGATAGAGGTGCTGGTTGATTCAGTTAAGTGTGATTCTTCTCTCCAGGATGCTTAACATTTTGCAAAGGGGGCAGCATGACGTTTGCTCTCAGAGCATATGATTAGATATCCTCTTGTCAGTGGGGTTTAGTGAATATTGTGAAGCTGCTGCTTTCAGAGAGGAAGGTGGAGTGATAGGAGCTAGGATTCAAAGGGAAACTACAGGCTGCCTGCCCCTGTAACCGCTATGCTCCAGAAGCACCTCAGTGGCTTTGACAGTTGAATTCAGAGGCCTGAAATGGGAGCTGGTTTGAGGCTCTCATGAATTTCTTACAAAGAGAGGAGGGAGAAGGAGCTGGAGGGCAACTGCCAGGAGCCGTAGGATGGTGAAAGGACACTACAGATTTTGGTTGCCCTTTTAGTCAGTTATATCATTTTAAAAGGCACTCCCCAAGTCCCATTTTGTAAATGTCAGTAGAAAGGAGACAGGCAAAGAGACACTATACACCTTCGCTTTTATGTTTTACCTATATATCAAAAAGGGCAGAGATTCCCTTCTACTTTTTGATGATAATATCCCAGATATGCACCATTGGGATTTGATCCATGGGTGTGACATCACCAAGAAGGCTCAACTAGCCAATCAGAACATGGCTTTGGATGCTTGCTGTCCACAGCCATACTCTAACTACCAGTAAAGTCCATGCTGGAGTTCCAGTGGATGGAGAACACTCACAGGAGACATTAGTGAGTTAACAGGAGTAAGATGGAGCTATATCATCTTTTAACTTCTGGCCCAAGACCAGAGCTCTTTGAAGCCTCAAAGGGAAGAAGAAAGAAAAGCAGGGTCCAAATGTGCAAAAGGATTTTGAGTATAAGAATGGGAGAATTTATCCCATCTTTTTGCACACCTATATGTGCTAGTGTTTGTGTGGGGGAAAACTGTGTACTTATTTTCTTCAAGTAAATAAAATTACTATTAAAATCAAAGTTAGTCTGTTTTTATAAATCTGGAGATAACGCCACATTAATTATCACATATGTGAATTCACACCTTCTAGCACATAAGATTCGCAGCTGCCTGATTATAATCGTCCATATCTGATGAAGATTTGGCGTCTGTACCAATGAAGAAGGTTTCATTCGTTGTATATCTTTAGACTTCCCTACACTAAGGCTTGATTCAAATCCCAGTTAGGTCAATGGGAGTTGGATCAGGCCATAAACTACTCAGTTCAAACTCTACTTTCTTGCATTAAAAAGATCCTTATTATCCCTCTGGTTGTGTTTCACAGTGGCTAATTTCTCTTTGTTGAAGTTAGAGATGGGAAAAGGAGGATTGCTCGTATAGGTTTCAGTGTTGCTAAATGGAGGATGGATTTAGTTAGCAAAGTCATGAGTAAGACGTTCACTCTTAGCATTGCTCAAGGGCAGTATTAATTTATTTTTACAACAGTCCTTTTTTAGACACATATGTTGGTGACAGACATAATTTATTCATGGCTCTAGAGTTTTGCATACCATGTCACTCTGGCCTGCAGCAACTGGAAGTAGTTGTATTCCTAGGAACGAGTGGAGACCAAAAGTGATAACGCACAGTGACATGCAGGAACATGCTTATGTTTGTAGAAGATAGCACGTATCGTTACCGGGAATTGTGCAGTACAGTTACAAATGCTCTTTTTCCTGGATGACTAATCCTCTTTCCAAGCTCTGGATGGGGCTGAGTTTCACAGTAAGGGTCAGTGTGAACTTCCTATCACTTACACATATGTACATTCGTGTTGGTGTCCATAGTGTTCCATGCTACCTTTTCCTAATGATTACAGGTATTTGTATTTCAGCTTTTCTCACCATCTTCTACATGATCTTTGAGTACTTCACTGGGACATATCCAGTTCTGGTGGCATGGGAGCAAATCCATAGTCACGCCTGCATATACTCGCTATCATGTTGAATGTGTGTCAACATCATCATCGTTGTTCCCATAGCAACAGATTGCAATGTTAGATTACTCAAGGTATATAACATGGTGTCAGGCAAAAGGAAACCCTAGACTGGCAGATAAAAAGCTTATGAGAGATAAAAAGCATTGTTTTCAATGATATTAGTGAACAAAACAGTTCCTGGCAAAGTAAATTGCTTTTTGCATAAGTGTTCCCTTCTTTTCTGAGTATGAAAGCCCTTCTCCAGAGCTCTGTCCCTTGCTTCATCTTTTCAGCTGCCACAGAAGGATGTGCCATCATGGATCTTGCACCAGACTATCACATAGGTTAAAATATGTCTATATATGGTTATATTAGTCATGTGTACTTGAGTTCAGAGTGTTAGATTCCTAGAGTGTAGTTTCTGGAATCCTGCGGCATCTTGCCCTGTTTCTATAAGATTAGAAGAGATGTTTTGTAGAGCAAGAAGGTCAAATTCATGCAATTTGTGAGAGTTAACCTCTCTGTTCAGCTGATGAAATGCCATAAATTATGTCCCTTATTTTGATGATAGATAGGTCTATCTGTCTATCTAGTCCAACAAAAAAAAAAAGCTTTAAGGCTGAGGGCTGCGATTGGTGATTTGTGTTCATATCACCTTTCAGGAACATTAACAATAAAAAACAAAATTAGACCGAAAGTTAGGACATTTAGAATTAAGGTTGCTGTTCTTATACAAAGGCCGTTAAAGTCCATGGGATTCTTTCCCTTGACTTCAGTGGGCTTTGAATGAGCCCCTCAGACAACCAACACCATCTTGAACCTTCCGCAGTGAAGACAAATAAGGCACAGTCCCATAGTTGCCGATGTGATTTTCATCATTCCAATACACAAAGCAGTCACGAGTAAATGCAAGTAGAGTGTTTATAATGTCACAACAGACAGGAGCTGTGATAAACTTACCAGACAATGTAATCCTCTGAAAATTCAGTTTCTGTATGCAAATCCAAAATAGCAGGTTTGCATTCTGTCATTGTGAACACAGGGGAAATAATTTTTCAAAGACAATACTCACTCTGTTGCTATTTCAAGAATGAAAGTAAAGAAGCATTAATGTATTAACAAATTTTATTCCCTTAAAATACAGTCTTCACTAAAACTAATCACAGAGGGAGATATGTTCAATGGCGTAAGGGAAAGTTAGACACCAAACTCCCCTTTGTGCTTTTAAAAATCTCACCCAAAAGCATCTGTTAAAGGCAATCTTTCATTTACAAGGCCATTTTCCAATGCAAAAGGTTTGCACTCATAAATGTGTGGCAAAGTCAAACATCCAGAAAGCAATGGACTATGGTATCATTTCACCTCTCTGTGCATTTAAAGAAGAGAAGACAGATGTCCAGCAGCCATAAGGTAGAATTCAAAAGCACAGAACACCACAGTAACCTGATCCAGAGCCCACAGAAGTCAAATGGAAGATTCCCATTAATTTCAATGAACTTTCAATGGTGTCCATAGAGTGGCATTGCAAAACCTCAGTATGTGACCATCCTATCCTTCTGAGTTTCTAATTTCAGAAAACAAAAATGCTGATGATTTTTCAAAATTGTTTAGGTGAAGAAGGTGGCACATGCCAAATTTTAAATCAGCCTGCATTCCTTTAAAAACAAAAAGGAAAGGCCTAATTCAGAGGTCTGGAAACAATTGCTGAGGATGCTTTATTAATGCTAAGATGATGAAGAAAGCTTTTTTAAAAAAACCATTATGCGGCTTTCTTGTTATTGTCTTTAAGGTCTACAAAAATGCCGCTTCAAAATGTAAGAAATAGTTCACACAAGAGTTCTGGAAGCTAAAGTTCAGGCAAGCAAGAATTGATGGGACATCTACTTATTCATTATGTGCACTGCGGACATGCATAGAGGCCCTTATTGAGATTGGAGCTGGGCTCTGTACATATGCCCTGAGAGACTGTACATGCCTATACAAGTGTGCCCTTGTTGCCAAGAAGGCTAACGGCGTTTTGGGCTGTATAAGTAGGGGCATTGCCAGCAGATTGAGGGACGTGATCATTCCCCTCTATTCGACATTGGTGAGGCCTCATCTGGAGTACTGTGTCCAGTTTTGGGCCCCACACTACAAGAAGGATGTGGAAAAATTGGAAAGAGTCCAGCGGAGGGCAACAAAAATGATTAGGGGGCTGGAGCACATGACTTATGAGGAGAGGCTGAGGGAACTGGGATTGTTTAGTCTGCAGAAGAGAAGAATGAGGGGGGATTTGATAGCTGCTTTCAACTACCTGAAAGGGGGTTCCAAAGAGGATGGATCTAAACTGTTCTCAGTGGTACCTGATGACAGAACAAGGAGTAATGGTCTCAAGTTGCAGTTGGGGAGGTTTAGGTTGGATATTAGGAAAAACTTTTTCACTAGGAGAGTGGTGAAGCACTGGAATGGGTTCCCTAGGGAGGTGGTGGAATCTCCTTCCTTAGAGATTTTTAAGGTCAGGCTTGACAAAGCCCTGGCTGGGATGATTTAGTTGGGGATTGGTCCTGCTTTGAGCAGGGGGTTGGACTAGATGACCTCCTGAGGTCCCTTCCAACCCTGATATTCTATGATTCTATGATTCAAACATTCTAAGTAGACAAGACAGAAAATAAATAGCTGGGACAGGAAATAAGGTACAGAGAAGTGAGAACAAGGTCACACAGAAGCAGAACCTTGAATAGCACTCGTCTCCAGTCACAAACTAGTGCCCTTTTCACTGGTCTATATTACCTCTCATATTGCTTCTAATAGGTCAGTACAGATATTAGTTTCAACAGAGCTCTAGCCTTCATTAACATGTTTAGTATTTTGAATTTACCTAGAGGAATGATTATGATAACATGAGATCTTGCAGGAGTTGGGGGTTTTTTCCTTCCAAAATGCAGACCAGAACATGTCTGCAATAAAATAATTCCACCCCAAAAAGTGACATAGGGTCCAGGAGCAAATTAGAATGTCCCCATTAGCAATATTATGCAAAGTTGCTTGATCTATAGACCTTTACACAACCTGGTATTATTTATAGAATACATTACTAATACAAATTGTCTTATGTGAGAGTGAAACATCTTTTGGGCAGCTCTCCATTCACCAAGTGCTTCATAAGAGAATTTGGATAGCCTCCCATTCAAATTGGGATCATCTCAGAAAGAAGCCTTGTAATAAGCTATCACTGTAACTGGAATTATTAAAACCGGCAGTTAGGGTTGTTTTAACTCTCACATTAGTAAGGATCAAAGAGAATTAGTGTCTTGTGTCAATGATTAGACATGCTGAACAATTAAACCTACACAGGAGATGAAGGAGGATGCCTTGAGCTGAGAGGGAAAATGCATATAGGACTTTGGGTCCCGTTCGCTCTCCTAGCCTTTGTAATAATTTGAGAAACATCTTCAGTCAGCAACATCCATAAGAATAGTTGCTGTCAGTACTGTACATTCAATGGATATGTGCATAACTGGTAGCTACAGAGAGAACTGAGTTCATTAGTGCCAAATCGGAGTTCTTCGCTTCAGTTGCAGTTCACCCATGTGTGCAAATTCTCTTCTGGAGCTGACTCCAAACAGGAGATGGAAATATATGCTTCTGATGCTAACAAACAAATCCCTGGTAGCTGAAGGATGGCCAGAAGGTGAGAAGAAGTTATTTTTCTCACTGGATTTGTTCTAACACGATTCTCGCATTGCAGAAGTATATGCTAAGAGTAGTTGCCTTGGAGAGCAGCACTGAGCCTAAATTATAAAAATCTAGACAGATTTTTAATGATTATACTTGTCATTTTCCTGGAATTAAGCAAAGGGAGAGTGTAAAAATAGAACTTTATTTTCTTCCCCAAATCAAACCTTTTAAATATCTCTCATCTCAGGGGTTCTCATTTCAGCTCAATCTTTTTTCTTGCAGTCCTCTTTGCAATTTGTACTTGCTGAGCCTTATTCTCTTCTAGATAACACTGTAATCTATGCAACCTGGAAAATTCCTTTGCCATAGAGAAGGACTCATTGCCATGTGCATTCCATGCACTACCATTACCCACAAAGAGAAGAGATCCTTGCATGTGCACAAGAGAGACCATTTTCCATTACAGTCTGCTCTCACCATTTCCAAATGCTGGTGATACCAGACCAAATTTGCTGACTCAGGGCCTGACCCAAAGCCCTCTGAAGTCAATGGACAGATACCTGTTGATTGCAGTGGCCTTTGGGACAAGTCTCTGAAGGAATAAAGAATGGAAGACGCTTCATGAGCCTGAGCTGTGTAACCCTTTTGCCAGGTGGAGCTAGCCGCAAGAAGGGCCGGGTTCAATATCTAGGGATTCCTCCTAACAATACAAAACCGAATCCGTTCAAGCCCCGACCCAATAATCTAGGAAAATTTAACACTATCCCTGGACACCTCTAAGAGGCAATACTTCCCAATCACAAGCCCTAAATCTGTGTATAACAAAAAAGAACTGTTATTAAAAGGGAAAAGGAGCCAAGCATTAATTTTGGAAAAACACCACAGCCACATTCAAAAGCATGTGACCATAAGCAAACTTGACCTCACAGCATGTTTGGGCAGTGTCCTCTGCCTCAGTTTCCCACCTGGCAGTGGAAAAGTCTGCTGAATAAATGTTCCTTTAACACATCACTTCCTCCGCGGCACCCCACTCACTGTTGGCCGTCCTTGGTTAACGAAGACCCAGAGTTCAGAGGTGCGTTCACAGGGTGCACGTCCCACCTTTGGGGGTGGCACTGAGCAATGCCTCTGCTGCTGTCACCTCTACAACTGGCTCACTGCAGCTACTGTACCTCTGCTGCCACAGGGTGCCACTTCCCTGCCACTGCTGTCTCTCTGCTGCCATCACTGGCATCACGTTCTGAGGTTCCACCACTTAACCTAACTCTCAGCGATTTCAACAGCTAGCAGGGAGCCTTGCTGTCAGTGCGGTTTCTGCATTGCCTTTCACTGTCCCCACACAAGGACTAAGGCTTTGCCCCTAGGCTTGCTCAGCAGTGAAAACAGCTCTAGGACTCTTAATTGAGTCTAATCAGCTCTGCAATTAAACACTGGAGAGGCACAGCTCAAACAGGGCCTAAGATTCTTTAGACAGAGTTCGCACACTAGGTAGGAACACCTGTCTCCACCCATGTTCCTCTTCATTGGGATTTGGCATCCCTACCCCCTGCCTAGCAAGAGAGGTCCAGTTTAGGGAGACGCTGTCAATCAGGGCATGCTAAACACAGTTCTGCTGCCCTTTACTTGTACAATAAGGATACCTTTTC
Source organism: Emys orbicularis (assembly GCF_028017835.1). NCBI lineage: Eukaryota > Metazoa > Chordata > Testudines > Emydidae > Emys > Emys orbicularis. Next base: position 133,285,856 of record NC_088688.1, on the reverse strand, counting down.
ATTACCCAGCATTCGAATACTAGAATTGCAACCCCAAACCAGCCAAAATTGATCATTTTGGCAAAGCAACTCCATCATGCTGTGCACCTAGGCAGAGTGGGCATGTCTATGTGAACATGGTCTGCTCCTGAAGTCTTTTCCCCCAGTGAAAAGATATACCAATGTGATATATGCCATCATGTGCCAGCAATGCCCCTCTGCCATGTACATTGGCCAAACCGGACAGTCTCAATGCAAAAGAATAAATGGACACAAATCTGACATCAAGAATTATAACATTCAAAAACCAGTAAGAGAACACTTCAACCTCCCTGGACACTCAATAACAGACTTAAAAGTGGCAATTCTTCAACAAAAAAAACTTCAAAAACAGACTCCAACGAGAAACTGCAGAACTGGAATTAATTTGCAAACTGGACACCATCAAATTAGGCCTGAATAAAGACTGAGAGTGGATGGGTCACTACAAAAACTAATTCCCCCCCTGCTGATACTCACACCTTTTTGTCAACTGTTTGAAATGGGCCATCTTGATTGCATTGAACTCATTAGCACTACAAAAGTGATTTTCCTCCCTTCTTGTCAACTGTTGAGAATAGCCTACTTCCACCTTAATTGAATTGGCTCGTTAGCACTGACCCCCCCCCCCCACTTGGTAAGGCAACTCCCATCTTTTCATGTGTTGTGTATTTATACCTCTCTACTGTATTTTCCACTCCATGCATCTGATGAAGTGGGTTATAGCCCACGAAAGCTTATGCCCAAATAAATTTGTTAGTCTCTAAGGTGCCACAAGGATTCTTCGTTGGTTTTTCCCCCAGTGTGTCACTAGATGCAGGGGAGAGCTCATTCAGATGCTGCTTACATCTGGTTTCAGTGGTAATAATTACTGATATGGAGAAGGTAATTAGTTTAATAGACACTAGAGTCAGTTTAGTTTACCCATATCAATTTTTTATCTGGTTGAACTGATTGTTCAAAGACAATGGAAAAGTGCAATCTTTGGGCCACATTCTGTTTCTATGTACTTCCGAACAGAGTTCAGTGGAGGTTTCATGAATGGCTCAAGGACCAAATAATTTCCTTTGTTAGCTAATAATCAAATACGTGTATTCTTTTGAAAGCAGATTTTTCACAAACACCCAGATAAAATTCTTGAATTATCTTGAAAAGATGCAATCAGCTTTCTGTCTGCAGTGTGGATTGTCCATTATGCTTTGCACACCAACTGGAAAATATTTTGGAAAACCCTTTGTTATTTTCATAGTGAAATAAATATTAGGGCTTGAGATAACCAGGTTACAGTTGGAGAGTTCAGTGCCTTGGAATTGACTATTAAATTTCAGCAAGATCACATCAATGCACTACACCTCAATTCTTCCCCTCATCCCTCCTCTTGTAAAAAATAGCCTTTGGATAAACTGTTAGGTCAGAAATATTAGAGTGAATAAATCAAAGACAATACAGTATGGTTTTCAAAAGTGCTCAGTGCTGGTCAAATGAAGTTTTCCTCAAAGTCAATGGTAAAACACCAATGGACTTCAATGGAAGCAGAGTTAAGCCAACACTTAGCACTTATTAACCCCCCACTTCTACTGCATAACAAGGACAGGATTTTTAAAAAGACTAACACAAGGGAGTTAGATGTCCAGATCCCATGGAAATTCAATGGGAGTGGGGTGCCTAACTCCTTTGGGCTGCTTTGAAAATCCTACTCCAAATATTATAAATCAGCTCTTGCAACAGAAGCCAAGATGGCTCCAAATAATGGTTCAGCTATTTCATTACATCCAGGGGGGTGTTGAGTTGAGATGTGTTGATGTTAGCCAAAGCAATGCAGTATTTTGTAAATACTATGTTTGCATTTTCAGTCTTCACGCTGTGGCACAAGAGCATCTGTCTAACACAGGAAAGGATCTAAGGAGTCTGTCACGCTTCAGCAGCAGATGGAATTTGTTATGTTTAAAATGTTCTACCCCAGTTCTAGGAACTTCTGAAATCTAGAAAAACAAAATGTGAGAAGTGGATTATAGACAAAATGCCAAAGACTTGAAGGATTCATCTGGTTAATCCCGCAAAGATCAAATGCTCATTGTCATGTTTGTCTCCTGAGGCCAAGTCAAGGCATTGGATAGCTGTTTCCTCAATCTTCTAGCCACCTTTTCCTCCACTAGCCACTCCTACACTGAGAGAAAACTAGGGTGACCAGATGTCCCGATTTTATAGGGATAGTCCTGATTTTTGGGTCTTTTTCTTATATAGGCTCCTATTACCCCACACCCCCAGTCCCAATTTTTCACATTTGCTGTCTGGTCACGCTAGCAAAGACAGTATCATCTAGTGAGATCTAGTGGTGGTTTAGCATGCAGTTGATAGATCATCTCTAGCAGTCACATGCTAAGCCTTATGGAGCACTGTGACCCTGCTTTCAGTCCAACAATATTTGCAGCAGCAACAGAAAATATATCTCTGTCACTACTGTCTTTCAAATCAGAACTCCAGCAACGTTTCTCATTGTGGTTTGAGTCAGTCCAGAGAATCGAACCCTTTGCCCATTACATTTCTTGCCTCTTTAAAGCACCTACCTCCATAGGCTGAGCTAAGCACGTTTTTAGAAAGAGAGAGAGAAAAGATGACTGAAGGATTCTATCATTTTGATAACACATTGGTTTTCCTTTAGAGCAAGTCCTTCTTCGTCATCCAGACACAAAGGGAAAGAACCCAGTACAGACTCACAATATTGTTTGTGTCAAGTAGAATCTCATCAGGACCTGCTTCAAAGATGTGTTCCTTCTGTTCAAATGATCTCTTATGGTGTTGCTGTCAGTGGTTGAATTTTTATACCATGCAGGATATGGGTTTGCTCACAGTGTTAATCAGACTGTAGACTCTTTCATTAATAATTCCCTATGGCAAAGACTTCCAGTTTGTTGGTATTATTTACAACAGAGTAGGTAAATATTGCATATTAATTATTAACACGTAGCATCATGTGTCATAGAAGTATGCTTGATCTAAGCCAAAGCCCATGGAAGACCATAGAAACCCTCCAATTGATTGCAATGTGCATTAAATACTTAGTTAAAGTATAAAAAAAAATCTGTAATGCTGACAACCCACTGTACTGGGTTCATATTTTAGATGCATTTTTTTTCCTGAGCTATTTCCGCTTAACTTTTCTTAAAGTGAATACAAGAATTAAAGCTGTAGAGATACTACAGTGGGATACTCATTCTATACACACATTTATAAAGAAATAACGTCAATAGGGTTATTACTGATTACCGTGGACTTTAATTTGAGCAGGAGCAGGCTTTCAGTGTTCCACATCTAGACCATAGAGTTATTGATATGTGAAAGGAGTGGCTGGCACATCTCTTTAGGGTGACAGGAAGTAACTGCAATCACATACATTTTGGCAAGTACATCGTGGCCCAAGGCGGTACAGCAAAATTCTGTGTTCACGTGTATCAATTTTCTATAAAAACAATTTGTAAACTAATTCTGTGGGCCTAGCTCTCTTACAAATGAGAGGCAGGGTAGTCTAGTAGACAGGGAGCTGGACCAGGCCTCAGACAACCTTGGCTCTGTCACTCATCAGGTGTGTTCTTGAATCTCTAGCCCTCTGTGTTCACTTTACACCGTCTGTCTGTCTTGTCTAGTTAGACTTTAAGCTCTTTGGAACAGGGAGTATCTCTTACAATGTGCTTGTAAAGTGCAATCAAGATTGGGTGAACATTATGGAGCAGAGTGGAGTGAATAATTTTGATTTTTTGGTTCCATGGCAAACTGAAAAATTTCTCCCCTTCTCCCCCCCAGTTGTTTCAGCGTCACCTGAAACAGAAATATTTCCGTTTTTCTCACCAAAAAGAAAAACAGAAAAATTTTTGTTTCAAGGCTGAACAAAATGTTTCATTCACCCAAAATGATTTTTTGTTTTTTTTCCCCATTTAGTTTTTGAGTGGTTCGCCCGCTTTTTTGGGGTGTGTGAGAATTTTTAATTAATTTAGCTAATTTTTGAGACAAAAGGTTTCAAAAGGAAAAGTCAGAACATTTAGAAAATGTGGACACATTTAGAATATTTAGTTTTTGGGGCTTTTTTGGACAAAGCTGTTTGTCGAATTTGACCCAAATTCGTGAATGCCCTTGGTTGACCTGAAACTGCATCTTTCAGCAAATAAACTACTTGTCTGAAAAATTTCCTCCAGCTCTACTTGTCTGTGTGCCCGCAGGTCACAACACCATTCCAGATAAAAGAAAACTTATGAGGATTAAGTTTTCTAATGCTTAGTTAGTAGGTGCCAACCCTCAGGGTAAAAGACACCAATAGCCTAATTTTTAACCCACTGGAGATCAATTTGCGACATCGTAAAGAGGTCTGATTTTCAGAAAGTGCAGAGCCATTTAATGTGTTTCAGGTAGGGCACCCACACTCAATTATCAGTGTTGGAAATGTAGGCCCCCATGATTTCCCCCATGCCACGCTGCTCCCTTCTCAACAAGGCGAGAGGCAAGGCAAGAGTTGGTATCCTTCTGTGGCTGAGGAAAAATAAAACTGATTTTCTTCGTATCAAGGCAAGTAAACACACCACTAGGCCGTGGTCCTGCCTGGCCCCTAGAGCTTACAGCAGGGGTGGGCAAACTTTTTGGCTTGAGGGCCACATCTGGTATGGAAATTGAATGGCGGGCCATGAATGCTCACGAAATTGGGGGTTGGGGTGCGGGAGGGGGTGAGGGCTACAGCTGGAGGTGTGACTCTGGGGTGGGGACAAGGATGAGGGGTTTGGGCTGCAGGAGGGGGCTGAGGGCTCTGGGTGGAGCAGCGGGGTTCGGAGTGTGTAAGGGAGCTCTGGGCTGGGGCAAGGGGTTGGAGTGCAGGGAGGGTGAGGGCTCCGGCTGGGAGTGTGGGCTCTGGGGTGGGGCCAGGGATGAGGGGTTTGGGATGCAGGAGGGTGTTCTGGGCTGGGACCAAGGGTTTTGGAGGGGAGGAGGGGGATCTGGGGGGTTGGGGCGCAGGAAGAGGTCGGGGTGCAGGCTCCAGGCGGCACTTACCTCAAGCAGCTCCCAGAAACAGCGGCATGTCCCCCCTCTGGCTCCTATGCGAAGGCACAGCCAGGCAGCTCTGCACACTGCCCTGTCCACAGGTGCCGCCCCCACAGCTCCCATTGGCTGTGGTTCCCAGCTAATGGGATCTGCAGAGCTCGCACTTGGGGTGGGGGCAGCATGCAGAGCCCCCTGGCTGACCCTATGCGTAGGAGCCGGAGGAGGGACATGCTGCTGCTTCTGGGAGCCGCGTGGAGCCACGGCACATGCGGAGCAGGGCCAGTCCCTGATCCTGCTCTCTGGCGGGAGCTCAAGAGCCAGATTGAAAGGTCTGATGGGCTGGACGTGGCCTGCAGGCCATAGTTTTCCCACCCCTGGCTTAGAGAGTACAGTGCCACATATCCTCTCTACTCAGGGTGGGAGGAAAATCAACTGCCCACTAGGGCCAGTGGCATCGCTTCTCCTCTAAACAGCTCTCTTGTCTACATGGCTGCAGTAATTAAGGTGATGGAAATCAGTGGGGTGCTTAGGACCTCTCAACATTAGGCCCTTAATGAGCCATGCCTGAAGGTCCTTCCCTTCAAGCCTGGTAGCTCAGGCAGCCTTTAGAGGTGGGTCTATTTCTTTTCCCAGTTGATCTCAGCTTCTTCTGGCGTATGGCTTCTGAATTAGCGGAACCTCTCATGCAGTACATCAGATGTGGCCTTTCTAAGGAACAGCAGCAACAGATGTTGTGGGACTGTATCTGGATCAATGGCTCATTTCTTGGCAGATAGACAACTTAGCTGTGCATCCCCTAGTCTCTCCAGATCAGCTCTCACAAGACCTCAGAACAACCATATGAACCAAAAGATCCTTCTTTACAACGGGATACGTTGTGGTCATGTGCCGTTTACCTCAGAGCTTTGCCATTGGGGTTTCTTGGAGTTCAAGAGGAAACAGCGTGTCATCCAATTATGGACTGCCCTCTTTAGCCTCTATAAGGTTGGATGGATGTGCTTGACGTCTCTGGATGCTGCTGCCATGATAAAGTGGCTACATCACTTACCCAACATCTAATTTATTGTTTGTGCCATCAGAAGCCACACACCAGGTAAAGACCACATTAGAATCATAGAATTGTAGGACTAGAAGGGATCTCAAGAGCTCATCTAGTCCAGGCCCCTGCACTCATGGCAGGACTAAGTATTATCTAGCCCAAACAGGAGGACACCTCCTTTCTTCTCCCATTGCTTACCTGTAAAATTTGCTGAGATGCAAGTAATTACAGAGGCTGAGTTTTGACTGACATGCTATTTCATTTAAAATGATGCAGACAGCAGAATAAAAAATCTTGAAAGTGCAACAAGCATAGAAAGTTGGCCCTGGCCCTTATAATAGATTTTTTAAAACATATAAACATCAGTTCTAAAATCTGCTGCCTGTGTAACCCACACACCTCCTGGGTGTGGTGTCTGTCCCATCAAGTGGCACCGAGACCACTTAGAAAGAGATTAATGCGTCTGCTCTGCAGCCATGTGACTCTCAGCTCCTGCAGTAGAGGCTCAAGCACTAATTCCTGAGGTCCCAGGTTCAATCCTGCCCACCACTGACTGGGGACTGTGAGTGTTACACCTGTTCTTCCAGGCTCAATGGCCTCCTCATATTAACTCTCCTGCCCCCATTATTGTATTCAGTGAGTCACAGATCTATGCTGGCAAGAACATATACCTAATAATTAATTATAATTATAATAATAATTGTCCTCACCCACAACTATTTCACATTTGGGGACAATATATACCTTCAAGTCAGCGGCACTGCTATGGGTACCCGCATGGCCCCGCAGTATGCCAACATTTTTATGGCTGACTTAGAACAACGCTTCCTTAGCTCTCGTCCCCTAACGCCCCTACTCTACTTGCGCTACATTGATGACATCTTCATCATCTGGACCCATGGAAAAGAAGCCCTTGAGGAATTCCACCATGATTTCAATAATTTCCATCCCACCATCAACCTCAGCCTAGATCAATCCACACAAGCGGTCCATTTCCTGGACACTACTGTGCTAATAAGCGATGGTCACATAAATACCACCCTGTACCGGAAACCTACTGACCGCTACACTTACCTACATGCCTCCAGCTTCCATCCAGGACACACCACACGATCCATTGTCTACAGCCAAGCTCTAAGATATAACCGCATTTGCTCCAATCCCTCAGATAGAGACAAGCACCTACAAGATCTCTATCAAGCATTCTTAAAACTACAATACCCACCTGCTGAAGTGAAAAAACAGATTGACAGAGCCAGACGAGTACCCAGAAGTCACCTCCTACAAGACAGGGCCAACAAAGAAAATAACAGAACACCACTAGCTGTCACCTTCAGCCCCCAACTAAAACCTCTCCAGCGCATCATCAGAGATCTACAACCTATCCTGAAAGATGATCCTTTACTCTCACAGATCTTGGGAGACAGACCTGTCCTCGCTCACAGACAACCCCCCAACCTAAAGCAAATACTCACCAGCAACCACACATCACTGAACAAAAACACTGACCCAGGAACCTATCCTTGTAACAAAGCCCGATGCCAACTCTGTCCACATATCTATTCAAGTGACACCATCATAGGGCCTAATCACATCAGCTATACCATCAGTGGCTCGTTCACCTGCACATCTACCAATGTGATATATGCCATCATGTGCCAGCAATGCCCCTCTGCCATGTACATTGGCCAAACCGGACAGTCTCTACGCAAAAGAATTAATGGACACAAATCTGACATCAGGAATCATAATACTCAAAAACCAGTGGGAGAACACTTTAACCTGTCTGGCCATTCTTTGACAGACCTGCGGGTGGCTATCTTAAAACAGAAAAACTTCAAAAACAGACTCCAACGAGAGACTGCTGAGCTGGAATTGATATGCAAACTAGACACAATCAACTCAGGGCTAAATAGGGATTGGGAATGGCTGAGCCATTACAAACATTGAATCTATCTCCCCTTGTAAGTATTTTCACACTTGCTTCTTATCAAACTGTCTGTACTGAACCATCTTGATTATCACTTCAAAAGTTTTTTTTCTCTTACTTAATTGGCCTCTCAGAGTTGGTAAGACAACTCCCACCTGTTCATGCTCTCTGTATGTGTGTGTATATATATCTCCTCAATATATGGTTCACTCTTTATGCATCCGAAGAAGTGGGTTGTAGCCCACGAAAGCTTATGCTCTAATAAATTTGTTAGTCTCTAAGGTGCCACAAGTACTCCTGTTATTTTTGCGGATACAGACTAACACGGCTGCTACTCTGAAACCTAATAATTAATGGAAATCATATACAACTTTATCAGTCATTTTGGATTTTGAGTTGCAAGGTTTCCAGTTACAGCATCAACCTCTCTTCCAGGGCCAGCTGTGCCTTTACATTATGCTTTATATTTATATTATTTGCCAGAAGTGCAAAACAGAATAGTGGAATCTGCTTCAAGGAATTCAAAATGAAAAATAGGGGCTCTCAGTTCATCTATCTGTGTCATTTGAGGACAAGCAAACAAACCTCTAGAAAAGTATGAAATGTACACTTGTCAATGTACTTTGGGGGGGGGGGGAAAGAATGCAGTTCTTCACAAATGAGTCCCTTGTGACACAGAGTCAGCTTCTTTGCTTTGCTTTTGCATTTAATATTGCTTAGATGCATACACTATTACCCTTGTATTGTTGCTTCCTGGCAAAGGACACTAAACAAAGACATTTTCAATCAGCAGTATCATCATGCCTTTATGTAAATTGTCGTAAGTTTTAAAATATAACCCCTCCCACTCTCACCTCACCCAAGTCTGTTTTCCAGTATCAGTCATCTTCATCCTCTTTGAAGGATTCTTCCTCACTGCTTCACTACAAACAATGTCAAGTAGGCCAGTGATTCCCTTCTGATCACACCTGGTAATCCACCTTGGTCCTGCTCATTCCCCCCTCTGAGACTCAGACATACATCTGAAATAAACTTGATTTCTGAGCGTTTAGGTATACTGTACACTTCGTTGTGATTTTGAGGAAAAGACCACAAGACACCTGGGAACAAAGGGGTCCGATACCACTTTGGTCCTGCAGCTAGGCTTCCATCAGAACTTCTGGAGGTGCCAGCAAGACTAACTTTTAGTGCCCTGTATACAACCAAACCCTGAAATGGAGCCATCAGCATACTTGAAAGTGGTTTTTCTTCCATTGTTTTTTGTAATGGTCTGATTTTCATACATTTGTAAGGACAGAAAGGACTATTACAACCACCTAGTCTGATCTCCTGTGCAACACAGGCCAAGAACCTCACCCAGTAATATCTGAATCAAACCCATACCCTCAATTTGAACTATAGCATATCTTTTGGAAAGACACCCACTCTTGATATAAAGACTTCAAATGGAGAATCCACCACATTCTAGGTAAGTTCTTCCAGTAGTTAATCACCCTTGCTGTATTTCTAGTCTGAATTTGTCTAGTTTCAAATTCCAGACATTGCATCTTATTATGTCTTTTCTGATAGATTAAGGAGCCATCTACTATCAGAAATCACTTCCCCATTCAGGTACCTGTACACCATGATCAAGTCATCCCTTAAGGCATTTTTTCCAGACCTCAAATCATTCTTGTAACTCTTTTCTGAACTCTTTCCAATTTTTCAATATCATTTTTGAATCGTTGACACCAAAACTGGATACAATATTCCACTAATGGTCTCAGTATGCCATGTAACAGAGATAATACCACTTCTCTACTCCTACTTGATATTCCCCTGCTTGTACATCCAAGGATCAACATTGGCTATGCAAAAACGAGAGAGAAAATATTGCAGGGCAACCAATAAACAATAAAAGATTATTTTAAAATTGAAATATTTTTGTGATAATGGGCCAAATTTGGGTAATAAAAAAATTCAGTTGAAAAATTGTGACCAACTCCACAAATCACAGATTTAGTGCATGGTAAATTTATGTAAAAATGAAGACTATCCCTCCATTTTAGGCAGTGCTGTCGCACATTCTCCTGAAGTGAAATTTGCAGGAGAGAGAAAACTCGTGAAAATTCAGCCTTAGTCTCTTCTCAAGGGGGCAGTTCAGGAGATAGGATGGGCACTATGGACTCCAAATCTACCAGAGAGTGCAGCTCTATAGGGAAATCCTGATGACTCCTGTTCATCAATACAGAATAGCCATTTCAAGAAAGCACATAAGCACAAGTTAAAGGGTATGTCTACACTACGGGATTAATCCGAATTTATATAATTCGAATTTTGGAAACAGATTGTATAAAGTCGAATGTATGCGGCCACACTAAGCACATTAATTCGGTGGTGTGCGTCCATGTACCGGGGCTAGCGTCGAGTTCTGGAGCATTGCACTGTGGGTAGCTATCCCATAGCTATCCCATAGTTCCCGCAGTCTCCTCTGCCCATTGGAATTCTGGGTTGAGATCCCAATGCCTGATGGGGCCAAAAACATTGTCGCGGGTGGTTCTGGGTATATCCTCCCCCCTCTCCAGGGAAGCAACGGCAGACAACCGTTTTGTGCCTTTTTCCTGGGTGAACAGTGCAGACGCCATACCACGGCAAGCATGGAGCCCACTCAGCTCAAGACAGCAGTCATGAACATTGTAAACACCTCGCGCGTTATCGTGCAGTTTATGCTGAACCAGAACCTGCAAAACCAGGTGGCGAGGAGTAGGCTATGGCAGTGTGGTGGCGAGAGTGATGAGGATATGGACATGGAATTCTATCAAACCGCGGGACCCGGTGCTTTGGAGATCATGCTGATAATGGGGCAGGTTATAGCCGTGGAACGCCGATTCTGGGCCCGGGAAACAAGCACAGACTGGTGGGACCGCATAGTGTTGCAGGTGTGGGACGATTCCCAGTGGCTGCGAAACTTTCGCATGCGTAAGGGCACTTTCTTGGAACTTTGTGACTTGCTTTCCCCTGTCCTGAAGCGCCAGAATACCAAGATGAGAGCAGCCCTCACAGTTGAGAAGCGAGTGGCGATAGCCCTGTGGAAGCTTGCAACGCCAGACAGCTACCGGTCAGTCGGGAATCAATTTGGAGTGGGCAAATCTACTGTGGGGGCTGCTGTGATGCAAGTAGCCAAAGCAATCACTGAGGTGCTGCTACGAAAGGTAGTGACTCTGGGAAATGTGCAGGTCATAGTGGATGGCTTTGCTGCAATGGGATTCCCTAACTGTGGTGGGGCGATAGATGGAACCCATATCCCTATCTTGGCACCGGAGCACCAGGGTACCCAGTACATAAACCGCAAGGGGTACTTTTCAATGGTGCTGCAAGCACTTGTGGATCACAAGGGACGTTTCACCAACATCAACGTGGGCTGACCGGGAAGGGTTCATGACGCTCGCGTCTTCAGGAACACTAATCTGTTTAAACGGCTGCAGCAAGGGACTTACTTTCCGGACCAGAAAATAACCGTTGGGGATGTTGAAATGCCAATAGTTATTCTTGGGGACCCAGCCTACCCCTTAATGCCATGGCTCATGAAGCCGTACACAGGTAGCCTGGACAGGAGTCAGGAGCTGTTCAACTACAGGCTGAACAAGTGCAGAATGGTGGTAGAATGTGCATTTGGCCATTTAAAAGGTCGCTGGCGATCGCTACTGACTCGCTCAGACCTCAGCCAAACCAATATCCCCATTGTTATTTCTGCTTGCTGTGTGCTCCACAATCTCTGTGAAAGTAAGGGGGAGACCTTTATGGCAGGGTGGGAGGCTGAGGCAAATCGCCTGGCTGCTGATTAAGCGCAGCCAGACACCAGGGAGATTAGAAGAGCACACCAGGAAGCGCTGTTTATCAGAGAAGCTTTGAAAACCAGTTTCATGACTGGCCAGGCTACAGTGTGAAATTTCTGTTTGTTTCTCCTTCATGAAAACCCGCCCCCTTTATTGACTCATTCTCTGTAAGGAACCCACCCTCCCCCTTCCCCCAGCTTGCTTTCAAAGGAAATAAAGTCACTATCATTTAAAAATCATGTATTCTTTATTAAGTGATTATAAACATAGGGAGAGAACCGACAAGGTAATCTGGGTGAGGTTTGGGAGGAGGATAGGAGGGAAGTAAAAGGCCACTGAAAAAATTCAATATAATGACAGCCTTTTGGTTGGGCTGTCCACTGGGGTGGAGTGGGAGGGTGCACGGAGCCTCCCCCCCCCCCCGCATTCTTACACGTCTGGGTGAGGAGGATATGGAACATGGTGAGGGGGGAGGGAGGTTATACAGCGGCTGCAGCGGCAGTCTGTTATCCTGCTGCCGTTCCTGAAGCTCCACCAGACGCCGGAGCATGTCCGTTTGCTCACGCAGCAGCCCCAGCGTTGCAGCCTGCCACCTCTCATCTCGAGCGTCCCTCAAGACCTCACGTTCACTGGCATCTTTCCTAAATTTAGATACTGTGTCCTTCCACTCATTCAAATGAGCTCTTTCATTGCGGGTGCATTCCATTATTTCCGTGAACATCTCATCTCGCGTCCTCTTTCTACGCCGCCTTATCTGAGATAGCCTTCGGGACGGAGGAGGGAGGCTTGAAAAATTTGCAGCTGCTGGAGGGAGGGTTGAAAAAAAGGAGAGAAGTTTTTTAAATGATACATTTTACAGAACAATGCTTATACTCTTCCACGGTGAACAACACTATTCACATTACATAGCACATGTGATTTCAGTACAAGGTCGCATTTTCCATCTTAATATTGAGTGCCTGTGGCTTTGGTGTTAGAGATCACAGACGCAGGTCCGGGCAACAGAATTCAGCTTGCATGCGGCCATGGTAAACCATTGTCTTTCAGCTTCTGTGCCCTCCTTTCCCACATACCAAGCAAAGCCCGTTGATTGCTGCGGTTTTCCTGTTAACCTTCAGCAGCAGAAAACAAACTAACCCGCCCCCCATCCAATTCTCTGGGATGATCGCTTTATCCCTCCCCCCACCGCGTGGCTGGTATCAGGGAAGATCCCTGCAGAAACCAAACTAACCCCCCCGCCCCCCCCCACCATGAATTATCTGGGATGATTGCTGTACCCCTCCCCCCACCGCGTGGCTGGTAACAGGGAAGATCCCTGCTAGCCAAACGCGAAAAGCTCAGGGCCAATTCCCCGCCCCCCCCGCCCTGCGCTTGGCTAACTGCAGGGAAGGATTTCTTTTCAGCCACAGGCAAACAGCCCAGTAGGAACGGCCACCTCTGTCCCCTTAATTAAATTCCCGTATTTCAACCAGGTTACCATGAGCGATATCACTCTCCTGAGGATTACACAGCAAGATAAAGAATGGATGTTGCTTGAATGCCAGCAAACACCGGGACCATACGCTGCCAGGCTTTGTCATGCAATGATACCAGATTACTTGCTGCAAGCATGGCGTGGTCAAGTGTCCTACCATGGAGGACGGAATAAGGCTGCACTGCCCAGAAACCTTGTGGCAAGGCTTTTGGAGTACCTCCAGGAGAGCTTCATGGAGATGTCCCTGGAGGATTTCCGCTCCATCCCCAGACACATTAACAGACTTTTCCAGTAGCTGTACTGGCCGCGAATGCATCCCAAGTCCTCAGGGCAAAGTAATCATTAAAAAACGCTTGCTTTTAAAACAAGTGTTATATTTTAAAAGGTAAACTCACCTGAGGTCCCTTCCATGGGGTCATGGTCTTGGATACTGGCTTGGGAGGGTTGGGAGGGTTGGGAGGGTACTTCAGTCAGGCTGAGAAAAAGATCCTGGCTGTTGGGGAGAACGGAGTGCTGGGTGCTCTCCGCAAGCTCGTCCTCCTCCTCCTCCTCCTCCTCTTCCCCGTCCACAGAATCCTCAGGTGTAGCTGATGAGATTATCCCCGCCTTGGAATCCACAGTCAGAGGTGGGGTAGTGGTGGCGGCCCCCACTAGAACTGCATGCAGCTCGGCGTAGAAGCGGCATGTCCGCGGCTCTGACCCGGAGCGACCGTTTGCCTCCTTTGTTTTTTGATAGGCTTGTCTGAGCTCCTTGACTTTCACGCGGCACTGATCTGAGTCCCTATTGTGGCCTCTCTCCATCATGCCCTTGGAGATTTTTTCAAAAGTTTTGGCATTTCGTCTTTTCGAACGAAGTTCTGCTAGCATGGAATCCTCTCCCCATACAGCGATCAGATCCAGTACCTCCCGTACGGTCCATGCTGGTGCTCTTTTTCGATTATCGGCCTGCATGGTTACCTGTGCTGATGAGCTGAGCTATCTGTGGTCACCTGTGCTCTCCACGCTGGGCAAACAGGAAATGAAATTCAAATGTTCGCGGGGCTTTTCCTGTCTACCTGGCCAGTGCATCCGAGTTCAGATTGCTGTCCAGAGCGGTCACAATGGTGCACTGTGGGACAGCTCCCGGAGGCCAATACCATCGAATTGCGGCCACGCTAACCTTAATTCGAAATAACAATATAGATTTTGGCGCTACTCCGCTCGTCGGGGAGGAGTACAGAAATCGATTTTAAGAGCCCTTTATTTTGAAATAAATGGCTTCGTTGTGTGGTCGGGTGCAGGGTTAATTCGATTTAACGCTGCTAAATCCGAATTAAAGTCATAGTGTAGACCAGGCCAAATCCTATGGATGTCAATGAGATTAAAGCACATGCTTAGAGTTAGCAAACATATGCTTAAGTGCTTTACTGAATCAGGGTCCGAATGCCAGCCATTCTACAGACTTGCTACACCCCCATCTTTGTTTTCTAAGGGCTGGTCTACACAAATGCTGGAAGTCGATCTAAGTTACACTGCTTCAGTTATGTAAATTATGTAACTGAAGTCGACGTAACGTAGGTTGACTTACAGTGGTGTCTACACCGCGCTATGTCGACAGGAGACGCTCTCCCTTTGACTTAGCGTGTCTTCACCAGACCCACTAAATCAACACTGCTGCATCAATTGCAGCAGTGCTGATTTAGCTGGTAGTGTAGAGATGGCCTAAGGGTATGTCTACACTGCAAGGAAAGACCGAGCCTCCTCACAGCCTCAGAAGGCACCCCTCCTTCTTCTCTAGTCTTCCCAGGGATGAGCATAAGCCCCCTTTCAGCAGGGGCCCAAGCCTGTCTCTCCTAATCCATCAGCCAACTCTTCCTGGTTTTTAATGAGGCTGGTGATATCCTCCCCTGCCCACTTCTGTGCTCTCTCCCCATGGCTGGTTCCTGCCTAGAGAGAGGGATGATATCTGGTAACCGAATGCGGTGAGGCAGGAAACATTGGGTGCTCAAGCCAAGGGCTGAAGGGAGATTTCTGGAAGTGTGGAGGCAGAGCAGGATGAGGCTTCACTCCTTTTTAATGCCCAAACACAGCAGCAGCACGCCCCTCTCTTCCCCATCGTATGCCCACCCGCAATGGTCACAGGCCGACCTCACTCACTGGAGGCTTCGCCAGTTTGCTGTGAGCTAAAGCCTTTCAGGTCTTTGAACACAGTGAGGGGAAAATTCAGCTTCAGCAATTCATACAAAACAAAACACTGCCTAGGTTATGGCTGGGGGGAGGACAATTACACACCTGGCAGAGTCGGACAAGGGAAGCCTTCGATATGGCCAGGTCTTTTGCTAGCAAGGGCCCAATCCTCTCCCACTGAAGTCTCTGGCAAAACTCCTGTCAACTTCCGCAGGAGCAGGAGCAGACTCCAAACATTTTAGTAACTAACAAGGCCAGCTGAAAGTCAATTTTCTGGTACTGAAAGAAGCATCTCATAACCACGCCATGTGAACTGCAATGGGTACACTCCTCCTCCTCGCATTCCTCTCTGTCTATTTCCTCGAGCAATGCAGCCACCCACAGCACACGAGGGACGTGGCTGGCAATCCGTAGAAAACACTGTTCCACTGGCAGCCACTGATGAGACTAGAGTGTATTTGTTTTGCTTGCTTCCCATGAAATATTATTGATCTAAATGTGCAGTCAAAGAGCTGGAACGGTCAACTGAGAAATATAAAAAAGCTAATACAGGAATAGTGAGGCCATTCAAATCTGTATTTCTCAATCACTATCAGGAGGCTCACCAGGCTATACGTAATGATATCCGTCAATGTTGCCCTTAGGCAGTATGGCTCCTTGCAGGCTCTGTGTACAAGTTTTGCTGGCCTGGCTAGAGATGCAACTGGATCCAGCTCAAGGCTTGTCTGCTGAAAGCTGGGCTAGGGTGCCTTATTTTTCCATATGCTCTTCTCTTTTGACTCGCCTTTGATCTTGAGGAATCTGGCACTGCTTTCTACCGGATAACAACTTCTTCAAAAGCCACCCACTGCAGAGACCAACAGACCTGAGAATTAAAAGAAGCAGCGATGGCTGTCTGAGGAAAGATTAAGTTGTTGGGATGGAAGATTTCAGGGTCCGCAAATGAGCACTAAGCCAATGCTCCAGCAAAGCACTTAAGCTCCTGAACAGTCTCACTGAAGTCAATGAGACTACTCCCATGCTTAAAGTCACACACTTCCTTAAGTATCAAAGGGATAGCAGTGTTAGTCTGGATCTGTAAAAGCAGCAAAGAGTCCTGTGGCACCTTATAGACTAACAGATGTATTGGAGCATGAGCTTTCGTGGGTGAATACCCACTTCTTCGGATGTACTTCCTTAAGAGGATTGCTGGATCAGGGTCTATTGTCCCTTATTCAGCCCAACTCACAAGTATTTTCTTTATTAGTCTTCTGTCTCCTATTTTTTTCTTCCATCAGTCATAACTTTATGCCATTGGTTTGCCCAATCTACTTACTGTAACCTTTTCAGGTACCTGTTAGCTGTGGTAAAACTATGAAAAATATATTCAGTATACTTCTGTTTATCCAAAACCTTATCATCCAAACCTCCCCTTTACCTGAATCCCTTCCTTGTTCCCCATCATGAGATACATGGCATACATGCCCTTTGCAGCACATATCTCAGGCTGGGGGACAAGGAAAGGATTCAGATATTGTAGAGGTTCAGATAATAGAGCAGAGACCCCTGGCCAGGACTGGGAGGAGGATGACAAGCCCCCAGCCACGGAGGAGGCCACCCTGCTGCTAAATGGCTCCTGAGGCTATGCAGGGAGCCCTCTGCATTCTCATGAGAGTGAGCGACCAGGGCCATGAGGCCTGCATGGCCACAGGGCCATGACACACAAGCCTTGTGGGTGCAAGGTGCAGTGAAGGCTGAGGTCCTGGTAAGGCAGCTGAATCCTGGTCCTGAATCCCCATGCACCTTGTGCCTGCCGGGGTTGGAGCTCACCAGCTCTGTGGCAGTGCAGGGAGCCCTCTGCACCTCCGCTGTCATGGGAGTGAGTGAGTGGAGGAGAGCAGAAAGTGGCGAGGAGGAGGAGCCCCTGGCTGAGGGAGCAGGCCACCCTGCTGCTGAATGGCTGAACGACTCCTGCTCTCTCAATTATCTGAACTCCTGATTATCTGCCCAAAAATCTATGTTCCCCAGGCTATTTGGATGATCAGGAGTATCTTGTATTTTAAATGATGGTGGAAATATTTTAAGGGTGTGAGCATCAGTGCTGACCTAGAGCAACCGCAGGTCCACTAGCGGAACTCTAAGCACATCACTGCACCACAGAGAAAATCGCTATGGAAATCATTGCTCTGCGTGCGGTTAGTGATTGTTTCCCAGATCACTCCCACACATCACTCCATGGAATTGGAAGTTCTGTCACTTAGGTTAATAAAATTAGTCTTTACCCCCTGGAATTTAGATCTATGTTTATCTGTGTGACCCTAACATCCCCTCAAAGCCAACTGGCAAGGGAGTTACAAGAGTATCCTGACCCTGGTGCGTACATTCTGGTTCACCAAAGAATATCAGGTGAGGTCTTGAAGAAAAGCCAGCTGGTCGTGAATACAGTTGTGAAATGAATGTACAGCTACTATGTAAGAAGCTCTGTATGTACACTGAAAATGTGTTCCTAAAGTCAGGATCAAGGCAGAGCTGAAAAAGAGGTTTCTGTTGGACACAAGTTGTTTATTCCGTGTCTCTGGTGTGTAAGTTCAACATTGTAAGTTAACATAATGGAGAGTCATTTCCATATGCAGTCAATGGGGCAGATGTGAAATCCACAGCGGGGCAGCACACCAGAGATCGGGGTTATCCTGACTCTAGGGACAGACAATGAACTTTGGGGGATATAAGGAGAAAGCAAAGATGACACCCCTTTATCCTGCACCTAGGAAGTAATTGGGCAGTGCAATTACATTCATGATTACAACCTGCCCTGATTGAAAGCCCGCAAAGGACATTTGGGTGAGATAAATGTCTTTCCACAGGAGGTTAGCCTGTTATGTTGTTTAGTCTCTAGAAACTGTGTTATGATTTTGTTTTATATGTACCCCTGTTGTTCCCGTTATCCTTTCTCACTATCTCTTGAATCTTGGATCTTTGATAATAAACGTATTGTTGTTTTCACTATGAATATTGTCGTCAGATGTTCGGCTGTGAGTGTGTGTTCTCCCTGTGTGCTGTCCCAGCTCCACGCAGACAGCCAGCACAGCAGACCGAGCGAACCGCCCCATGACCACAAGACGCCCGGACAGGTTTATTGTCAAGGAAGCACGGTAATAGCACGTGGCGGACTCTACGAGGGTACGAAGACATGTATGCCTGTGACAATGGACACAGCTCAGTGAATGACAGGACTTTCCATTCCCGCCTCGGCTGGCCAAAGACACTCTCTCCGAGACTCAATTTTATACATTAATACAAACAAGTAATGTACTGCCCCTCTGACATAGTTAGTTGACACCCTCTGACATAGCCGGTTACCACCCATCACTTTGTACATCTCTATTCATCACACTGTTATTCTGACCTTATCTTTAGGATGGGTCAGCGTGTTCCTGTTATCTTTAGGGAATGTGTTGGTATCGACATGTTCTGGTACCACCCTTCTGGAATGTGTTTGTGCAAGTGCTCTGTGCCTAGCACCTGTTAGAAATGTGCGTTTCTGCAATATCAGCTCTGTTCTTGCCAGATTCTGTGAGCTTGCAAGCAGGCAGAGCCTGACTTCTGCTCATTTTGCTTCTTTGCTTTATATCAGCAAAGCTTGACCACTACTTTAGTTCAGGCCTTAGGCCTCACACCAGGCCTCTACTACAAGGCCTTATGTTTGAGGGTCTCTTTCTACTACAAATATGTCTCAGTGCTGTGGTATATTTTACAAGGCCCTGGTGTACAAACACATGGTAAGAGACAGTCCATGGTTCAAAAGAGTTTATAGTCTAAATCAGGGGTAGGCAACCTAAGGAACGCGTGCCGCAGGCGGCACACGAGCTGATTTTCAGTGGCACTCACACTGCCTGGGTCCTGACCACCGGTCCGGGGGGCTCTGCATTTTAATTTAATTTTGAATGAAGCTTCTTAAACATTTTAAAAATCTAATTTACTTTACATACAACAATAGCTTAGTTATATATTATAGACTTATAGAAAGAGACCTTCTAAAAACATTAATATGTATTACTGGCACGCGAAACCTTAAATCAGAGTGAATGAATGAAGACTCGGCACACCACTTCTGAAAGGTTGCCGACCCCTGGTCTAAATAGACAAAACAGAAGAGGAGTGAGAGGGGAAATAGAGGCACAGAGAGGTGAAATGACTTGACCAAAGTTATACAACAGGTTTGTGGAAGAAGTAGGAATAGAACCTGGGTCTCCAGTCCAGCACCCTATTCACTGGGCCATGATGCCTCTCATATACATGTATGTGTGTCCATAAATATACTTATTTTGAGAAAGAGGGAGTTATTTATTCACTGGAATTTTTATTTGCTACTTTTTCACACTCTCCCTGTATTTGTTTTTCACTCTGCCCATTCGCAGCTCCATTGCTTATCCTGTTTATTCACCAGCTTTTTTTCTTTTTGCTCCCTCTCTGGTCCTTTGTTTCACTGTCTTTCCTAAACACAGCACATACCAGAATTATTCAGCACGAAACCCTTGCTGCTTAAGTGGGTCAAAATTAGACAAAATGAGTTTGCCCAGCACTGCCTATTACTGTCAAATAACATTCTTGAATAGCCTAAGAAAGCACTAATGGCATTTGTGTGGCTGTGGATGATATAATATCCCTAGCTGAATAAGAGAAGAAAGAGGAAAAAAAAGAAGAAAATGTCATTTTTTTCAAATCTCATCACATTTAGGCCAAAATTCATCCCTCCGTTCCATGCTACTGATCCTTTATCCTCATTGCAGAGCTCCACTGCTTATTCTGCACTCATTTGTGTCTGTTCAGCCACCTTTAATCACACTGAGTAGGAACCTTACTCTTTGTCTGAAAGCACTAACAAAAGAGGCATTCCATAGATGTTTGAATAAGGTCTCCCTTCGACCATTATACTGGGCTGAATAACCCCAGGGCTCAGTTCTTCAGCATGCTCAGTGTCTTGTAGGATTGAATCTGTGAAGCATAAAAGGCAAAAAAGTTCTTAACTAATTCTTCACTTAGGATCCTGTCCTGCAAACTGTGGTGGTCCCATCAACTCCCATTGACTTCAATAGGAACGGCGGGTACATGGCCCTTCTGGGTTCAGGATTTTACACTATGAGGATAAGGTCCATATCCTGTGGAGGTACCTTGGTTTACATCAGGTGAGAATCTTGTCCATATCATCAAAGTATACTTGGGTCAAAGGCTGGCAGAGGTGAGGCAGTCGATTCCTCAGTTCTATTTTCAATAGCAATTTGAGCGGGGTAATCTGTGGAAAGAGAATCCACCTCAATTTCTGATAAATCACGTACTCAACACGGCACAACAAGCCATCGCTTCGTTCTCTGCACTGAAATGTTATTTTCCTCCACAAATTTACACTTTTAACTCAGCTGCATATGTAGAGCTTTCTACTGAGGCCACAATGCCATTTCTTACAAATTCTACCTTTGTATAAATCTACCATGTCTGTGATGGGCCATGCTACATGAGGGGAACAGCAGAGGCTAGGGCTTTGAAGCATCATTTTTGTTTATACTTCGCTATAAAAAAGATTGCAGCTTTTTGCAAAATAGGGGGGAAAACAGCAACTGTAGAAGGCAAATATGAAATGTTGACTTTTGTTTAAACCAGTTTTTATGGGGGGGGGGGAAGTGTATCTGCCCAATACATGCAATTTACCATATCGCTCCAAAATTTCTCACATGGCTATTACCAGCACACCCAATATATACACACATATACCTTTGTCTCACCTGTGCCTCCTCTACTTCTAACATTCCAAATCTCCAAACAGCTGCATCCTGGGCGGGTTTAAAGTCTGCTATCTTACAAATGTGCAGAGGCAGAAATAGGGGGCTAGATCCTCAGCTGGGGTAAATCAGCACAGCTCCATTGTACAAAATGAAGCGACACCTGTTTACATCAGTGGAGGATCCAGCTCAGGAGTTGTATATCATTAGAGAGGGAGGATAGTTTCCCATTGGGACATATAGCACTCATTCTGCCTCTGGAAGGTCCCAAGATAGCAGACCTTAAAATAAAAATGATTAGGTATAGAAAAGCGATTTGACAGGTTCACATGGCTCTCTTTTAGTCCTATACACTTATACTCTTTGGTCAGATCCTCAGCTGGTGCAAACTAGTGTAGCTCCATTGACATTATTCCACTTTACATCAGTTAAAGATCTAAAGTAAGGCTTTAGAGGAGTAGGGATACATAAAAATAGTTCCATTTTTTAAACTTCCCCCCATCCCCCCCAAATGTGTGTGGGCACACACAAAATACCAGATAGTGGGGAATGCGATAAACGTTTCTTCCAGAGCAGATGAGAAACATTTCAACTTTATTTTTTTGGGGTGGGGTGGGGGATCAAAATACATTGTTTCATCAACACTAAAAGCTTTCATGAAAACATATTGGTTTTGATGGGACTGTTTCTCATGTCCAGGGTGGAATTTCTGGAGAGAGAGGGAGACTTTTTCAATCCAACCATGGATGTTCTGACAAAATTCTGTTGTGCAAAAACTTTCAAAAGGTTTTGGTTTTGTTCCAATTTGGAAGAAAAACAAATGCTGAAACTTCAAAAAGTGTCACAAACAAAATGGTCACCCTCCAACCAGCTGTAGTTTTATTAGCACTTATTTCCTTTTTTGGAAAACTGTTGTGAGAAACTGTTGACTTTTTCAAAAATGTTCATTTTTTGCTAAATGCATCATTTTTTTGGTTTAAATTGAAAGCATGACTGAAACTTAAAGTTTACCAAAAAACGTGGTTTTCAGTGAATGGAACATTTTGATAACCATTTCAGTAATGATGCTTTAGATTAAAAAAAAATGAAAATAGGTTAAATTCAAACAATGCAAAATGGAAACAATTTTTAAATTTTTCATTAATTTTTTTGCCAGCTCTGCTTATGAATAATGTGGTAATCCCATGCCCACATTCCTATAACCTTATATCGCACCATGCTCCCTTCTCCTCTCCCTCCACACGCACATATCTTTTCTGATCTTTATGCATACCCAATGCCTCACATAATGGGACCCCAAACATAGTTGGGGCCTTTAGATGGAACTGGAATACAAATAAATAAAATATTAATATAATAATTGTGTGTTTGTGTTGCAACAGAATTTAGGTCTGACTGGTCATGGAATGTATTGGGCTTCTCTACATGCACATAGCTATCTATTAGCCATCCATCCTAAAGCTCTTTACACATTTTCTGGTTATACAGAATGTTATGTATCCTTAGCCATCCCTTTATATAGAGAGATGCATATGAGTCAGAAATTGAGTTAGATCATTATTATTATTTCTATTGTAGTAGCCCCTAGGGTCACTAATCAGGGGCTCACACTGTATGGATACAAATTTAAACTCTCAGCTCTGTCCCAGGACCCTTACAATCTGTATATAGTAGCCTGTATAAGAGTAGATGTGTTGAGAGCTTTAGAAGCCTATAGGATGTGAGCTGTTATAAAAATACCAGCTCAGCATATCATAGAGACACAGTGTTGCTCTAAGCATAGACCTCTGTCCTGTGGTTCAGAAAGCCTGGGTTCTAGTCCCACCTCTGTTGCTGACCTGTGGGGTGACCTTGGCTATGCCTCTCTTTACCTTTTATCTGTCTAGTCTAAACAGGGCATAGAGACGACTTAAAAAAAGGGATGAATTTTTTGTAAAAGTTGTTACGAAAGATGCATCCCTGTTTTTCTCCAAAAAGTGTCAAAATTCAAAGTTTTCCAGGCAGCTCTATTTGTAAACTCTTCTGGGCAGGGACTGTCTCTTACTGTGTCATTATCTGACAAAAAGACATTTTATCCGGAGCCATAAAATAAGAGGGGGCAGTCAACATTATTACCAGCCATGACCACACAGTTTATGGTCTAAAATCATAGACTCATAGACTCATAGACTTTAAGGTCAGAAGGGACCAATATGGTCATCTAGTCTGACCTCCCGCATGATGCAGGCCACAAAAGCTGACCCACCCACAACAGAATCTTCCAGCCTGCGACCCCTGCCCTATGCTGCGGAGGAAGGCGAAAAACCTCCAGGGCCTCTGCCAATCTACCCTGGAGGAAAATTCCTTCCCGACCCCAAATATGGCGATCAGCAGAACCCCGAGCATACAGGCAAGATTCTACAGCCGGACCCTCATTTTACCCGCGATGGCACGTTAATGCCTAATTGACTAAAATCACGTTATCCCTTCAAACCATTCCCTCCATAAACTTATCAAGCCTAATCTTGAAGCCAGAAAGGTCTTTCGCCCCCACCGTTTCCCTCGGAAGGCTGTTCCAAAATTTCACCCCTCTGACGGTTAGAAACCTTCTTCTAATTTCAAGCCTAAACTTCCCCACGGCCAGTTTATATCCATTCGTTCTCGTGTCCACATTACTACTGAGCTGAAATAATTCCTCTCCCTCCTTGGTATTAATCCCTTTGATATATTTAAAGAGAGCAATCATATCCCCCCTCAGCCTTCTTTTGGTTAGGCTAAACAAACCGAGCTCCTCGAGTCTCCTTTCATAGGAAAGGTTTTCCATTCCTCGGATCATCCTAGTGGCCCTTCTCTGTACCCGTTCCAGTTTGAGTTCGTCCTTTTTAAACATAGGAGACCAGAACTGCACACAGTACTCCAAATGAGGTCTCACCAGCGCCTTGTATAACGGAAGCAGCACCTCCCTGTCCCTACTAGAAATACCTCGCCTAACGCATCCCAAAATCGCATTAGCTTTTTTCACAGCCACGTCACATTGCCGACTCATAGTCATCCTGCGATCAACCAGGACTCCGAGGTCCTTCTCCTCCTCCGTCACTTCCAACCTATGCGTCCCTAACTTATAACTAAAATTTTTATTAGTCATCCCTAAATGCAAATCATTAAATGTACAGCAGAATTACCCAATATAAGCTGGATATTTTTATAACAAGTTAGAGCTTTTACACAGTCCAATGATTACTCAACTAATCAATGCCTAATCATCTGCCTTTTCCATTTCCATCTTTTCAGGGACCAATCTACTCCTTGCATTGGTTTCCAGTAGCAGCATTCACCTATGGTCTGCAGTCACATTCACTCAATCCAACTGCCTTACGAGATACATATGAGCAAATAAAAGTGAGATTATCATTTTCACATCTTGCCCCAGATGGAAAATAAAGTTGGCTGCAAGGCTGTTAAAGGATCACTCAAGATTATCTCCTACAGTATACTGTAGTGGTAACATATTCATCCTTTTGCTTTATACTTTCATCTTGTGTGTACAGATAATCTTGTAAGAGATATGAAAATGTAGCCAATATAATATTTACTGTGCCTGCATTCCTGCTTAGCCCTAGGACTTTCAAGAAAACGAGATGTGACATTTCATGATACATGTATTAATTTTAACTTGGAAAAGACAAAATGTTTTCAAACAAATAGGTAAATAAATACAAAATCGGCTTATGAATATTTTTTAGTTTTGATGGAAAGTCATATCATTCTGCGGAAGTCATGTTCTCCTTCCAGAGGTTTCACTGGCAATTGTTTGATGCATTATATTGTTCAGAGGAAAATATTTAGAGAAAATCAAAACTAATAAGCTGTAACCCCAGGTGTTGTCTTTGCAGCGGTCAAATCTTCTGCTGACAGAGATTTCATCATTCACTAGCCCTTGCTGAGGATTTCTGGGTTGATGACTTTTATATATACATTATTATGAGTCGCTACTTATGAAAAACCTGACAAGACTATTCCATTTTACCCCCATTCCAGGCAAACGGGTCAATTCTCAGCTGCCATACTTTGAAGAATTTCCTGTTTGGCAGTTTAGAAACTTCCAAGAGCAGGGAGTAGAAGCCAGAAAGAGCGATGTTGTCATTGGCCTGAACAAACCAAACCAACCCCCTCCCCCCCAAAAGGAAAAAATAAAAATAAACAACCCAAACAAAAGAAAACCAACAACAACAGACCATATTTTAAATATGAGCTTCTGTTTTACACATCCTGCAGCTAGACAGTGTTTTTGGAAAGAATCCATAGCAGCCCACTTTTTCCCCGCCATCTGTCAACAGTAGCTTTGCTTACTGCAAGAGCTTAGAGGCAATGCATGAAACCTAGCAAGAGTTAAACCATCCGTTTTAAGAATTAAGAGAGTGGGGAAATTCAAAGGGTGATCAGTCTTAAATGTTGTGAGTAAGAAAGGGAGGCAATAGCATGTTAAATTGGAAAGGGATCATCGGGCCTTTAGGCTAAACTCCCTGGCTTTTATCAAGTTGTGGGACAACCCTGACATTATTTAAAAGTGGATTTGGATGTGTTTATTTTACAGATGGACCAAAGAGTTTCTGGGGATAGATTAGATTTAGGCTAGGGTTCAGGATTTAGATGTGAGGACAAATCAGGACTGGAACTGGTCCTAACAAATTTTACAGCACTGAAATCTTGCAAGCTGTTCTCTGGTGATGTTGATCTTCAGTGCTGGAAGTTCCACAAGATCAGCTGATCTTGTGAGTTTTATGTTTTGGAAATCTCATAGGGCCTGATTAAGGAGCCTTTATCTATCTTGGCGAGCATTTACTCACACAAGTAGTCCTTTGACTACAATGGGGCTACTCACATGAATAAAGCTGAGTAAAGTCTCCAGCATCTGGTCCGTTCTCTTGTGATTTCTTGAGTCAAAACCTAGGCCATGCTGGTGCAGTCATGAGATTTTGGCTCTCTCCAAACCAGACTTGGGATATTAAATCTCTCCCCCTTCCTGGCTCCAAAGATATAGGTGCAAATTCAGATTGTGGGATTTCAATCTGAATTTGTATCTCTCAGGTGAACTTATAATTTCGATTGATAAAATGTGCTTTCATTAATTGAGAATGAAGGATATGTACCGGGCTGTACTATTAATAACTATATTGGGCCTTATTTCCACAGCATCAGCGACACAGCTGCTCAGCACCTCGGAAAAATCAGACTTGTTACCATTCCCTGTGCACTGTCAGTGTGCGTGGAACGTCACACAGCGGGGCTCCCTGGCCCTACATGGCTGGGGTCCTGACTGGGTTGGAGACCAGCTCAGTCCAGGTGCTGCTGCAGAAGTTGAGTTCAGCTGGGGCACTTGAGCAGATCCATCCTAGATTTAAAAATTGGGGGGGGGGGGGCAAAAGGGGTGGTATAGGGCTTGCCTGCTCTTGTGATTTTGGTGGCACAATATTTGGAATTTTTATTGAAAAGATGTGTGTAAAAAAAGAACCCAACATTCTACGTTTTAAAAAAAAATCTCATGATTTTTAAGCCAAGCTCATGATTGTGGGGGCCCGACTCATGATTTTTGAACACTAGGGAGTGATGATACGTCTAGCCGCAGGGCATTCGCAGTGCAGGGCTTCTGAAGCTGGAACTCACTTTCTCCCACTGGATCAACAGCCAGAATCTGTTGACCTTAGAGCACAATGCAAAGGAGATTTCTTTTCTCAAATATGTGTGTGTGTTTGTGTCTGTGTGTACGTGTGTGTGTGTGTGTGTGTGTGTGTAGACCGTGGTTTTTCTTTTTGTTATTTGGAAAAGAAGTAAATTGTATGTTTTTATTCCATTTGGTATGTGACTTTGCTAGAGCTGCAAGGCTGTGAATAAGAGCAGAATTTGGCTTTGTATATTGCATGTAGCCAATATGTCTTTTAAGTGGTATATAATGTGAGCACTGGAAATGGATCGGCACCTGTGGACATATTACAGACTTTGATGTGGTACCATATTTAGGATCTGTGCCAGTAACAGTCCTAATAAAATTTACAGATAAATTTACAGAACATTTGCCACAAGTTTTTAAACCACAATATTTTTCTTATATTTTTGTTTTGTTTTCAAAACGACCAAAAGAGCGTTTTCATTTTTAGATCAAAGTTATAAAACCTCAAGAAACCATCTGAAACTTATAAAACAAAATGGAAAGTTTATATTTAGATAATTAAAAATACCAAACTATTCTTTTTAATTGGGATTTTAAAAAACCACTCCCAGTCACATACCTTGTAAACTAAGTTTCATTGAACAGTGATTTTTTACATAGCTCAGTTAAAATAACTTTTGAAAAGAATGTTTTTTTATAATTGAAATACTGAGAAACTCCTGAATATTTGAACTGGGCAGCAACCAAGGCCTGATAGATAAATACACCTTTGCAAACAATAAATAAGTGATGATCTGTTACCGTAATATAAATGCTTACACCATCATAAACTATAAAAGCCATCATGACAGATTAGGAAAACACAGAAAAGGAGCATTCACCTTTGAATCCCAACAGCCAAAGGTGTCCCAAATACCTCCGATTTCTTGCCTCTAGGCATACATATCTATCTTTCCGGAGTAAATACTGCCTCTTGATACCAATTTCTCAAGCATTGGCAGAGCATAGATGATGAGCATAGTTCTTCTGGTAACAAACAATGAATTGTGTCCCAGAATCGGTGTAAGCTGGGAAATTAAACAGATGCTGCTGAATTGCATTAGCTCCCCATTCACTTCAGAACAAAGTCCAAAGTCCTGGTACTTAAGCCCTCTCAAGTCAGAGGTGAATTTGGTCTTTTGAGTCCAATTCTCACATTTACTCAGGTGCAAGTTAGGAGTAGCTCAATTGAAGTCAATGGAGTTATACCAGTGAAAACCAGTGAAAGTGAGAGAGGAATCAAACCCAAAGTCTCTAGGTTATATATGGAGATACACAGAGCCTGATTATCCTATCCCACTGTTTTTTCATAAGCGCAACTCCATTGACTTCAACTGCCTCAAACTTCAATGGATTTACACCAGAACCAGGGCCAGAATATTCGAAGCCAGAACATCCCACCAGTTTCCCTCAACATTTTCAAATATAAGACCTTCTGGCTGTAGCCAGTGGATAGTATTGTTCCCGCTGAACTTTGATGAAGGCAGGAGAGCACAGAAGAAGGCTGAATCGATGGATGTCTTTAGCTGTTCAACAAGGGGCTTTCCTAAGGAAGTACAGCCTCTTAGATGGAACTGAGTTGGATTGTCTCACACTGTATATTTGCATTGTGCTTTAATACTTAAAAATATAAGTCCCATGAACTGGCATCTTCCTTTCCCATGTCCCCTCCCCCGCATTCCTCCTCCCCCACAATCACAGTTTTCCTTCCCCTGACATACATTGTACAGAATGGCTGAGCTCTCAGAGATGATGGCAGATGACCATTTCAGTGTAAAGTACACAACAAGATTCACTGAGGAGTGGGGGATTGTGGGTGTGTGTCACATTTCTAAATTGCACCCTGAATGGTTGTTCTATGAAGTACACTGGTCAGAGTAGTCATGCCACCAGAATGAATGTTTGGTATAGCACCACATCACACAGAGCACCATTAAAGCCTGGAAAGCCACACGAGATGCCAATGGAGCTATGTTGATGTGCACTGGGTGAGGCTTTGGTCCACATGTCTTTGATCGTTACATACTGCTGTAGTATTTCCATGTAATCACAAGTTACCCTGCTGAGGGTTGCTTAGAACAGCTATAATTGGTGGATTTATCCAGATCAATAGAGAGTTTCTACATATTGATTAATATCCTGGGTATAAAATCATCAGCACTTACCTGGAGAGGAGAAGCAGTGACTGAATGAAAAGGTCAAATATTCTGATTTAATATAGAGGGGGGTCAGTGAATCTGAAAGAAATAGGATCAAATTACCTGAAAGTACACACAGACTATTGTTGTAATTTGCAAAAATGGAAGACACAGAAGTAGGTCATTCCTTCAAGTGAGTCTTCAAGCTTTCCTTATGCAGTGCAGTGAACTAACATTAACACAATTGTAAATGAACTGAAACTTAACCAATTGGGGCACAAAAGGAGGTACAGAGTTCTCCTCCAATTGCATGTTAGCTGTGTAATTTAGGAGGAGATGTTTCTAGACATGACTCTCCCTGTCTAATTTGCTCAAGAGTAATTAGCATTCTGGTCACTGGGATATGTAGCCATACACATTGAGAATATGAGGGAAGGTAGAGGAAGAAATGGAGCAATGCAGAGAAATTGAAAGGTCCAGTGAAATAGGCTAATTGTCTAATGAAAAATGTTCAGTTCCCCTATGTAACATGCATCAGATAGTCCAAGAGCCTTGAAGCCGAAGTAGCATTATGGGTCAGTCTTTACATAGGGACAGATTTTACTGCCTTTACCCTACAAATAGTCCTATTGCGTGAAATCATGACCCCATTGAAATCAATGGCTCCAGAATTTAACCAGTTGGAAAAATTGAAACTTCCATAGAGTCAGATACTACTTCAGCCAAATAGGGCTATCAGAATCTGGCCCATAAGGAATAGGGTAATAGTGAATAGACAATTGCACAATCTGTTGTCTTCAGTATCAGAGTCCTGTCTCCCAAGGAAGAGAAGCACTACAAGATCTTTTGCTGGTTCTACTTTAGTGTTGTAACACTAGTAGGCCACCTTCTGATCTCATGTGCACGCCTTTTACACCGTCTTCAAGTCTCTCACAGAATGTCTGCAGGGCACCTAGCACATTGGGGTCTTGACTATGGTTGGGGCCCCTAGGTGCTACTGCAATATCAATATCTAATCAAACAATCCAGACTGCCCCTGCAGAGAGTCAGTGAAGGCAGCAAATGCTGGGGAAGAATTGCACATAACTTGAAGCAGGTCCCAAAACACAGACAGCACCGAGTTGTTATCAGCAAGGTTTAAATGTATTTTCCTAGGAGCCTTGCTCTGAATCGCAGGCCCAAATGCTCCTGCACTAATCAATGTTTGCTATTCTGATGAAAGGTTGAGCCTATGACACTTCTAGAGCTGATTTGCTGCAAGAGCAGGGAATGGAAAATGGCTCTCCAGAAGTGTACCAACCTGAAGGAGATGACTGTATCCTGACGACTCCTATGGAGGGATTACGTTGTTACATATATCTGGGGACCTTCGGCACATTTTGGATTGCTCCCACTGAACTCAATGGGCTAGTTCTGATCTCAGTTACACAGAGGTACATCCACAGTAACAGCAGTGAAGCCAATGGCATTAGTTGGATTTACACAAGTATATCTGAGGCCAAAAGCTATTATGCCAGCGACTTCAACCAAAGGAGGATCAGAAGCTTTTTTGAATAATAATGATCTTGGTCTTAACATCCATGTTTTCCCCCTACATGTGGATTGCCCTTCCTAAACCAGTGTGGGAGGCCACTACTTTCTTCTGGTTTGAATCTCTCCTGCAGACCCCCTTCTGGATACAGGAAATTAGCCAGCGGGTCAGCTGCGGTTAGGTTGAAAAAGAAATGGAACTAGCATAACATGGACCATTCATCATCCACAGACACTGTGCTTGTATGACACCCCCCCCACACACACACACCTTAATTCTCTCATCTATTGTCAGATGTTTGTCTCTTATAACATACGGTTTTTTTCCTGGGCCCGGGGAGGGGATGGGGACTGTGTCTTCCAGTGTGTCTGAACATTTTGGGGGCTTCCAACAATATAAAAATAAATAAATAAGGGGAAAGAATTTTCAAGGCACAAAGGGCAATTACGTGCCAAACTCTCAATGGGAGGTAGATGGTTAATTTTGTCCTTTGTGCCTTGGAAAATTTCCTCCTAATAACAACAACTTGATTTTAATATTCCACTGGTGTTTCTGAAGCACAAGTAGAGGCAGCATGAGATGACCACATGAGGCTCAGAGGAGCTGAAAGGAGTCAATAGAATCCCATAGCCTGTGCAGAATTTAGAGCCTGCTTCTGATTTCACTTAAACCAGTTTTACACTAGTGTATTACCATTACCTTCTATTCATTTATTCCTGATTTACACCAGTGTGAATGAGGGGAGAATCAGGCCTTATGCTTTTCCCTAGAAATTACAGGGTCTGACAAAGGCCAGCCAAGGAGAGGTCAGAAGAAAGAACTTAGTTGCGGGGCCGGTGTAAATCAAAGAAAATTGGATTGTTAAAAGTACAAAGAAACTGATGTGTGCATGGAGGAGTGGCAGGAAAGAAAGCTAGTCACAAAACCACCCTTGAACTGGAGAAGGCTGCACACTGCTCTGCTGCTGTTAGTGCGTTAGCAAAAGGGTGCGAGGTGTCTTCCCCCAAAAGAATGCCTCCCGAGAGGGAAGAAAACAAGCAGAGTGTCAGTACCAGCTGGCAGCTTGAAAAAAACAGCGAGACAATTAAACAGCCCCGTCGGGAACACTGAATGTCTGCCCTGGCTTCCTCATCACCACTATTCGAGGCACTGTCAAAAGGACAATAAAAGGTGCTGTAAAGAGAAGACAAAGCTCAAGCGCTCGGAGCAGCAGTGGGGCTGGCAGTAGGACCACAGTTTTCAGACTTGGGTTCCTAAAGCTAGGTACCTACATTTGTATTTAGGCATTTAACTAAAGGGCTTGATTTGCAGACATGCTAACACAATGGAATCAACAGGAGCCCTATCATTTATTTAAGTTGTATGAGGATCAGGCCCTTCACTTTTTAATATTTTTCACCTGAATGAGTCTCAGAGACACGCTAAAGTGGATCTCTGCACCATCCGAGACGTCCTGCAAGAAATCTCTGTGCAACGGCAGACCCACAGACCTGGGACCCGTTCAATGTCAGTTTAGTGTCCACATCACTACGTTTTCCGAGTATCTTCAAGGCTCTGGGTCATATCCTCAGCTGGTGTAAATTGACATCCTTCCATTGAAGCCAATGGAGCTATACCAATTTACATGAGTTGAAATTTGGCCCTCTGAGATTGAGAAGGCAATGCCAAGAAAGGAACACACTTCAGGAACACAGTGCTGGATACTTAAACTCATCCTACTTTGCTTCTCACTAGTGTTCCCATTTCTCAAATATGCATTTTTAACACAGGTTAAATTATGGATTTATGGAGTTTTCACTGGTGATTTTTTAAGCTTCTTTCCCAATGGAGTGGAGGGGGAACAACATCGGGCTGGGTAAATGGCTCAAATGAGAATCCAAATGCACCCGAGCAGGTTGTGTACAAGTGAGCAGAAGCAAACCAGAACGTTGAGTCTGGGTTCAGAAGCGTAAGCTCACAGCATAGGTGGAGGACAGGAGAAGGTTATCGGGGGGGAACAACCAACCAAGAAGAGTCCCTGGCCAAGAGCCAAGACCCAGAGTTGAGGGAGAAGAAGACTGGATTTGAGTTCTCTGAAGATGTGATCAACAGCAGGATTTCCATCCAAATGGCAGCCCTCACCACTATAGAACCTGGGACAGATCTTCAGCTGGAATATATCACTAACAAATTCACACCAATGGAGGACCAGGCTAATTCACACCAATGGACTCACACCAGTATAGTCGAAGCCGTGGCCTGTTACTGATTTCACAGTGGTGTCAATCATAAATACTTCTCCTGATGTCTATAGAGTTACATCTGTGCAAAACCAGCGTGAGATCAGCATCAGGCCCCATGTCTGTAAGCGTTGGTACATGCAGGTAGCCAGATGGAAATGCACTACTTTGGGTACACATGACCAACGTTAAGAGGATTCAATAAATGTGTGAAAGAAACAACAGGCTGGATCTGAAATACAAAGTAGAGCATTTAGGAAAGGACATTTTAGCAAACCTATCAAAGATGCTGGGGATTTGAACAAGAGAAGAGCTTATTAATTGCATGGTTTGAGTATGAAAAGATACATAACCCAAGAACAAGATAGGCTGTGAGAAAATTGCCATTTAGGGCACACAAAGTACTATTTTTAATAGTTGTACAGCACCCTGGCACTACTGTGAGAATTGCCTCTGAAAAACCTAAGATAGAATTAAATTTTAAATGACCAGATCAGTATGTGGACACTGACTTGCTAAGGTTTGAGAAGACCCACAGAAGCAGATGGTTTTTGTTATCTCTAAAGCAGAAATCTTAGAGAAGGACAGATTCCTCTGAGCAATAACGGCAAGGAAGGAAATTGTATTTGAGGGCCAGAAGAACCTATTCTTTCCAGTTTTAGGCACAGTGATTAACATCAAAAGGAAACAATGGATACCCACTAAACAGGTGTTTCCTATATACTTAAAAGCTCCCCTTCTGTCCGTTTGGGATATTACAAAGTTCTCGTCTATTGTTTGGGCAATTCCAAGCATTATATTTATACCTACCATGTCAAAGACTGTGTTCTGGGTCCCAAAGCCCAGAGCACACGAAGAACTTTGTGTCCAGTGGGACACTGGAGACATCTTGCTCCAGATTTCTCAGGGGATGAAAGGCCAGTGGAAATATGGGCCTTGCTGCATTTCTCTAGTCAGAGCATGGCAAAGAGAAGCAAAGCTGAGGAAATTGGCTAATGTTATTGCAGAGCTATTGGCCATTATCTTTGAAAACTCGTGGCAATCGGGGGAGGTCCCGGACAATTGGAGAAAGGCTAATGTAGAGCCCATCTTTAAAAAAGGGAAGAAGGAGAACCTGGGAACTACAGATCGGTCAGCCTCACCTCAGTCCCTGGAAAAATCATGGAGCATGTCCTCAAGGAAACCATTTTGAAGCACTTGCAGGAGAGGAAGGTGATCAGGAACAGTCAACATGGATTCACCAAGGGCAAGTCATGCTTGAGCAACCTGATTGCCTTCTATGATGAGATAACTGGCTCTGTGGATATGGGGAAAGCGGTGGACATGAGATACTTTGACTTTAGCAAAGCTTTTGATACAGTCTCCCACAGTATTCTTGCCAGCAAGTTAAAGAAGTATGGATTGGATGAATGGACTATAAGAAAGCTGGCTAGATTGTTGAGCTCAACGGGTAGTGATCAACAGCTCAAAGTCTAGTTGGCAGATCAAACCGAGTGCCCCAGGGTTCGGTCCTGGGGCCCGTTTTTTTCAACATCTTTATTAATGATCTGGATGATGCGATGGATTGCACCCTCAGCAAGTTTGCAGATGAAACTAAATTGTGGGGCGAGGCAGATACGCTGGAGGGTAGGGATAGGGTCCAGAGGGACCTAGACAAATTGGAGGATTGGGCCAAAAGAAATCTGATGAGGTTCAACAAGGACAAGTGCAGAGTCCTGCACTTAGGATGGAAGAATCCCATGCACTGCTACAGGCTGGGGACCAACTGGCTAAGCAGCAGTTCTGCAGAAAAGGACCTAGGGGTTACCGTGGACGAGAAGCTGGATATGAATCAGCAGTGTGCCCTTGTTTCCAAGAAGGCTAACGGCATATTGGGCTGCATTAGTAGGAGCATTGCCAGCAGATCGAGGGCACTGGTGAGGCCCCATCTGGAATACTGCGTCCAGTTTTGGGCCCCCCACTACAAGAAGGATGTGCACAAATTAGAGCCAGTCCAGCGGAGGGCAACGAAAATGATCAGGCGGCTGGGGCACATGACTTACGAGGAGAGGCTGAGGGAACTGGGCTTGTTTAGTCTTCAGAAGAGAAGAGCGAGGGGGGATTTGATAGCTACTTTCAACTACCTGAAGGGGGGTTCCAAAGAGGATGGAGCTCGGCTGTTCTCAGTGGTGGCAGATGACAGAACAAGGAGTAATGGTCTCAAGTTGCAGTCGGGGAGGTCTAGGTTGGACATTAGGAAAAACTTTTTCACTAGGAGGGTGGTGAAGCACTGGAATGGGTTACCTGGGGGGTGGTGGAATCTCCATCCTTAGAGGTTTTTAAGGCCCTGGCTGGGATGATTTAGTTGGGGTTGGTCCTGCTTTGAGCAGGGGGTTGGACTAGATGAGCTCCTGAGGTCTCTTCCAACCCTAATCTTCTATGATTCTATGAACACTAGTTATAGCAGCCATTGCAGAAATTTCCTTTTCTAAGTTAAAATATTTCTCCATGCCAATAATCACTGGATGATCCATTACCCAGGATGACGTGACTCTTGGCAAAACAATTATGGTCTGATTATTCAGTCAAGCCTAACATGTGATTGGCCAACTATCTATAGGTGTTTTATAATGGAATGGAACATCCTGGTACCTATTGTTTTCCCTTTTAAACTGAAAGTAACAAACAATAGAAAAACCATTCGTGTTCTGGGATCCAGACTCAGCCAGGTACGTTTTGGGGAAGGCCCAATTAAATAGAGTTGGTCTAGAAGTGTCTACAGCCCAATGTGTTAAGTCACTCCTCTGTGCGTGCCCACGTGTGTGTGTGTTTATGTGCACATACTCGCCTCTCTCTAGTCTATCTAGGGTCCTACCAAATTCAGGGTCCATTATGGTCAATTTCACGGCCTTAGGATTTGAAAATTGGAAAATTTCACATTTTCAGATGTTTAAATCTGAAATTTCATGGTGTTGTAACTGGGGGGGGTCCCAACCCAAAAGGGGATGCGGGGGTCGCAAACCTGTTGTAAGGGGGTCATGGGATTGTCTCCCTCACTTCTGTGTTGCCTTCAGAGCTGGACTCCTAAGGCAGCAACCATGGAGCTTCCTGCAGCTTCAGGAGGTTCCCGGAAGTGGGTCTGAGCTCCCCCCGAGAGCGGCTGTGCAGGGGATGGACAAGTCCTATCCCTTCCCAGCCCAGCTCGAGCTAGGAGCCCTCTGGCTGGGGTGCTCCTAGCAGCAGGTGGAGATGGGATTTCATGGCAAAGGGCCTATTTCACAGTCTGTGATGCGTTTTTCACAGCAGTGAAATTGGTAGGGCCCTAATTATATCTGTCTGTCTATCTGAATACTTAGTTCTTATATAGTTCTTTTCATCCACAGAACTCAGAGGCCTTACCAAAGCGGGTCAGTATAGTTATCCTCATTTTACATATCAGGAAACTGAGGCCAGGGTCACACAAAAGGTCAGTGGCAAAGGTGGCATGAGGACCCACCAGACTCTTAGGCTCAATCCACAAGATCAAACTGCCTTCTGTTGTATGTACATATGTATGTACATTTCTATATATGTGTATTTATAGCAGTGTGTGTGGCTCATGGGCCCAGACCAGTGGGCGATAAAGAGGTAAATCACTTCCTGATGTCAGTGACAGTTTTGCTTGGGTAGACACTGGCCTTGATTCTGCATAATTTGAGATGGTTCCTTCCCCCTTTCCGAGCTATGTACTTCTTCATTTGAGAAATAATCTGTACTAATAGTATGAAAAGGAGAATCAATAGAAAGAGAAAGTTTAATAAAATACAAAACAATAAATGCATTTTCCATTGACTTTATGTAACCCTGCCCTTAGTCTATTACTCTTGCAAACTTGGCGAACTTTAAGAAATTAAAAACAAAGTCATCTGGCTCACCATTCAAAACCAAAAGGAAGTCTTTGAATTCTGTGTCTCTAGGTAGTCATATGACTCACATCACCTGAGCACTATCACAGTGGATTTTATGTTCACTTCCCTGTGAAATAGAAAGTTGTGACCCTAAGCCCCCCGCCCCCCGAATTCACACCCTACACACTATTGTAATAATCTTTGTACACAATATGCCTTGTGAGGTATCATTTGAAAACTAATAACTCACTGATCATTAATATTCTTGTGTGATGTATTTCGGTGGTGTGTGTTACGAGTTATGGATATTCTGAAATTATGACTAAAATGTGTTTAAACCAGGCATGTCAGGGAGAGTTGGTAAACAGGTCTGCCCTAGACAAAAGAATGTGTTTGCTTCTCTGACCAGCTAAGTCATCAGGCAAAGACAATGAAGGTCCATTTTTACATATTTGGTAAACACAGCTAACAAGTGTGGGAAGAGGCAGCATAGTGTCTACACCCAGCAAGAGAAAGAGGCTTGGTCTGGGTTTTACTTTTCAAAGGGTCTGTCTTCACTAGTGCGGCAGCGCTTTAACGTGGCTGTGTAGTTGCGGCACCAGCGACTCCCACGAAGGGAGTAGCTCCCAATGCTGGGAGTGCGGCTCCCACCACTGGTTCACTGTCTATGCTGCCACTTTACAGCGCTGAAACTTGCAGCGCTTAGACAAGGCCAAAGAATATGTTGCAAAGGTTTACTGGTCTATAAGGACCGAGTGGGTGGACTGAACCTCAAGTGATTAGCAATTGTATACAATATCACTGTATTATAAAAGTGTACAGAGTGACATCTTTTATGAAAGCCTGTGACACACGGGAGATTAATAACATTGTGAATTGTATGTATTAACGCTATGTAAGGAATTATAAATACTCATTAATATGATGTTTTACTGTCTGTGACTCAAACAAAAGGAGAAACAGGTCTCTCCCAGACAGGTCACAGTGACCTACCTGTCTCCAAAGAAAATTAAGCAAGGTGTGACCAAAAACAGTGGAAGCCCCATATACGTAGAAATCAGCAGGGGGATGGGAGGACCACAGTAAAGGAAGAACAGCATGAGGTCCTCCTGCCTCTTGAAGCAAGGTCAATGAACTTTGAGGGAGCAGCTTTTCAAAGGTTTACTGAACTATCAAGCGAGGGGCAGAGAACCCCTAAGTTATCCATCACAAGACAGGGTAGGGATAGGATACAGAGGGACCTAGACAAATTAGAGGATTGGGCCAAAAGAAATCTGATGAGGCTCAACAAGGACAAGTGCAGAGTCCTGCACTTAGGATGGAAGAATCCCATGCACTGCTACAGACTTGGGACCGAGTGACTAGGCAGCAGTTCTACAGAAAAGGACCGAGGGGTTACATTGGACGAGAAGCTGGATATGAGTCGACAGTGTGCCCTTGTTGCCAAGAAGGCTAACGGCATTTTGGGCTGTATAAGTAGGAGCATTGCCAGCAGACCGAGTGACATGATCATTCCCCGCTATTCGGCATTGGTGAGGCCTCATCTGGAGTACTGTGTCCAGTTTTGGGCCCCACACTACAAGAAGGATGTGGAAAAATTGGAAAGAGTCCAGCGGAGGGCAACAAAAATGATTAGGGGGCTGGAGCACATGACTTATGAGGAGAGGCTGAGGGAACTGGGATTATTTAGTGTGCAGAAGAGAAGAAAGAGGGGGGATTTGATAGCTGCTTTCAACTACCTGAAAGGGGGTTCCAAAGAGGCTGGATCTAGACTGTTCTCAGTGGTAGCAGATGACAGAACAAGGAGTAATGGTCTCAAGTCGCAGTGGGGGAGGTTTAGGTTGGATATCAGGAAAAACTTTTTCACTAGGAGGGTGGTGAAGCACTGGAATGGGTTACCTAGGGAGGTGGTGGAATCTCCTTCCTTAGAGGTTTTTAAGGTCAGGCTTGACAAAGCCCTGGCTGGGATGATTTAGTTGGGGATTGGTCCCGCTTTGAGCAGGGGGTTGGACTAGATGAGCTCCTGAGGTCCCTTCCAACCCTGATATTCTATGATTCTATGAAAAGGGAATAGAGTTCTTGCAAGCTGAGAAAGATGGGTCCTTCAACCAAGAAGGGGTTGAAAAGTCTCTAGACACTGAATATAGATGAGAAACCTGCTTAGGCAAAGATGTTTCACATAGGAAGACAAGGGAAACCAGCACCTTGTACTTCTGGGGAAGGTCTCGACTGAGGGAGTCAGTCATGGCTGGGAAGAGGAAAGAGTGGTGAAAGAATCCATCTTGAACCGAGCCTATACCTTGCTAGATTAAGTTGCAGATTTCTATATGCATGTTTTTACTTTTAGTTGCTTATAACCCTTTCCAACTTTATTCCTTTTACTCGGCATCACTTAACCTATGTTCTATGTCCATTTTATTGTTAATAAATTGGTTTTATTTCTATTATCAATCAACTCAATGCTGTGTTTAAATATCAGAGGGGTAGCCGTGTTAGTCTGTATTCACAAAAACAACGAGGAGTCCAGTGGCACCTTAAAGACTAACAGATTTATATGGGCATAAGCTTTCGTGGGTAAAAAAACCCCTACTTCTTCTGCATCTGAAGAAGTGGATTTTTTACCCACAAAAGCTTATGCGCAAATAAATCTGTTAGTCTTGAAGGTGCCACTGGACTCCTCGTTGTTTTTGTGTTTAAATAAATAAATAAATAATAAATTAATGGAGATATCCCATCTCCTAGAACTGGAAGGGACCCTGAAAGGTCATCGAGTCCAGCCCCCTGCCTTCACTAGCAGGACCAAGTACTGATTTTGCCCCAGATCCCTAAGTGGCCCCCTCAAGGATTGAACTCACAACCCTGGGTTTAGCAGGCCAATGCTCAAACCACTGAGCTACCCCAGTGAACTTAACAAGCTGGAATGTGCTTTTTTCTCTTTAAAGGAACAAACAAACCTTATTATTTCACTGAACTGTCCAGGAGAGGGCTGGACATTGCAGAGCACACGATTGTGGGAAAATTCAGGACTGGGAGTGTGCTGGGGTCACCTTGCTGGTTATAACCAAGGCTGGTGGAAGCCAGAGTGGGGCTGTAGACTGGCTGGGGGAAGGGGTGGAGGCGGGGGTCAGAGCTGCTGAACCAAAGCTGGCTGCAGAGTTCAGACACTCAGGGTGTGACATGCATGCTTGTTGGGCTGACTTTGAGCATCCCAGGATGGTAGCTACAGTAGCAAAGCACTGTGAGGCACTCAGGGCTACAGGGTAAGAGGTGACACAACCCCGTACTGGTCTGGATTGCAGCCTGAGTCCTGTGACAGAAGTATCAATGTCCCCCGCTCTTTTTTAAATACAGAGAGGAAACTGAGGCACAGGGAGCTTGAGTGATTTACCCAAGGTCACACAGGAAGTCTGTGGCTACGCTGAGAATTGGAGCAGGTATCTTCTGAGTACCAGTCCAATGCTCTATTGATTAGACCATACTTCATGCCAATGACTTCAATGGACTTTGGATTAGGCCCTAGGTAGGTCTTCACATATTCTCACAATTAAATATAAAGATCCAAAACTGGAATGCCTATTAATTACTATTGTTCTGTGAACAGCATAAGATGGGGAAAGCAAATCATCCTGAAGAAGAACAGGCTAGTAGATCAAATGTACTTTGGTCAGCTGACTGCACCAACCACGACTGAGGAAACCCAATTACTGCCACTTCAGGGCAGCTCTTGAGTTCCCATCTCTCCTCCTCAGAGGCTCACAGGTTAGAACATGCATTCCTCCTATCCTGCCTGCGAAGCCTAATAACGTCCACCTCTGCATTTCTGCTTTGTGGTTATAACATACTGCTCTGACCTGAGAAAACACAAAGGGGTCAATACGTATGTGTCAGCAAAGAGAAGGCTTTTAGTTATAGGCTTTTTTATAATGCTCCTAACCCTAGTATCTGAGCACTTCCAACTGCTAATGGATTTATCCTCGCAACATCCCACTCACTTTTGAGATGGGAAACTGAGGTGACAGTAAGTCTACATCAGAGTTGGGAAGAGAACCCAGATCTCCTCAGTCCCATACCAGCACCTTAAGCATGTGACCAACTTTCTCATGGAACTTTTCAACCTTTTCTATGACAGTTTTATACCCTAATCCTGTAAAGACTTGAGCATGAGCTTAACTTTAACGCAAGGGTCTCATTGAAAACAATGAGACTTCTCCCAGTGCTTAATGTTAAGCATGTGCATAAGTCTTTGTAGGACTGAAGCCTTGGTTTGGCCTGAGATCTCTTTGCTGTGTTGGGCTGAGCCACAACATGTGATGAGGGATGACTTGTTTACAGAGTCCTGATCATTAATAATCACGCTGGAAAATGTTTGCATATACATATGTACACACACAGTTTTGAAGTATGACACACTTATTGAATCATGCACGATACACCCTCAATGCTTAGCGGCCTGGAGTTTGTCAGCCTGTTGAGTCTGTCGAAACACACGTTGGTCTACTGAGGGAGCTGCCCCATGAGCAATTTCTCCAATGTCCCAATTTGGAAACGGAGCTGCACTCACTGTTTTAGAGGAAGTTCTGTGCAATTGAAAGCTGAAACTGCACCAATGCAGGTCAAATTAGATTTGGACATTTTGTGCATAGTCATTTGGAGAACTCTTCAAATGCGTGCCAGCATTCTACACGACATACAAGTAAGAGCCACAGACAACATCTATCCCTCACACTTTTTTGTTAGTTTTAATCAGACAAATCCCTGAAACACAGACAGATAGAATGTTGAATTTACACGAGGGAACATACAAGGAGGGAAGTGTTAGAGAGCGAGGTTGGAAACAAGGAGAGAAGAGTTAATTCTAACATAATCTCCCTTCTTCACATGAGCCACAGTCTGCTGATCTCGGTTAGTCCTGGGGAGAGAAGAAACTGAAACTAGCAGACAGCAGGTCATTTGGAGAAGAGAAATCAGTGAGTCAATTTGGAATCAATCCTTCACTCACTTCATTCCCCAGCTGCTTTTTAAGAGGTGATGAAGCTACAGACATGTCCCCGATTAGCCTTCTTTATTACAAACTATTTCAGGTTTTTTGACTTGTTTGAAAGGTTATGGAAATGTAAGAAAATCCAACATTCACTGAAGTCAATGGGCTTTGGATCCTTTGCCCTAGCACATAAGTCAGCAGTAGCAAATACAAACAGCTGGAAGGAAGAAGAAAGCAGCACCCTGGAGGAAAGCAAAACAAAATAATTAAACAAGTATGTGTATAACTAACCATAACTGTAAAACACAAACCTAAAAATGGCAACTGCTGAGGAGTTTGAAACAACTTTTGCCCTTTCCCCCACATTCACGGTCAGTTTACTAGACATTTTCATTAAACTGCCTTCATTAACCCATTGTTTTTCAACAAACACTTGACTTGGAGCCATCAGTGTACCTCATCCACCGGAAAGTTCTCTTTAGAATTGTCTTTGCTTCTGCATGTGAACCATCGGTGGCATTCAAGGGGTTGTGATTACTGCTGTAGCACCTGGAGAGCCCAGCCAAAGGGTCAGTACAAACACACAGTAGTAGACAATCCCTGACCCCAGCAGCTTACAGTCTCAATATACAACAAAGAAAAAAGGGCGAACGACAAATAGTATTATCATCCCCATTTTACAGATGGGGACCAGAAGTACAAAGAGATTTAGTGACTTGCTCAACACCACACAGTCTTGTAGCAAAGCCAAGAATTGAACCCATATTTTCTAAGTCATCGTCTACTGCCTTGACCAGAAGGCCATCCATCCTCTAAAGTGGCAGCCAGCTTTTCCTGAATGTTCAGTCTCGACATTGTAAAAAAAAAGTGAGAAGTAACAGAAACACGGGCTTTGAGCTTCCATCCAAAGATATAAAATGTTCTAAGCAGATGCTTAAAAGAGGGAATATGTTGCTAAAATAGAAAGATTCCCGTTACCAATGTAAAACGTGATCTCATTTAGAGAAACAATGAAAACGAATCCTGTTACTGTACATGATAAACCTGCTATTTGGCCATAGAATTATCTCAGCAATTTAGGAATGAGGAACCAGGGCAGGACATCAAGCAGTAAAGAGACAATGAGCCATACAGACAGAAATGTCTACTGAAGTATAAGCTCCAGTTATAACTTAGCAGTATTTGCTTGTTCATTTGGTCTCTTCTTATCTGTCACACTGAAAATGTAGCTACGGTACCCTGGATGATTTTTCAATTTTAAATGTTAACACCTCTATCACTGTAAGAAACATTAAATATTAGTGATGTAAAAGAAACCACCACATTCATTAAGAGCAGCGTGTGTTAAAAAGACAAACTACTCCAACGTAGAGGCCTGTGGCAAAATTTCTCGGCCAAGACTTTCAAAATAACTAGTGCCCACAAGTTTTGGTGCTCAACTTGAGACACCCTGAAAGGGGCTAATTTTCACAGGTTAGATGCTCAGCATATTCTGAAAAATAGGCCCCTCTAAGATGTCTCAAAGCTCAAAAATGGAAGCACCCAAAATCAGTCATTTTGAAAATATTGGCCCTTTCATTTAAGGGTTTGCAATGTTCCCCAAACCCATCAACTACTGGGCATTAGAGAAATTAATTTAACGGTCTCTAATTAATTCCTGCAGGCCAGTGCTTCACGCCAATATCATAAAAACACACCAGCAGCACTAAATTTTAAGCCCTCTCTTCCCATGAGCTGCACAGAACTAGTCTCACACTTTCATCTCTGCGGGGACAGTGGTAACAGATGAAGCCAATAGCAGGACTAAAAACAGAAAATGTGCATGCTGTTTTGCTACCCTTCCCCAAGCCTATGAGTAACTCAGGACTTCCTTTAATGTTACTTAAATAGTGAAGAATAATGAACGTGAATTTCAGTTTCCAGTTCTAAATCTGTCATAAGCCACCAATATTTATTCTGAAATGAAAATATTTAAATGATGATTTAAACCCATGGTTCAATTTACTCATTCTT
Source organism: Emys orbicularis (assembly GCF_028017835.1). NCBI lineage: Eukaryota > Metazoa > Chordata > Testudines > Emydidae > Emys > Emys orbicularis. Next base: position 133,242,199 of record NC_088688.1, on the reverse strand, counting down.
AAGTAATTAAAAAACAAGGTCCAAGACTTCTTAATTCACAGTGCAGATAGACACAGGGCTAGATCCTCAGCTGGTATAAAGATAGGTCAACTCATTGACTTCAATGGATTTATACCAGCTGAGGATCTGGTCCCCAGTGAGAAACAAATAGAGGTTGCTGGTTGTGATTCTGTCAGGGGTGGTATTATTATTTGGGTTGCAATAGCATCTTGGGACACCACTCAAGGATCAAGACCACACAGTCCATCCCCCAAAGAGCTCACAATCTAGGATATGCAAAAGTCATGACAGGTGGATGAGACAAAACAAATGGAGATTAGGATGAGGAAATGGTCAAATGAGCAAGTTAACACCCAATAAGCAGAGGTGTTGTGATGTAAGATGCTAATGGAATGATCTTACAAGGCTCAGTCCAACCCCCATTAAAACCAATGGCAAGACTTCCACTGAGTAGAAGCACCAGATTACCCCCCTCCCCCGAGAGAACAGATCAAAGACTTCTCAAAAGCCCATGACCTTTCCCTTTCCACACTGCCACCCTTACTAAATACTTTGACTCATTTTTTGTTCATGGCAGCAGCAGCAGCCTTAAAAACTTGCCACTTTGACTGTAGATAGGCAAGGGGCAGGGCCTGCACCAGAAACACCCCAGGGCCCTGCCCCTCCGTGCCAAGTGCACCAGGTGTGGGCAGGCAGCTCAGCAAGGCAGGATCCAAGTGTGGAGGGATCCAGGTGTGGGTTGAGAGGGTTCTGTGTGGGGCAGTCTGGGTGCGGGCGGCTCAGTGGGGAATCCGGGTACAGGGGGATCTGGATGCACAGGGGCTTGTAGAGGGGTTCGGGGTGCAATGGTAATGGGACTCTGCAGGGGGGTCCATTGAAGATGCTTGGGGCTCAGCAGGGGGGAGTCTGGATGTTGGGGGGATAGAGCTTGGCAGGGGGTCTGAGTGTGTGGGGGTCAGTGGGGGTCAAGATGCTGTGGGAGTGGAGCTCAGTGGGGTGGGAATCCAGGTGCAGCTGGTTGGGGCTCAGGAGGGTCTGGGTATGAGAGGGTCTGGATGCACAGGGGTTGGGTGGATAGGGAAGCAGCTCCCTGTACAGGGATCACTCTCCCAGCAGCTGAGGAGTGATGGGTGCAGGAAGTGTGAGGGAGGGAGTGGGGGAGAAATCTGGGGGTGGGTCTGACCCGGCCCCGGATGCCGTGCAGGGGAAGAAGTCGTCCTGTCCTCCCCAGCCCAGCCAGGACTAGCAGCTGAGTCCGGCTCAGGGTAGGAGCCACCAGCCGGGTCTTCCCCAGTCCTGCCCCCAGCCCCACAGTGATTTACCTCTGTGCCAGCTGCCCTGGGGACTCAAAACATACTGTTGGGGAGGGTCGTATGACTGCTCTTCCAGCTTCCCTTTGCTTCCCCATCAGAAAGTCATTTTTCTGTGGGGAAGCAAAGAAATCTGCAGTGGCTATAAATTCTGCACATGTGCAGTGGTGCAGAATTGCCCCAGAAGTACCCAATAGCTGCAAAATTCCCTTCCCTTCCTATGGAAAATACCTTGGATACTCCATATACTGAGGCTAGACAACTGCAAATAGTTAATTATCTAAGGCAACTGGTAAGTTTAGGGCCTCCATTGTATTTTTCCTAGCTACTGAAGCTGAATGCTGGGCATAGACTTTACTGCCAAGGCCAAGTGTTGTGCTGTGCCCTGACTGTGGCATCTTCTAGGTAACCTGGCCAGCTTCACTGCCATGGGCACTCATATTGGAGTGATGAATACTGCGCTATTGGCTGGAACTTGTTGACATGCTGAATTCTTCCAGACGTTCTCCTAACAGCCTGGTGCAAAAAGAGAACAAACAAGCAGGCTTGGATTATCCTAACAACGTATTTGCTGAGCAAGAGAGCACTCAAAAATGAGCCTGCTGGTCCTTTGCCTGCGTTCCCCACACTGAGCGCATGGTTAACAGAGTTTGTAGAGATGTTGGGAAATAGTATGAGTTTTTGGAACACAAACGATCATTGCTTCTGATTAAAACAATCCAGCTCCCAGTTTGGTACAGTTCTGGCCACATACTGTATTAAACATACATTCCTGCCTCTCCACTTACTCTCCCAGTTTCCTATCCGAAACCCATTATTTCACAAAGGTCATTTAGACACCTTCAGTGCAACAACATAACATTACCTCCAGTGTGGTTTTGAAATAATCTTCCTTCCTCTTTTTTTTTTTTTTTGGACAATTCTCGAGTTGACAGCGATTAAGGTTGCTCTCATTTTTGTCAGACATGCCACCTTCCGGGAGCATCTTGGAGCAGTGCTGTTACAGGAGATAGATTTAAGAAAAAGAAGAGGTAATGAATATGAAGTGTAAATGCCTTAGTGAAGTAATGGAGACATGTTCTAACAGCAAGTGAAATTTGACCTTCTGGCTGGAAACCTGATAGTGAACCAATTGGAGAACTTAAGAAAATTGGATCAGCCTCAATAGGCACAGAGTAAACACTGGAAGTGCAATACAGTCTTATTAAACATAATGCACATTTAATGCATAATTTTATTGCAACCAATTTCATGCTACTGCCTTAAATGAGTCTGAGTCTACTTCCACTGCAGCAGTCCACTACCATTAGTGCCTCTTAAAAGAATTGCAAGGCCAGTAAACTATCACTGGTCTTATCTCTTCCTTAGTCCATACTTTCTGCTTCATAAACTCTCCTAGCGCCCATGGCTTCCAGTGAGATCTTGTCTTTGTTCAGCACACGGCATCTGAAACACTAAACTGTTTTAGCAAGCCTTTCACAGATGGGAATGTTACAACATTTCCATTTTATGCTGGTGCAATAAAGCAGTGAACCTTTGCATCTGTAGATCACTTGTCTGAATACCGGCCCTACAATGGGAGTTCCTGGAATCTATAAAATCCGCCAAGTGCTGAGGGTTTCTCAAGCACAGCAGGCAAAACCCTATTTTTCTAAGTGACAGCTGTAGTATTTGCTCTCTGACAGGAACAAGGAATAAGGAAAACAAATGATGCCGAGTGCTAAGCAGGTGGGTAACTCCTCACAGATTGATATAGTATAGCTGGATTAGCACATGTGACACTGCAAGGAAGTGGTAGTTAATTGTAACCATCAAAGCATAGAAATTCAGAGCCAAAGCTTGCAAGCTCTGCAAACTTTCCCTGTTGTGCCTACATATTGAGACGATCTGAGCAGACCCAGGATTCTTATCTGGATCCAGATTTTGAAATCCCAAAGAGATAAGGGGGTTTGGCTTGGTCCCTTCCAGAGAGAGCATCTATTCCATTTGCAATGGAGTAACCCTCCCCAAATGTTCAACTCTGTGTGTTTGGAGCCGGATTTTGGTTTGAACACATCTCTAGATGCGATAGTGTTGCTTAATGGTATAAGGTTATTATTAACACCTGTATTACAGGAGTGCTTAGCAGCCCCCATTGGGACCCTGTTGTGGTAGGTGCTGCATGAATACACAAGTTGGGGTCTACACCTGAAAATCAGATCAACCTAGCTACATTGCTCAAGGCTGTGAAAAATTTTGCACCCTGCAAGACAGTTAGGTCGACCTAACCCCCACTGTAGACACGACTAGGTTAATGGAAGAATTCTTCTATCAGCTCAGCTAACTCTCAGAGAAGTGGATTACCTACATCGAAGGAAAAACTCCTTCCGTCAATGTAGGAAGCATCTTCACTACAGTACTACACTGTAGTAAAGTCAATCCCCATCCTGAAGAGTCTATAATCTTAAGGTGCAACACATGAATGAAGCAAACAGCAGGCTGGGAAACAACAGGATAATTCAGCACTGACCAGCCCCAAGCGTTCACAAATCATGAGTCCAGGTCCCTAAAAATCATGAGATTGGCTTAAAACAGGAGATTAGAAAAAAATACATGTTGGTTTCCTTTGATTCACCTTCTGCTTATTGAGCCTTTAGGAGTCACATGTTCAATTCTTTTTCTGTAACCACAAAGGCTAGAAACTTTTTTTTTAAAAGAAAGCTGGAATATATGACCAAAGGACCGGTGGCTTTTAGGGGGAAAAAACGTATGTTGTGAGGCCCATGACAAAAGTTGCCAACACTGAGGATTGTGAGTCAGGAGGACTAGAAAGACAGCTGTAGCCACAGTGCTTGTGACTTTGGGTCCACACTGGGAGGGTGGGATGAGTTAAGCCAGAAGTGAAGAGAGCACCCCATCCTCCCAGGTGCTGCAGACACCAAGTACTTGAACGATCTGGAGAAAGGGATAAACAGTGAGGTGGCAAAGTTTGCAGATGATACTAAACTGCTCAAGATAGTTAGGACCAAAGCAGACTGTGAAGAACTTCAAAAAGATCTCACAAAACTAAGTGATTGGGCAACAAAATGGCAAATGAAATTTAATGTGGATAAATGTAAAGTAATGCACATTGGGAACAATAACTCCAACTATACATACAATATGATAGGGGCTAATTTAGCTACAACTAATCAGAAAAGAGATCTTGGAGTAGTTGTGGCTAGTTCTCTGAAGACGTCCATGCAGTGTGCAGTGGCAGTCAAAAAAGCAAACAGGATGTTAGGAATCATTCAAAAAGGAATAGAGAATAAGATGGAGAATATCTTATTGTCCATATATAAATCCATGGTACGTCCACATCTTGAATAGTGCATACAGATGTGGTCTCCTCATCTCAAAAAAGATATACTGGCATTAGAAAAGGTTCAGAAAAGGGCAACTAAAATGATTAGGGGTCTGGAACGGGTCCCACATGAGGAGAGATTAAAGAGGCTAGGACTTTTCAGCCTGGAAAAGAGGAGACTAAGGGGGGATATGATAGAGGTATATAAAATCATGAGTGGTGTGGAGAAAGTGAATAAGGAAAAGTTATTTACTTGTTCCCATAATATAAGAACTAGGGGCTATCAAATGAAATTAATGGGCAGCAGGTTTAAAACAAATAAAAGGAAGTTCTTCACACAGCACACAGTAAACCTGTGGAACTCCTTGCCAGAGGAGGTTGTGAAGGCTAGGACTATAAGAGGGTTTAAAAGAGAACTAGATAAATTCATGGAGGTTAAGTCCATTAATGGCTATTAGCCAGGATGGGTAAGGAATGGTGTCCCTAGCCTCTGTTTGTCAGAGGGTGCAGATGGATGACAGGAGAGAGCTCACTTGATTATTACCTGTTAGGTTCACTCTCTCTAGGGCACCTGGCATTGGCCACTGTCGGTAGACAGGATACTGGGCTGGATTGACCTTTGGTCTGATCTAGTATGGTCATTGTTACATAGGTGCCAACTTTCCCCGGCACCGGTGGGTGCTTGCACCCCCCGCCCCCGCCCCGACTCCACCCTTGCCCTGCCCCTGCCCCGCCCCCATTCCAACCCCTTCTCCAAAGTCTCCGCCCCAACTCCGCCCCCTCCCTGCCCCTATTGGACCCCTTCCCCAAATCCCCACCCCGGCCCCGCCTCTTCCTCTAGCACGCCGCGTTCCCCCCTCCTCCCCCTCCCTCCCAGCCACGTGAAACAGCTGTTTCGTGGCGCAAGCGCTGGGAGGGAGAGGGGAGAAGCTGGACTCGGCTGTGCGCTCAGGGGAGGAGGCGGAGCAGAGGCGGAGGTGAGCTGGGGCGGGGTGGGTGGGGAGCTGCCGGTGGGTGCTGAGCACCCACCAATTTTTCCCCATGGGTGCTCCAGCCCCGGAGCAGCCATGGAATTGGTGCCTATGCATTCTTATGTTCTTAACACACTTAGAACGGGGAACCCCTAGGACTAAACACGCCACTGACTCATTGTCAGGAATAAGGCCCTCAGCAGCACCTGCTCAGGCTCCTGACAGCCTAATGGGCACAGCTGGGCTGCATCAGCTAGACCGCCTGACAAAACGTCCCTCCTGATTGCCTGAGGAAGCTAGCAGATTTGCTCTTAAGCCCAGCAGCAGCAGCAGTTTGCTGGCTGCTCAAAGCATTCACCCACAGCTGTGATAGTTCCTCCTTCTTCCAGTCCTGCCCCTGCAGCAGACCCAGGCTTCCCTCTGTCATAGACCCAGCCCCGCTCCTGCCTCGATACCCTCCAGATAACCCAGCTTTGAGCCTTGGCTCCTATTCCTGGAGGACTCCTGCTCCAACCACTAGGCACAACCACCCATGTCCTGGTCTCTGACACTCATTCTCTCTAAGACCTATTGTTGTTCCAAGTCAATTTCATTTGAAGTCACACCGTATTTGATCCAAGAGCTGTACAGCCATGGTAGACTTGAGCCATACTGTGCTGTGGTGAGCTACCATGCTTTTCAGCCTGCATGTTGCCCAGTCACATTGCTTAATGCACTCACCTGATACGGTGATGAGCCCGGTATAAGAATCTATGTAGAACAGAATGGAACAGGGCCAATGTGGGTGCCCTGGTCACAGCTCACCTGCAGGTGTACGCACTCAGACAGGTGATATTTGTAAGAGTTTATACCATTACTAAATGCCTAAATGACACAACGAAAACAGACAAGGTTAGAGCATAGGGTGTGTTCTAAGTGCATAGATGCATTTTCAGTATAGTTAGGGGTACAAATTATATTCCTAAACCTAGGTGATGGCTTTGCACATTTAAGGAATGATGAATTATTGAAAAGCATTCTGTATGTAATGCTTTTCTCTCCATTTCCTACAAATCAAATTACCAAGAGATGTATTTGATTGTGAGCATATTTAGAAAAATGCAAAAGCCATGCAATTTTCTTTTTTTATTATTTAAAAAAAGCAAGACAAATTCTTCAATCATCTTTTACTAAAAAAAAAAAAAAAAAATCTAACTACCAGCAGGGCAGCACTCATGAACAATAAGAAGCTAACATACATGACTGATGGAGGAGAAAAAAATTAGGAAATAAAATATTTCAGTGTCAGTCTTCCAAGGAGCTGTTAACAGTGAGGAAAAAGAAGTTAAAAATACTGCAAAGTAATGACACTATCGCTTTAAGTCAAACCAAAATGTTGAGGCCCACCCGCACTTGCAAAAAATGCACATGTGATTGCACAGTCACCTTTGTAAATGCCAATCTGTAGTTTTAGGAATCTAACTACCAATCTAAATATGCATTGCTTTGATTGGTACTCACAAACACAGCCATGCAATTCCACACACATTGATGCAAGCAAGACTCCACTTTTTGTTTGAGAACGTCTGTCCCTGGATATTAGTATAACCCATGTTTTGTATGGGCAGAGATTTTTAAGGCCAGAAAGGACAAGTAAACAGTAAAATGTTCAAAAGCGTTCAAGTGTTTTAGGAGCCTAAGTCCCATTTTTTGTAAGGCACTTAGGCCTGAAGTCTCACTGAAAGTCAATGGGACTTAACGCATAGTTGCTCTTCAAACGCAAGGTATACATTTCAGCTTGAGGAGACGTATCTTTGCTAGTTCCGACTGAGCTAAAGATAGAATGTAGCCTCAGCGGCATGAGTGATGGGACGGGTTAGCCATGCTGAGTACAAGCCCCTCCGACACGCTAAGTAAATACTCAGGCAGCTAGCCCCTCCCGCCACTCGCACTGCCACGGCTAAGCTTTATTTTAAGTGATCTAGCTCAATCAAAGCTAGCACAAGTATGTCTCCTCAAGCTGGAATTTACACCTTGAGCTCGAAGTGTAGACTTCCCTAAGCCTCCCAAATCACACAAGCTTTTGAAAATGTTATGCTAGAGATCAGACTAGGAGTAACACAGAACATAGACCTTCACCCATGAATTCTTGCTTCAACCCCTCTTTCTTTCCTTTTCCTTTCTTTTTAATGTTTGTTTGAAAAGAACAGAAAAGAACAAAAAGATGAAATATATAATAATTCTTATGATTTCAGACTCATTAGTTTGATGGTTTATTATGGGAGTTATGGTTGTGATTCCAAAGATTGAAGTTGAAAGACAACTTTTATTCCAAGTTATGGATTCTTCCCCCCTCTCACCCTCGCCCTAACTTCCCTCAAACTATCTTTTGGCCTGGAACTTCCCAAGCTTGGTCTAAGGCTAGAGTAGAATTATTATTTTTTAAATATCTGAAATTGATGGACAAACGGTGTAGGAGTGGGTTTTAAAATAACCAGTTTGCTCCTTCTGAAGAAGTTTCTGAACAAAGCATTTCTATGTGCACCTATAAATGAAATATGGTTTTGTTCTACCAACTTCCAACTTGTTTTCAGAAGAGATAACTTGTGCATTAAATTGGCTTGAAAAAAATTATCTTCCTAAAACAAAAAGGAGATTGAAGGACAAATGTCTTAATGATGGACCTTAAGTCAAGGCTCCACTCCATGAATTATAATGTTAATGAAGGACCAGATTCTGAGGACTTTACTCATGCAAAGGAGTACCTTTCTCCATCAATACCCCCATTGATTTCCATGGGACTGCACATGGAGTAAAGTACAACTCAGTACAAGGAAGAGTATCAGAATGTGCCCCTAACAGTCTGACCTAATTTTGATTGACTACAATCGAGTCCCACTGACTTTACTGGGATTTGGATCAGGCTCCTAACTGTCTGTCCATGACATGCTTGTAACTTTTGTGAGTGTGCATTTTAACATTCTGATCCTGTGATTGGCTGAACACTCTCAGTTCAGCTCTCTCCCACAAGTCATTGGGAGGGAAAAAACTCAGGACCTCACAGAGGTTGCTCAGCATCTCAAAGGATTGATAGGCCTTGTGAGTAACATACATTCCATTGGCAGAGATGACAGCAGGGTTGGAACTCTGGCCAGTCCCACACTGGGGAAATACATCATTGAAGTTACACAAAGCCAGTAGGGCTTGTAACTTTTATGGTTGTCACAGAGAATAAGAGACTCCTGTCTACAGAAACACACAACCATTTATAAACTATATATGAATGATACCTTAATATAAAGAATTAATAAATGGGCGATGTGGTGATGATAAATAATCAGATGCTACATAGTCTAATAGGTTGCTTATAATTATGAATTTTAACAATCTACTACATCTTCTAGAGCTGTGCTTATCCATTTATCACTCATGTGACCCATTATTGCTACTACGCTTGGAAGGATTGATTTTTTATTGGTAAACATTGATTTCACTGTACACTCGCAAACCGCCAAAAAAATATTTCCTTGATAATAATTGAAATTTAAAGACAGACAGACAAGTAAGTGCTGCTTAAGAAACTAGTAGCCTCAAAAGTCAAGTGATTTAGACCTCTGAATTAGGGTTGTTACAAATGGACTAGTGAATGAATAGTAAAAACAGGAATAGTTTATTGGTTTAAGGATATTTACTTTGTGTGTTTTGACATGTGACATTGACAATTTATATTCTAATGGTTTATAAAGTTTTAACTTTTCAAATCTCAATGTCTGTCATTAAATAATTATCTGATCCCCCCCCCCCCCAACTGTGCAAAAATCTAAATAAATAAAAATCTAAAAATGCTTAAAAATAAACTTTGCTTTTATCCCTCAAAATTATATATAAAAAATAAAAATTGAATTCTGCCATGCCTAATTATTATTAATCATTTGTATTATGTCAGTGCCTAGTCCTGGACCAGGCCCCCAGTTCACTAGGTGCTGTACAAAAACAGAACCAAAAGACATGTTTTACCATGCTTAGAAATAATTTTACACCAGAGCTTACTCACTCACAGGGCCGGCTCCAGGCACCAGCAAAGGAAGCAGGTGCTTGGGGCGGCCAATGGAAAGGGGCGGCTCTGTCCGGGTCTTTGGCGGCAATTCAGCGGCAGTAGAGCTGCCGCCGAAGTGCCGCCGATCGCGGCTTTATCTTTTTTTTTTTGCTTCACTGCTTGGGGCGGCAAAAAAGCTGGAGCCGGCCCTGCCCACTCAGATGTCCTAATTTACTTTTTCCTCTAAAACAACAAAAAAGCACTTCTACTTTTTAAAAGGTAACACACTAAAACAATTAAAAGGAAATACATTTCAGACAGCTTGTGGAACTCACAGCCACAGGATGTTAAAGAGGAAATGACTTTCAAAAGTGATGTAGATATGTATATAGCTAAGAATACTACAGCTAGACTGGTTAGGATAACATGATTAGGGCTGTCATTCCTCATGCTTTAGGGCATAAATTGATCCTTAGCTGGAGCTCAAGTGCTTTCCCTCCATGTTACAGTATTTTGCATGAAGGTGAAGGGGGAGAGTGGTAATAATTTAGCACTATAATGTCAGAGACACAATACCAGGCCAAAAGGATCTTGATCTTTTGTGATATGCCAAGACTCTGATCTTTCATTTCTAAAAAAAAATTGTCAGAAGCCATGAGTGCTTTCACACTTTTCTAATTTCTATTCCAATTTACTGTACACTCAATAAAAGAACAAAAATGTGCTTTAGCTGGGGGCAGATTTTCAGACCCCATTGTTCTAAGCCTCTGAAAATCAGGGTCCTTGATAAAAACAGTGATAAACCCTTAAGTCTAACTGCATTAGTAGGAGCTGCTATCACAGAGACGATTTAATAAAGATTTCAAATGTTCCTCCTGTGTCCTAAAGCCATTATTCACTGCAAAAGGGCTGTAAATCAAGGGAAGTCTCTGAGGGCTTTAGTTTGAAATATATATATTAGTTCTAAACCAATCAAGAAATTTCATACCAGAAACCAAATTTTCTTTGTCTTTAGTCATTTTAAACTATAAAAGTAGAACAACAAATGTCGCCTTTTAAACACCTGTACCATGCTGATAAACTCCTCCATCAAAAGTAAACAGCAGAGGATAGTGCTGATAAAGGCAGCATGCTTCAGTGGCTAGAGAACTAGATGAGAGAGCAGGAGAACTGGCTTCTATTCCCAGCTCTGTCTCGGACCTGCTGGGTGACCTCCGACAAATCACTTCACCTCTGTGTGCTTAGGTTTCTCCTCCTACCCTTTGCCTTGCTTATTCAGACTGTAAGATCTTCGAGGAGGAGACTGTCTCGCACAGTGCTTAGTGTAATGGGGCCCCAGTTTGGGTTGGAGAATCTCTAGACATTATTGTAATACATAAGAGCCTCACATGGAGTCAATGGAGCTCACGCCCACTGAGACTAGCTGAGAATGTGGCCCCAGCAATGCACCCTCAAAAACCATTTTGCTCTAATAGCAAAAAAATGGTCTCACTTATACTCACAAGAGCAGATTCAGATGTAAACCCAACACAATTTTCAACCTAACTGTGCTAGTTGTAACAGATATCACCCTTAACACAACCCTGTGCTGCAATACCCAAGAACGCTGACATGCTTGGGTTTGTCTCTCCTTGCTGTTAAGGGGTGTATGAATGTCTCTTAGGACGCTGCTTGGAATCACTGGCATGAGAGGAATATCCTCATGCCCTGTGCTGGAATGTTAAGGGTATCTGAGTGCAAGGGTTGTCATGAAGAATATGTATGTCTGGGCTGGGGGGCGGAAGATCAGTAACAAACATATCTGGGTATTTGTTCTTGCTCTAAATTAGCATTTAATGCATCTGGTCCCAGGCATAGGGCTGTTCATGTTTTAGAAACACACTCCCTGTAGTAGCTGGGACACGAGGCCAGCAAAATTGTATATCAAATTAGCATCCCCCAGCCAAAAAATACTAATGGGCTTTATCCCAGGAAAGTCACTTTGACTCACTGAGACCACGTCAGTTTGAGTCACACTGAAAATACTGTGGCAGTAAACTTGACCAGAGGACACTCAATCTGGGTTTGGTCTATATCCGATTTTTCAGCTGCTTTACAGAAGCGAAGATACAAAAGGAAATGCTGCAACTGTGAAATAAAAAAATACCCACAACCTGGACCCATTTCAAGAATCATACTAATATCTCTTAGTGGTCTTGGCAGGATAAGTTAATAAACCAGCAGTTTTATATCAAATGTCCCTTGACTGAGTCTCAGCAAATCTCAGCTTGTTCTCCTAACTGAAATTAATTTGATACTTCTAGCTTATTTCCTACTGGTCAATAATTACTTTTAGGAAACATTCTCCCCTTTCTCTTCTTCAGACATTATTGGCAGTCTCTCCTCAGGAGAAACGCAGGACCACCTAGTTCACAGGCTCTTTTCTCCTTGAGAACAGAGATCAGAGATGCCGCCATTATCAGGATAATACAGAAAGCTTTGCATGGTCTCTGAACGACTCTCCCATCTCTATAGAATGAGGTAGATATGAGGAAAGCTGATCTTCAGCTGATGTAAACCAGAGTAGGTCAAAGGAGCAACACTGATTTATACCACTTGAGCATTTGGCCCATTATGTCCAGTTTGGGGAGGTGAAACAAAATATGTGCCCATTTGACTGCTAGAGTTCAAGTCACTGTTTGCCTGTCTTGAGTAAGATAATTTGTCAGACACCAGCTGCTGTTAGTTCTTTCCTCATGGGCACACTTGTTATTATGTTACAGCGCGCGTGAAGAATGTTGAACGTCACTGAAGTGAAAATGATTACAACTGCATTTGCACAAATAATCCGTGGCCTTCTTTCTGGGAGAGCGCTTCGGTAAAGCAATAATCATCCTTGGGGGTAGGAGAAGCACCCTGGCAATACTGATGGGAAGCGACTTTGAGAACAGACAATGAGATTTAGCAGCAGATGGAAATGGTCCTCTCCCTCTCTCTCTGAAATTGTTACTCAGGAGGATTTCAAGGGTAGGTTTCTAGAGCGACACCATGTCCAATTACGTACAAGGCGGAATGAAAAGGCGTAGGGCCTGTCTTTCCAGTTCAGAAAAAAAAACGGTGGTGTCCTGCGAATAAGAAATGAACAGACTGACCTTTTCAGAGCTGCTGAAAGAGAAAACCAGATGTATTCCTCAAGAGTCACTATGACTGAAGGGTGATAAAGGCTTGCATTGTGCACTTGAATAAAAGGAAAGCTAACCAGAAAACAGCAGCTGATAATAGTCAGGCCAGGCTGTGCTATTGTCCAATGCACAAATGTTCAGCACTGGCTTAGACCACCACTGCTGGTATATACAGCACAGATGAAGTTTAAAAAAAAAAAGGCCCCTTTATTCCTCTCACCTACAGGAGTTTACATGAAACTGCTAACAGTTATACAACCAGATAGCTATGTCTAAAAAGGGGTAGTGGGGCTTGTTCTTTTCCCCCCTTCTTTGCTTCATTTCTAACAATGCTCTGTAAAAATCTGAATCTCAAACTCTACCCACCTGTCAGACGAATAGACAAAAATCAGCTTGTTTTCACGGTGTTCATATTTAAGGGGGAAGAGGGGCAGGATCAAGAAGAAGTGTCACCCCAGTAAAAAGGCTAGCGTGTAGTGTGTTGTAACCAGGGGTCTCCAAAGCTCAGACTGAATAGTGTGAGAGAATGATGGCCTTAAAGAGGAGCATAGGACTGGGGGCTCAGTGAGGGACATATAGACAAGATCACCCAACCTTCTACCAGGCAGAGTGTGCCTGTGGTACTGTCATAATGTACAGGGAGAGGAAAGGAAAGAGTGAAGTAGGGAAAATGAGGCAAAGAGTAACATCTACATGAAGGTAGAAGCTACCTTGCAAGATGGGATTCTCAGCCATCGCATATCTGCCAAAGAGCCTCTGCCATTTTTGAGCATTGTGTCACTGTTTTAAACCAAGATGAAGTCTAAGTGAGCAGATTCCGTCCATGGGAGCTGGTTATTTTTAGAGCAAGGCACGATAAGCTTCTGCCAGCATCAGTCCACAGCCAGCCACATCCATGCAAAAGTGTAAATCAGCCTCCGCGTTCAGAGCGGGTTGGAAAGCTTTGCCTTTTCTTTTTTAAAGTATGTAATGTGAAATAACTCTTCGTGGGTGTAATCAGTGTGCATGCATGTTTCACTGAATTGTACTGTCCTTCAGAGGTGCAAAGGAGTTACAAGACTTTTGTTTAATTTTTGTAAAGTATTCAGGTGAATTTATTGCTTGAGAGGACCTGATGAGAGAGCCCTAAAGGATGAACTCCTATATTTGTCTACAGAACAACTAGCTGGAGAGCCAGGGATAGGACATTAGACTAACAGTCAGATCACATGGCCCTTCTTCTCAGCTCTGCCTCTGAGCTACTGTGTGGTCACTTCACCTTTCTGTGCCTCTCTTTTGTTTCCCATTCAATTTCTGTCTTGTCTATTTCAATCGTCAGCTCTTTAGTGCGAGAGCTGCCTCTTGGAATGCGTTTGTACAGCGCCTAGCACAACGGAGTCTCATTTGAACCGGGGACCTCTCGGTGCTACTGTAATACAAACAAAGAAGGAGAATAGGTACAAGTCTTCTATCAATCTGCAAAACAAAGTAACAAAGGATAACAGGAGAATCACTAGAGAAGACTTAAAGATCTCCGCTAATCCACTAACTAGCAGGGGGAGGAGCAGTGCAAGCTTCCCCACATTGCCTTGCCATGTGCCTCATCCCTGACCTGGATGGATGACCTCTGGGAGAGAGGGGCTATTCTGTCTCCTGGCCCATTTAAACCCTTTGCTTCTCTGCCATGACTGCCAAGAAGGAGTCTAATTAGTGCCAACAGTGATGCTTTTATTCTTCTGACGTCCACTAGGACTGAGAACCCCGCAACTCATCTCACTCTGACCCCTCTGGACGTCTCCGAGCTTGCTGGACCTGCTTTGTTTTCTTCATGGCAATACAAATGAAAAGATTTTTAAAAGTGATTCGGGAAAATAATTTATTCTTGCCCTACATCAGGAGAATTAAACAGCATACGTGTGTACATTATATATAAAACGTACATATAAATTCATGAGGCTGAGGGAGCTGGCTGAATATCTTTCAAAAGGCTTGCTGCATCTTGCTCTATGAGTGGGTATTTCTTGGCTATTTCTAAGAGGCAGACATTAAAACCTGCAGCATAGTCATTTAGAATTTCAAAGGATTCTTCTTCAGGGGGTGGAATACAAAAGACACCACAGTTATTCACATAATACAAGGAAGGTTGGGGAAACAGCAGCAAGCCATTAGGTAAGACTGTGCAGCAAACCTTTCTGGAGAAGACAAGGATCTATTCACTCAGAGTAAAAAAGTGACTCTAGTTGTAGTTCATTTTTTATTTATTCCTCTGCTTGTTTATTTACCCTGGCTTAGGAAGAGCCTCAAGATGGGAGAGAGTATCTTAAATGTGCTTCGTAACTCACTGAAGAAAAGAGAAGACATTCCAAATACAGCAGATAGCATTCAGATATCTATACACACACACACACACACACACACACACACACACACACACACACACACACACACACACTTCTTTTGCTGTGAGCTTTGGGTGTCAATCAGCAGAGAGAACAAACAGCAAAATGAAAACCAGGAGCTCCTTCTATTGAAGTTTTATGATAATGTCTTCCAACATTTGCCTGTTTTATTTTTAATGTGCTAAAGTAAACGTATGGCTGGAGAGGCAAAAACATTAAAAAAAAAAAACCCGAGGCTCACATATGTAAAGCATTGTGTCCTTCGACATACAATTTCACGGCAGGCTTGCCATTTTCTCCCCTCTCCTCCCTGGTGCTGATGAATTACATGAGATGAATATCACAGATCTGCGTTTTGAAAACCGTGAGCTTAGGCAGCCACAACAACTGCAAAGCAGGCAACGTTGTCTGAACCTCTATTGTTTCTATTTCAGGAGCACATTGAGTGATTAGTTTGGGTAACAGTAACATCACATTACCTTCTACAGGCTGGAAATGTCTTTTAAAACTGAGGCAATGCTGAAGCCATGTGATACAATACTGTAGACAGAGCCAAGTGGAATACATCAAAGAGTGCCTTGATGCAGATGTTTCATGCAGAAGAAAATTAGGTCAGAGACCACTTCAATTTCAGCTTCTGCCAGGCTTGTTTGAGAGCTTCCAGTGAATTCCTAATGAATAGCTTCTAGGGCACTTTTCTCTCATTCAGGCACAAACTGCCACAGCTAGATGAGCTTTCCATTTGGAATCTTTTCTCATTATTTAAAAAAAACTGTTACATTGGGTTCAGAGATTCCAGAATCTTTCCCTATAACAATAGCAGCCCCCTTTTCCTCCCCCCCCCACAAAAAAACATGCAAGTTAAAAGAAAGAACAAAGAGAAATCAGGTAGTATAATCTATGGATATGCTGCAGAACAAAATCTTTTACCATTACTATGTGGGTACATAAACACTTGCTAAAGGTACTTCTCGAATGCAGAGCTTTTAGAATCTCAGGTGTTCAACCTTTGCAGAGAAACCTTAGAGACCCAAAGGTTTTGTCAATGCATGTAAGATTTTCTTTCTTTTTTTAACCCCAGCTTTTTCTTTAAAAGAACCTTAGGACAAAGCTCCTCTACCCAAAGATGTGGCATTGTTTTCTTTTCCATCACAGTCCCAGTCTCTCTCACAATTCCCCCCAACCTCCCCATCTGGAACATTTGTATTCTAATCCACCTTTTTGCTCTGCCTTAAACTCTCTGCTGACTTGTTGTTTAACATGGGTTCACACCAACACATTCTTCTTTGTGTTGTCAGAGTTCCCAGCCTGCTCCTGGAAGACAAGAATAAAATCCTACCAAATCTGGTAATGCCCTTAAGAAGGCTATGTGCACAGAGCTTTTTAAACCCACTGCATGTTTTAAAGGACTCCCCCCTGCATAACACAACCATGGGTGAAATTCCAGTTTTCCATGGAAGACGACAGTCCATTTCAGTCCTGCTTGACATAGTTGTTCATTATTGCTGCATTTTAGCCACCAGAACTTTTAATGAACCAAACTGTCAATTCAGAAATCTGCAGAGCTAGGTTTTCCCTAGCAAAAGAGCTTAAGTGTCACCACTGTACTGTGCAACAAAAAAGTACAGCTTTGCAAATTTATTAAATTGAGCCGTTTGAATCACACCCTCCAACGGTGGCCAATATAAGCTCAATATAGGGGCTTGTAATTCCAAGCAGGGTGCACAGCAGGGAGTACAAGTTGGTTACACCATAAATGTGAGCAGAAGCAATGCACAAGGACAAATAAGGCTAAGCCCTGGACTTAGTCCTCCTTACTAACAATAATAAGTGTCAAGGCCCTTGTGCAAAGAGATCCTCAAAAGCAAAAAAGGTAGGAGGGAAGGAAAGGTGATCTAATGGATAGAGCTCTGGACTAGGATTCAGGACTCCTGGGTTCATTCACTGCTCAGCCACAGACTGCCGGCATGACCTTGGGCAAGTCACTTAATCTACTTTATGTCTCAATTCCTCATTTGGACAATAGGGCTAGCACTCTTCTCCCTCGCATGGGTGTTGTGAGATCGACTCCATTAATGGCTGTGAGGTGCTCTGGTGAGGAGGGCTGTGTAAGTACTTGGATAGATGGTGAAGAACAGACGTGTTGGGTGACATGATCTTAAGTTCTCAGAATGCAAAAGTGTTTCTTCACTCCCCACTCTGGCTATCACCCAGACACTGGGCAGGAGTGAATGGATGTCTCGGCAGCAGTGCTCTCATTAATACAATATCAGCTCCCCTGTGATCATTTCCCCTTATGTTTGTGTGTACGATACTCTGCTCTTGTGTTGTGTGGGATCAAGTCAAATGTGTTGACTCAAAGTGTCACAGGAGACAGTCCTCCTTTTGTGGAGTCCAGAAAGTTACCTCAGCTTTAGAATGTCGAACTCTGGTTCACAGATCCATGCCAGAACACAGCAAACTCACGCTCGCAGGGTTTTAGGTGGAAACTAGGGCTGTCAAACGATTAAAAAAATTAATCGCAATTAATCGCATTGTTAAACAATAATAGAATTTATTTAAATTTTTGGATGTTTTCTACATTTTAAAATATATTGATTTCAATTACAACACAGAATACAAAGTGTACAGTGCTCACTTTATATTTATTTTTTATTACAAGTATTTGCACTGTAAAAAACAAAAGAAATAGTATTTTTCAATTCACCTCATACAAGTACTGTAGTGCAATCTCTTTATGATGAAAATTGAACTTACAAATGTAGTATTATGTACAAAAAAGAACTACACTGAAAAATAAAAAAATGTAAAACTTTAGAGCCTACAAGTCCACTCAGTCCTACTTCAGCTAATTGCTCAGACAACCAAATTTGGTTACAATTTACAGGAGATAATGTTGCCCACTTCTTGTTTACAATGTCTCCTGAAAGTGAGACCAGGCATTCTCATGGCACTGTTGTAGCCGGCGTCGCAAGATATTTACATGCCAGATGTGCTAAAGATTCATATGTCCCTTCATCTTCAACCACCATTTTATAGGACATGTCCATGCTAATGATGGGTCCTGCTCGATAACAATCCAAAGCAGTGCAGACCGACGCATGTTCATTTTCATCATCTGAGTCAAATGCCGCCAGCAGAAGGTTGATTTTCTTTTTTGATGGTTCGGGTTCTATAGTTTTTGCATCTGAGTGTTGCTCTTTTAAGACTTCTGAAAGCCTGCTCCACACCTCATCCCCCTCAGATTCTTAAACCTTGGGTCGAGTGCTGTAGCTATTTTTAGAAATCTCACATCGGTACCTTCTTTGTGTTTTGTCAACTCTGCTGTGAAAGTGTTCTAAAAACGAACATGTGCTGGGTCATAAGCTGAGACTGCTAAAACATGAAATATATGGCAGAATGCGGGTAAAACAGAGCAGGAGACATACAGTTCTCCCCCAAGGAGTTCAGTCACAAATTTAATTCATGCATTATTTTTTTAATGAGCGTCATCAGCATGGAAGTGTGTCCTCTGGAATGGTGGCCGAAGCATGAAGGGGCATACGAATATCTAGCATATCTGGCACATAAATATCTTGCAATGCTCGCTACAAAAGTGCCATACAAACACCTGTTCTCACTTTCAGGTGACATTGTAAATAAGAAGCAGGCAGCAGCATCTCCTGTAAATGTAAACAAACTTGTTTGTCTTAGCGATTGGCTGAACAAGAAGTAGGACTGAGTGGACTCGTGGGCTCTAAAGTTTTACACTGTTTTGTTTTTGAGTGCAGTTATTTCACAAAAAAAATCTACACTTGTAAATTGCACTTTCATGACAAAGAGATTGCACGACAGTACTTGTATGAGGTTAATTGAAAAATACTATTTCTTTTGTTTATCATTTTTACAGTGCAAATATTTGTAATAAAATAATATAAAGTGAGCTCTGTACGCTTTGTATTCTGTGTTGTAATAGAAATCAATATATTTGAAAATGTATGAGAACATCCAAAATATTTAATACATTTCAATTGGTATTCTATTGTTTAACTCAAAAAAATGTATCGCGATTAAAAAAATTAATTGTGATTAATCTACTGTTAATCGCGTGAGTTAACTGCAATTAATTGACAGCCCTAGTGGAAACCAGAGTGTAACATCACACACAGCAGAACAGTAATATTTTGCACTAGCACTGTTATTTTTCTTGTGTAGATCTCAAAGAGCCCTACAAAGATGGGTGAGCCCATTTTGTAGATGGTAGGACTGAGGCACAGAAAGATGAAAGCTGATCTTTCAAAGTTGTTCGACATCAGACAGCAGCTCAGCACCTCTGTACTTTAGGCAAACACCCTGGACAGAGTAGTGCAGCAGGCAGAGACCCTGGGAGCTAAAGGCAGTGCCTGGCAGGCTGCAGGGATCTGCAGGCTAAGGCCCTGAGGCAAGGGCAAAGAGGGAGCTGGAGCCATGTGGAAAGTGGCTAGACAGTGGACTGCAGTTTGCAACTGAAGGGCCTGGCTGGACAGTAGACTGCAAGAACATGGAGTGTGGCACAGCCGGAGGGCAGTGTCCTGAAGAGGACGCTGTGTTCTTTGGGACAACACTGGGCACTCAAAAATGGAAGTACCTAAAACTAACGGCCACGTGGGCCTGTGTGATGGGGTTCGACTCACCGCTGTGGCACCTTCTGCTGGCTGTCCTGGGAATTAGCTTAGTTCTCCAGTGCACCCTCATCTGGTGACGTCTCGCCACTGTCGCGTCTGCTTTAGGAAGCATGTTGTCCCAACTCCCTCCTCAAGCTCCAGGGAGTGACTCCCCTGCTCTGTTCTGCAGCCCTTCTTATATGGGCCAGCCTGGCCCTGATTGACTGCTCCTATAAGCCCTTCTGTGATTGGCTGCCTCTTATGCAGCATTCTGAGAGCTGCTTTTAACCCTTTTTCAGCCAGTGTGGGGCAGACGCCCCATCACAGCCTGACTTGCCCAAGGTCACTGAGTGAGTCAGTGACAGAGTCAAGAATAAAACCTTGGTCTCCCAAGCCCACATCCTAGATTCCATCCATTGTACCATAGCTGCCCCCAACGCACAGCCATTGATATGCAGGCACAGAACTTGCTTAAAGGGGCACATTATAAATTATGAAGTTCGTATTAGATTAGTCATTGCCTGTGCTGAATACCTTGGTGAGACCTTTTATTCACTTGCCAGCTGTTGCTAAGGCACATGGCACATTGATATTTTTTAATATTTTAAAGCTGTTTTCCTTCCAAAATAATCCAGTCAAGGGAATTGATTTTTAAAATAAATAATAAAAGCTCTGCTACATCTATAGCCTGTGTTATGCAGAGAGTCACAACGGTCTCTTCTTGGCCTTAGATCTGTGAATCTCTCTCTCGCTTTCTTTTCTGCACAAGAAAGGTGCTGGATTAACAACCCTGGGGGTTAGAATCCCCTATTTAGCAATAGCCCAGGAACAGCATCAGCAACGACAACATAAACGCCCTCGGCAGTGACCCTTTGCCCAGTTCTTGGGTAGTTTATTCTCCTAGCCCATTCAGCCATTGGTATCTTTACTGAGGCTATTAACATGGGTGCCAAATGCTGCCAAATGTGGCTTTTCCACCAGGACCTGGCTAGAGGCCTTCAAATTTATTTCACACAGACCACTGTGAATGCATAAAATCTTCATGATCAGAAGCTATTCCTAGTGACTGAGAGGCTTGATTTGGTGACTGAGAGGCTTCCACAAGTTATCAGGTCCCTCCAGTAACCCTGCTTCTCAAATTCTAACAATCCTCTACACAGCTGAGACAAATATTCCCCATGGAACCTGGGCACATGCCATTTCCACATGGGGGTCAAGCTTGAATCTTGGCCCAGGTGCACGTGAACCTTACAACTGAAACAAGACCAACATCAAGCAAACCTGAGCTGGAGCTGGAATAAAACAGGCCTTCTCCTACTGCTGCTGGCTCTACATTACAGCCAAAGTAGGCAGCGCCCCCGAATCCTTTGCACAGCACTATGAAGTCAAAAGGAGCTGGCACCTCTGAAATATCAACTCCCTGAATATCTAATCCCATTATTTTAACCCCATTACAATCTTCCCTCTTCTACACACATGCACAAAGCGATCACTCCATATCTGACCTCTCAGTCCTCATTCTCAAAGGAAACTTCCACAACACTTTCAAAAGATGAGTCTGGGAGCTTAAATTCATTATTCTGTTAGACACTAAAAATCATGGCCTGAAAAGAGATGCTGGATTTATGGTTTATTACAACAATCTGTAACCCACTAACCCCCTCTTTTTGTCATGTGACTTTAGAGGTGTTAACAGGCCACTCTACCTTGAATGGTCCCTTACAATATGTGCTAACTGCTTATACTGTTCCACCTGGCATTTAGCTGTGAGACTGGGAGCTCTTTTCCCAGATCTGAAGAAGACCACTGTGTGGCTCAAAAGCTTGTCTCTCTCACCAACAGAAGTTGGTCCAATAATAGCTATTATGCCACCCACCTTGTCTCCCACATTCAATATGTATATATTGTTTGCATGCACTATTCTGCATGACATTATAGTTTAATTAGGCAAAAGCATCCCAAATATTCCAACCACCACGGTTAAAACAGGGCACAAGAAGGGGAAGACACAAATCATCTATCCAAAACTACCACCAAGAGCTAAGCAGAATTAACCAATTCATCCACACAATCCAATGGAATTAGGAGTGTTTTTTTAAATAGCAACAGAGGGTCCTGTGGCACCTTTAAGACTAACAGAAGTATTGGGAGCATAAGCTTTCGTGGGTAAGAACCTCACTTCTTCAGATGCAAGTAATGTCCACGAAAGCTTATGCTCCCAATACTTCTGTTAGTCTTAAAGGTGCCACAGGACCCTCTGTTGCTTTTTACAGATTCAGACTAACACGGCTACCCCTCTGATACTTTTTTTAAATAGTTTCTTGTCTGAGAATCAATGCCTCATTAAATCTAAACTATATCACAGTGAGAGCACTAGTAAAGCTAAATAGAATAATTCTCTGTATTGCAGCAACTGCAGACATGATCGACAATAAGGCCTTCATTTATATAGGATGCTGTTATCAACACCTTCTGCTGTAATACTCTGAGGGACTGAAGAATGAGAAGCTCATAAGGGATACCAAGACAATGCCCACTGTCAGTGAGGGGTGTGAGGAACTGGGTACCGTTAACTTCAATTAACCGTCACAAGAGCTGTGCAACTTGTGTCCTATTGGTATGGCTTGGATGAGTGGAGGGAGTGTTAGCTAGTGGCTGGAATAGAGGATTAGGAGTCAGAAGACCTGGATTCCTTTCATGACTGCTGCTGCCTTGCTGTGTGGCTTAAGGCCCTATTATTCTCCTGGTTTCAAAAAGGTCAAAAGTTGTAAGAGTCAGTTCTCCCACAAACTGCACATGCTCATGAGCACTGACGTCCCCTTTCCCCAAAGAAGCAAGATAAATGCACCCAGAGGTGCCCAGAAACCCAGGATTGACAGAACAAAGAGCAAGGAAAATGCAAATCAGGGTGTGGCTATGTGATGGAGTGGCTGCCCTGCACTAGCAGAAAAGGGTTAAAAGCAGCCCTAGGGAGGCTGCACCGGAGGCAACCAATTATAAAGGGGCTGAGAGGAAAAGCCAATCATGGCCCAGCAGGCTCATAGAAGAAGGGCTGCAGTGCAGAGCAGAATTCAGTAGCTGACTGGAGCTCAAGGGCAGAAGACCAGGCTCCTAGGAGGAGGAAGGAGCGCCAGCACCTGGGACAGAGCAGTGTGAAGCAGGGACTGGAGGAGTAGAGAGAGTAGCTGGCTGGGGGCTGAGGCCCTGAGGTAAGGGCAGAAAAGGGTGCTGGAGCCACATGGTTCTCCTCCCCACACACACACTGGTTTGTCAGCTGCTGGGTTTGTGCCCTCGTTGGCCTTCTCTCTCTCCCATGGCATGTTCTGCACACCAGGACCACTGCTAGACATCTGGACACCCTCTGCACCCCTCCCCCCAAAGCTTTCCTTTTATTTGACTGGTTTCTCCAAATGCAAATGAACTGTTTCATCACCTTTGCCTTGGTGCTTCTGTTCTACCCATCTGCATAAGGACATATGCTGGGGGAAGAGCTTCGCTGTGCATTCAGTGCTCTGAGATACTTGGATGGAGGGCGTTAGAGAAATGCCAGATGTGATAGGGGGAACATACACACCACCAAGAGCATGCAAGTGACGCAGGCCATATTGCATCTTCCCTGCTCACAGGTAACTGCCCATTCATTAGGGATCATTTCTCTATAGCGAAGAGCCTATCTCACTTGCCTTTAATCGTGATTAAAAGGAATGACAGCCAAATGGCAACAGAGAAGTGCTTCGAAGTCCAGTCAAACACTTCAGGCAAGGGATGGAGCAGTGCCCATCACTGCTCTCCAGACAGGCCAGCCATCTCCACTCTACCGTATAGGAACTCTTATTCAGCCAGCCTACTCATTCCTGCACCATGGCAGGTGAGGGCTTTTCACAGGCACTGCCCCATTTCATAAAGACAAAGGCCAAAACCCATGGCAGGATTGAGGGAGAGCATGGAGACTCACCCAGCACATGAGGATCTATCCCACATGCTCAGGACCTCACTGATCTCCATATTTGGGGTCAGGACAGAATTTTCCTCCAGGTCAGATTGGCAGAGACCCTGGGGTTGGGGTTGTTTTTTTTTGCCTTGCTCTGCACCATCACTTGCAGGTTTAAATGAGTGTAAATGGTGGATTCTCTGTAACTCGAAGTCTAAATCATGATTTGAGGACTTCAGTAACTCAGCCAGAGGTGAGGGGTCTATTACAGGAGTGGGTGGGCGAGGTTCTGTGGCCTGCAATGTGCAGGAGGTCAGACTAGATGATCATGATGGTCCCTTCTCACCGTGAGGTCTATGAGTCTATATTTTCACAAGTCATTGGGCTTCCGCCATAGAAAAGTGATATTTCCACTCCTTCCAGAGCAAGCCAAATCCAGGGTCTCCGATCCCCTTATTTACTCTGAACTAATGATTACTCCCTTTTATCCCTGAAATCTCTTAATATATTGAGGTATAAGAAAAAAATCAAGCCACAGGATGTATATGTAAGCTGAATCTCAGACGCCAACAATTTCATTATATTGTCATTGCCAAGTACCCAAGGTCCAGCTCTAATGCAGATACACATTTCAAACCGCCTCGCTTAGTCAGCTGCTCCGAAGTCAAGACACACATTTCCTCCAAGCACTGCATGGTTGCTAAGTACTGTAAGTCACCAGTTGGCTTCTTGCCTTACTCTTAATCTTTCTACCATCCAAACCTGTGAGACTGGAGGCATATCAACTGCAGGCTCATAAACTAAAGCAGGTTTTTCCTTATCCTTCCTTTCAGTCATCTCCTTTTCGTTTCCTCCCCGCTGTGTTGTTATTGAAGACATGTCGAACAGCAATTTTTTTGTTTTGTGTTGGAAGCTTGAACAGAAATGATGACACAGTTTAATTGCATTTGGAGAAACCTGTCAAACAAAATGCCGAAGCATCCAAATGATTCCTTCTCCCACCGTATTCCAGAGACCACTGGGCTATGTGGGTAGCACAGAATGCTGAAGTACCCAGGAGTGCAGCAGTAACCCCAATGAATTGAAATTCAGATTATATTGATTTCTTGCTTTGCACTGAGCAGTAACAGGAGAGATTTAGAAGGTCAAAGCCAGTTGTCCTATATGCTACATGAACAGGCAGTGCACGAGAAACTCCCTGAGAGTGAGTCTATCATCAAGGGAAAAGAGAATGGGGCTGAACATTCAGCCTCAATCTCACAACAGAGATAGTAGTGTGTGTGTTCGTGTAGATATATAGATTTTAAAGGCGAAGAGGAGATGTGATTTTTAGCTAGGCGCATTCATTTTTCAGGGGCAAACCTACTGAATACATCTCATTTACTGATTCCAAGTTCTAGGGAGCCAATAGAGAAAGCAAGTGAGAGGAAGGATGGTCTTTGGGCTAAGGCACAAGGTTCAATTAGCAGCTCTGCTACAGACTTCCTGTGTGACCTTGGATAGATCACTTAATCTCTTTATGCCTCAACTCCCTGTCTGTAAAATGGGGATAATAGATTTTGCTTCCTACCTTTTGTCTGTCTTGTGTATGTAGACTATAAGCTCTTTTTGAGGCAGAGACTGCCTTTTCCTACGTGTATGTACAGTGCCTACCATAATGGGGCTCTGACCTGGGCTCAAGACACTACTGCAATAGAAATAAGAAACAAGATAGCAGCCATAAAGCTGTACTAAACGCCTCCCCTTGCTAATATACTAGTCCCCACTCTCCTCATATTAGGACTATTGTTTTAAATTAGTTTGGATACATTCATGTACGGATGATTTTAGACCAGGACAGCTTTCTTTTCTCCATTGGTCTAGCCAATTCTTGTCTGACTTCCCTCAAATTTTAGGTGCAACTGCAACCATGAATTACTGAAGTTTCACATACCTCAAGAATGCTAAATAATGCCTTGCACATTTGTTTCAACGTGTTCAACTCCTCCTCCACACCCGATTTCCACCGAGGTGTTTATAGACCGTGAGGTAGCCTGCAGCCAAGACCACATCTTGTTCCATGTCTTCTGTTGGCCTCTTTCCTTAACAGACTAGTGTGCAAGAGAGAACAATGGGGATGCATTGTTAGACTGGTTGTTGAAGGCAAGAAATGCGGACAAGCTGGGAGCTACAATCTCATGGAGAATTCATTAGCTGGATGCAAGCAATTGACTTCAAAAGCCTATGAATGGATAGACCACATCAGTAGCTGCTGATTGCTTATAACATCTGATGGGTCAACTGTTGCAGAATGAGCAACAACTATGAGCAACAGCAGCAAGTTCCCAATAGGCAAAAAATAAGCACTAGAGCTGGGGAAAGGTAAGACTCAAACCCTGAAGACACTAAAGTCATCTTTGATTCAAGTTCAGAACTTTATTTCTGAACCAGCAGTGATCCACAAGCCATTTTATTTAGAAGGTGCAAAAAAAGGGGGAAAAACAAGCTGACTATTCATGCTTTTGTGAAAATTTCTGCCTCTGAATACCCACAAACTTTTGTTCATGCTGTTTCGAGTTCAACCTAGGTTTTTGGGACAGGTCACCAGGGATACAACTACTGTTGTAATGTATGGAATAATAGCCACTCTTAAAATGACAATAACTGCAACTACAGACACAAAGGCCTGGTCTACACTAGGAGCTTATATCGAATTTAGCGCCGTTACATCGAATTAACCCTGCACCCGTCCACACCAGGAAGCTACTTAGTTCGAAATAGAGCTCTTTTAAATTCGACTTCTGTAATCCTCGAAAACGAGAGGAGTAGCGCTAAATTCGAAATGGCAATATCGAATTAGGCTAGGTGTGGATGGAAATCGACGGTAATAGCTCCGGGAGCTATCCCACAGTGCACCACTCTGTTGACGCTCTGGACAGCACTTCGAGCTCGGATGCTCTGACCAGCCACACAGGAAAAGCCCCGGGAAAATTTGAATTCCTTTTCCTGTCTGGCCAGTTTGAATCTCATTTTCTGTTTGGACAGCGTGGAGAGCTCAGCAGCACTAGCAACGATGCAGAGCTCTCCAGCAGAGTTGGCCGTGCAATCTAATAGAAAGAGGGCCCCAGCATGGACTGATCGGGAGGTGTTGGATCTCATCGCTGTCTGGGGCGATGAGTCCGTGCTTTCAGAGCTGCGCTCCAAAAGAAGGAATGCAAAGATCTATGAGAAGATCTCTAAAGCCATGGCAGAGAGAGGATACAGCCGGGATGCAACGCAGTGCCGCGTGAAAATCAAGGAGCTGAGACAAGGCTACCAAAAAACCAAAGAGGCAAACCGACGCTCCGGATCCCAGCCCCACACATCACGTTTCTACGAGGCACTGCATTCCATCCTAGGTGCGGCCGCCACCACTACCCCACCAGTGACCGTGGACTCCGAGGATGGGATATTGTCCACGACCGGTTCCTCCTCGGAAATGTTAGGTGACGGGGAAGATGAGGAAGGAGATGAGGAGGACGAGGCAGTCGACAGCGCTTGCACCGCTGATTTCAACGACAGCCAGGAGCTCTTCATCACCCTTACCGAGATCCCCTACCAACCGTCCACAGCCCTTACCCCGGACACCGAATCAGGGGAAGGATCAAGCAGTGAGTGCTTTAAACATCTAAACATTTCATTTTAACATAAGTGGAATATTTATATTGTTAAGAATGGGCTTTTCAGTCACTCAGTTAAACATAGAAACTTTTATTTATAACAAAACAGGAATAATAACGATTTCAGTAATTTGTTGTTCATGATTTATTTGGCTTAGTAAACTTTTTACTACTAACTATGTATAGAAAATCAAGTACTGTCCGGATATTCATGATTAGTCCACAACACGGCCCCTCCACTCTGTAGTCCGTTATGCTCAACTTAAAGGAAAAGGCGGTCAATGTGCCCGGGAATGGACAGACAGTCCTCCTGGGATAGCTCCGCATAGCTCTCCTGGAGGTACCGCTCCAGCATGCGCACGAGGTTCAACGGCAGGGCAATCTTGTTTGGTCCCCCGTGGTAGCACACGTTCCCACGCCATGAGTCCATGAGGTAGTCGGGGATCAGTGCGCGGCACAGCATGGCGGCATATGGCCCAGGCCTCTGCATGCATTCACGCAGCATCCTTCCCCTCTCGGTCTCCGAGATCCTCATGAGGGTTATGTCACACATGACGCCCTGCTTTAAATTAGGGAGGGGAATGTTAGTATTTGGACTGCTTTACAGCCACGCGGTGGAGGCGGCAGAGGGGCAGCATACAGGGATCTTTCCCGGGGACAGCCGCGAGGTGGTGGGACAGGGGCAGAGCTCATGCTTCCCTGATTGCTGCCAGCAGAGAGTGGCCTTGCATTCAGTGCGAAAGGAGCCCAGTGCTACTATTACATGTTTAAGCTGCCACAAGTCTACGGCTTACCATGTTTGCCCGCAGCAGAAGTAGAGGTGTCCTGCAACGCTTCTCTGATCGCAACTGCAGGACCCCAGACACATAAGGCGAGGGCCGAAAATTCGACCTTGTCCTGAGTGCGCATGTGAAAGGTGCAGTGCATGGTGTTGTTCACAGAGAAAGACTATGCTCTTTGTTAGCAACTTCATTTATCTGTCTCAGGAATTTACTCCCTTTTTCCCATTCCCACAGACACATCTGCGACTGTCTCCCAACCCAGCCTGGCATCACACTCCCAGAGGCTAGCGCAGATTAGAAGAAGGAAGAGAAAAACTCGTGAAGACATGTTTTATGAACTTATGGAGTGCTCACGAGAGCAGGCAGCCCAGACGACACAGTGGAGGGAGAACTTGTCACAAATGCACAGAGCAGTCATGGAACGGGAGGAGAGGTGGCGCCAGGAGGACCAGCAGGCTACTCAAACCCTGCTTGGACTAATGAGGGAGCAAACGGAGACGCTCCGGCGCCTAGTGGATGTTCTGCAAGACCGGAGGCAGGAGGACAGAGCACTGCTGCTGTCTATCTCTAACCGCCCTCCCCCGCCACCAAGTCCCACACCCCCCTCACCAAAAGTACAAAGAAGGAGGGGCGGCAAGGTCCGTTAAAACTGTCAGTCGGCCACTGCACACTGCTGCAGCAATGGAAGGCTCTCGTTCCAAAGTTTGAAAAGTCCTTTCCTACCCATCTCACACTAGCCCATGTGCAAGTTTCCTTCCCCCCCCCCCCTTTTCATGTGCGGTTCGTAATAAAACATCGGTTTCTGTTAAGTACTGTTTCCGAGAGTGTCTTTTGGAGGGGATTCTGTCTGAAGGGGGGGAAGGGGTTTGTTACTTGGACAGGACAGTCACCTGTAGCAGGCTACAGAGGCGGGGGCAGGTCCAGCATCAGGACACATACACAGCACAGTCACCAGTTACCCTGGTCAGTCTGGGAGGCGGTTTTCTTGTTCTGGGGTGCGAGGGGGATTGATCTGTGACTTTGTGTCGGGGGAGGGCAGTTAGAGATCCTATGCCGCGGTCCTTATCCTGGATCACAGAGCCACGCAGCAGGGGATCTGTTACCCTCCGCCCCCTGCCAGAAAGTCACTTGGCCGACACATACATCCAGTCCCGCCCAGGACTGCTGGCAGGCTGCGTTGAAACAACCAATGCAGCACTGCGGAGCCTGTCATTCCCGGACTTTAGAAGCATCATTTGCATCAAAACAGTAAGCCCGCCCCCCGCCACAGTCTGCGTCCCCGGTTTAAAACATTCCCGCGAAAACAGTAAAAAAGAGAACCTTGTTCATTAACAGAACAGAACAGATTTTATTTGTTGGGAAGGTGGGGAAGGGGGTATGTAACTTGGAAGGATAGTCAACAGTAACTGGGTAAAGAAACGGGGGCAGGTTCAGCATCTGTGTCCACAAAGTAAAAAGTCACTGGAGACCCTGTTCAGTCAGGAACCTGGCTTTCAAAGCCTCCCTGATGCACAGTGCGTCCCGCTGTGATCTTCTAATCGCCCTGCTGTCTGGCTGGACGTAATCAGAAGCCAGGCTATTTGCCTCAACCTCCCACCCCGACATATAGGTCTCCCCCTTGCTCTCACACAAATTGTGGAGCACACAGCAAGCAGCTATCACAATGGGGATATTGGTCTCGCTGAGATCACAGCGAGTGAGTAGGCTTCTCCATCTGCCCTTGAGACGGCCAAAAGCACACTCCACCACCATTCTGCACTTGCTGAGCCGGTAGTTGAATAGTTCTTTCCCTGAGTCCAGTGCGCCAGTGTAGGGCTTCATGAGCCAGGGCATTAGCGGGTATGCAGGGTCCCCGAGGATGACTGTAGGCATCTCCACATCCCCAACAGTTACTTTGTGGTCCGGGAAGTAAATACCTTCCTGCAGCCGTCTACACAGACCAGAGTTCCTGAACACCCTAGCGTCATGAACCTTGCCCGGCCATCCAACGTAGATATTGGTAAAACGTCCCCGATGGTCCACCAGTGCTTGCAGCACCATGGAAAAGTAGCCCTTCCGGTTGATGTACTGGCTGGCCTGGTGGTCCGGTCCCAGGATAGGGATGTGAGTCCCATCTATAGCCCCACCGCAGTTTGGGAATCCCATCTCGGCAAAGCCATCTCTGATGAGCTCCACGTTTCCCAGGGTCACTACCTTAGATAGCAGTAGCTTGACGATTGCCCTGGCTACTTGCATAACAGCAACCCCCACGGTAGACTTGCCCACGCCAAACTGGTTAGCGACGGACCGGTAGCTGTCTGGCGTTGCGAGCTTCCAGAGGGCTATGGCCACTCGCTTCTGGACAGTCAGGGCTGCCCGCATCCGGGTGTCCTTTCGCTTCAGGGCAGGGGACAGCAACTCACACAGTTCGAGGAAAGTCCCCTTCCGCATGCGAAAGTTGCGCAGCCACTGGGATTCATCCCAGACCTGCAGCACTATGCGGTCCCACCATTCCGTGCTGGTTTCACGGGCCCAGAATCGCCGTTCAACAGTATCAACAAGACCCAGTGACAGCAAGATGTCCTGGGCGCTGGGTCTCATGTTCTCAGAGAGGTCGGAGCTAGTGTCCGACTTCATGCCGTCACGGTAGTGCCGTAGCCTCCTCTCATGATTGATCTGCAGCTGCCTCTGGTACAGGTGGAGGAGAAGCTGCGAGGCGTTGAGAACTGCCACAACTGCAGCGATGGTCGCAGCGGGATCCATGCTCGCACTGCTGTGGCGTCCGCGCTGTCAGTAATCAGAAAAGCGCGCGAAATTATTTCCCGCCGGCGCTTTCAGGGAGGGAGGGAGGGAGGGAGGGCTTGAGTGACGGACGGATGACGACAGGCGCCCAAAAGCACCCTCGACACATTTTTTTACCCAGAAGGCATTTGGGGCTCGACCCAGAATTCCAAAGGGCAGGGGGGACTGCGGGAACTGTGGGATAGCTGCCCACAGTGCACCGCTTCCAATGTCGACGCTTGCCCCGTTAGTGTGGACTCACAAAGTCTCACAAAGTCGAATTACTGTCCTTAGTGTGGACACACACGTTCGACTTAGTAATATCGATTCCACATAGTCGAATTAACTAAAATCGAAGTACTCTCGTAGTGTAGACAAGGCCAAAGAGGCTCCCATGCGGTTTGAGTTCCAGCTTTGTCTCTGCTGTTTACCAGGGACCAAACCCAGTCTGGCTTGAGAATATACTGCAGTGAACATATCATTACAGTCACTAGTTCCAGCAAATCCATGCAAACCCTGTTTGAACTTGTGCAAATCCCTCAAAACCCAGACTCAGTTTATAAGATCTCACTGGGATTTGCCCTTTCGAACTCAAAGCTTCTTTAACCTTAGAATCCTTTTGTATTACAGGCCTGTGTCTCCCTGCAATCTGGTTTTGAAGCAGATCTGGAAGGGAATTGCACAGTTCTAGTAGAGGAAATAAAATCAGAAGAGAGATTTTCAACACCTGTAGTCTCTTCATCCCATGTGAAGAGGTTCTGCTGTAGCCCCTAGTTATGTGGGAGACATAGTGACTGTCTGCTTTTTTTCCCTCTGGCACAATCTTGTGGGCTGAGAATTGTTCAGAGTGTGTAAGGAACCAATGTCACAAATGAACACTCACATCATAATTATCAGGCAACCCATACAAATATGGAACAACTGCCTTCCAATATTGCAATGAAATTTAACTACAATCCAGGCACAGAATATACTTACCTATCCTTTATAATGATGGAAAAACTTGATGTCATTTTACTTGTGCATCCAGATAAATTACTCCTCCTCGGTATGTAAATTGTTGCATGGTTGCAGTACAACACTGAGAGAATTGAAGACCTATCACTTCAAAAGACATTGGAGTTGACACTTGTGAAGTACCATATCATCATCTGAGCTGGGACTTCTCTACAAAAGGCGATGGAATCCAATGTCAGCTAGCGATTTATTAAAGGGATGCTTAGCAAGATCCTATAATAGAGAATGATTAAATGCGTCATCCATTCATTCCCTGTGAGATGAGGTGGAAAGGCTGCCTCGCAGCATAGCTTGTTCCTGCTCTCCCTAGACTCTGATTTGATTATAGACGAATAAACATAACTTGCCCTGTACATGGTGATCTAAGCAACCTCAGCCTGAAGAACCAAAATAAAAAGCTACTGCAAAGATCCTGGAAGGACTGGTAGGAGTTGAACCCAGGCCTACAAGGTAGCCAACAGCTCCACACTGCCCCCTGGCAGCAGTTGTAACCTGGATGCTCCCTGTGACCCCTGTGATTGCACCCCTCCAGAAGTTTTTCCTCAAGTGCTCTGAGAGAGTTGTCTTAGTGATCCTTGATTGGCTCCTTGATCCTATATAAGCCCATGGGGTGTACCAGGAAGTGTCCAGGCAATGATGTGGATCCCTAGCTTGCTGCCATGATTGCCCTGTTTCTAATACCCAGTATTGGCCTCAGGTCTGACTTGGATTCTGACTCCTCATCAACCTGCAGAACCTCAGTGCAGACCTTAATACCTGGTGTTGACCCTCGGCCTGATCCCTGACTGTCTCCAGCTCTGCCCTTCCGCTTGACTCTTTACCCCGATACTGTTTCTGACCCCTGGCTTCAGTTCCTGACCCTAGTCTGGCCTATCTTTGCTCAGGATCCTGACAGACACCAATTAAACATTTAAAAGACAAGGGTTCATGTCACAGCTGTATTCTGCAAACATGCTTAGAAGGAATCAGTTATACTTTTCAATTTTTTTTTTTAAATGAATTTTTCCAAAGGGGCTTCCTCTCTTTTTTTCTTTTCCTTGATCTCTCTTGTGCCTTAAACAGCAGATAATTTTCCTCCTCAAGTCTCTCTCCTCTCTTGACTTCTGCAACAAAATGTTCTCATGATTCTCCTCATACCTTGCCTAATGGCTCCTTCAGCATTTCATTTAACATTTCCTCATCTTCTCCTCTTTTGCAATCTGTTTGTAGCTCACAGCATTATGCCGGTAGTTCCTCTCTCTCAATTGTGTAATCAGTTCCCATAGGTTTGACTTCTTCCTTACATCAATGATTCTCACAGCCTATATCCTCATCCTTGGCAATCTCCCATATTTTAAACCACAGCTTCTATGTGGATCATTCCCAAATCACTCTCTGAACCATACTCTGACCTGTCTTCTGTCCAACTTCAAATCTCTAAGTGTCTCAGACATCTTCTAGATGTTTTGCCACCATTTCAAATTCATTCTCTCCATAACCACCATTCACTATTCCTTGACTTGTATTTCCAGCTCACCAGAATTATCCATTTGACAGCACTGTGGCTTCTTTTAGAACCGAATTACTTTCTCATTGATACATATTTTATATCCAAAAGAAATACATATAAATCACTCTATACTGTCCATAGAAATTCCCAGCATCACAACAATTTGTCTCCCTATAGTGCCCTAGAAGGGAGCTACCGTAGGACAATCCCAAATCATATATAGCATCATTGTCTTCCCACCAACTCCTACATCCTTCATCTGTCATAAAATCCATTGGGAGCAAGCCTGTAGGTGACCAGCACCATGGGTGAAAAAATCTGTGCTGTGCTGCTTAGAGCTACTGCTCAGAACTTGCAGCCAAGTGTGCGTGTGCGTGGGGGGGGGGGGGGGGCGGGGGTGGAGGAGGGGGCACAGGGGGTTAAAATGGATTTAAGCCATCTTTGTGCCCACTTGAACCTAGTCTGCTCTGGGAAGGGGTCAGAGCACCTTCAGTGTGATTTAGATAGTCTTGGGGGCCTGTGTAAATTATGGTAGCTTTCCCAACATGCACTGCAGGCTGCACAGAATCTCTGCAGTGCTGTGTGATGCCAACCCAGTCCTGCTACTCTCCCCTTCTGCCCCCAGCCCCAGCCCCTCTGCCAGGGTTTGCATGGAGTCCTCAAGAAGGAATTTTCCTCCAGCTCAATCCAGGGCTCTTAGAGCCTCTATGTTGCTCCATCCCTTTTACCTGCCATATTTGTACTGAACTATTTGATCAGTTGGTTCATGGAACATCTGTCTGTCCTGTGACAAAATATAGCCAAGCCTCCTCTTCATCCTAGGATAATGAGGACAATGATTTGGTCCTTCTCTTGTGCTAACTTTAGGCCAATATCCAGGTCTCACTGTCTATTCAAAAAAACATATTTCTCCAAGGCCAAAAGACAAGGCACATGCAAAGCTCCAGAGACCAGCCCATTCTAGTAGTAAGGGAGGAAGGTGGAGAGTGAATTTTCCACAAAGCAGCTAAATAGCATTCCTGTGCCATAGCTGAAATAAAGTTCTGTAATTGGGTCTGCAGTAAATGAAATTCCTGCAGGAGACTTTCAAAAGATTTAATTTTACTGCTTACTGAAATATCAGCATGACAGTGAATACTGTATGCCCACCACTCGGGCCAAAAGAAGGGAAGTTTGCCAATCCACAGACCAGGATTCATCCGAAGAGGGGCCTGCTGAAACCAGAATGGGTCAAATTCATCCCTGTTGTAATTCTAAGTTATATAAAATCACCACCACCCTCTACAAATAGACAGTGTGCAGCAGGTTTGAAACGTGTCCCATCGCAATAGCAAGTGATGTTTCATGGACTATCCGATGAGGCTGTTAAGTCCAAACCCAGCAGCATGTATTGGGCCCCAACGTGTTTGCATTGCCTGGGTATTATGCCGAATGCAAGCAGGGAGGGGAAGGCATAAAACACCACTACACATTTTCTGAGATTGTCCTAAAGTAGCATCCTCCTGGAATGCATTATTGCAACACCATAGACGTTGATTTAATCAAACACAATTTTTTACATGTCTATCAACTGTGATATCTCAGCATAAACAAATCTACATAAAGTAAATATTAAAGCCTGATTCGCTGCTGCTCTCACCCTCATTCATTTATGCCTGTGCAAAGTGGATGCAAGGAACTCTACCATACCTGAATGGCAGTGTTTTCTACCTGCTTTTCAGAGGGGTAAATGATGACATGGTACCAAATAATGGAGGATCAGGGCTTTTAATATGAAACCCTTGATTCTCCACCTTTTTCTTAATACGATAATACGATGAGTGTGTGCATTGTAAAATGTGCTGAGTTTGTTGTTCATGTTGATTTGCTGTCTTTACATAAGAACATAAGAATGACCATCCTGGGTCACACTAACGGTCCACCTAGCCCAGTATCCTGTCTTCCAACAGTGGCTAATGCCAGGTGCTTCAGAGGGAATGAACAGAACAGGTAGTCATCAAGTGATCCATCCCCTGTCATCCACTCCTTGCATCTGGTAGTCAGAAGCTTAGGGGCACCCAGAGCATGGAGTTGCATCCCTGACCATCTTGGCTAAAAGCCATTGATGGACCTATCCTCCATGTACTTATCTAGTTCTTGTTTGAACCAAGTTATAGTTTGGGACTTCACAACATCCCCTGGCAACAGGTTCTACAGGTTGACTGTACGTTGTGTGAAGAAGCTTCTTGTGGTTATAACTGCCACCTATTAATTTCATTGGGTGACCCCGGTTCTTGTGTTATGTAAAGGGGTAAATAACTCTTCCTTTAGAGTCATTATAGTGGAAGGGGAAAGCTAAAGTGTAAGAGTTGTGAGCTATATTTTGCTCTGTACGTTGTAAGATTGATGGACAGTCTACTATCTAGAATTGGTCACAAAATCCTATATTTTTTCAGTGAAAATTTTCAAGGGAAATTTTTGATAAAAATTTTTCACAGAATATTTTACATTTGATTAATGAAAGCAAACATTTTCTCCCAGTCTTTCCCCCCACCCTGGAAAGAATGAAAAGAGGAAGGAAATTTTTAAAATTTTTTGTTATGTAAAAAAACAAACATTTTGACTGCAATGAAAATTTTCCACAAAACTTTTGGTTTGGGTGAAAAGCCATTTTTTTGCTGAAAACTTATTTCAGTGTGTGTATGGGGAACAGTCTACCAGCATTACTAATATCTAGTGGAAGAGAGATCCAAAGTGGTTGGCAAACTGCTGACAAACAACAATCTTCAGTATCTAAACATTTCTCTGTAGACACAATCTACACAAACATCCTTAACTAACAGAGGGGGTAGCCGTGTTAGTCTGAATCTGTAAAAAGCAACAGAGGGTCCTGTGGCACCTTTAAGACTAACAGAAGTATTGGGAGCATAAGCTTTCGTGGGTAAGAACCTCACTTCTTCAGATGCGGAGGTTCTTACCCACGAAAGCTTATGCTCCCAATACTTCTGTTAGTCTTAAAGGTGCCACAGGACCCTCTGATCCTTAACTAATGCAGCTCTCATAGTAGGTCATGATCTGGGAGCAGGGGGAGGGGGATCCAAGAGGTAGCAAAAACAGGCCCTTGAATAGCAGTATCAGAAGTACCTGACTCACATGAAGGGAAGAATGTGACCTGTGTGCTTCACTTATTCTATGTAAGAAGGCTGGTCTTGTCTTTTAGACAGAGATGTGATGCTAAGGTGAGTTCTCCCCATCTGGGCTCCAAATGTTTCAGAAAGATCTACAGCCACACTGTTCAATATGTGACTCAAATGAATGATGATGTTGTCCAATCAGGAATTAGGTAATTTAGGCTTCTGAGTGAGGCAGGAATTGTACAGCAATTAAAGGAAGGAGGAATGGCTGGGAAGAGCACAGATCTCTGGTTTTAAAGCAGAGGGAGATCTCTCTGTTCTTCCTGGTTCCCCCATCTGTTTCAATGTACTTTAACCACTGGGCTTGTGTAATAGTTTCTTTAATGTCAATCTCTCTTATTCTCCAGACCGAGGAAATCTGTGAATACTCCTGACAATTTTTTTGAGCAGATAGAGTATATGGGAATATCCCAGGGTAATGAATCTAAGAAGTTTAGATAGACTATCCTGAGCAAGCAGTTTAACCTGCGCCTTCTGCTTCATTCAGTATTTCCCAGTATCCCAGTCTAAAATTTTACTAAGATGGTTAAGGAAGCTACACACTTATTTCCTGAAGACGTCCAAGCAGTGTGCAGAGGCGGTCAAAAAAGCAAACAATGTTAGGAATCATTAAAAAGGGGATAGAGAATAAGGAGGAGAATATATTATTGCCCTTATATAAATCGATGGTACGCCCACATCTCGAATACTGCACACAGATGTGGTCTCCTCATCTCAAAAAAGATATACTGGCACTAGAAAAGGTTCAGAGAAGGGCAACTAAAATGATTAGGGGTTTGGAGAGGGTCCCATATGAGGAGAGATTAAAGAGGCTAGGACTTTTCAGCTAGGAAAAGAGGAGACTAAGGGGGAATATGATAGAGGTATAATAAAATCATGAGTGATGTGGAGAAAGTAGATAAGGAAAAGTTATTTACTTATTCCCATAATACAAGAACTAGGGGTCACCAAATGAAATTAATAGGCAGCAGGTTTAAAACAAATAAAAGGAAGTTCTTCTTCACACAGGGCACAGCCAACCTGTGGAACTCCTTACCTGAGGAGGTTGTGAAGGCTAGGACTATAACAGTGTTTAAAAGAGAACTGGATAAATTCATGGAGGTTAAGCCAGGATGGGTAAGGAATGGTGTCCCTAGACTCTGTTTGTCAGAGGGTGGAGATGGATGGCAGGAGAGAGATCACTTGATCATTACCTGTTAGGTTCACTCCCTCTGGGGCACCTGGTATTGGCCACTGTCGGTAGACAGGATACTGGGCTAGATGGACCTTTGGTCTGACCCAGTTCGGCCGTTCTTATGTTCTTATGTTATGTTCTTATGTTCCTATAGGCCAACTGTTAGCCATATTAATGGATATTTCCTCTTCAGTATTTGCTAAGAGAACATTTAATGGGGAATTAAAACTGCCAGCCATAGTGATCACACTGCCATTACTTCCAATTTCACCCTAATGATCCTAAATGGATGCTTCTGTAGTTATTAGTAAAGCTATAGTTTTTTCCCCTAATGTTTCATCCATCAGATGAATTTATTTCCACAGTCAAAGCTGTGTAGATTGTGAAACATACAGGTCCATTCAACGCTATCAAATGCTTTCCCCACATGTAATAAAATAACGGGTGTATCTGGATTTTGGTCAGTAAATGGACAATTTTGCCTAAAACCCTCTACTGAAGGACATCAAGAAGGAATCTAATTTGTTCTGGGAATGAGAGAAAGAACAGCTGACCTCGTAGCTGTGGCTAGGATTCTGGGTGTCTCCACTCCATTAAATATTTCCAGGACACGACTCCTCATTCCATCTGGTAGTATCAAAATATGGAAAAAGAAAAAAAAGTATCCTCCCAGCAACACCACCACACGTCATTATCACAATATCTAATAGAGAGGGAAGCTGGAACTGAGTTGAACTTAATATGCAGAATGAGAGCACTTCCAATTTCACAGCAACCAGAAGTCTTTTGTGGAGTTAGTACCATGTGACACAGAACATACAGTGGAAACGTTTACAAATTTGCCAGTGTTACCGAAGATAAATAAGTAAGGTTATTTCAGTATCTACAGTATTCCATTCTACTTCCTCGTACTCTTAATATTCGAGATATTTTTGGTAGAATCTGCAAATATGTGCCATTATTGCACAGTATATACAAATCCAGCAGCCACATCTGTAACTCCACAGGGAGTACCAGATGCCCTTCTCTTGCAGGGCATGCCTGTAACACATGAATACAGGAAAATACTGTTATAGTGAGGCAGGCAGACACTCTAATAGTCAAATTTACAGCACCAATATTTTTGCACCCACCATATATATCACTTTGGGAGCCACATTTTTAAGAGTGTACACTCCTTTTTTGCAGGTACAATTTGCATCTGCAATTGAGTTGCAGGCACAAGTCAGAATACTTGCATCTCTAGCTGCCTGACTGAGAGTGCAAATTGGATACTTTTTAGAGACACGAGTATTCCAGTTCATGTCCACAGTCCATTTTGCACATGCAAAATGAAGGTACAATTTTTGAAGAAACAGTTTGCACCTTCAAAAATGGAGACTGGGTCTCACCACTTTGAAAATTTGCCCTATGATGTCTACATACTTGACTGGCAGGTATTGTATTTGTGGATGCAAATTTGTGCCAACAATTATTTGTAACACCTGGAAGGCCAGGCTGAAAATTTGCCCTGCAGGGCCAATTATTCACAGGCAATTGATTGGTACCTGCTCAAAATGTGTGTTCACAAATCAAAAGTATGCAGGTCCCTGCAGATACTTTTCAAGATGACTATTTGTATTTGCATACATGGGGCTTTGGTGCTCAAATGAGAGGGAACATCAAGTTTGCACACACAAGAAACAGACTCTGACAATAAATGAAAAGGAAAAATGGTACATTAGGAGCCTGCCTGGATCCTAGAGATCCTAATAAAGACAGAATAAAGATAGCTTTAGAATAGTATATTGCTATCAGATGTGCAATGTAAGCTAGTTGGAAATAAATCTATTCACCATCCCAGTTGACATGGATGGATATTGGCAGGTTAGATTAGACAAGTCATCTGTGCTGAGCACTTTTAACACACTATCAGGCAGATTCAAATTCCAAAGCCTAACTCTTGGAATAAAATTGGCAAGAAAATTGTTTCAGCATAAAAACAGTGAAACTTTCAGGGACATAGCAGGTGTCCATGTTATTGCAGATGACATGATAATAGCAACATCCACACAGCAGGGACATGATCAGATCCTAAGAAAGGTCACAGAAAGAGCACAAGCAGAAAGCATCAAGTTTAACCAAGAGAAAATCCAATTCATGGCAAAAAGTAGTTAAATATTTGGGATATATCCTTACTTTTCAGGGCATCAGGTCAGCTGAGAGCTATAGTGACCATGGCATTCTTATAAAAACAAAAAAAGTACAGAGACTTTTATGCACATTATGGTATACAATCTGGATGAAGCTAAGTGTGGGCCCTATAAAATCCTACATGCTTTCGGATCTGGCTAGCTAGCACCAGCCCTTTCTTTAGGGACCATGATGGTTGTGATCAGCAAAGGTGCTTTTGTTGATATTCCCAAATCTGATGGGGTGTATTTGCCAGGCTTGGATTAGGCCAGGCAGGCCCAGTCAACCAACCAAGCAACAAACCGGGGAGAGATTTAGGCTACAAAGAGCCTTGATTAGAAGGAAGCTTTAATGAGGAAGCTCTGTGAGGGAATGGGCAGGGGCTTCTATAAAGCCAGGAGGCTGGCAATTGAGTAGTGGGGACAGGAGATCTGTAGTCTCTCTCCTTGAAGTAAGGGAGAAGGAAGGGGGGACAGGAACCCCTGAGACCTTGTAGGACTGAGAGAGCCCCTCTCTCTCTGATTAGGAGGATTGGAGAAACATGGTAGGAAGTACTGTAGTCCAGGAGCTAGAGTGGTGAGGTAGGTGCAGCCACAGACTTTAACCACTTGAAACAAGGCCCTGGCCTGGAACCCAGAGTAGAAGGCGGGCCTGGGTTCGCCTACCAACCACTGCAGAGTGGTACCGCTTGAGGCTAGGGTTGCCAACTTTCTATTCGCACAAAACCAAACACCCTTGCCCCGCCCCCTGGCCCGTGCCTCCTCCGAGGCCCTGCCCCTTCTCTGAGGCCCCACCCCCACTCACTCCATTCCCCCTCCCTCTGTCAATCGCTCTCCCCACCCTCACTCACTTGCTCATTTTCACTGGGCTGGCTCAGGGGGATGGGGTGCCGGGGGGTGAGGGCTCTGTCTGGGGGTGTGGGCTCTGGGGTGGGGACAGAAATGAGGAGTTCCAAGTGTGGGAGGGGGCTCCAGGCTGAGGCAGTGGGTTGGGATGCGAGAGGGGGTGAGGACTCCATCTGGGAGTGTGGGCTCTTGGTTGGGGCCAGGGATGAGGGGTTTGGGGTGCAGGAGGGGGGTCTGGGCTGGAGGGTGGAGCTGAGGGGTTCGGAGTATAGGAGGGGGCTCCGGGCTGAGACAGGGGGTTGGGGTGTGGGAGGAGGTATGGGCTCTGGGCTGGGGGTGCGTTTTCTGGGGTGGGGCCATAAATGAGGGGTTCAGGGTACAGGAGGGGCTCCATGCTGTGGCAGGGGGTTGGGATGCAGGGGAGTGTGAGGGCTCTGGCTGGGGGTGCAGGCTCTGATATGGGGCTGGGGTTGAGGGGTTCAGAGTGTGGGAGGGGGATCTGAGCTGGGGATGAGGGATTTGGGGTGTTGGAGGGTGCTCCAGGCTGGGACTGAGGGGTTCAGAGGGGGTGGGAGGGAGATCAGGGCTGGGGCAGGGGGTTGGGGCACGGGGGGGGGGAGTGAGGGCTCCGGCTGGGGGTGCGGACTCTGGGGTGGGGCTGGAGATGAGGGGGGTGGGGCTGGAGATGAGGAATGGGATTAGGGCTGAGATCAAGGGGTTCAGGGGGCAGGAGGGGGATCAGGGCTGGGGCAAGGGTTTGGGGCCCGGGATCGGGGGTCGGGGTGCAGGCTCCAGGTGGCACTTACCTCAAGCAGCTCCCGGAAGCAGCGCCATGCCCCCTCCGGCTCCTATGCAGAGGCGCGGCCCGGTGGCTCTGCACACTGCCCCGTCTGCAGACGACGCCCCCGCATCTCCCATTGGTTGCGGTTCCCCACCAATGGGAGCTGGGTGGGGGAGCGCTTAGGGCAGGGCTGCCACTACGCATAGGAACTGGAGCGGGGACATGCCGGCTGCTTCCCGGGAGCCACGCGGAGGCTAGCAGGGAGCCTGCCAGCCCCGCTGCAGGGTGCCGCTAACCGGACAGTTAATGGCCCAGTCAGTGGTGCTGAATGGAGCTGCCAGGATCCCTTTTCAACTGGGTGTTCCAGTCAAAAACCAGACAACTGGTCATCCTAGTTGAGGCAGTGACCTAGAAGACTGCCTAGGTCACTGTAGGCGTGACAGGGTCTGGGTGGAGGGCCTTAGGACTGCCTGATGCTGCTCAAACAGAAAGCCTTTGAAGGACTTGCCCCCTGGAAGGGGAATCGCAATGTGACCTGGCCAAGCAGAGGAGAAAGGGGGTGCTGAACCAGGTGACGCTAACCCCCAGATTTGACAGAAGGAGGCACCAGCAGCGGTGGGTAGAGCACCCCACGACACCAAATGGCTACATTTTCAAGTGCTCAGCACCCACGTTTGGGCCCTGATTTCCAAAAGAGCTCTGCCCCCAGTGCGCTGTACTCATACAAATCTGAGCATGTATTTTAGTGCCTACACGGGAACTGAGCTCTTTGGAAAAGCTGGCCCCAAGTGTGGGGGCTGAAAGTTCTTTTGAAAATTCTGGCGTCAATGTACAGTTTTGGGGAATAGGATAAGGCATTTTCAGTGGAGCGTTTTCAACTTTGGAACTCCTTATGATCAGTCCACAAAAGCCCAGATTTGTTATCTTGCAGAGCATGAGACATGATCTATTTTAGCCACACATTTGTTTGTTTATGGACAATTGCTGGGTTATTCATGATTGAGCAGGATAGCGTAGGGAGAGGAGCAGTTTATGCCATTATGGGCAGTTTCATTTCATGTAATGCTTTGTTTAACCTAAGTTGTGTCCAGATGCTATGGTGCATTAAAAGGCGAAAACAAATAAAACACACCTCAGTCAATAAATATAAGGCCACAGGTGTACACTAGAAATTTCTGCTGGTATATTAATGTCTGTTATGGGGATGTTTTCTTAAAATTACATTTCTATATCTGCAAAAGCCCCAGTGTAGACACAGTTATAACAGCACAAATGCTGTTGCCGTTATAGTTTAGTTCATTTAGGAAACCATATGAGCCATACTGGCTGTATAAGTTGTAACTGTCTGCACTAGGATGATTTGCAGGGATAGCTATACTTGCATACACCTGCACAGCTATACTAGCAAATCTTTTCTAGTGTAGACCTGGCTTAACCTTTTTTTTTTTTTTTTGCTGGTCCACTTCGAAAGCTGCTTTTGTAATGTGCATTTGGCAATGGCCATCAGACCAGGATAAAACACTAGGAGCCCGAGTTTCAGAGGTGCCAGGCAGCTGCCACTCCCATGGGCTTCAAAGGGAATTGTGGGTGCTCAGCACTTGTGAAAATTGGGCCCTAAAGCACCTGAAAACCACAGCATCCTGTCACGCCTAAGCACTCAGCTTTTATGACTCCAGAAAACAAATCACCCATGCAATCAGATACGGCTATGGACAGCCTAGCAGCTTGTTTAACAGAGGACAATTGGGCTACAGCTTTATTATTGCCTATCATCCTCAATTGTAAGTCAGGGCCCTACTGTGCTAGGTGCTGTACAAACACATAGGAAAAAGACAGACCCTGCACCAGGGAGCTTACAGTCTAAAGAAGTATCTAAGCAATTGCATCAAAATTTCAGATAGGCAGAACAAAATTACGTCCATATACAAAACCACACTTAAGTTTCATCAGTGCATATTTGGGACAGAAGTCCAAGCTGATCACAGAAAATTTGAAGCTATTTACTCTAAACCTAAATAAGAACCAGCAAGAATGACCCCAGTCACCTCCATCTGAGGTAGAGAAATATTAAATGCACACATATTCCAGCCAGAGCTGAAGCAGAGCCAACTGCTGATCAACTGGGTCCTGAGAAAATAATTTGGTTCATGATGAGTCATCTCAGCACTTACTACAGACGTAGCTCACAGACTCAGACAAGATACGCCACAAGACCCTGAAATGCAGACTTTTCAAAGCACTGGTAGATAACAGCTGGCCATAGAAAACTCCAGTTGAGGTCAATGATGTTCAGAACAACAACCTACTTCTTAGAGGGCTGTTGTGAGGCTAAAATAATTCATGTTTGAGAAAAAATAACAGGAGTACTTGTGGCACCTTAGAGACTAACAAATTTATTAGAGCATAAGCTTTCGTGGGCTACAACCCAGAAGAAGTGGGTTGTAGCCCACGAAAGCTTATGCTCTAATAAATTTGTTAGTCTCTAAGGTGCCACAA
This sequence comes from Emys orbicularis, assembly GCF_028017835.1. NCBI lineage: Eukaryota > Metazoa > Chordata > Testudines > Emydidae > Emys > Emys orbicularis. Next base: position 133,198,162 of record NC_088688.1, on the reverse strand, counting down.
GTACTCCTGTTATTTTTGCGGATACAGACTAACACGGCTGCTACTCTGAAACCTGTCATGTTTGAGAGTCACTCAAATACCGTCATGATCAGTGCAATAGAAGAGCCTATAAATTAATTAATTACATGATCATCAAACGGATTTGGCAAAAGATCAAAGTGTCTCTTGCTGTTATAGAAAAAGATGGAAGCAGCATTATGATCAAATTTCTAGGGGTCTCCCATCCCAGAGAGTCTAAATATATGGAAACAGCATAAGGCTGGCAATCAGCAACCACTAAAAACAAAGGAATCCCATCGTCTTTCTCAAACCACAGTGAGATACCCTTAGGGTTAGCTAATGAGAGGCATAGGTGCCGCAGAAGGCACCTATGATGTAATTCTGTAACCATAAGGGACACACGGCAGTTACCTCTGCCTAGAAAACAACTGGATCTCAGGCTTGACCTAAGGAAGACATCTTGCTGTCCAAATCAGAACCTCTGACTTCTTATGAGCCAGTCACTTGAGGGAACCCCAGATGCAGAGAGCCTACTGAAAGCAAATTCACTGCTAAAGGGTGCCAGGGGCACTGGTAACGAATGCAAGTTGAACCAGCACATTCCACTGGGCCCATGCTAGTGATCTCTGACTCACTAAGAAGCAGATCAGTAGAAGCCATCGCCACTTTCATGTTCCATGTTTGGCAACAAAGACATTATGGATGCAGTGTTTGGTTTTGTTTTTGTGTGTGTGCGCACATGCATGGAGTCTTAAAGTGGTGAAACATATGCTCCATCCTTTCCTTTTTTAACTCTATGTTTGTGTGATCAGCATTATTGTGACTCCTGTTAATAAAAGAAAAAGGCTACAAATACAGATCAAATGCTCCACTGGTGTAAATGGGGTACTTCTTGATTGACTGTGCCCATTTATACCTACAGAGAATTTAGCCTGAGTTCTGTACCAGCTAAAACTATAAACCAGACTAATTGTGGTTCTAGACAGTTCAATATGGACTGTTTATTTGGTGTACTAGTGATTTCTTACCCTAGAGTCAATTGACTGTAGCTTGTTGGAGTAACCCCGAAGGTAACCCAGTGTATCACAGAACACAAGTCTACTGATCTGATCAGACTGTCCTCTGGTAATTATTTCAGCAATCTATAGTGAGGATGAGGGAGAAGAGGAGATCAGAGTATTGAGCTGTCACAGTCCATTACAGCATAATGACCCTTTATCTACTTTTTAGACTTTTTGCTATAAAGGTTGGGGGGTCATTTGTTTTGGGTTTTTTGTGTGTATGTGGGGGGGTTGTTTGTTTGGAGGGATTTATTTTTCATTACCTCAAGTCACTCCACCATCAATTTAGCCCTGAATATAAAAAAAATAGCACCAGAAGAAGAGGTGTCAGCCTCTTGTTTAAGCCCAAGGTAAAACCGCAGCAGCGACAGCACACAGGTAGGAAAGAAGATTAATGTTACAAAATGTGCATCTTCTGCAATGATGAGTTCAAAGGCACAGAACTCTTCAACGCCTCCCCTTTCCCAGATTTGAAAAGATCTGATGAAATAGTGCAGTAGTAAATTGGAGGTTTGGGGAGAGGGAAAGTTAAAATTGTGTTGGTATTTTTAGAATTTTTGGGAAAAGATTACAACTTGATAATGTGGAAATACATTGTGAAGGCCCTGTCCGCACTGGGGATTTTTGTACCAGTGTAGTTACACCAATACATACTTATGTCTCTTTACTCCATGTGGAACATGGGGGCCTTCACCACTGCCTTCTACCTTTGGTGGTCTTTAGCTGCAGAGTTAGCTTCTTCCCACATCATTTTGATGGCTTTCAGTTCTGATTCTGTTGTGTTTTCAAGTTGGCTGTGGGCTACCTCAAAACCTCTTGCCCTGGGGATTCTAGTCCAGCATCTTTCCTCCATGTGTGTTCTAGCCATCTCTATGCAATCTGCTAATGTAGATGTGCTGCACTGGTGTGCCCTTGTTGCCAAGAAAGCTAATGGCATTTTGGGCTGTATAAGTAGGAGCATTGCCACCAGATCGAGGGACATGATCATTCCCCTCTATTCAGCATTGGTGAGGCCACACCTGGAGTACTGTGTCCAGTTTTGGGCCCCACACTACAAGAAGGATGTGGAAAAATTGGAAAGAGTCCAGCGGAGGGCAACAAAAATGATTAGGGGACTGGAGCATATGACTTATGAGGAGAGGCTGAGGGAACTGGGATTATTTAGTCTGCAGAAGAGAAGAATGAGGGGGGATTTGATAGCTGCTTTCAACTACCTGAAAGGGGGTTCCAAAGAGGATGGATCTAGACTGTTCTCATTGGTAACAGATGACAGAACAAGGAGTAATCGTCTCAAGTTGCAGGGGGGAGGTTTAGGTTGGATATTAGGAAAAAACTTTTTCAGTAGGAGGGTGGTGAAGCACTGGAATGGGTTACCTAGGGAGGTGGTGGAATCTCCTTCCTTAGAGGTTTTTAAGGTCAGGCTTGACAAAGCCCTGTCTGAGATGATTTAGTTGGGGATTGGTCCTACTTTGAGCAGGGGGCTGGACTAGATGACCTCCTGAGGTCCCTTCAAACTCTGATATTCTATGATTCTATAGGACAGGGCTTGCATGGTTCAGCTTACCCCAATAAATTACCAAGGTAAGTCACATTGGTACGAGCAAGTCTACATCACTCTTGCAAGTATGTTGTTGTAAATGCAATGTTGCAAGTTACCCTAATCTGTTCAAGGTGACATACATCATCCCTTGCAGCATTAATTCATGTTCCATCATCTGGCTTCAGCTAGGGTCTACACTAATAATTTAGGGTAGGGAAGCACTCAGTGTTGGACTAACACTATTCCCATTGAAGCCAATGGGACTTTTATCATTGTCTTCAGTGGGAACAGAGATAGGCCAATGTTGAGCACTTTGGAAAACTCCACTGATTTAAAAAAAAAAAAAGTCCCACAATAGGAGCTCAGCAGCACATGTCTTTTTGGTGGGGCAGTGGTGGATGTTCACTGGCACACGGAATGTTTGGGGTTCATTTGCATGCTTGGTAACAATCAGCATAAACATTATATTTAACATTGATATGGAGGGAGCATGGGCCATAATAGCAGGACTAAGGGAACAACAAGAGAGAACATAGGTGGAAATTAAATCAGTATCTTAGATGTCTGTATACTAATGCAAGAAGTACAGGAAATAAGCAGGAAGAACTAGAAATGCTCATTAATAAACACAAATATGACATAGTTGGCATCACAGAGACTTGGTGGGATAATACACATGATTGGAATATTGGTCTAGAAGAGTACAGATTGCTCAGGAAAGACAGGCAGGGAAAGACGGAGGAGGTATTGCCTCATATCAAAAATGTTTACATTTGGACTGAGGTTGAGATGGAAATAGGAGACAGACTTATTGAAAGTCTCTGGGTAAGGATAAAAAGGGTAAAAAAACAGACCACCTACCCAGGAAGAAGAGGTCGATGAGACTTTTTTTTTTTTACAAAACAAAATCATCCAAAGCACAGGACTTGGTGGTGATGGGGAACTTCAACTACCCAGACAACTGTTGGGAAAACAACACAACAGGGCACAGATTATCCAACAAGTTCTTGGAATAAATTGGAGATAATTTTTTACTTCAGAAGGTGGAGAAAGTGACTAGGGGAGAGGCTGTTCTAGATTTGATTTTGACAAATAGAGAGGAACTGGTTGAGAATTTGAAAGTGGAAGGAAGCTTAGGTGAAAGTGATCATGAAATGATAGAGTTCATGATTCTAAGGAATAGTAGGAGGAAAAAAACAATAAAGATAATGGATTTCAAGAAGGCAGACTTTAGCAAACTCAGGCAGTTGGTTGGTAAGATCCTATGGCAAGCAAGTCTAAGGGGAAAAACAATTGAAGGCAGTTGGCAGTTTTTCAGAGAGACATTGTTAAAGGCACAAGAGCATAGGAAAGATAGGAAGTGTAACAAGAGACCACCCTGGTTTAACCAGGAGATCTTGAATGATCTGAAACTCAAAAAAAGAGTCCTACAAAAAGTGGAACCTGGGTCAAATTAAAAAGGATGAATATAAACAAATAACACAAGAATGGAGGGACAAAATTAGAAAGGTCAAGGCACAAAATGAGATTAACTTGACTTTTTATCAATACATTAGAAGCAAGAAGAAGACCAAAGACAGGGTAGGCCCACTGCTTAGTGAAGAGGGAGAAACAGTAACAGGATACTTGGAAATGGCAGAGATGCTTAATGACTTCTTTGTTTCGGTCTTCACCGAGAAGTCTGAAGGAATGACTAACATAGTGAATGCTAATGGGAAGAGGGTAGGTTTAGAAGATAAAATAAAAAAAGAACAAGTTAAAAATCACTTAGAAAAGTTAGATGCCTGCAAGTCACCAGGGCCTGATGAAATGCATCCTAGAATACTCAAGGAGCTAATAGAGGAGGTATCTGAGCCTCTAGCTATTATCTTTGGAAAATCATGGGAGACAGGAGAGATTCCAGAAGACTGGAAAAGGGCAAATATAGTGCCCATCTATAAAAAGGGAAATAAAAACAACCCAGGAAACTACAGACCAGTTAGTTTAACTTCTGTGCCAGGGAAGATAATGGAGCAAGTAATTAAGGAAATCGTCTGCAAACACTTGGAAGGTGGTAAGGTGATAGGGAATAGCCAGCATGGATTTGTAAAGAACAAATCGTGTCAAACCAATCTGATAGCTTTCTTTGATAGGATAACGAGCCTTGTGGATAAGGGAGAAGCTGTGGATGTGGTATACCTAGACTTTAGTAAGGTATTTGATACGGTCTCGCATGATATTCTTATTGATAAACTAGGCAAATACAATTTAGATGTATCAGAGGTGTAGCCGTGTTAGTCTGAATCTGTAGAAAGCAACAGAGGGTCCTGTGGCACCTTTAAGACTAACAGAAGTATTGGGAGCATAAGCTTTGGTGGGTAAGAACCTCACTTCTTCAGATGCAAGTAATGGAAATCTCCAGAGGCAGGTATAAATCAGTATGGAGATAACGAGGTTAGTTCAATCAGGGAGGGTGAGGTGCTCTGCTAGCAGTTGAGGTGTGAACACCAAGGGAGGAGAAACTGCTTCTGTAGTTGGATAGCCATTCACAGTCTTTGTTTAATCCTGATCTGATGGTGTCAAATTTGCAAATGAACTGGAGCTCAGCAGTTTCTCTTTGGAGTCTGGTCCTGAAGTTTTTTTGCTGTAAGATGGCTACCTTTACATCTGCTATTGTGTGGCCAGGGAGGTTGAAGTGTTCTCCTACAGGTTTTTGTATATTGCCATTCCTGATATCTGACTTGTGTCCATTTATCCTCTTGCGTAGTGACTGTCCAGTTTGGCCAATGTACATAGCAGAGGGGCATTGTTGGCACATGATGGCATATATAACATTGGTGGACGTGCAGGTGAGTGCGCCGGTGATGTTGTAGCTGATCTGGTTAGGTCCTGTGATGGTGTTGCTGGTGTAGATATGTGGGCAGAGTTGGCATCGAGGTTTGTTGCATGGGTTGGTTCCTGAGTTAGAGTTGTTATGGTGTGGTGCATGGTTGCTGGTGAGAATATGCTTAAGGTTGGCGGGTTGTCTGTTGGCGAGGACTGGCCTGCCTCCCAAGGTCTGTGAAAGTGAGGGATCATTGTCCAGGATGGGTTGTAGATCACTGATGATGCGTTGGAGAGGTTTAAGCTGAGGACTGTAGGTGATGGCCAGTGGAGTTCTGTTGGTTTCTTTTTTGGGCCTGTCTTGTAGCAGGAGGCTTCTGGGTACACGTCTGGCTCTGTTGATTTGTTTCTTTATTTCCTTGTGTGGGTATCGTAGTTTTGAGAATGCTTGGTGAAGATCTTGTAGGTGTTGGTCTCTGTCTGAGGGGTTGGAGCAGATGCGATTGTACCTCAGTGCTTGGCTGTAGACGATGGATCGTGTGGTGTGTCCGGGGTGGAAGCTGGAGGCACGAAGGTAGGCGTAGCGGTCGGTGGGGTTTCGGTATAGGGTGGTGTTAACGTGGCCATCGCTTATTTGTACGGTGGTGTCTAGGAAGTGGACCTCCCGTGTAGATTGGTCCAGGCTGAGGTTGATGGTGGGGTGGAAGCTGTTGAAATCATGGTGGAATTCTTCCAGGGTCTCCTTCCCATGGGTCCAGATGATAAAGATGTCATCAATGTAGCGTAGGTAGAGAAGGGGCGTGAGTGGACGAGAGCTGAGGAAGCGTTGTTCCAGGTCAGCCATAAAAATGTTGGCATATTGTGGGGCCATGTGGGTGCCAATAGCGGTGCCACTGGTCTGGAGGTATATATTGTCACCAAATTTGAAATAATTGTGTGTGAGGATAAAGTCACAGAGCTCAGTAACCAGTTGTGCTGTGGCATCGTCAGGGATACTGTTCCTGACAGCTTGTATTCCATCTGTGTGTGGGATGTTTGTGTAGAGAGCCTCTACATCCATGGTGGCTAGGATGGCGTTTTCTGGGAGGTCACCAATGCATTGTAGTTGTCTCAGGAAATCTGTGGTGTCACGGAGATAGCTGGGAGTGCTGGTGGCGTAGGGTCTGAGTAGGGAGTCCACATATCCAGACAGTCCTTCAGTGAGAGTGCCAATGCCTGAGATGATGGGGCGTCCAGGATTTCCAGGTTTGTGGATCTCCAACGCATCATCAGTGATCTACAACCCATCCTGGACAATGATCCCTCACTTTCACAGACCTTGGGAGGCAGGCCAGTCCTCGCCCACAGACAACCCGCCAACCTTAAGCATATTCTCACCAGCAACCATGCACCGCACCATAACAACTCTAACTCAGGAACCAACCCATGCAACAAACCTCGATGCCAACTCTGCCCACATATCTACACCAGCAACACCATCACAGGACCTAACCAGATCAGCTACAACATCACCGGCGCACTCACCTGCACGTCCACCAATGTTATATATGCCATCATGTGCCAACAATGCCCCTCTGCTATGTACATTGGCCAAACTGGACAGTCACTACGCAAGAGGATAAATGGACACAAGTCAGATATCAGGAATAGCAATATACAAAAACCTGTAGGAGAACACTTCAACCTCCCTGGCCACACAATAGCAGATGTAAAGGTAGCCATCTTACAGCAAAAAAACTTCAGGACCAGACTCCAAAGAGAAACTGCTGAGCTCCAGTTCATTTGCAAATTTGACACCATCAGATCAGGATTAAACAAAGACTGTGAATGGCTATCCAACTACAGAAGCAGTTTCTCCTCCCTTGGTGTTCACACCTCAACTGCTAGCAGAGCACCTCACCCTCCCTGATTGAACTAACCTCGTTATCTCCATACTGATTTATACCTGCCTCTGGAGATTTCCATTACTTGCATCTGAAGAAGTGAGGTTCTTACCCACCAAAGCTTATGCTCCCAATACTTCTGTTAGTCTTAAAGGTGCCACAGGACCCTCTGTTGCTTTTTACAATTTAGATGGTGCTACTATAAGGTGGGTGCATAACTGGCTGGATAACCATACTCAGAGAGTTGTTATTAATGGTTCCCAATCCTGCTGGAAAGGCATAACAAGTGGGGTTCTGCAGGGGTCTGTTTTGGGACCGGCTCTGTTCAATATCTTCATTAACGACTTAGATATTGGCATAGAAAGTAAGCTTATTAAGTTTACAGATGATACCAAACTGGGAGGGATTGCAACTGCTTTGGAGGACAGGGTCATAATTCAAAATGATCTGGACAAATTGGAGAAATGGTCTGAGGTAGACAGGATGAAGTTTAACAAAGACAAATGCAAAGTGCTCCACTTAGGAAGGAACAATCAGTTTCACACATACAGAATGGGAAGAGACTGTCTAGGAAGGAGTACGGCAGAAAGGGATCTAGGGGTTATAGTTGACCACAAGCTAAATATGAGTCAACAGTGTGATGCTGTTGCAAACAAAGCAAACATGATTCTGGGATGCATTAACAGGTGTGTTGTGAGCAAGACACGAAAAGTCATTCTTCCGCTCTACTCTGCGCTGGTTAGGCCTCAACTGGAGTATTGTGTCCAGTTCTGGGCACCGCATTTCAAGAAAGATGTGGAGAAATTGGAGAGGGTCCAGAGAAGAGCAACAAGAATGATTAAAGGTCTTGAGAACATGACCTATGAAGGAAGGCTGAAAGAATTGGGTTTGTTTAGTTTGGAAAAGAGAAGACCGAGAGGGGACATGATAGCAGTTTTCAGGTATCTAAAAGGGTGTCATAAGGAGGAGGGAGAAAACTTGTTCACCTTAGCCTCTAAGGATAGAACAAGAAGCAATGGGCTTAAACTGCAGCAAGGGAGGTTTAGGTTGGACATTAGGAAAAAGTTCCTAACTGTCAGGGTGGTTAAACACTGGAATAAACTGCCTAGGGAGGTTGTGGAATCTCCATCTCTGGAGATATTTAAGAGTAGGTTAGATAAATGTCTATCAGGGATGGTCTAGACAGTATTTGGTCCTGCCATGAGGGCAGGGGACTGGACTTGATGACCTCTCGAGGTCCCTTCCAGTCCTAGAATCTATGAATCTATAAACTAGCTAAAGACATAAAGGGTAACAAGAAAATGTCCTACAGATACATTAGAAACAAGAGGAAGGCCAAGGACAGGTTAGGCCCGTTACTCAATGAGGGAGGAAAAACAACAACAGAAAATGTGGAAATGGCAGAAGTGCTAAATGACTTTTTGTTTCAGTTTTCACCAAAAAGATTAGTAGCGATTAGACATTTAACATAGGGAATGCCTGTGAAAATGAGGTAGAATCAGAGGCTAAAAGAGGGAAAGAACAAGTTAAAAATTACTTAGACAAGTTAGATGTCTTCAAGTCACCAGAGCCCGATGAAAGACATCCTAGAATATTCAAGGAGCTGACTGAAGAGATATTTGAGGCATTAGCGATTTTCTTTGAAAAGTCATGGAAGACAGGAGAGATTCCAGAGGACTGGAAAAGGGCAAATATAGTGCCCATCTATAAAAAGGGAAATAAGGACAACTTGGGAGTTACAGACCAGTCAGCTTAACTTCAGTACCCAGAAAGACAATGGAGCAAATAATTGAGCAATCAGTTCGGAGACACCTATAAGATAATAAAGTGATAAGTAACAGTCAGTATAGATTTGTCAAGAACAAATTGTGTCAAACCAACCTAATAGCTTTCTTTGACAGGGTAACAAGCCTTGTGAATAAGGAGGGGTAGTGGTAGACGTGGTATATCTTGTCTTTAGTAAGGCTTTTGATACTGTCTCGCATGACCTTTTCATAAACAAACTAGGGAATACAACCTACATGGAACAACTATAATGTGGGTGCATGACTGGTTGGAAACCGTTTCCAGAGAGTAGTTATCAATGGTTCACAGTCAAGCTGGAAGGGCATATCAATGGCATATATAACATGATATGGGGAGAGCCCCCCAACCTGAAGCAAATACTCACCAGCAACTACACACCACATCATAGAAACACTAACCCAGGAACCAATCCCTGTAACAAATCTCGTTGCCTACTCTGTCCCCATATCTACTCTAGCAACATCATCATAGGACCCAACCACATCAGCCACACTATCAGGGGCTCATTCACCTGCACATCTACTAATGTTATATATGCCATCATGTGCCAGCAATGCCCCTCTGGCATGTACATTGGCCAAACCGGACAGTCTCTACGTAAAAGAATAAATGGACACAAATCTAACATCAGGAATGGTAACATACAAAAGCCAGTAGGAGAACACTTCAATCTTCCTGGACATTCTATACAGATTTAAAAGTAGCCCTACTTGAACAAAAAAAATCTTCAGAAACAGACTTCAAAGACAAACTGCAGAACTAAAATTCATTTGTAAATTTAACTCCATTAATTTGGGCTTGAATAGGGACTGGGAGTAGGTGGCTCAATACAAAAGCAACTTTCCCTCTACTGGTATTGACACCTCCTCATAAATTATTGGGAGTGGACCACATCCACCCTGAATGAATTGGCCCTGTCAACACTGGTTCTCCACTTGTAAGGTAACTCCCTTCTCTTCATGTGTCAGTATAATGCCTGCATCTGTAATTTTCACTCCATGCATCTGAAGACATGGGGTTTTTTACCCATGAAAGCTTATGCAAAAATGATTAAAGATCTAGAAAACATGATCTATGAGGGAAGATTGAAAAACTTGTGTTTGTTTAGTCTGGTGAAGAGAAGATTGAGAGGGGACATGATAACAGTTTTCAAGTACATAAAAGGTTGTTACAAGGAGAAGGAAGAAAAATTGTTCTTAACCTCTGAGGATAGGACAAGAAACAATAAACTTAAATTGCAGTAAGGGCAGTTTAGGTTGGACAGTAGGTAAAACTTCCTAACTGTTAGGGTAGTTAAGCACTGGAATAAGTTGCCTTGGGAGGTTGTGGAATCTCTGTCACTGAAGATTTTTAAGAGCAGGTTAGACAAACACCTGCCAGTGATGGTCTACATAATACTTAGTCCTGCCATGAGTGCAGGGGACTGGACCAGAAGATCTCTTGAGGGCCTTTCCAGTCCTACAATTCTATGATATTATGTAGCGCATACAGAACAAGCTGATTGGGGCCCGCATTGTGCTAGGCAACTGTACCCATGTACAGAAACAATGCTCCAGAGAGCTTACAGTTTAAAAGAAGGAGATGCTGCCCTTCTGAATCAACAGTTGCACCTGTTGCATTTTGTCAGGCCCCGTCCTGCATTGGGATCCTTTAGCATGGAACCCTGTGTCTGGAGTCCCTCAGACTTCCATGGTGGCAAGACTGAGTCCCATAGGTGACCGAGAACTTCTCCCAGCCCACATACATCCTTATCAAACATTTTAGCCATGATTTTCAAATTTGGGAGTCTAATATTAGGATCCCAAATCCATATTTAGGCACCTAAATAACTGGCCTGAACACCTCTTGACTTGAATGGGAGCTGTAGGGTGCTCAGCCCTTCCAGAAATCAGGCCACTTATTTTAATGCCTAAATATGGGCTTCAGATCCTAAACTTTAGTCTGCCAGATTTGAAAATGTTATCTGTCTCTTTTGCTTTTATATTTATTTTCCTTTTGTTGACCCAAGAGGACAGATTGCCAAATGAGACTGCATCTTCTTTAAAAGGTACAAAAATTAAACAGACTTCTTGGCTAAGGTAAAGTATGGTGATTAGAGTGGCTACCGGGTTCCAGCCAGTGATGGTCAGAACACCAAGCGAGCAAAATATTCAGCGGTCTTTGCACAAAAGACTTTTCTCTACGTTAACCAGATCCGATGCAAAACCAGAGAAGGGTTTTGAATGGACAATACACTTTGAATAGATGCTGTTTTAAATGCACTAAGCTGTGGGCATAAAGGGCCTGCTTTAGCACTGCATCACTACCTTTTTACACTAGTGTCATTCCATTGAAATTGGAGTTACACCAAGCATGAGATCAGAGTGCCAAATCAGGCTGAAATTCCACAGACACTTGCAAGAGGCAGGAAGAGGTGTACAAATCAATTTGTACGTGTAGTAGCTGGTGTCAGTAGAAGAAATGTGTGCTCAAACAGCGAAATGAGGCATACCAATGTGGTAGTTATAACAGACAACTAATTATATCTTATGTTTAAACCATTCCATTTTTAATTAAAATCATTGAATTGATTAGTGTAAGAACAACCATGGAACACTCATACTTTAAGCACCAAGAAATAAATTATCATTTGACGGATTAGTGCAGTCCGCTTTGATTTTAATAAAGATTAGAGGAGAAAAAACAAAGACATGGATCTGTCTAACCCCATATAATAAAGCACCCATGCTTTTTTTCTGATCAGACCAAGGAACAGATATATTAACCAGAGAGTATAGATTTGACAATCAATCCATTTCTGTTCTTTGTGAGGGTTTTGAAGAGGATTTGGAAAGTCATATGTCCCCAGAAGTCATGCTTTATCTGCAAATGTTTCAGTGACTCCTGACCTTTGGTAGGTTTGGTTTCAACAGGTTCCTCTATCAGGGCTTGGGTCATTTCTCCAGATGACTTCTCACAATAGGAGAGGCAGATGTTACATTACAACATCTTTCCTCCAAATCCTCAGCATTCACAAAAGGTGAAAGATGTCATTTAAAGAGGAAGGGAGGATGGTTTTGTGGTTAAGGCATTGGACTCGGATTCAGGAGACTGGGTTTAAATCCTGGCTCTGCCACAGACCTCCTGTGGGATAGTGGACAAATGACAGCGTAGAATTTTCATCTATTTTTAAGGCCAGAAGGGACCATTGTGATGATCTTGTCTACCCTCCTGCATAACACCCAACAATTTCTGCCTCAAGCCCATAACTTCTGTTTGAGCTACTGTGTATCTTTTTAAAAGATATCCTGACTTGATTTAAAGACGTCAAGTGGTGGAGAATCCAGCACAACGCTAGATCAGTTGTTCCAATGGTTAGTTACCCTCAGTGTCCAAATTTTGCACCTTCTTTCTGGTCTGAATATGTCTAGCTTCAGCTTCCCACCACTGGATAATTTTATGGTTTTTTTTTTCTATTAAAGAGCCTTCTACTACCAGAAATGTCTTCCCTGTGTAGGTACTTGTAGAGGGTGATCAAGTGACCTTTTAATCTTCTCATGGATAAACTAAATACATTGAGCTTAAGTTTCTCATGATAAGGCAGGGTTTTCCAGACTTGGAATCGTAAAGGTCTCACTAATACTATATACCGAGGTAATTCCACCTCTTAACTTTCAATGAGACTTGGGCTCCTAAATCACTTAGGTGTATTTAAAATGTTCCCCTTATTTTCTCCGTGCCTCGGTTCCCCATCTGTAAAACAGGGATGGTAATTTTTTATTTTGCCTGGTTTGTCTCTTTAGAAGGTAAGGTCTTTGAAGCAGAGGCTGAATGTACACCACCTAGCACAATAAACCTTCCAGGTGCTAATGTAGTATAAATATAAATAATTTTTAAGACACTGGTGGATTGCCATGTGTCCTGATAGCTGCATACTCATGTGCCGGTTCCTCAGGGCTTCATCAGGAGAGTTGTGGAAATCAATACAAATGTTTCATTCCCTCATTGTGCAGGTGGCATACGGTATCAGCTAATGCAAGATCACAAATGAAGTTACCGAGTTCCTAGCATCATGGGTCTGGTTTCCAGAGATGCTGAGCCACCATAACTCCAGGTGAAATAAATGAGGGAGTTACAAGTGCTTGGCACCTCTCCAAATCAAGGCCTAGTGTCTAAAAGCCTGCCACAAATGGAGGCACTAGGGTTGCCAAGTGTCCGTTTTTTTACTGGAACACTGTTAAAAGTCCGGTCGGTGGCACAGCGGGGGCCCGGGGCCAAGGCAGGCTCCCTGCCTGCCCTAGCTCCGCACAGCTCCTGGAAGCGGCCTCCAGGTCCCTGCAGTACCTAGATGCATGGGCAGCTAGGGAGGCTCCGTACGCTACCCCCACCCCGAGGGCCGGCTCCACAACTCCCCTTAGCTGCGACCTGTCCTGCACCCTGAACCCCACATTTCTGGCCCCACCCAAAGCTCACACCCCCAGCCCAAAGCCCATACCCCCCCCCCCTGCACCCCACCCCCCTGCCCCAGCCTGGAGTCCTCTCCCGCACTCGAAACCCCTCATCCCCGGCCACACGCCAGAGCCCACACTCCCAGCTGGAGCAGTCGCCCCTGCCCCACACCCCAAACCCAACCCCCTGCCCTAGCCTGGTGAAAGTGAGTGAGGGTGAGGGAGAACGAGTGATGGAGGGAAGGGGGAATGGGCGAATGGGGCGGGGCGTCAGAGAAGTGGCGGGGCACAGACCGGGTGTTTGGTTTTGTGCGATTAGAAAGTTGGCAACCCTAGGAGGCACCCTAATTTTAAATGTTGCCTTTTGCCTGTAACCTTTCTGTGCAAAATGAGAATAATTTTGCTTAGTGACTTTACAGGGTGGTGTGCCAGGGTGGCTAATGAATATTTATAAGACACTTTGAGCACTGTATAACTAAATGCTGTATTAGACTCAAGAGGGCAGATTTAGAATTGCAAGGGCAACTTTAAATTTGCAATTTCCTGTACTTTGAATGCTTTGCTTTCCAAACATCTGTATAAACATATATATGTATTTGCATGGAGTTATAAATATCCTAGCGGAGTACACTTGCTGAGGACCCCATAAAGACGACATTCACACTGCCTAAAAAGCATGGTGTGGGGAAGACAGTATTTCTTGCAGCAAGAGGTACCCACAGCTGATCTTCCAACCTTAGCCCATCCATCATTCTGATAGTCAGGAGACTAAGATCCCCAAATGGTGAGAGGAGTGGACCATAAACCAGCAAAATATCCCATCTTCATGCAAAGGATGAGCATAGCCCCAGGCCATCCCCCAACAGTCTCTACTAGTGAGTTTCACTGTCCTGAAGAATTACAATCTCTTCTCTTGCAATTACCCAATGGGGAGGCAAAGGCCAATCCTGCCTCTCCCTACGCTCACTGTAATAGTCAATTGACTAGAAAATTTCCCTCACACAGATTACCCTGTGACCCTTCTCAAGTTAGCAAAATCTGATAAGTAATAAAAATCTTACCTAACTACAATACACAAGCTAGGTACCCAATCATCTCCATTCTAGCACACGGTTTGTGGCTGGGAGTTATGGCGAGAAGAAAGGCAGCAAAATGAAATAAAATAGCAGTAACAATACCTACCTCTTATAATGGCACTTTTTGTCGGTAGATCTCAAAGCACTTTACAAAGGAGGCCGGTATCATTATCCCACAGGGCGGTGAAGTGATTTGACAAAGGTCAGACACAAGATCAGGGCAGAGCTGGGAATAGAGCCCAGGTCCCTGGATCCACCTTGCCTTCTTTTAAAGGAAAGGGGTGAGGAGTCACCGCTCCCTAGCAGCAAATGCAGGAACCTCCTAGGCTCTGGAGGGAAACCAACCAGATACCCTGACATAGCATCAAGCCCTTATAGGCTAATAGAGCCATGAACCATTTGTTGCCTCCCATTAAGAGTATCCTGTCACCCAGCACCCTGAATTTAGAGCGGTGCTGGCCATGGAGAAATAGCTATATAGATATATTATACAAACAGAACAGTTTTACAAGCTAGGCAGACTGATGGGATTTTATCATCAATTTTCACTTATCTCTGATTATTTCATTAGGTGCTGGTGGGTTGCCCCTGAAGGAATGACCAATGACTCCAATTCCTATTTCCCCAGACTTCTGCAGAATCACAAGGACTTGAAGCAATGTACACTCACAGCAGAGCAGTAATTAGAAGGACCTTTGGTTTTCCTGAAAATGAGATTCAGATGGCAGAGATAAAACTGGCGAGATGCTAAAAACACAGACCCTTCCCTGAAGTGCTGGGAGATGAAATGGCCCTGCTGTATATCACATAGCACTGCAATAAATCGTGGCTTATGAAGTAATGGACATGGGCTCTCTGAGCTACTCAGATGCTTGGAAATGCAGGGTGTCAGGACCACACTTTTGTTGACTAAGAAGCAGAAAGATGCAGGTAGGATTTGATGTATAGTTGTGCACTGGGGAAAGTACTGTAGAATGTTTAGAATTAGACAGCATTATCATTAGTGAGGACAGTGGCTGAGAGAAGAGACCTCAAACCTGAACTCCCACTGGATTCCCACTGACTTCAGCAGGAGGGCAGGGTGTTCAGCACCTTGATTCAGACTGTGAGGTGTCTTGGCAGTTTCCTGCAGAGAGGAGGCTTTGTGAAAAGGAGCATTTCCACTACAGCATGGAAGTTTTCTGCATGGCAGCAGGAGATGGTATCGAGTCCTTATTTACCAAATTTACTAGCTTCCATGTGGGAGTGCTGCTGAGAGACCACTTGCTGTTTGATGGGGGCCTGAAATTTAAAGCTGCTTCCAGAGTTTTGTCGAGACAGACAGGATGCTGTCACCAGCGCACCAGACAGAGAATTGTTAATACGAACACACTTCAGGAGGCTACTGCGTGCGTGCTCCCTTCCTGGCAGTCGCAGTTCGAAACTAATTAATTCCTGTGATCTGAACCATTCTCTTTTATTAATAGTATCAGCATGTGCAACACTGTACTGTTGTAGATGATGTGCTCTCTCTAGGGATCCTATCAGCATGCCATTGTAGGTCTTCACAACATGTAGAGAAACGTCTAAGTTTTCCTTAATAGTGTTTATTTTTTATTTTATTTATTTCCCCTGAACTCTTACTGTTTTCTCCATTCTTGCAAGCTCTACATTGGCTATTTAAGGTCTTCAGTGGCTGCTCCTGCCCTCTTCCTTGCTCTGAGTGTTCATGATGACCTTTCTGTTAATTCTTCTTCACTCCCTTGTGCTGAGCTTTGCGGGTAAGTCAGACTCACAGTTTCCTCAGATAATCTGACTTCATTACTTTCATTGTCAAGGGAGCACAAGATTCTTTTGATCCCTAGTGCACAGCCTTCAGGATGAGTGATACATGGATTTCTCCTGTCTCATGACAGATAATCTTGACAAGATCCTTTTTCCATTGCTTGTCTCACTAGATATAGCCCATAAATATAAACACACACTCACATGATACTTCTCTGTGCTTGTGCACATATCAGTTGTATTATGAGGTCTTGGGGAACATTCTCAGCCTTGAGCGCAACTCTAATATGAAAATATTGGCCAAGATTTTCAACAGTGATTCGAATTGTAGGTGCCTAGCTTTAGACATCTTTTAAAGGAGCCTGATTTTCAGAGGCTGGATGCTCAGCACTTTCTGAATATCAGGTCCCTTCAAGATATCTCAAGCTGGTCACCCAGAATTTGAATATTCCAAAATCTCGGGTCACTTTTGAAAATCTCAGGCCAGCATAGCTGTACAAAATTGACAAAAACTTGTTCACTGAGTGTCTCACTAACATTTTTGTTATTTCATTTTAGGCCATTTCATGACTCCATCCATTTTATTTTACCACAAGACTACTTCAGGATAGCAATATTTAATATAAAAAACACACAAACATTCTAACTTTCACATCCTGATGGAAACTCATTTTTATGGGGAAAAAATCATGACATTCCATTTTAAAAAAAGATTCTTTGAAAAACTGAATCAGTTTGAAGTGAAAAGGAGATTTCTTCTTATTTTCACTTCAGATTGGCTTCTATTTTCAGATGAGAATCCACAAGATTACACAGGTTTAATTGCAGTGTTGTTGTAAGATACGAGAGAGAGACAATGTGGATGAGATAATATCTTTTATTGGACCAACATCTGTTGGTGAAAGAGACTAGCTTTCAAGCTTCACACAGCTCCTCATGTGTGGACAAAGTAATCATTATCACAGCTAAATACAAGATGGGATAGATTGCTAAATATAGGGGATTAACACATTGCAGAACACCACTTAATATGAAGTGGGCAATTAATACCACTGCAGTCATAAGGCAAATACATTTAAAAATTGTGGTAAAAATTCTAACTGAAAATATGAAAATGTCAATACTTGAGAGTTTCAAACTGAATAGTGAATCAGATCCAATGGGTTCTGAGTAAGGACCACAGGATTCAACCATTAGAGCCAAGTTATCCCCCATGTGTGTTATGCCCAGATATGGGCATAGCTAGAATCATGTAATTGTCTTCAGCAGTCAGAGATGTACAGATATAATTGTAGCTGAACATGAGCACCTGTGAGTACAAACAATAATTGTTCAGTTGTATTCCCAATCCTGAGTCTGGATTAAATCATGGTGGAATATCAATGACACGAAACAAACTGGAATATTTTTAGAGAATTCCTTGTTTATAAACATGATTGTGAACTGCAAGTTATCTTTGAGAGCATTGTGCACATTTCCTTACCAGTCCTGAAATGTAGGCAGCAAGATATCTAATCACAGGGAAATCCATGCAGACTTACACAGCTAGCAACCCCAATCAATTTGGAAGTTCCACTAGTGGGCCATTTAATGAAACTAAATGGTGGCACAATTCTTCCACTGCTTTCTCCTTGCTCACTTTCACCACCAATAAACAACGCTAGTCATCATACCAGGGGGATGGAGCCAAAGCTCTATCCACTCACTCCAGAGATGGCGTAAATGGCTGCATAGCCCTTCTTGTTTTACACTCCCAGACCAACAATCATGTAAGGGGTAGGTTGTTTCTATGGAGATAAACTTACAGAGTTCCCAGACAGAACCAGGATATGTTGTAAAAGCAACTTAATAAAGTGAGGTCATTATCCCTAGTTCTCTGCTACAGCACATGGAGTCTGGGGGTCTCCCCGCTCATACTTACTCATGCATGTGTGTAGCCAAGTCAGAATATAAACCACAGTGAACAATATCGAGTGGAGAGTTTGCCTTCTCAGTGCGCGTCCCTTCTCTTTGTGTGGAGCAGATACATTTTTATACATTTGCCCTCCTCCCCCTGCACACCCATCTCTCAGCTCCCCTCTATTGGTGTTTTCAATTTCATCTGTATTTCACTTGTTCTTTACAATGGCATTCATATTTATTGCAACAGACTGCCACATTTTTGGTATGGATTTATCTGTGCAGATTCCATTCCAAATAACTAAATAAAATGTGATATTTCTTCTCCACAGCAGTGCAGTTTGTTTTTCTTCTGTACGCCTGAACATTTATCGATCAATCCATATTGTACTTACAGCAACTGCTCAAGTCATTTCTTTAGTCATGTACTGTGCAGTTTGTAATAGTGCATGAAAATGGAAAGAAGAGCTATGCAAATATCAATAATAATTGTGTTGTACATGCAGATTTCCTGAAATTAATCTTCTAAATTACTTTTGCACAATTCAAGCAAATGTAAACATAGATTAATAATTGTGGAGTAGTTTAGAGCAATATATACTCAGTTAAGCTACTCAGTAAATGGAGCACCATAAATAAAGATAATGTATATATTTTAGAAATATGGTTGCCTTAATATTTAAATGTTATAATTTAACAAGTTGTTCTTCTAAGTCAAATGCAATATTGTTTCATAGTATGATTTAACCATTTTAACAAATTAGAGTGATACAGTAATTGGTCCGTTCCAGTCCTATGGTTCACTATATGTTTTTAGAGTAGGTATATGGTAAGGACATAGGCTCAGAGTGAACATTCTAAAATATGGATTCATGCTCAGAGTTCTTTGACATCAGTGATGTTTGCCTGATGCAATATATTTTACAGCCGATGTAATCTAGTTCAAGCATAGACTTCCACTATTAAATAAACAGTATTCTAGAGTAATGTTCTAATATATGGAGGTTGCATTATGGCAAGATTGGTTTGGACCATCACTGTACCAGTTTTATAAGGGTTCCCAATGTTTTTTACAGTTCCAACAAAAAGGTAAGCAAATACCTTCGCTGATATGCTGGCAACCCCACTGAAATCAGTGGTGTTGCAAAAATATAAAAATGGGCAGAGTTTGGCATTCTAAATATTAGAGATATACTGAAGTTAAAATGCACATTACCCATTGACCCATCTCCCCACCTCACCCACACATACACTCTACACTGATACACTAATCAGATTAACTGTTTTATTCCATCCCCGGTAATTTTAACATAGCCACTGTGCCACACGCTGTTTTTAAAAAGAGTCTGAAAAGTACCACACTGCTGCCAAGAGTATGTAGGTGTTAAAGGACTTGTTTGAAGGATGACTTATCCTAACATATCTGAGCTGTGCCTCTCCAGTGAAGCACGGTGGCTATACACATCTTCTACCTTGCATGTTGCTCATTGTGACATTACCCAGGGTATAATCTGGACTGATGGACAGCTGTGTCCCCTCAACTCTCCAACCTGGGGTGCCCTTTACACTGCTTCACTGTCAGAACAGCCACTCCTGGTCTGGTCATCACATTGCCCCCAGCAAGTAATTCACTCCCAGCTATGTTGTCTGAGTGCTATAGCTAGTTACTCAAGAATTATATTACAGAGTGACACCAGCAAACTCCCAGTCCCAGGCTTGTCCCCAGAAATGTGCATCTTGTACTGCCCAGCTTGCTCCTTCTGGACAAGACAAGCTCATAGAAAGTCGGTCATTTCATTCACAGAAAATGATATGCATAAACCCTGTTATCTCAAATGGAGTTTCCCAAACACTTCAATCCAAACACACTGGTTTAGATAAAACAAGTTTATTACCTACAGAAATATAGATTTGAAGTGATTACATGTGATGAGGCATAAAAGTCAGATTTGGTTACAATGAAATAAAAGGTAAAATGCAAACTAATACCTAATTTAACAAGCTAAGTGAACTTGCAACAAGCAAGAAGGTTTTTCTCACCACATCCTTACAGCAGACTGGCTGGATTCCAAAGAGGTAACAGTTATCTGTATTCATTACTAGAAGGATCCGTTTATGAGAAATTTGGTATTGAAAAACAAGAAGCCACCTATGGCTATCTTAAATAAATCACTGCTTTCAACATTGGCTGCTAATCCTAAAATGTTTAATTAGAACATATATTCATAGATAATATGGCCAGAAGACCGCATAACACTGGCCATAGAATTTCAGCTATGGGTTCCTGCAGTGGAGGAACTTATCCTTCCATCCTACTAGATGAGCTGCTTCTACAGCAATTGCTGTTGACCAGTGAAATCTGCTTATCCCATAAAATACTATGCATAGAACCTTGTTGTGGAAGTCTTCCAAAGACTGCAAGCTGGGTTCTTAGATTATATTCATTTATGAGGAAAAGAAAAGGAGGAACAATGAAAATTATCCCACACTGGAAGTTCAGTGTTGCACACTACATTGCATGAAGTGTGGGGTTGACTGAGTTGAGAACAAAAAAAAAAAAAAATGTGACTGGTTTGGTGTATCTAGGATGGTGCTGAGGTTTAGGGTAGCCAGGCACTGGACTGAATGGAGAAGATAAAACCTTAGCTCACAAAAGCCAAACACATGTCCTAAATGTTCCAAAGTTACTACCAATTTTGCACACCTTGTTTATTGGTGCCACCTTGAGATATCTCAAAGATGCCTGATTTTCAGAGGGCCATGTCATGGGGCACACCACTCACCACTTGTCTGGCATTTCCTCCTGGTCACTCTAGAGATTAGCTCTTGAGGTTGATGCCTCTTCCTGTAGTTGCACTCCATCACACCATCGGTCTCTCAGGTCAGCAGCTCCTCTCTCCTCCCAGGGATTGCAGCATCCGCTTTGTGACTCAGCCTCCGGCTAGGTCACTTAGCATTTTCCTCCCTTCAGGGGTATAACAAAGTCTTTCCTTCAGCAGTCCTAGCCAGTTTTCCCATTCATCGCCTCAGTGACCACTCCTTCACAGTGGCTGGTAGGGGAACCAGGCCTGCCCTCGGCTCCAGTCCAGGGGCCCTCAACCCAGCAGTTCTGGGCTTTACTCTCCCAGCCTTCACTGCTCCTTCCTTGGATTGCTTCCTACCACTCCTGGTTCCCCCCCCCTCTTCTCTGGGTGTACCAGCTCCAAACCCTCTTCCCAGGGAGTGACTGCTGCCCTTTCCCAGCAGTAGCCTGTCTGTTGCCAGCTGCCTGTCTTTTATAGGCCATGCCTTTCCGTGCACAGCAGAACCTCCTTGCAAACAATTCCCTGCTCTCTGGCTTTCCCTCCAGGTGCAGCCTGTGGGGTTAATAGGCCTACCTGGCTATCTTAACCCCTTCCAGTCGTGTGGATGCCCCATCATAGGCAGATGCTCAGAACTTACTTAAAATCAGACCCCTTTAAGGAGTCTCAAGTTGGGGACTCAGCAAATCAAGGCACTTGCATTTACTAGGTATTTTGGAAAATTTAGACCCATACAATTTTATTTGGCTTCTCCTGATCTTCAGCCCAAACTGGCAGAACTTTGCTAAAGGGGCGTGTTTTTTTCTTGCAGTCCTTGATTGCAGTGATGAGTGCGATAATTATTGACTAGACTGAGACCCCAGATGAATCATCTTCTCCAAACGCTTTGCTACTGACTGATGAGCTTTGCTGTGAAGCATAGGTATGAACTATGAATTAATATCAGTGCTGTTGCATGGCCTGTAACCGTGGTGATCTATATCTCCCAAGCCTCTTGCCGTTTACATAAGAATCGGTTGAGGTCAAGGTTTGGAACTCCCTTGGGTGACAGTCCTCAACAAGGGAAGCTTCTCAGGCAGTGATTTGCTCTGAAACCTTTTTTTCCACTTTGTCAGCCAAAAATGTCAAGAAGAGAAAAGCAGCACAAAAGGAGTTGAAGAGACAAAAGGTTTTGGAAAACACTGGCTTGACAGTTCTCAGCTTGTAGGCAACTTTGATGACATATGGCTTATCTTCTCTTCTTTTATAGTCCTGTGTCTTCCTGTGTCTCCAGAACCCCTTCCCCTAAAGGTTGATTTAGATGCAACTTCATTCACCTTCTTCTCCACCTTCTGCTCTTCCTACTTTAATTCTTCTCTGTCACAAACAGACTTCAAGATTCCTTCTATCTCCTTACATTAATGGATATTAAGGGGTGGGGGACAGATAGCTCAGTGGTTTGAGCATTGGCCTACTAAACCCAGGGTTGTGAGTTCAATCCTTGAGGGGGCCACTTAGGGATCTGGGGGAAAAATCTGTCTGGGGATTAGCCCTGCTTTGAGCAGGGGGTTGGGCTAGATAACCTCATAAGGTCCCTTCCAATCCTCATATTCTATGATATAGGTCTACCACTAAATCTGATTCAGTCCCTTGAAGAGGGATGGTCTCCTAGATTATGGCATAGGAATAGAAGTCAGGTGACTTGGTTTCTATTCCCAGCTTCCTATGTGACCATAGGCAAGTTAAGTAACCTTTCTGGGTCTCTGTCCCCATCTGTAAAATGGGGATAACATTACTGACTACCTCACAGAATCATCAAGGGAATTAACTCATTAATGTTTTTAAAGTGCTTAGAAATATTTGGATGGAAGACAGTATAGAAGTACCAAGTATTACTAAATCAGTTTCTGTTACCTTTTCCACAAATATTGTTAGCATGCCACTGACTGTGCAACTGAGCAAGCATTGGAACAATAATAATCCCTACCTGCATAAGTAACAAAGGACAGTTTTTTTGTTAGCTCCATTTGCAGAGAAAGGCATGGGTTTTCTTGCTTTTTTAGAAAAGAAAGAGGGCAGTGGTTGGCACTTCCTTCCACAACCCCCTAAATAGCTTTCACAGAGGCTTTGGGATGGTACCTAATTTACTGGTACATGAGTGGCTAAAACATTCACTGCTAGTCACTGCGTCCTTGAAAGGAAAAATGGTCTTGTGGTTAAGGCACTGGATAGAGACTGGGTTCAAACTCCCAGCACAGTCTTCCTATGAGAGTTTGGGCAAGTCATTCAATCTCTCAGTGTCACAGGATACGTCTATACAGCCTGTCGAAGCGGGTCTCAGAGCCCAGGTCGACAGACTTGAGCTCGCACTACAGCACTAAAAACAGTTGTGTAGATGTTGTGGCTTGACCTCTGAAGCTCACCTCTCCTCCCTAGACTTCAGAGCCCAAGCTGCAACATCTACACAGCTACTTTAAGCACCGTAGTGGGAACCCAACTCTATCAATCCAAGTTTAAACTCGCTGCTGCCGGTTTCCACTTGCTGAGTAGATGTTCCCCCAGTTCCCAATCCGTAAAATGTGAATAAAAATACTCCCTTTGTCTGTTTAGCTTGTAAGTGCTTGAGGACAGAAATTATGTGTTTGTACAGCACCTATAACAATGGGGCCCTGATCCTGGTTGATGCCTCTAGGAACCACTGTAATACAAATAGTAACAATATCATCAGCAGTATTATGATGACTCGATCTCCAGTAGATTACGTTTTATGCAAATGTGGGGGGGAATTGGATTCATTTGTGGAAGAGTGGGTAAAACCACTGGCAGTACAACAACACGGATGTTTCCTTTCCAATACAGTTATTACATGTTTCTGGTTCTGCAGACAATCAAACCAGAGCACTCCCCCACAGATCAACTTCCTCTGTGCTTAATCATGCTGCCTACTGGCCTAGCCAGGAATTGTAATTTCTTAGTCATTAAGAAATAGAATAGAAACACAATAGGGACAGATCCCTGTTAGCATTACAATATTCCACTAGTGTAATTAGTTCAGATAAAGGCAGTGCTATTCCCAATGTTCTTTTGCAAAAATCCTTTGGACCAAAAAGTCCTTAAATAAGCAAAACTCCTACTTATGACACTGGGACTGTGTAGAGATTTCAGAGTTTGGCCCATCAGAAAACGGACCATTAAGGGAAAACCTGCTTATCCTTTCTGTACAATTGTGAAATAACAATTAATATAATATATAATCTCTAACCAAGTTACACAAGTACCAATATATCGTATCACACAGCCCACTCAGAAATACATGGTAAAGAGATAAAATAGTTAAGAATATGGATTTTCTGTCTCATGCAAACTCTCAGACAGGCTCAAAGTGTGTTGATTTCAGCAAGCCTATTTAAAACAGAACCCATATTATAATCAAAAGGAGAGAGATCTTTATTTGATCTATTTTGAGAAAGAAGTCAGCTCAAGGTCAATTGCTGATCAAGAAGAATTGGTGAAAACTAGGTGAGATACTTTAAAAACTATTTGAATTAAGACAGCTCCAATCTGTTCGAAAGTAATTTATAAGAAATTATCTCGATTTACATAATCTGAGTGTTTATAGCTTGATGATTTAGAAAATCTACATATGAATTAGAAGAGATTGTTACAGATAATTTCCCCCAAAACTCAGAATTAGAACTCCTACATGGGGAACAAGAGCAGCAGGAAAGTGACATATTAGATACAAAACTTCTGTTTCCAAGGAACTATCCTAGAGTTTCAAGCAATACACTATGATCCACCAAGAGGCACAGTTTATCCCAGACAGTGCTTGAGACTAATTTTGGGGGGAATTAAACAGCTCAACACATTCAGGACTGGTTAAGGTCCTCTGGTTAATAACCAATGCCACCTGCAGAACTATAGTAAACATGCTTTTGTCCTTAATGAATAAACAGTATCACATAGAGAATAGCAAGTTTAGCTGAAGACAGACACAGCTGTCTTCCCTTTCCCAGCAAATGAAGGGGTCTGCACTCCTGCTACAAAACTGTTATCAAATGCAGTGTCAAAGCAAGTGTTTCTCCTCCATTGTAAGATGCAAGCTGAATACTCTAGGCAGGGCTTTCAGTGTCTTCAGACACAAGTGCAGCTGTATGCACTCTAAACATTCTATTAGTGTCTTCCTGCGTGCGTTCCTAAGATCAGGAAAAGGAGGACATTTCTTTCCAAGTCTGATGCGGTTCCTGGTTTTCCAGCTCTCTCTTTATTCTTCTTGTAGGAATTCTCAGATTCATAGCGAGACACCCTCCCCCTCTCCGCCCCTGAACTGTGCTTGTAAATTGGCTGATTGATTCAGAAGGGAAAAAGGAAGAGGATAGCCGCTGGAAACTTGACACTATTCATTTACAGCAACAAGATTCTGGGGCCAAACCAAGCCCTCAGAGGCATGTATGTGTGGAGTATGCTGAGTTCAGTGAGCCAAATTCCACCTCCTGACGAAACACCAGGCCTTCTACTGGTACCAATGAGACAATCTTGCTCTCTCCTATCTAGCGAGGCTCTTATATCACCACCCTTGGGATGCAGTGGAACAAATTTTGCCCTCCATGAGGGCTCTCAGAGATTTCTATGGCAGTCAAACACACATCTGAGGTACAAACCAATGTGTGAGTCAGTTTGTGTGACTCAAGGATGCAGGACTGGGGCATGATATGTCCTGCTCTGACCACCAATTCACTATTTCATGACTGGTTGTAACAGTACTGCTGTTTCCCTCTCATGTTAATCTTCCCTATCTATTTCTGCTAGTTCAGTGCCTCATCTCTTTATTTTCCCCGGTGTCTTTTTTTCTTGCCTTTCTTTTCCCATCCTTTCAGGAGATGTCTCCCTTTGGGTCCCTGCCAGCATTATGTTTTTTATATGTAGGAGCCAAAGCAGCCACAAAATGCTTAAATCGGGGGGAGGGAGGGAAACAAACTCAATCCTTTTGTGGAAAGCTTGAGAATAAAATCTTTGCCAGCATCACTGCATTCAGATCTCATTTGAGACCTTCAGCTAATGTTTCTTTTATGAAGTGAAGACACCTGATTTCTGTCAGCCCTTGGCTCAAAAGTGCACCATCTTCCTAAACAACTATATCAGATAGACAGAGAACAGCAACCAAACTAGAAATCAGATTCCATTAACAGGACATCAGTGCAGCACCTGCTGTCAATGTCTGGCCTTCGGGCAAAGGGTTTCTTCTGTACAAAGAAGTTCCTTGAGCAAAAGGTAGATAAAGTCACAGCAAGTTGGAAATTTCTGTTTCAGTGGATGCTTTGGAAAATGGTCAGCCCACAGCAGTTCATGCAGGGGTATGGAGAATGGCAGAGGAGATCGACTTACATGACTTTGGTTTTTATTGACCGCCACCAATGTTGTGTGAAAATTGCAACCTTATGCAGAATACACCTGAATGAGAGAAACAGCAGGCCACAAGGCAAATGGATGCACATGCTCTCAGTTACATCATTATGCAGGAACAGGAGCAGAGAGACTGCGAAGCAGGACCCCACAAATTCTGACTGCTTTTTTTTTTCTTTTTGTGTTGTTCTATAGCGGAGACTGTTATGTCTTCTGCACCTTGGGAAAATGAGGAAAAATAGCATGTGTGTCATTGCTGGCAGGCTTTGCTGCTGCAGCTGCCATAGGCGCTATGTTAAAGCACCAAGGGAGCACCTAATCCCCTTAGAAATTCAAAGCATGCGAAAACATTCTGTCATTACGCTGTCTCTTCTATTCATCTCCCATTCTCTGCCTCTTCTGCATCCAGCTAAAGCTTCAGATACAAGGAAAGAAGAGTTCAGTGTCAGTGCGGTGACAATAAAATCAATAAAACCAGAAGCTTCATGACCACTGGAATAGATTATCAAGGTAGGTTGTAGAATCCCCGTCATTGGAGGTTTTTAAGAACAGCTTAGACAAACACTTATCAGGGATGGTCTAGGTTTACTTGGTCCTGCTTCAACTCAGGGGGAGCGACTAGATGATCTCTCGAAGCCCCTTCCAGCCCTTCATGTCCATGATCAAGATGGCATTAACTGGAATGCCGGACAGGCAGGTCAGAGAGAGTGATCTATCTTCTTACCTTTAAAGGCTGGCACACTTTGGCAAGGCAATGTGAGGAAACTTTTTGGACATGTTTGTGGTTAAACTATCAGGGATGATACAGGAATTACTGGGTGGAATTCGATGGTCTGTGTTGTGCAGAAGATTAGACTTGATCATCACCAAATTTACTTAACCCTGCTGAGCTTCTTCTTACCGTATCATCATGTTCTCTTCTGGCATTAAAATCGCTGGCCTGATCCTCAGCTGGTGTAGATTGGCATAGCTGCTCAGCAGTCAGTGGACCTATACTGATTTACACCTGCTGAGGATTCAGCCTTGAAGTTTTTGCGTGAGCACTAGACCGTCCCAGGGGGGATAAAGTTCACAACAGGAGAGAAAATATCTCCTAAAACCAATTTTCACTTCTACTGAACTTATGTAACACACCAATTGTTCCTCTGGCTTGTTGGGTCACTTCCAGGTGGAAAGACTGGCTTAAGTTTACCCCCCATCCTCCGACCACCAATACGGAGATACTACCAGTTGCCATCTCTTAAAATTCGTATTATATTGAAATCATTGTTTGATATGATAAGAGAAAAGCGGGCAGGGAAATAAGGCATAAGCTGATCTGCTTCTGCGATCATTGCCCAGACAGAGCTCTTAATTCCTGATACTTCTGCAAAATGAGGCTCTCTGACATAAATATTATCCAGTATGTTTTTATCACCACGTAATCCATGCTTTTGCCACTTGTCCACATACCACTCCTTAATGGAAACCTCATGTCATCCTGCTCCTGGCAGGTCCTGGTTAACTCTCAAACACCCAGCATTTACATAGCTGCTGGCGTTGAAAAACAAAAACAAAACAAAACAAAAAAAACCTCCACAACTGTTTTTTTAGACATGTGGAGGAAAGAAACAATTGACCCTGAGTTACTTATAGCTAGGAATTGATAAAAAATAAATTAAAAGAAAAAACAGTGCTCTGTTTGATGTCTGTTGTGCTTTCAGATGAATCATCACATGATATTATACAGTATGTCTCATGAAAAGATATGAAGTACAGAATCAGTTTGACAGTTCCCTATTGTTCTGGGCAGTCAATGTTATTGGTAGCATTATTTTTTATTTTTATAGTAGCTGGCATATGGAAAACTTCACTTTTTTGTTGCCCCTGGAGTTTCCTGGGTGGAAGTCAACAAAGGCAGGCAAATTTAAGTGAGTTACATTAGTTAATTTTAAAGTGTTTCTTAATGGAGTAACCTCATGGGATCTTATTCTTCCCAGCAAAAAAATGGTTACTAACTTGTTCTCACAGAAAGACAAGGTGGGTGAGGTAATATCTTTTATTGGACCCACTTCTGTTGGTGAGAGAGACAAGCTTTCAAGCTTACACAGAGCTCTTCTTCAGGTCTGGAAAATGTACACTCCAGAAAAAGTACTGGAAAATGAAAATACAAGGTGGAACAAATTGTTTAGCATAAGTAGCTCATGTCATCCTGCTCCTTGCAGGTCCTGGTTAACTCTCAGCCACCCAGAATTTACACAGCTGCTGGAGACAAAAAACAAAACAAAAAAATACCAGTCCTCTTCTTAGACAAGATTGTGAAGGAAAGAAACAGTGACCCTGATATGCATGTTTCACAACATATTTCAAGGGACAATTCAAGGTGAAGTGGCCCATTAATGCCTCTCCAGGCACAGGGTGCAGTGGGAGGGTGCTTGGGGGTTGTGGGACATCGGGTTATAGTTTGTTGTAATATGCCATAAATCCAGTGTGTCTATTCAGTCCATGATTTTTAGTGTCTAGCAAAGTTATGAATTTAAGCTCCCAGGCTTGTCTTTTGTGCAGGTTTCCTTTGAGGATGAGGACTGAAAGGTCAGATATAGAGTGATCACTTTGGGGAAAGTGTTCACCCATAGGTGATATGGTGTTTTTGGTCTTTTAATGTGAGTTCCTTCGAGAGCGTAGTGAATGTCTCATTGCAACTACTTAGTTATTATTGGGGCATTTAGTGCACTGGATGAAGTACACCACCTGTTGTGATAGGTATGTGTACGACCCATGGATCTTGAAAGGTGTGTTGTGGGGTGTGTTGATCATCAAGCAGTGGAGACATACACTGTTCTCATAAAAGCAGCAAAGAGTCCTGTGGCACCTTATAGACTAACAGACGTATTGGAGCATGAGCTTTCGTGGGTGAATACCCACTTCGTCGGATGTGAAAGCTCATGCTCCAATACGTCTGTTAGTCTATAAGGTGCCACAGGACTCTTTGCTGCTTTTACAGATCCAGACTAACACGGCTACCCCTCTGATACTGTTCTCATAGACTTTTAAGGCCAGAATGGACCATCATAATCATCTCATCTGACTTTCTGAACATTGCAGGCCACCAAACCTCACATATCCACTCCTGTAGTAGGCCCATAACCTCTGGCTGAGTTATGGACGTCCTCCAATCTTGGTATAAAGACTAAGTTAGAGAATCCACCATTTACTGTAGTTTAAACCAAACGACCTGTGCTTCACACTGAAGAGGAAGGCAAAAAAACCAAAACAAACAAAATGCCAGGATCTCTGCCAATCTGACTTGGGGGGAAATTCCTTCCTGACTCCAAATATGGCAATCAGGTAAATCCTGAATATGTGGGTGAGACCTGCCAGGCAGATACCTGGGATAGAATTCTCTGTAGTAACTCAGAGACCTCCACCTCTAGTGTCCCATCTCCAGCCATTTGAGATGTATGCTAACAGCAGACATGGATGGGCAATAGGTCATTGTAGGCAGTTTCATCATCACATCCATAAACTTAGCAAGCTCAGTCTTAAAACAAGTGAGGTTTTTATGCCCCCACTTCTCCCCTTGAAAGGCTGTTCCAGAACTTCACTCCTCTGATGGTTAATTTGTCTAATTTCAAACCTAAACTTACCGATGGCCAGTTTATTCCCATTTCTTCTTACGTCAGCATTGGCCCTTATCTTAAATAACTCCTCTCCATCCCTGGTGTTTATCCCTCTTATGTAATTATAGAAAACAATCATATCTTCCCATAGTCTTTGTTTGGTTAGGCTAAACAAACCAACCTCCTTAAGTCTCTTCTCATAAGGCAGGTTCTCCATTCCTCTGATCATCCTAGAAGCTCTTCTCTGCATCTGTTCCAGTTTGAATTCATCGGCACTGGTGAGGCCACATCTGGAGTACTGTGTCCAGTTTTGGGTCCCCCACTACAGAAAGGATGTGGACAGATTGGACAGCATCCAGCGGAGGGCAATGAAAATGATTACGGGGCTGGGACACATGACTTATTCATAGATTCATAGATTCTAGGACTGGAAGGGACCTCGAGAGGTCATCGAGTCCAGTCCCCTGCCCGCATGGCAGGACCAAATACTGTCTAGACCATCCCTGATAGAGGAGAAGCTGAGGGAATTGGGCTTATTTAGTCTGCAGAAGAATAGAGTGAGGGGGGATTTGATAGCAGCCTTCAACTACCTGAAGGAGAGTTCCAAAGAGGATTGAGCTAGGCTGTTCTCAGTGGTGGCAGATCAACAGAACAAGGAGCAATGGTCTCAAGTTGCAGTGAGGGAGGCCTAGGTTGGATATTAGGAAAAGCTATTTCACTAGGAGGGTGGTGAAACACTGGAATGGGTTAGCTAGGGAGGTGCTGGAATCTCCTTCCTTAGAGGTTTTTAAGACCTGGCTTGACAAAGACCTGGCTGGGATGATTTAGTTGGGAATTGGTCCTGCTTTGAGCAGGGGGTTGGACTAGATGACCTCCTGAGGTCTCTTCCAACCCTAATCTTCTATGATTCTCAGTCATGGGAGATCACAAGTGCACACAGTATTCCAGATGAGGTCTCACCAGTGTTTTGTATAATGATAACAACACTTCCCTATCCCTAGTGGCAATATCTCACCAGATGCATCCTTGCATTAGACTTTTTCATGGCCACATCACATTGGCAGCTCACAGTCAAGCTATGATCGCCCAGTCCACCCAGTTCTTTCTCCTCCTCTGTTGCTTCCAACTGGTAAGTCCCCAACTTGTAGCAAAAATTCTTGTTGTTAGTCTCTAAGTGCATGACCTTGCACTTTACACTATTACATTTCATCACATTTGATTTACTTCAATTTTCAAGGTTATCTAAATCTTCAAGGTCATCCAAATATTCCTTCATATTGGCATTACCTCCCAACTTCATGTCATCTGCAAATTTTATAAGCATACTCCCACTTTTTGTTCCAAGGTCATTAATGAAAATGATAAATAAGATGGGTCCCAAGACTGATCCTTGAGGAACTCCACAAGTAACCTCCCTCCCTCTGACAGTTCACCCTTCAGCATGACCCTTTGTAGCATCCCCTTTTACCAGTTCCTTACCCACCTTTCAATTCTTATTTTAATCCCCATCTTTTCCAATTTAGCTAATTTTCCAGGTTAGATTAGATTAGATAGATTAAATCTACTGCATTTCCCTCTGTCTAGAAAATTGGTTATCTAGCACAATATACCTTTTGTAAAACCATGTTGTATTTTATCCCAATTACCGTTTACCTCTATGTCCTTACCTACTTTCAAAGATTTTTCTAAGACCTTGCATTGAGGTCAAACTAACAAGCCTGTAGTTTCCCAGATCACTTTTTTTCATTTCCTAAATATAGGTACTATATTTGCAATTCTTCAGTCATAGGGTACAAGCCCCAAGTTTACATATTCATTAAAAACCCTTGCTATGGGGGTTGCAATGTCATGGGCCAGTTCCTTTAATATTCTTGGATAAAGATTATCTGGGCTTCCTGATTTGGTCCCATTATAGCTATTAGAGTTTAATCCCGGATGTGGTAATTTCTGTTTCCATATCCTTGTTTCCATTAGCCATCTTGCCATTGCCCCCTAGCTCCTCGTTAGCCTTATTAAGAGCTGAGGTAACGTACTCATCCAATTGTTGGGCCACACTTAGATTACATTGCTCTGCAGCCAAAATGCTTCTGAAATAAATGTAGTCAAACTTTACTAATTCTGGGTCACTGAGAATGAAAATGATGCTTAAAATTGTTGATTGGCTCTAGTTTTCAAGATATGCTATTGGGTCAGTATATACGACCCTTGACTTGGGAATGGCGGAGGATAAGTGAGTTATAAAGGGAAGGGATCTCAATTTAAACCAGAAATGACTAAAATACATCTTTGACTGGATCTATGAATAAATCTGTGACTGGGTTTGGACAGTACTTGCTTTTTAGGCAAAACAATGAATGATGCAATCTGAAGCTGGTATTGCGTCATACATGATATGAATTGCATCATGTTATTCCTAGAAGTCATGGATGATGCAATCATAACGAAGCTTACATCACTCTGCTGAACAAATTGCCCTATATCAGCTCTAGAAATCATACAGTGTCGTGCTCTCTTATTTGTCAGTGTTTGATTTTGCAAAGGGACACATTTCTATTTAGCCAAAGTGAGCAGAGGTGCCTCGTACTTGTGTGAACAGTGCAGATAACTTCTGCTATATTTGTGGTGAAGTGACTTTTGCATCACAAAAGCGCAGTATAACCACTATGGTTAAGAAAGCCTATCACCTTTATTTTGGCTGCAAAAACAAGAGGACAAGAGGTGGGCCCCACACATATGCTGCAACACTTGTGCAACAAAACTTCGCCAGTGGTTGAACAGGAAAAGGAAATCTATGCCTTTTGCAGTGCCAATGATTTGGAGAGAGCCAACAGATCATACCAGCAATTGTTACTTCTGCATGGTGCCTCCAGTTGGGAAAGGTGTGTCAAAGAAGAAAAAGTGGACTATGCATTATCTAAACATTCCATCAGCTATACGCCCAGTACCCCACGGAGAAGGACTGCCAGTTCCTGATGCACCAGAATCATTCTCACTTGAGTCAGACGAGGAAGAGGAAGAGGATGAAACTTCTGGTCCTGAACCATCAATGTCACAGGACCCACATTTTCTCCCATCCTCCTCCTCTGAACCACACCTCATAACACAAGGTGAACTGAATGACCTTGTCAGGGATTTGGAACTACCCAAGAGTAAGGCAGAGCTGTTGGGCTCCAGACTACAGCAGTGGAATCTCCTGGCAGGTGATGTTAGGGTTTCCATGTTCCGTGACCGTCAAAAGGAGCTTGTCCCATTCTTCTTCATGGAAGGTGATCTTGTAGCCTGCAACAACATCGATGGTGTGATGGCAGCCCTCAACATCGTTCACGATCCAGATGAGTGGAGCCTGTTCATTGATTCATCGAAGACGAGTCTTAAAGCTGTTTTACTGCATAATGGCAATGTTTTGCCATCAATTCCAGTTGGTCATGCAGTCCATATGAAGGAAACCTATGACAACATGAAACAACTTTTGAGGTGCATAAACTATGACCAACATCAGTGGCAGCTTTGTGGCGATTTGAAGGTTGTTGCTCTCTTGCTTGGTCTGCAGACTGGATACACAAAGTACTGCTGTTTTCTCTGCGAATGGGATAGTCGTGCAAGAGATTCCCACTACATCAAGAAAGATTGGCCACTCTGACAGTCACTGGAGCCTGGGAGGAAAAGTGTTCAGCATCCACCACTTGTTGAATCAAGGAAGATTTTGTTACCACCCTTATACATCAAGGCCATTGACAAAACACAAGCAGCTTTCAAGTACCTCCGTGGAAAATTTCCAAGGTTAAGTGAAGCTAAGATAAAGGAAGGTGTCTTTGTTGGTCCTCAGATTCGTGAACTTCTTTGAGATGATGCATTTGACCATGCACTGCGTGGCAAGGAAAAGACGGCATGGAAAGCCTTCCAGTTAGTGGCAATCAATTTTCTCGGAAACAACAAGGCAGACAACTACAGGTTGTTGGTGGAAAACCTCCTCAAGGCATACAAAAGCCTTGGTTGCAACATGTCACTAAAGATACATTTTTGGCACTCTCATCTAGATTTTTTTCCACCGAACTGCGGAGCAGTGAGCGACGAGCACGGCGAGCAATTTCACCAGGACATTGCAACAATGGAGAAACGCTATCAGGGCAAATGGAGCCCATCAATGCTTGCAGACTATTGCTGGACAGTGACAAGAGATGCTCCATTTAATGAATACAAGAGACAAGCCAAGAAGCGCAGAGTAGACACTGAATAGGACTAAACTATGTACATAATAGTTTTTTGCCTTTTGTTTCATAATAAATTTTATTTATATAACCCTTTTGCTGATTTTTAAAGTGTTACATAAACAGGACAGATGAAATATTATCATGTAAAGCAACCATAAACACATGAAAAGACCTAGGTTTACAATTTATGATTAAAACTCTACTATCTACACAATATACATAGACATAAAATGTAGAAACTTAAATATCTTAGAAACAGTAGCCAATCAGTTGTTTTAATTGTCATATTTGAATTCAGCACATCAAAATACATAATAAATAGCACATTTTGTCTCTGAAGCAGACGACTTCTCAAAAATTGTAGACCAGTGTTATCTTTAATCTCCACCCTATCCTCAGTGTTTAGCATTTCCACTTTTGTCCTTGTTTCCTTTTCATTTATATGGCTAACGTGACTTTTACTACTGGTTTTAATTTCCTTTGTAATGTCCAACTCTGGCTGGCTTTTGGCAGTTCTCACTTTTTCCATATACTTTCTGACCTCCAAGAGGTAGCTTTTCTTCATGATCTATTCCTTTTTCCATTCCTTGTAGGGTTTTTGCTTTCTCTTAATAACCTATTTGAGCTGCTTGTTCATCCACTTCCTGCTATACAATTTTTTTCCCTTGCTTAAGATGCAGGCTCCAGATATTTAAGACAAAATTGCTGAAACTAATTCCAAGCCTTCTCCACATTCAAATCCTTAAGTCCTTCACTTCTCTAACTAATTCCCTTAATATTTTAAAGTTTGCCCTTTTGAAATCAAGGACCCTAGTTGCAGACCTATTATTGTTTAGCCTTCCATTTAGCTTAAACTGAATTATTCATGATCACTCAAGCCAAAGTTCTCCTCTACAACCAGTTCTTCTATGAGGTCCTCGCTACTTACCAATACTAAATCTAAAATGGCGTCACCTCTTGTTGGTTTGGTCAATATTTGGTGAAGACTCTGTCAACTATCACATCCAGGAATATCTGGGCCGTACCACTTGTCCTCCAATCTATATCTGGGAAATTAAAGTCTCCCATAATCACACAATTTTCAGTAGTATTTATTTCATTAAAAATATTAAAGAGGTCTCTATACATATCTGAATTGAATCCAGGGGGTCTGTACCAGACCACAAGCACTATCCCAGTGGAGTCTGTTACCTGTTTTGTAACTGTTGTGCAAGATGTGTTGCACATCTCCATTCCACTTCAGGTGCATGCACGCCCAGTGCACTGGGTCAGAGATTTTTCCCTCAGAGTTACCGATCGGGGCAGCGCACATGTCCTCTGCTTCCTCAAGCTGCTATGTGATGGTA
Organism: Emys orbicularis; assembly: GCF_028017835.1. Taxonomy (NCBI): domain Eukaryota; kingdom Metazoa; phylum Chordata; order Testudines; family Emydidae; genus Emys; species Emys orbicularis. The sequence goes on along the minus strand of NC_088688.1, from coordinate 133,162,565 downwards.
TAAAGGGCAGAGCTTCCTGGACAGACTCCAATAAAGTGGAGAAGGAGGGTGGGTCTTGGAATGGACATGCAACACATCTCAAAGAACAACAGTTACAGAATAGGTTAGTAGCAGTTTCTTTTCCTTCGAGTGATTGCACACGTCCATTCCACTTCCGATGACTCACAAGCAGTTCAATTCAGAGATGGGATCAGAGTCTACCTGAATACTAATTGAAGGACAACAAGAAAAGACGTAAATGTTTCTTAAAAAGGAAATGATGTAGGTGCATGTTTCAGTGGAACATAGAGTATATTCCACCTCTTTAGGTTGCAATCTCAAAAGCCTGCTTTCTATGAGACCATCAGACACCTGGGAGCTCTGGGGAATACTGGGAGTTTTTGCAGGATTCTACAGAGTTTTCAACTCTGTATAAAAGGAAACCAAATACAGAGTTTCCTTTGTAAGGGATCATCAGGAACAATCAGACTTGAACCCAACTCATGCATATAAATCAGCTTTTTAGTTGTCTCATACTAAATTTAGGATGAGGTTGCAATTGGAATTTCTCAGGAGCTGCCAACAATGGGATACATCCAGTGTCCATGAGGATGAAATACTGCTGACCTACCTTGACTCTTCAATAAAACAAAGCATGGAGGATGGGGTTGGTTCTCTTCTTCCCTGTACTACAGAAAACCAGTTAAATTCCCATTGCAGCATGATGCAGAACTGAACTGAGGAGATTAAAAAATGTTGTGCAGTCTCATCTATTATAAGATGTTTGGCATGCTAAAAATCTGGAAATTTGCCATTAAGTTGCAATAAGTTTAGCAAGTAATGCTGATAGGTTTTGACCATTAACTCACCAATGGAGAATGCCAGTGCATTTGTAAGATATCAGTGTAATAGATTCTGGCATTCCACTCTTACCATCTTTACAAATGTCACTTTCATTTTATTATAAATTAATCCCAATTTCTTCCAAAGCTCCAAAATAAAGCTTCCTTACAAGCAGCGAACCCCATCTGCTCTGCTGCCAAAAATATTGCAGTAAGAAACATATAGGAATGTTAAGGGACATATTAAAAATAGTTAGTGGACACTTCTTAATAAATGCATAGTCTTGATTAAATATTAGCTTATTCTCCAGGAGGAAGGACTACAGGAAGCCCAAAATTGGGGTTGGTCCTGCTTTGAGCAGGGGGTTGGACCAGATGTCCTCCTGAGGTCTCTTCCAACCCTGATATTCTATGCTTCTATGAAAATGGCCAAACTAGGATGCAGCAGATTTGTTTAGTCAATTGATCTGATAAATATTAGGTGCCAGTTCCTCAGCTGATATAAACCCACATAGTTCCACTGACATTAAAGAAGCTAGGCCAATTTACACCAGCTGTGCACCTGGCCCTAGAACTCCCCATTTAATACCAGAGCCTTTTATCCACTTTAAATGTTTGGTTTGCCATCCCTTTGTCAATTATTCATTCTAGACAGCAACCTTCTCTATGAGGTAGCAGAAGAAATCTGGAGGTTAGATCTAATTTACTCTTTTAACCAGTTTACTCCAGTATCAAGTATTTAAATTGGCCTCGCTGTGCTTTCATACGTTACAGCCATATATCAAAGCAATTTGTGAAAATGCCAACAGAGCAGTGAGCTATATGTATCATGTATTTTGAGATTACACAGTTCCGAATGCCTTTGTAAAGCAAACCTTTCATGAATAAATCAAGAAATACCCTGATGCATGCTTTATGTAGAGCAAGGTACTCTATTTAGGTCACAGTAAGGTTCTGCCAGGTTTGCTAAAATGAACAAATCTCTAGTGTGTACTCTAACTCCACCACATTTCATAACCCAAGCAAGCATCTCCTGCTCCGTTTCCACTGTGCATTTGCAACTGTTGATGACCCTGCACTTGCAAAGTGTTAGTTTGATCACCTAAAGCTCAAATGACTTTCAAATCAGGAGCTATGCAGGGGAATTTCTCTGTCCCATGTAAGGATTGTTAATGAAAACACATAGGGCCAATTTCAGATTCTGCCCCAATTTCTCAACATGCAATCCCACTGGAAGGAAATCTAGAACTTGTTCCTTTTTCTAAGGACCTGACGAAGGAATGGATTTTGGAGAGATCAATGCCACCCAGTGCAATTTCCAAGCCTACTTTGTGATGCCTGTCCAAATAGGTGACAGCTAGCTGAGAATCAAGAGTGGAATATCATATTGAGAAACCCAAGCAATGCAGTCATCTCTTTCCTTGGCCCTGAATTTAAGATGCCGTGTTAGTCTGATTTGTCCTTCTTCTGCGCAAATGTCTATGATAAGGTTCCAAGTATAAGGACACACAGATTTCCAGCCAGCCTGAAATGATAAAAGTTTATCTAGAGTAGAGGAATGAAGAACTCAATGCAGAGCGCTTCCCTTGAAAGATCCGGCAGTATAAAGGGAAAACACTTTGGTTTTGTTTAAACAGAAAATAAGAAAAAAAGTTGGCTAAGTTGAGAGAGGAAACAAATCCCATCCTTCCAAAAAAAAAAAAAAAAGAAATTCCAACCAGAGTTTTCTTTCTTCAAAGATGTGACTTTGAGGCTAAAGTAGTTTAGTCACCAATTGATACATGGGAAGATCATATACAAAATTCCCATCCATGTTAATGGAAATTACTGGGCCAAATATTTACTTGGTGGAATTAATGAAATGCATGGGTATAGATATAGAGGGCAAAATTTGGCCCTTTGACTTCACTCCATGTTCTCCACCCACACACAATTACTTTTTTACCTCTCCCACCTTTCAGCTCTACCCAACCAGCCCTATCTCACCCCCAACATTGCTTCCTCCTCCACGCACGCACTACAGAGGACAACCTCTGGAAGAAGTCTTCCAGTGAGGTGGACATATCCTCGACTACCATTTTGTTCTTTCCTTCTACCATCTTCTTGACCAAACAATACATTCTCCCATTAATGAATCCCACACCAACAATTCCAACCATTCATTCAACACTCATTGCGGAGCCAGTGCGGCCTCATGGACACTGCGCTAGACTGAGACTCAGAAGACATGGGTTGTATTCCAAACTCAGACCCTGGCCTGCTGGATGACCTTGGGCAAGTCACGTCACTTCTCTGTGTCTCAGTTTCCCTATCTATAAAATGGGGATAATGATACTGATATGAGGAAAAGTGCAACATAAGAGCTAGAATTAATTATTAGCACTTCTGCTTCCTTCTAGCACTTTCCCCTCTCTCTCTGCTGAGGATCTTACTGACTTTTCCCAAAGAGAAATTTGACAAGATTGAAGGGGGACTTCAGAAGTTGCCTTTGAAACTAGTTATAAAAATCTCTTGATAAAGTGGATTATCAGAGCCCATGGTAGAGAGAAGTCTCCGAAGTAATACAGATGGCTTTTACAGAAGTCTGATTCTCCATTTTCAACATCAATCACTGAAGTTCCTTGAATTGTTTTGAAATGCATTAGACTAGTCATCTAAGGACCTTTGAAATGTATTAGTCACTCATAGCAGTGCATGGTGGCCTGTGGTAGTTCTTTATATAATGAATGGGAAGTCTTTGAACAGTGACATTTGCAGCTAGCTGTAAATAAATCCAGGACTTTTGCTTAACTATCCCAGCGGCTCTTTTGACCAAAGTGGAGAGCAGGAAGATGAAGCTTCATGTCTGTTTCATGTCTGTCTTTGTCAGGTATTACCTTGGTGTAAATTCAACCAGGATCAAATTTGAGGACATCATCAAAACTGAAGAAAAAACCAGACAAGGGCAGAATCCAAATACAAAAGGGCTTGCAGATATCAGAACAGAGGGAGCTGCAGAAAATAAAGGGAAGCTTGGCACTAGTGGACATATAGCCAGGGAGAGGAAATGAAAAGTATTGATACAAACAGGGAGACAGTAACCAATTAGTCACATCGGCGGCATAAAAATAAATTTCTTTTCATCTTGTTTCCTTCAGTGCCGTCAGGGGATTTCTAAGCCCATTCTAAGGTATATATTTTTCCTCACTAAAGGCAATATCCAAATAATATCCATTATTAGTATTTTCACAGGATTTTGCCAATGGTTCCAAACTGAACAAAGTGTGGCTCATTAATTAGCTGACTATCAGTCCAAGACTGAGGGCCAGGGGCAATACAAATGCATAGCAAGAGGCAGTCTTTGCCCTGAACAGCTTACAAGACAGACAAGGATTTAGACTGGAAACAAAGACACAGAGTTCATCGGGTCTGTATGTAAGTCTAATTGAGACTAAAAATAAATACTTTTAAAAAGTATTTAAGTCTCAATGAGAACTTTAGCAACTGTCTAATTAAATTAAGCCCCAAAAAATCAGGATAGTCACTTCTATACTTCTGGGTTAAGATGAACTGAACACCAGCTGAGATCAGGAACAAAATTCCCTCTGGGGTAATTTCCCCTTTCTCGCACAAGGAGGGGCATACTTCTGCAGGCTGTGGTAATGGCAATGGTTTGTATTGTCAGAAGAGGGTTACAGTTTTCTCTGAAGCATCTGGGGCATTGTCCATTGAGGGGTACATAATAGCCTACTACATGGACCACTGCATTATCCAGTGACAATTGTAATAATGCCTTAATGCCTGAGACAAACTGAGTAGTGCTACTCCACAGATCTAATTTAACCATTTGTGTAATGGACAATACACTGTAGAACAAAGGACCCATCATGATCCAGAAGCAACAGCTTTAGCAAGTTTGCCAAAACAGAAGTGTGCCCTTGGCCTAACCAGAGAGAAATATGTTACATTTGTCTCAGATGGAAGTCACTCCTTGCTAATATCAGAACCCCTCAGTAATATAAATAATGGAACCAGATCCTCAATTAGTGTAAATATACATAGTTCCATTGAAATCAGGTGAGGATTTTGCCCATTATTAGGTGCACTGTACTTTATTCTTCCCATACTACTCTACTCATATAGGGACTGATTCAATGCCCACTGAAATCAATGGGACTCTTGGATGCATAGGTCTGGGTTCTGTTTGGCCTTGTGTGCAATGGGGGAGGAGGTAATGAGCTTGGCTACTCTTGCATGACCAAACAGAATTGCAGGCCGATGGACAGCTCAGTCCTGACTCTCTTTGGGGGCACACGTAACACAGGCAATGCCAAAGAGCGCTCAGTGATGACCTTCAGAGTGGAGAGACACTTGCAGATCAACCAAGTCTTTTCCTCCTGGTTAAATGACTGTGTTCCTGCACAGTGATCAGTTTCAGAAACAGTCATGCCACCTGCTCTAGCTCAGCTGTCTTGAGAAAAAACAAGCTGCTTCCAACCCTATACTGAATGTGGCACACAAATGATGGACGGGAGTTTACAAATTCAGCTACCAGAGTGGCCTTTCTCAGCCTGTCACATTTGGGAGGAGAAAGGATACTTTGGACTTTGAAAATGAGCAGGCAGTTGTTGCAGACACAATGAAAGGTGCATGGAGAATCTTGACTGCAAATGCAGAAAGCACAATTTCAGATTAAAAATAAAACCAAGATACGTGCAGAAAAATTCTTAGAAAACAACCAGCTACAATACTTGTATTTTCATCTTCCAGCTACACAGAAATAAACATTAATGTGAGCTACGCAAGAAATTGATCATGTGCCAAAGGCCAGATCCTTAGCGGATGTCGCATAGCTCCATTGATTTCAGTGGAGCTGTGCTGGTGTACACAGCAGCTGGCCTAGAAGAGGCAGGCATTGGACTAGATTCTGATCCTAGTAACACCAGTGTAAATCTAGATTAGCTCTGCTGAGTTACTCCAGATTCACACTGAATGAATGTAGTCCATTGGGCCATATTGATTGGTGTAAGTTACACACCAGATGTAATTGCCTCATAAAGGGTGTGTAAATGGTAAAGTAGGATACCTTGAAATGATTTAGCATTCAGTGGCTGTGCAAAATGAATGGGACTTACACACCATGAAGATGAAAAAGGAGTATGTAGCATGCAAAGCAACTAAATGCAGGGTATAAGGGAAAGCAGCAGACCCGGCTTTTTTTGCGCCCTCCTGTTAGCTGCTTTTCCTACAATACCATCTCCTCTCTCCTCACAGCATGGGCAAGTTACATTAATTTTGCACACTCACTGAATGCCCAATTGTTACAGATTTTATCACTTTACCACTCACATTTGTTTTATGACCATTGAACTTGGCACAGAGACTTCACAAAGAGCTGCATGCCCTTACACCAGCGGTGTGATATCTAGGAGGAACGGTGGCTTTTTGTTGTTGTTATTGCTGATGCAATGGGTTTATATTTTAGCATCAGATTCAAAATAGGAAACTATGGAGCTAAAAAAACAAGCAGCTTAATCAGCACTCTTAAGACTTTTCTAAAATAGAGGCAACCTGTAAAGTATCCTGTCTGGTAAAGTTTCCTTTACCTTGATGTCTAGAGATTAGCAAAGATTTACTTATTTTGATCATGGCTTCTTGAAAATGGGAGTTTCAGCCCCTCTTGGAATTCCATTTAGTTCTGATTGGGGTGGACTATAAGAAAGTAAGAAGAAGAATCAGGAAGGCAAACGCTGCATTTGGAAGACTCAAAAACATCTGGCAGCTCAAAAACATCTCCCTCAAGACAAAACTGAATGTGTACAAAGCAATTGTTATCGCCATCACAATGTATAGCAGTGAGACATGAAAGATATGCAAAAGCTGGATGCATTTCATTACAAATGTCTGAGAAGAATATTGGGAATAACATATAGAGATAGGAAGACGAATGAAGAAGTCAGAAAAATTACTGGTCAAGGCACCCTCTCACAAATAATCTACAAAAGAAGACATCAGTAGTTAGGATGTACTGAGAATGGAAAAAGAATGCTTACTAAATACCGCCCTTGAATGGAAGCCAGAAAACACAAGAAGAAAGAGAGGACGATCGCGAATAACATGGAAATGAACCGTTCTGAAAGACATCAATCACCTGAACATGAAATGGGAAGATTTGGAGAGGAGTACAGTTGACAGGCAAGGATGGAAAATGTGGGTAGCCCAATGTGCAGCAAAGGTGTAAGGGTGGACTATTACTATCTAGCAGAACAGCAAGGGCAAGAGATAAGGAGGCCCTGGAGGAAGTGGGAAGGGACTGAGTCCTGGTCTACACTAGAAAATTAAGTTAGTTTATCTATACCAGTTAGGGATGTGAAAAATCCACACCTCAGAGTGGTGTAGCTAAGTTGACCTAAGTCCCTGTGTAGACAGCGGTAGGTTGACAAAGACTTCTTCTATCAACCTGCTCCACTGTACTTGGTAAGTACATTATACATACACATATATACATATGTACACATCTATCAGGTTGTTGTCCAAATCCCCCATCCCTGTCTCATGAAATCATCCCATTGTTTCAGCGGGCATTGAATCAGGCCCACAAATAAACACCACAGCCTGAGCTAGCTTCCTTCCTTGGGCGGTTAGCAGATGGCTAGGGTTTCCCTGTCAAAGCCTTCTTGCCTAGAGAGACTCCTCTCCCTTTATATGCACCTCACAAGACCCAGCTGGTCTGGGTGATCGTGTGAATGAGCAGAATGGTTCTGCACATCCATGCAGGGACCTACTGCTTGACAAAAGAGTGTTTTAAAAAGAGAAAATATAGTTTTTCAGCTGGATGTTTCATTGCAAGGACACTTTGGCAAAGTGGGTCTTCAGTAGAAAATTTAAAAAATGGCACTTTCTAAGAAGTTTCTCAGCATTTATTTTTCTTTTGCTGACATCACCTTCAGCAAAACGTCAACTCCCTTTAACAAGCCATTAAGACAGGCAACACTGAACTTCACAAACTAGCTGTTGGACAAGTCTGCCCCATCAATGCCTGCTGCCAAATTAGCATCCAAATGACCAGAAAATCTGATTCTATTGACATCTGACTCCTGTTTCAGCACATTAATTATCCTCTTGGGTTATCCTATCTTCAGCTGCCTCCACACAAATGCCACCTTGTCATTTATCTACTCCAACATCTTCTCCATCCTCAACAACTGAACATTGTTTCTCATTCAGATCTGCTTCAGAGCTAGCACTTTGAGTGCCTGTTGAGGCTGTCTCATCAGGACCTGTTTCAGCAGTATCTTCAAGGGACACTGGGCTGTTCTGAAACAGCAAAGTTAATGATTAAAAATGTGGAGAGATTTGGCTAAACACATAGACACCAGGAAATACCAGTGTCATTTTGGGTATTCAGTCAAGTAGGAAATTGTGTCTGCCATGAGCACCTTCCAACGAATGATGGAACAGCCTACGTTGATGTACAGAAAGATATATTCTGCAAGTACAGTGTCATCTTGGGCAACAGGAAGGTGGTCATGGAAGTAGTGAAAAAACTCTAAAAAAAGATCTTCAGGAAAGTACTGGTTATATTCCCAGCTCCTCACCCAACAAAACGTCACAAAAAGAACAGAGCCAGCGAAGAACTTTCTGGTGAGCAATAATGGAGGATCTGATCTTTGCAGGCAACTTAGCCAAAGCAATCATCTTGAGATCAAAAGAAACAATGATTCTGTATAAAACCATATAGGTAATACATGTAAAGCAGCCGCAGAAAGCATGGTCTAGTGCAGGGGAGGGCAAACTATGGCCCGTGGGCTGGATCCGGCCCGTCAGGGCTTTCCATCCAGCCCACGGGATTGCCAGCCCCGTGGCATAGTGGGGCTAAGGCATGCTCCCTGCCTGCCCTGGCCCCCGCCGCTCCTGGAAGCGTCCAGCACCACGTCCCTGCAGCCCCTGGGTAAAGCGGTGGGGGGGGAGGGCGGAGGGCTCCGCACGCTGCCCTCACCTGCAGGCACCGTCCCCTGCAACTCCCATTGGGCGGGAATGGGGAACTGCGGCCAATGGGAGGTTCAGGGGTGGTACCCACAGGCGAGGGCAGCACGCGGCAGAGCCACCTGCCCCACCCCCAGGAGCCACTGTCGGACATGCTGGCTACTTCCGGGAGCTGTGTGGGGCCAGCGCAGGCAGGGAGCCTGCCTTAGCCCTGCTGTGCGCTGCTGCCACCCTGGAGTTGCTCGAGGTAAGCGGCACCAGGCCGGAGCCCGCACCCCAAACCCCTCCTGCACCCCACACCCCGACCCCCTGACCTGAGTCCCCTGCTGCACCCCTCCTGCACCTAGCCCCCTGCCTTGAGCCCCCTGCCGCACCCCTTGTGCACCTCAACCCCCTGCCCTGAGCCACCTGCTGCACCCCACACCCCTTGTGCACCTCAACCCCCTGCCCTGAGCCCCCTCCCAGACTCCACCCCCCCTGCATCCCAACCCCCTGCCCTGAGCCCCCTGCTGCACCCCAATCCTCGCTCTGAGCCCCCTCTTGCACCCCAGACCCCTCCTGCACCCCAACCTCCTGCCCTGAGCCCCCTCACACACTGTGCAACCCTCCTCTGCCCCAACCCCTTGCCCTGAGCCCCTTCCTGCACACCGCACCCCCTCCCACACCCCACACTCCCTCCCACACCCCAGCCCCCTGCCCCAACCCTACATTCATGGCCCTGCATGCAATTTCCCCACCCAGATGTGGCCCACGGGCCAAAAAGTTTGCCCACCCCTGCTCTAGCAGATAGGCCACTGGATTTGGAGACCTGGGTTCTATTCCTGTTTCTTCCACTGACCAGCTGTTTGAGCTTGCTAGGAGCTGTACCCAGAGTCAGAGGACAGTCCTTGACACAAAGAGCAGGATTCTATCCATCTGACAGAACCGATAAGGCTGCAAGACAATGAATTATCATCATACGAGGTTCATCAAATCCCAAACCTAACAAGCCACTGTGTGTGAATTATATGAGTGATCTCACAGTGGATTGTTAGGTTTGGGATTTGATGAAGCTTGTATGACGAGTGGCTGCTTTTCTGGAACTCAGGAATTCATTCACATTGAGTATCTAGTTGCACCGTATGTTTGTGCAACCCACTATCTGAACCTGCTGATCAATACACCTAGTGAGATGCCTGCACTTGGCAACAGCTTGGTTATAAATGCAACAACAACTTTCATCAATAAATCAACCTACCAAGTGACCTATCTGCAACATCCTGTCAAAAGTGCTTCTGATGACATAGCAAGTCCTTCACAGCACTGCACATTTACCAGCTTTCGATGTGTGACATAACGCTGTCATTATTTTCCACCCGTGTCTTTTGAATATGGTGGAGAATATAGAAGGTTTGAACATACCACACGATGTATAAATACTCTCCTTTGTGCTTTACAGGGGATAAGGTTTTATCATCTCAACATCTTTGAAGCAGCTTTGAGACAAACATGCTAGCCATAGATATTGACTTGCTTGTGGCTAAGAACTGTATTGAAATGGTGAAACAGACCTTTGAAGATGGGTAAAGAGATGAAGATGAACTCAAAAACAAAACAAAATTTAGTGCATATTTTTCAATGAGCCACAGTTCCAAAGGACTTACACTACTGTCATCATGTACCATTGGACTCTGTACAACAATCTTATAGATTTTCACTGTTTCTTCCATTTATGGATACTTTACTTATGAAGCTAAGAGACAGATTTCAAGCTACACTAAAATTACCTGCAGTTTTTTGCTTTGCTGTATATATAGTCCACTGAATTTGAATGATCAGTTAAGCAACTCCTTGTCATATGATGAATATCAGTGCCAGGATTTTCTAAAAGTTAGGCTCCTATGTCAATAAATAATTAGGTGCCTAAATAACTTGCTTTATTTTCAGAAATTCTGAGCATTAAGTAGCTCCAAATCTAAGTCTGTTTTTTCTCTCCTTGGTTGTTTTTGTTTGTTAGATGGCAGCTGTTCTGCATTTAGAATGTTTGGGGGAAAAATCCCTGTCTAGCTTCATAAAGCAAACACCCTATCTTTGTTAATTCCTCTTTAAAATCTACCTCTACCATGATGTCTACAAATAACTCCCCTCTGGCATGGGCTACCCGTGACTTCTGATTTTCAGCTAAAACTCTGTTCATCTATTCTATTATATCTTCCTCCACTCCAACCAAGGGTCGGTCCTGGGGCCAGTTTTGTTCAATATCTTGAATAATGATCTGGAGGATGGTGTGGACTGCACTCTCAGCAAGTTTGCAGATGACACTAAACTGGGAGGAGTGGTAGATACGCTGGAGGATAGGGATAGGATACAGAGGGACCTAGACAAATTAGAGGATTGGGCCAAAAGAAACCTGATGAGGTTCAACAAGGACAAGTGCAGAGTCCTGCACTTAGGACGGAAGAATCCCATTCACTGTTACAGACTAGGGACCGAGTGGTTAGGCAGCAGTTCTGCAGAAAAGGACCTAGGGGTTACAGTGGACGAGAAGCTGGATATGAGTCGACAGTGTGCCCTTGTTGCCAAGAAGGCTAACGGCATTTTGGGCTGTATAAGTAGGGGCATTGCCAGCAGATCGAGGGACGTGATCGTTCCCCTCTATTCGACATTGGTGAGGCCTCACCTGGAGTACTGTGTCCAGTTTTGGGCCCCACACACTACAAGAAGGATGTGGAAAAATTGGAAAGAGTCCAGCGGAGGGCAACAAAAATGATTAGGGGGCTGGAGCACATGAGTTATGAGGAGAGGCTGAGGGAACTGGGCTTGTTTAGTCTGCAGAAGAGAAGAATGAGGGGTGACTTGATAGCTGCTTTCAACTACCTGAAAGGGGGTTCCAAAGAGGATGGATCTAGACTGTTCTCAGTGGTACCTGATGACAGAACGAGGAGTAATGGTCTCAAGTTGCAGTGCGGGAGGTTTAGGTTGGATATTAGGAAAAACTTTTTCACTAGGAGGGTGGTGAAGCACTGGAATGGGGTTACCTAGGGAAGTGGTGGAATCTCCTTCCTTAGAGGTTTTTAAGGTCAGGCTTGACAAAGCCCTGGCTGGGATGATTTAGTTGGGATTAGGTCCTGCTTTGAGCAGGGGGTTGGACTAGATGACCTCCTGAGGTCTCTTCCAACCCTGATATTCTATGATTCTATGATTAAAGATTGTTAAATCCTGAAACTTTAGGATAATTGTCTCAAAGTAAGACCATGAGGGAAGTCTCTCTATTTTTATGGTAGAACTATATACAGTTCTTCCTTTCCCCTGTCATGTATTTTCAAGTGCTGTACTTGGTTATCAGCAAGATTATGCTTTTTACCTAATTTTCCAGATGGAAGCACAATGGGTTTCATAGCAGGTTGTCACAGATTAGCTTCAGTCTCTCTGGAGGGTTCAACTATACAACAAAGGGAAGCTAAAAAAAGATATTCTACACTGGTAAAGGCCTGTTACTCAGTGTTAAGACGGGGGAAACAACTGCATTTAGTATCCTATGCACATTGCTAGCCTTTGAACTGACATCAGGCATATGATTTATCTGAATATGGACAGCAGTTCCAAAGGGTTTTAACCAATACTGCATGAAATAGATAGAACACTGAAATTGTCCAAAATCAAGTTAGGTTTGGGATCCATCGCATCATAGATCAGTAGTCCAAGTTTATGATGTTTGCCAATGTCAGGTCTCCTCAATAATCCTCTCCAAAGATGCCCCAGAGCCATTCCTTGTCATCCCTGAGCCACACACCTTATCGGATGTCTTCAGAAGTGACCCTGTTGCTCAGTTTGTGGGAGAGACTAGCCATTCCCATCCTTTTGTCTGCTTTGATTCTGCTTGGTAGCAGATGACAACTTTCTACCTCATCCCAGCAGGTATATCATACTGCTGCTCAGTACGTGCTGCTTCTTCCTTAGTCCTAAAGAGGCTTCTCAGGGGCAAGATGTGTCTTTTACACACACACACACACACACACACACACCAGTCCTTTCACAGCCACTGATTCAAGGGAATTCAGATGCTCCATAATCCCTAGTGCAATATGTGCTAGGGAAGATGCTATAATCTCCATTCCCTGAATTTGTACCTCCAAGAACTGTATGGTTATCAATGCCCGCAGAGTTCAAAGAGACTGGCGCTGAAATTTTCAGAAGTGGGAACCCCAAGATCCCTATTTAAGTGCTTAAATAAGCGGCCTGATTTTCAGCAGCTGCCTGGCACCCACTACATGTGCCCCTATAGTAAGTGTATTCATTCTGATTATGAATTATGGCAAACATTTATTTCCATTATCATCAGAGTGAAACCCCATTTTTAAGAGAAAAACTACATGCACCCATGCCTACCAAAGCAACATCACTCTTTTGGGTTGACATATTGAACACGACTATTTGTACCTCTTTTTGTTTGTTTTGGTCCCATTTACATTTTTATTTTTCCTTCAGGTGAGGCTATCCACATTCTTAAGATTTACTGGTCTCATCTACCATAGTCCTTTCAGCTGAAACATGTTTATTTTGCATTGCACCTGAAATTGTCTTCCAAATATTGATTAGCTACAAGGCGTATAGCATGTGCAGATCCAAACAAGCCTAGCTGACTTTAAGCAACTCTTGTTTTATTTGAGATCTTGATAGAATCATAGAAATTAGACTCTGGAAAGACAGTTGATTTAGTCCACCTCCCTGGATTGCTCCCTAGAGAGTATTATTGAGTGATGTTGCCATCATGCCACCTGGCATGGTGCTCGACACTAATGATAGATTTTTGTCATGGCCACAGCACTGGTTATGTTTAGAAGTATTCAGTACTGCAGTATGCCAACTCCTGTTTGCCTGCAGTCACTTCAAGGCTCTGCTTAATTACAAAGGCTTTATATAAAAATGGATTAGCTCTTACAACTGATACATACTTGTGCATGAAATTGGTTGGTGTTGTCTATTTGCTTCTTTGCAAGGAAGAGGAAGGATGGTCTTGGGGTTGAGCCACTGGATTGGGACTTGGGCTATCTAGGTTCACTCCCCTGCTCTGCTACAGACTTCCTGAGTAACGCTGGAGAAATCCCTTCATCTCTCCAGGCCTCAGCTGTAAATGGGGATAAGCAATACTTTTCCCCACATGTTGTCATGTCCATTGAGACTGTAAATTTTTTAGGACAGGGACTGTCTGTGTGTTTGTACAGCATCAAGTGCTGGCTGGCTAACAGAATTTAGATCCCAGAAATTGCAAATTGGGTGGGGGGGACCAGATGCAAATCATGATGAAAAGTCCAAAATGTGAAATTTTTCGTGGGCACTAAATTCTGAAAAAAATCCGTGTGGTGAGAATTGAAATGGAATTTTTTGTCTGCCTCTGTAGGCTGCCCAACACCTAGGCAAGACAAATGCTTTGCTAGTCTGGAAGACCAGGGAGCCTGTGGGGCCAGGCTGGGGAGCTGGCAGGAAGCCTGGCAGGGGGGCTAGCCAGCCTTCCTGGTTTCTGTCACAAGTTTCAATGGAATTGACATGTTCCCTCTGAACGTTTCAATCTCTCTGTACCAGCATTTTCTGTTGGGAAAAACTGCTCCATAGGAAAATTTCCAATAAGCTGTAACAGCAACTAGCACAATGGGGCCACAATCTCAGTTGGCGCTTCTAAGAGCTACTGTAATACAATTAATAACAGAGTAATCTCCACATCTCACACTGACTGCCTCTGAGCTCATCAACTGCCTCAGCCGAGTTCAAGGACGGAATGACCTTGAGGGTTTATTTTTTGACTTGGTCCTTTCTACACAGGATTGAGGATGCTAACAATGCCCATGTGATTAGAGAGAGAAAGGATTTTTCTCTACAGATACATCAATCCAGCACCTTTCAACAATGGAGCAACAGGGACATAAATTGGCAGTATGCAAAGCCTTAAAACAAATTTTGAAAGCAAGAGTAATTAAAGATAGAGGTAAATGGTAATTAGGATAAAATACAATATGGTTTTACAAAAGGCAGATCACGCCAGACCAACCTGATCGCTTTCTTTGAGAAGACAACCAAATTTCTAGATAAAGGAAATGCAATAGGTCTAATCTACCTGGATTTCAGTAAAGCATTTGAAACAGTTCCACATGGGAAATTATTAGTTACATTGGAGGAGATGGGGATTAATATGAGAATTGAAAGGTGGGTAAGGAACTGATTAAAGGAGAGACGACAGTTCTGATCTCCCATGTTTAAGAAAGAAGAATTCAAACTGAAACAGGTGCAGAGAAGGGCTACTAGGATGATCAGAGGAATGGAGACCCTGCCTTACAAGAAGAAACTTAAGGAGGTTGGCTTTTTCAGCCTAACAAATGAATGCTGACAGGAGATATGATTGCTCTCAATAAATACATAAAAGGGATAAACACAAGGGAGGGAGAGGAGTTATTTGAGGCAACGGCCAATGTTGGCACAAGAACAAATGGATATAAACTAGCCAGCAATAAGTTTAGGCTGAAAATTACACAATGGTTTCTAACCATCAGCGGAGTTTCAGAGGGACTGCCGTGTTAGTCTGGATCAGCAAAAACAACGAGGAATCATCCTTGCCACAAGGATTTATCAGAGGAGTGAAGTTCTGCAAGAGCCTTCCAAGGGGAGCAGTGGGGGCAAAACCCTAACTGGTTCCAAGACTGAGCTTGATAAGTTTATGGAGGAGATGGTAAGAGGAGGTTACCTACAATGGCATATGGCCCATCCACAAGTGCTATTAGCAAATATCTCCAGTGGCTGGAGATGGGACAGACTCTGAGTTACTACAGAGAATTTCTTCCAGGTGTTTGACTGGTGGGTCTCACTCACATGATCAAGGTCCAACTGATCACCATATTTGGGGTCAGGAAGGAATTTTCTGCCCAGGCCAGATTGGCAGAGACGCTGTGGTTTTTGGTTTGTTTGTTTGTTTTGCCTTCCTCTGCAGGACAGGGCACAGATCACCTGCTGATGTGAACTAGACTAAATAGTGGAATCTCTGTAACTTGAATTGAAGGACTTCAGTAATTTGGCCACAGGTTATGGACCTATTCAGAGGTAGCTGGGTGAGGTTCTGTAGCCTGCAACATGCAGAAGGTCAAACTAGATGATCATGATGGTCCCTTCTGCCCTTAATGTCTATGAGTTTATGAGTTGTTGGCTCACAGAGTCCCCTGACACCATTTCCTTTTGTAGTAAGTGGCAAATCCCCAGTGATGTTCACTTAGAGTGTGCCAGGTTGCAGAACCTTTCTGCTTTCTACAGAATCTCTTATTGAGGGTCAGGTTGCACTTTTCCTTGCATCTTTTTATTTATGCACTATCTATCTATGGCCCCATGAAGAGTCAGGAATGCCTTTGCAACTTCTTCCTGTGCTGACCAAGATAGTCATTTACCAGTCTAGCAGAAGAAAGAAGGTTGGATGGACAAATTATTTGTGATGGGGCGGGAGAGGCTATTTTCATTCTCTTTTACCTTCAATGCATACAGGCAGAATTCCTCTGGACAGCATCCATGACTCTTTGGTGTCTTTTGTGGAGCAATGGTTGCTATCTGGGGTTCTCTGCTCAGTGTCCCCTTCTGGTTCTTTTATTTTGTCACTATGACCTGCCCTCCTGTTCCTGTTTGTACTTGCTTTCCCCCCTGTAATTAATTGACCCCCTTCTTTCTTTTAGTCCCTCCCCTCTGCTGAGGAGGGGGTCTTTATGGTTTTGTGTACGGGCACCAAATAGGCCAGCAACTTTCAGGAACACTTGATTCGTCAGAGGTCCTGTGCATCCAGAGCTCCCATGGATTTCTCCTGATGCTCTGGATGTTCTGTGCTTCTGAAAATAAGGCACCAGATTCATTAAAAAAAAATTTAAAAGAAAGAATAATAAAAAAACACGTGATGCACAGTACCAGAAAGCAGATGAAATGTGCTTTTCAATCAAGGCCATTCAAGCCACCTAATCACCCCTCACTCTTTTTAAAAATAATATTTCTAATTACGTTTGCAATTTTCCAAAGAGAAACTCCATGAGTTGTTTCTCCAGCTGCTGCATGTTTCAATAGCATGCTGTTGCATTGCAAGTCCTTTATCAAAATCCTCTGGGATGTGTAATGCACATCACAATGAGCAGCTAAGGAGGATACAAATAATTATGACTTATGATGTGAACTCACTGTTACAAATGTCAATCTCTCAGCAAATGCATCAACGTGACAAATGATGTACAGTAGCAATTTTATGTAAATGACTGGTCTGATTCTGCTGGGCAAAATTACTCTCTGGTGTAACTCCATTAAATCCTTTAGGGTTCCATTAGCAAGTCATTTCTGTGTACGTACGATTTGAAGCCATACTTTGAGAGTCTTGCTCATTTGGAAGCCATGGAAACAATAGTGAGGTTGAAGTAATTTGATTCCCAATGTCAATTAATTTTTCTTTTTCTGCTAAAACAAAGCCACCTTAAATATTACCAACCATTGCATTCACATGTACATATAAAAATAATCATTTACAAAAATCACAGCTATTCACACTGATAGATAAAGTTCTGAAAGCAATGACGCCTTGATCAGAAGTCCATTGAAGGCAATGGAAAGAGTCTCCTTGAGTGTTATGTGGAACCAGGAACTAAGTAAATTGATATACAGTAAGATAATTGAATGAGACTAAAGGGGACACCTGCTTTAATTTTAAATCTATAAGTTAGATTTTTGTTTTTTAAAAGGGCTGTAGAAAATCTAACGAGAATAGAAATATTGGATTATCTTTAATTCAGTGAAAATAATGTATGATTTACCCTTCAGTGTAAAGATACAGTATAAATGGAAAAAACCAAATTTGATTTATAAAATTATTTCATTTTAATAATGTACTGTTATTAGTTATGGGACCAACCTTACAATTGATGGATCCAAAAATCTTTGAACGTGGGGGTAAATTCCAAGGCACATGCAAACTGTGGAGCTTAGTCTTTTCTCTAATAATGAACCGAATCAAAATGCCAGTTCAAAACATCCCAAAACTTTGGATGTGGATCTACATCCAAAACTCAAGTTTACAACTTAGTACCATTTTCATACACTAGTAGATATATTTCCAAAGTGAAACCTCTTCAGATTTCAGGGTTGATTTTAAGTCCTCAAAATCTAAGCCTGCCCTTGACCAGTTTTCTTTCCAGGTTATGTTCAAAACCAGAAAGATGGCCATTTTCCACTTCTGGTGCAGAGATCGCATGAAAAGGGCTTGTCCCTCAAGATTCTCGCCTTCCAACATGGCAGAAATCTCACAAAATATATTAATCTTATGAAGTATCAGGGGGTAGCCGTGTTAGTCTGTATCTACAAAAACAACAAGGAGTCTGGTGGCACCTTAAAGACTAACAGATTTATTTGGGCATAAGCTTTCGTGGGTAAAAACCTCACTGCATCTGAAGAAGTGAGGTTTTTACCCACGAAAGCTTATGCCCAAATAAATATGTTAGTCTTTAAGGTGCCACCAGACTCCTTATTAATCTTATGGTATTGCAACCATTTGGGATTGACAAGATTTCAGCTTTGTCACACTAAATCTGAACTCTAGTTGTGATTCAGCCTCAAATTTGACCCAAAAACCTTAGTATCAGATCAGTATCTGTACACTTCCCTTCTCAGCCCATCTCTGCTTAACAAAGGTCATGTTCCTTTAAAATAAGCAGGATGTGCAATTAAAACAAAAAAAGACAATCACAGGGCTCCTGGGTTTATTTGGAAAAAAAAAGTCTTCCCAAAGCTTTTGTAAACTGAAAGTGTACCTTTATTTTGTGAATCCTCTGCCCTCCAGATGGTCTGCTGTGATGACATATACATGTTCTGCGTCAGCTATTACCCATAGCGACATATGGCAGCTTGCATAAAGGGATCTGGGACTCTGGTCACCTGGGGTCTGTTTTCAAGTGGTGTGACAGCAGCTGTGAGAAACATGACGACTGGCAAAAAAATGCTGTTCCTCTCACCAGCAGAGAAATTTAGATGTCTTTAAACACCCAGCAGCTGCATCTGAACTTCACCGTGTCAACAGGAACATGGCACTGAGTAGCTTCTTCACTACAGTCAGTATAATGCATCATGTTTGCAATAGAAAGAAGTGGTATGGCATGGACAACATGGGCTGTTAAAGTAACAACATTTACAATGTATAGTCTAGGGATGACAGAAGTGGCTTGGAGAATAAATAATGATTTTGTGGACCTATACTATAACATAATCTAAAATGAAGTCTTTTATGGGTTCTGAAATGTGCAGTTGACTTCTTTGCTTCTTCATTACTTCTTATTTTTGTCCTCCTCTTATTCCTGTGGGATGAATCATTTCTATGGTGATGGGATATCAGAAGGCACACTAGGTAGATAGTTTTTGACCCTGCCATCACTAGAACTGCTGAAAAACTGAAGACAGTAGAGATGGCAAAAATATCTATATTCACAAAAAGTTAGTGAGTTTTGTTAAAATTGTGAAATATTTTTACTAGCTCTAGAAGAGAGATCGTTTTCATGAACTTTCCAACCTAAGCAGAGCGGGTAACACATTAAACCTCAGGGAAAGGCTGTTTCTTTGAGATTTTTTGCTAAATTTTGGAGACTCCAGAAGTCTCGATATGAACTTTTGAGGACACAAAGTTCAGATGTCCATCTCCTCTTCCACATTTTCATGAACCAATCAAAACATGCCTTTTTTCCACTGTTATCTGATATCTTATTATGTCCTATGCTGGTAACCAAGGAAATAGAACACAGCATTAAAATTAGAGACAGGTCTGAAGCAGAACAATGTGAGCCTCCTAACACAATTTTTGGCATGTTTAGATCCAGACTTAGCCCAGTCACTGTAGCTTGGGCCTGTATCTAACTGAAACTGCTGAGAAGATGCATTGAAGTTTAAAAAACATAATCATACAGGGCAGGCCTGCACAACTCGTAAAGCGGCGAGGGCCATATTACTCCAAAGAAAATAGCCGAGGGCCGAAACCCCCCGGCCGTACTGAAACGCCCCCCCCCCCCGCGCCACCCAGCCCCGCCGAACCCCATCTCCCCCCCCCAGCGCCGCCCAGCCCCCGTGTAAGCAAGCAGGACTCACCCCGGCGGCGCCTCCTGCTGGTCTTCTCGGGAATTAGCTCATCCAGCCGTTGGAGGGTCCGGGGGCATTAGCTGCCTTCCCCGCGGAGCCTCTGGCCCCCCGGCCCGCTGGAGCGCAGCCGAGCGGGAGAGGTGCGGGGCTCCCCGGCAGCGGCGGGGAAGTTTATCGGTTTGGGGGACCCTGACCGGCTCCTCGCCCCTGTACGCCGGCCGCCCCGCCTGGGACAAGTCTCGCCCCGGCAGCCCCTCTCCGCCGCGTGTCTCTGATGGGTGGCCCACACCCCCGGGCCGCGCCGCCCACCCGGGCCCTGCCCGCTCCGCGCTGCCCCCGGACGCACCGTGCTGCCCCGTGGGCTGCAGGGCTGGAGCAGCCGCCGCGCTGCACTGCAGCGCTCCCGGCCCCGGCCGGCCATGGCCCGTGTGCCCAGGCTGCTGCACAGGGGCATCTCCTCCCCAGGCCCGGCTCGGGATCCAATGGGGCAGTGAGGGGGCGGGGCTGGGGGCAGGGATTTGGGGAGAGATCCAATGGGGGAAGGAGGAGGCGGAGTGGGGCGGGGGGGTGAGAGCCCCTCCGGGCTCCGCCTGTGTGCCGGAGCAGAGGGCAAAATTGTTTGTTTGTCCAGTGTCCCGACCGAAGATCGTTCAGGACGCGGGACAAACAAGCAAATATCAGGACAGTCCCGATAAAATCGGGACGTCTGGTCATCCTAGCGCCGCGTCCAGGAGCAGCCCTGGACAGCGCTGCAGCGGCGCTGCTCCAGAGAGGCCTGAGCTCCTCCCGCTCAGAGCCGTGTGGTAAGAGGGCGGGGCTGCGAGCTGCAGCCGAGCAGCGGGAGCTCACGTCCCGCTGGAGCCAGGCCGCTGCAGCGCTGTCCAGGGCCGCTCCTGGACGCGGCGCGCTGAGGCTCTGGGAGGCGGGGGAGGCGGGGGTTAGCAGCATGGTAAGGCTCTCTGAGCTGGGCATCCCCCCCCAGCCCTGACCCCCAGCTCCGAGCACAGCCCCTGTGAGCTGAGCAGCCCCCGACCTCATCCCCCAGCAGCCCTGACCCCCAGCTCCGAGCACAGCCCCTCTGAGCCGGACACCCCCTGACCCCAGCCCCCCCCGGCCCTGACCCCTAGCTCCGAGCCCAGCCCCTCTGAGCTAAGCACCCCCCGACCCCATCCCCCAGCAGCCCTGACCCCCAGCTCCGAGCACAGCCCCTCTGAGCCAGACACCCCCCCCCAACCCCATCCCCCCGCAGCCCTGACCCCCAGCTCCGAGCACAGCCCCTCTGAGCCGGACACCCCCTGAACCCAGCCCCCCCCCGGCCCTGACCCCCAGCTCCGAGCACAGCCCCTCTGAGCCAGACACCCCCCCCCAACCCCATCCCCCCGCAGCCCTGACCCCCAGCTCCGAGCACAGCCCCTCTGAGCCGGACACCCCCTGAACCCAGCCCCCCCCCGGCCCTGACCCATAGCTCCGAGCCCAGCTCCTCTGAGCTAAGCACCCCCCGACCCCATCCCCCAGCAGCCCTGACCCCCAGCTCCGAGCACAGCCCCTCTGAGCCAGACACCCCCCCCCAACCCCATCCCCCCGCAGCCCTGACCCCTAGCTCTGAGCCCAGCCCCTCTGAGCTGGACATCCCCCTGACCCGGACATCCCCCTGACCCCAGCCCCCGTGAGCTGCGGCTAGAGCCCAGGCCGGATGCCTCCCCCCTCGCTCGGACTTACCAGGTCTGCCTCGTGCCCAGCCAGCGCTTCCCGCCTCAGCAGCCCCGGAAGTGACGCTGGACGCCAGGCAGGAGGCGCGGGAGATGGCGACGCGCAGGGCCGGCTCTGGCTTTTTTGCCGCCCCAGGCAAAAAAGCCTCCGGCCGCCCCCCCCCCCACGGGGGGGGGCGGAGCCCGGGGGGGGAGGGCGGCCGGAGCCCGGGGGGGGAGGGTGGCCGGAGCCCCGGCGGGGGCTCCGCTCTCCCCCCGGCGGCCAGGGGCAGGGCGCCGGAGGGGAGGGCGGCCGGAGCCCTGGGAGGAGGGCGGCGAGCCCCGGTGGGGGCTCGGCTCTCCCCCCCCCGGCGGCCAGAGCGTCGGGGGCAGGGCGGCGAGAGGGCGGCGAGCCCCGGCTGGGGCTCGGCTCTCCCCCCGGCGGCTAGAGCGCAGGGCGGCGAGCCCCGGCGGGGGCTCGGCTCTTCCCCCGCCCCCCCTGGCGGCCAGAGCGCCGGGGGCAGGGCGGCGAGAGGGCGGCGAGCCCCGGCCGGGGCTTGGCTCTCCCCCCCCCCGCGGCCAGAGCGCCGGGGGCAGGGCGGCGAGAGGGCGGCGAGCCCCGGCTCTCCCCCCGGCGGCCAGAGCGCAGGGCGGCGAGCCCCGGTAGGGGCTCGCCGCTCTCCCCCCGGCAGCCGGGGGGAGGGCGCGGGGGGAGGGCGGCCAGAGCGCCGGGGGGAGGGCGGTGAGCCCGGCTGTGGTCCCGCTCTCCCCGGCGGCCCGAGCGCCGCGCCGCCCCCCTCCAGGTGCCGCCCCAAGCACCAGCTTGGTTGCCTGGTGCCTGGAGCCGGCCCTGGCGACGCGTGTGCAGGGGGGGGGCTGACCTCACAGCCCGCGGTGGGGGGCAGTTTCCGAGTTCACCCCCTGCCCGGGGGGCCGACCTCACAGCCCCGCGCGCCGCGCTCTGACTGCCCTGACAGTCAGAAGCGCGGCTACCGGGTTCGCCCCCTGCCGGCGGGGGGGGAAGGGGGGCGACCTCAGCCCCGCGCGCCGCGCTCTGACTGCCCTGACAGTCAGAAGCGCGGCTGCCGGGTTCGCCCCCTGCCGGGGGGGGGGGGGGGGGGTCAGAGCGCGGCGCGCGGGGCTGTGAGGTCGGGTCCCCCGGGCAGGGGGTGAACCCGGAAACCGCCCCCCACCGCTTGCCCGCGGGCCGCACAGTGGGCCCACGCGGGCCGCATGCGGCCCGCGGGCCGCGTGTTGTGCAGGCCTGATACAGGGTTTGAAGTGCCAGTACAGCACACCAATTTTACATCAGTGCAACTCAGGCAATATCGGTGGAGTGAAACAAACAGTCATAGAACTGGAGTAACGCAGCGGTGAATCAGGCCCTTAATATTGTTGCTGAAAGACAAGTTATGTGCCTTATAACAACAGAGTTCACTATGCTCTAGAAAGTCATTGCTTATGGCCCCATTTCAGCAAGACACTTAAGAACATGCCTAACTACAAGTAAATGAGTAGTTCCATTGAAACCAGTTGCATTACTCACAATACTAAAGCTCGGCACATGACAAAGTCCTTTGCTAAAGCAGGGCCCTTCCCTGCCTGTTTGGAGGTGTATCAGATCCTAAATTCACCTTCACTCTTTTTTCTGATTCTCACCCAAGGAATTCACGAGACCAGTGGCTCTCAACCAGGGGTCTGGGGTCCCCTGGGGGACCACGAGTGGAGTTCAGGAGGGCTGCCAAGCAGGGCCAGTGTTAGACTTGCTAGGGTCCAGGGCAAAAAGCTGAAGCCGCACTGTGTGGGGCTGAAGCCCAGGGCTCCCGGGCCTGCCACCTGGGGCTGAAGCCAAAACCTGAGCAACTTAGCTTTGCAGGGACCCTGTGGTGTGGGGCCCCAGGAAATTGCCCTGCTTGCTACCCCCTAACGCCAGCCCTGGCTTTTATTTGCAGAAAACCAGCTATTGTAGCACTGGTGGGTCATGGAGTTTTTAATAGCATGTTGGAGGGGCCTCAGAAAGAAAAAGGTTGAGAACCCCTGCATTAGACAATCTCCCCATGGGCTTGATCATCTTAATCAGATAAAAGTCCAACGGCGCAAGTACTAAAAAATCTAAAGGCCTGGGGAAAGGTTTTCTATCAAAAAAATTTCCAATAGAAACAGACCTCCCCCTCCCAAAAGGATCATTTTCATTTCTTTCAACTCTTTCAATTCAAAACAATAAAAAGACCCACCTCTTAAACATGGGGAAAAAAACTGTTTCCCCCCCGGCCTTCTCTCCCTTTCTCCCCATTTTACAACTGGAAAAGGAAGGGGGAAGGGAGAAAAGGGGGGGGGGAGGGCAATGAAAAAATTTATCATGGGAAATTTAAAAAAAATAAAATCCTATTAAAAGCTTTTTAAAAAAAACCACTTCTGGTTCAAAGTATTGTTCATAGATCCCTACCATCTAGTCATCCTATGAGCAAGATTCTGCTCTCAGTTACATGCAGGCAAATCCAGAGTAACTCTACTAAGTCACTAGAATGACTGATTGACACCGGTATTCTGGATAGACAACCTAGTCTTGGTTTCTCATCACCAAAGGGCCATAAAATAAAGTCAGCAAATAATATTAACACCTTACATGCTATTCAGAGAGAAGGAGTAAGAGATCATTTTTCAAAAAGAAAGACAACCTTGAGTAGGCTGAATTGTTTGTCTTTCTGACCAGTGTTTGAACTAGATGAAACTATTTTTAACGCAGTATTCTCCAACCATCCCTGTACTTTACCTTCGTGTGCTAATGAAATGATAAAATCCTGCTGAGGCCATGATGGGTGTGACACAGCGCAACAGATTCCATTCTTACTCAGCACCTGGCCATTGATTAACTTCAGTGTAGGGCCATCCATTCAGGACTTTGAGTAGAGATGTTTTATTTTCCAAAGCTGGACGATAACCATGTGTTGAGTGTCAATTGCCTGTGTTTGTGAAATGGGATCTGGGTTTAATTTCTGCTGGCTGTCAATGGGAGTCTTTGATCTGGCCCTGAATTTCTTTTTTTTTTACTTCACTTTAAGTGACTAGAGGCTACTGCTGTCACTGACTCTTCAATTTCTGATTTCACTTTGCCAAGATGTAAAAGATTTATTTACAGGAATTCTACCCAAATATGATCCTTAACTGCATCATTTTTTTCTTTCTCCCCTCAAGGTATTTACAGTGAGGGGTTGTAGAATTATTCTGAGGTAAAAGACCAGTGCAGGACAGAATGGCACAGAGAATATGTGAAAGAACACATGTATTCCAGGAAAGAAGTTCAGCTTTAATAAGTAATTGCAGCTGGGGCTTTAATATACTTCTCTTCTTTTTGAATCAAAAAGAAATTCTTTGCAATATGTGTTAAAAATTATGGTTCAAATTTCTGATGATCAAGTTACATAGATTAAAGTAATGGATACCAGACTCTGCATCAATGCAGTTATAAATATGGATGAAATGAATGTACATTACACACTGTTATAAATCTGCGTGTTCAAGGAAAGGCATAAATCTCCAGCACCTTTTCCACCTCGGGATATGAAGGGTATGGCTACTTTTACAGTGTTTTTGATGAAATTATGAGTTGGAGCACTTTACTGGTTCTGAAAAACTTCTGGCTTTTTACAAGCACTTGTGTAACATTTTAGTTACAATGGTATATCATTAAAACACACTAGGTAATGTGAGCTGCAGAGGGTCATGTGATTTTTCCAGACAAGCACACAAACAGAGCTATAGTGCATTCAAAGACATTTATAACTACATGCAATATTGTAGGGGCTTTCTGCCCTTGCAAACATCTCCCAGGTGAGGGATAAATAAGTTTCTTTGCCCTATTTCCTTTTAGTGCTGTAGATGCACAGAAAAAACAATGGCAAAGAGGATGTGGTACAGACTTAGGGTTAGAGAAAAGGGTTTGATTCTAATCTGTGATAAACCGCTCACTCAATGCGTGCTACTGGGACGAATCCTTTGAGCTCCTTCTGCTTGCTGGAGCCAGGGGAACATCAGTGGAAAAGGAGGGTTCAGTCTAGTGAGCGGCTATTAGGTGGGTTTTGTATCTTTTATGGTATAAAAGGCCTGACGAGCACCTCCTGTCAGAGACTGAGAGCACTACACACTCATCACTTCACTACAAGTTGAGAATGCTCGATAACTCATTGCTGGAGGAGCTCAGCAGTTAATGGGACTGGATGTTAGATGGTGCATCAGGAGTCCCGAGTCCTGCTGTATAAATAAATTACAACTCCCAACCTCATAGTAACTACCGAAAAGAATGGGAATTTAGCTGCAAATAGACATCCTTCCTTGCCTGCCAATTAACCAAGAGTAGCAGAAAAAGTTCAGAGTATACAATGCGAAGAGATCACTGCAAAGGCTGTAGTAGTTAAATGCACGAAACAGTCTCAAGGGCATGCCACACCAAACACTAGGTAAGCAATATGTCTAGTATTTATATGATATACATGCAACGGGGCCACAATATGGGCATCCTCCCTATTGCTTTCATTTGTAGTCTAATTTCTTGCATGACTCAGTAGAAAATCTAGCAGAGAATCTACATGATTTTTTGGCCTGTGCGTGATACGCGAGTCATTGTTAGAGAACATTGCCTGGGATAAAACAGACTCGGACAATCACCTGGATTATCTGTTGTGATTCTGATCTTCCAGAACAAATACAACTGTACTTAAATGTACCAGACCCTGCCAGAACAACAAATGGAAAACCTGCAGACATATCTCCACTGCTACAATGATCAACACAGCACACCTTTCAAGAACCACGGGTCCTACACATGCCTATCACAACATGTGATGGACCTCATCCAGTGCACTAAATGCCCCAATAACAACTATGTGGATGAAACTAGACAATCAATCTGCTCTCAAATGAACTCACAGGAAAATGACAAAAGACAAAACACCACATCACCTGGGGGGAAACACTTCTCACAAAGTGATCACTCTATATATGACCTCTCAGTCCTCATCCTCAAAGGAAACTTGCACAACACTTTAAAAAAGCAAGTCTTTGAGCTTAAAATCATAACTTTGCTAGGCCCTAAAAATCATGGTCTTAATAAAGACATTGGTTTTATGTTTATTCAGGGCACGGCACGATCCAGCCCTTTGTTGACTTCTAACATAGCGCTGTGCACACAAGTGCTTATGCCGACAAAATTTATGTGCTCAACAGATGTTTTCTTACACCCCTGAGCGATGAAAGTTTTGCCAACGTAAGTACTAGTGTAGACATGGCCTTACATCAGTTCTGAAAGTCTCCAGTCTCTCTCTCTCTCTCTCTCTCACTCTCTCTCACACACACAGACACCCTTATTCCTTTTCTAATTAACAGTTCCTTTGTCTCAGACTATGTCCCTGATTCATACACTCCTGAAGTCAATGGGAATCTTCCCATTGATGCCACAGGAATTGGATTGGCCCTAAAGGCAACAAATTGACCCTCCTGCTGGGAAGACACAGTAAAATGGCCAGCCTCGGTGCTCTCTATTCACCTCAAATTCACCTCTGCGGTTTGCATTCTCTTTGGAGACTGCCAGCCTTTGGTGCCGAGCAGCATGGAAACAGCGAAGGATCAAAGATTTCCGCTTGAAGTTCAATTCACGTATTCAGCCAAATCTATCGAAAGGAGATCGATAGAAAGGCAGGAAAATTCATAGACAGGCTTGGCTAAAAGAAATGGGCTGATTCCCATCTCTTTCAAACTCACTAACTCCTGAACTTCCATGTGGTTGCTCCGGATTTACACCAGAGTAAGGAAGAGCAGAATTAGGCCACACGTTTCTCCTGACCATACACAGAATTTAAGAGAAAATAAACTTCATGAGAATATTTGTGGCTTGAACAAGCCTTAACTGATTAAAGGGGAGCCCAACAGCCCATTGTATACTTCGCCCTGAAAACCGTCTTCAAGAAAACAACAGCAGCTCAGCACTTCCCAGCCTGATGACCTAGGCATACAAAGGGCCAAATTTTCACAAACAATCAGAACCCATATTTGGGCCCAGATCTTCAGTGGAGCTAAGCCTGCATTTAAGGCATGTCAATGAAGTGGTCTGATTTTCCAAAGTGCTCAGCACCCATTGAGAGATGGAGTGTGCTGGGCATGCTTTGAAAAATCAGGTTCGCTTCATTTAGGTGCCTAAAGAGGAGGGGCTGGGTGCTGATCTCTTTGAAAATCTGGCCACAAGAGTTTACATTGGCTTATACTGTTGACCACATTGTGGAGAAAGCTCCCCCTCCAGCTGTATGTCTTCGTCAGATGCCAGCAGTGCAGCAACATCTGCGTCACCTGTGGATTGGCAGTGCTGGGCAGCTGGAAGACTGGGCAACCGCTGGGTGGTAGAGGTTTTTCCCCTCTAATCCCGATGGTGGCAGTTTGATTGGGTTCCTGTCTCATCTGTGGCGCGCTTTTCAAGGCTGGTACAAAGTCAGCCTGTGGATGAGATGTTTCATCCTTGATTATGCACTGCTTTTGCAACTAGTGCCTGGAGGTAAAAAATTCACTCCTCTTTCTTCAGAATTACTGTCAAGCCTCCCAGCTGCAGTAAAAACAAAAATTGTTCTTAAAATGAAAGTTGATTTTTATGTTTCAGTCATTTCCTCACGAACGTGATGAGCATCTGCTCTGGGTGGTCATGGTTAGTCCTTCATATGGTTGATGAACTCTGCTGAGTCTCCAGGGAAATAAAAAATATACAGGGCACGTGTCATTGGTACATTTGATATGCATGTACAGTGTTTACTTGACAGAAAGAGGAAGGACGTTCCAGTGGTTCCAATGCTAACCTACGACTCAGAAGACCCAGGTTCAAATCCCTGCTCTACCCCGGACTGCTTGTGTGACCTTGGGCAAGTTTCCCTGTGCCTCAGCTCCCCATTGTATAATGAGGCTAATTCCCACAGTTGCCAACTTTCTGACAGTAAATAAGTACCCTGACTTTCACAATAAGTCAGAAATCATGCTAAATCCCCTTTCAAAACAAGCAAAGCCCTAAGAACCCCAACACTCTATGTGACTAAATCCCTCTGGCCTGCAGCCTGGGACAGGGGTGGGCCTGATGTGCACCCCAACTCTCTCCCTTGCTTGTCAGGAGCCAATCAAAAAAAGAAGCTACTAGTCAAGCCAAAAACAAGGCCAATTTCTGTGTTTTTTCGCAGGTTTGGCATGTCTGCCTGTGAGAGGGGTGTTGAAGATAAAAAAGATTAAATTGTGAGGTGCTCAGATACCATAGTAACAGGGGCCTCAGATATAATGTGTTCTGTCTTTATGCCTTGGTAGAGCATTTTTAATTAGATGCACTTCAGTTCTTTCATTGCTTGCTGATGCTTTCACCTGGGAAACACAGTTTGCACTAGTCCTGCAAATATCCACCATGCTTTGCAAAGCGGAGTCCATATTTTGTAGATTCATAGGTTTCAAGGTGAGAAGGAACCGCTGTGATCAGTCTCACTCCCTGCACCACACAGGCCATAGAACTTCCTCAAAATAATCCCGAGAGCAGATCTTTTCGGAAAACATCCCGTCTGATTTTAAAATTGCCAGTGATGGAGAATCCACCATGACCCTTGGTAAATTGTTCCAATGGCTAATTACCCTCACTGTTAAAAAATTACACCTTGTTTAATAACTTATGCCTTATTTCTTGCAACAACCTTGCTTTAACCTGGTTATCAGGTATACCACAACTAATTCAGTTTCCAAATAGCCCATCTGTTAACTGTTCAAATTCACATGACATAACTTTATCCTATAGGCCTCTGACATAACAGACAATGATCTTACCTGGAAACTGTAAGAAAAGAAAACCACCTTCACCAAGTGAAGTTCTTGGATGGATCAAAGTGTTCTTGAAATTTCTGAATGACTTTGGTCTAGCAGTTTGTAGTTCCCCTCAGGCTTCCAATGCATAGCAGATCTCCAGTATTACTAAGCCAGTTAAATATAGCAGTGTGAAGAATTTCACCCCTCTTCAGTACCACTTGCTTCTCGGAAGATCAGTACGTGCTGCAACCACCACTGAGAGATTTTCCTTGAGAGCAAGGGATGCAGGTGGCTTTATTTTGCTCTAAGTTTGACAAAGATTTAGCTTACTTCCAGGACCATGTAGTAAGGGTCTGACATTGAGTTGGGAGGAAGGAATCTTTCCCCAAAACTTTAGCCTGGCAGCCTCAGGGCTGCAATAATTCCTGTTGCACACTCCACTGGGGAGAAAACCTATTAAGATCCAAATAGCTGTAGATCCATTGACCTGTGCCATTCACAAACTTATTTATTGTGTTGAGGGAGAGAAAGCCCCTTCCAGCTGTCCTCTGACACCCAGTGGGTACAAACTCCAGAGCTCCTACACCACTGCTCCTCTTTGGCATTTCATTGGTTTCTAAGTAAAGGTGGTCCTCCATGTTGTAAATTTACCCTAAATCTATGAATAGTTTTAAGCCACAGAACTGAGAATGCTTGGCTGATGGAATGTTCAGATATGTTAGTAATGCACTGAGCGGTGGGATGTGATGTGCATGTATGTGTTAGTTGTCTGTCTATCAGCTGTTTGCTTATTAGCTATTGGAATGCAGCTCCAATGAGGTCACAATATTGTTCCTTGTCTGCTCCTGGAGTAGTGCAACTAAGTGCTGCTCCTTGCTCAGGAATTCTGCCAAACCCACAATGGAGCCCAATGGTTGCAAAATCAAACAGCCACCAAAAAAAAATTGGTAATTCTACGAGTTACATTTTCTCTCCATTTTAACTCCGCCATGTTGCACACATATTGTATTTTTATCCTGTGTTTCATGTTTAATGTAAACTTTTGCACCTTATTGTTCATGTATTAATGCACACCCTAGGATATGACTGAGTTAAAGGCAGTGGGAGCAATCTGAACTTGCAATAACAACATTGCACGAGTGATATATATATTTACATTTAAACACAGTGAATCTGACTTCTTTATAGCAGAGGGTGTTTTAAGTTGGCTACTGAGAAGGGTACATTTACTAGTATTCCTGAAATATTTTGCACTGATGGGACCAAGGAATCAACATTTTGGTGTTACCCAACAGTATTTTTACTTCCCTTCCACTCTCATTTGATGTCAGCCTGAAGTGCAGCTGGTTAGATGATTTCTGAGTTGTTGTAAAAGGTGCTTATTGATTGAGGTTCATTTTAAAAATCACTTGGTAATTCTGCCACTTATCAGTGCAGTCAGACTATCACCCAGCAGCCATCAACTCACTGCAGAGGAGGTTTAACTTAGACTTCCTCACACCATGTTATCAGGCGAAAGCACAACTGAGGCTTAGCTATTTAGGATGCAAACTCTTTTGCATCACCTGGCTTGTCAAACGCTAATCAGCCTGCCTTTAACTAACAGGTTAGGCATTCAAATGAAACTATGTGAGCTATAGCACCATTCTGGTTTGTTAGATTCATGCACATACCACTCACCCTTGTACACAAATACAGTTTGAATGACACGCCCAGTATGTTCAAATCAGGGAAGGAAGGAAGGAAGGAAAGTCCATTTACTCCTGTCTGAACACTGCTGACATCATAGCAGAATTTTCAGAAGCTTTCTCAATCCATCACTAACTTCACATACTCAGCAGCTGATCTCCCAGTGATCTGCCACCTCCCATCTATCTGTTCCTTCACTGGCCATCCCCTACTATGCTGACCCCCAACATTCCTTCTTTTCTCAGGGTTATTTCTAACTCTATGCCTAATGTAACCACAGTACATAAGTTTGCAATGGTTGATTTCTGAAATCTCATAAATCTGCTCTCAAAAATCAGGGAAACTAACCAACAAAATATAGTTTTCCCCTGAAATTCTAAGTGACAGATACACACCAGTGTTTTTCCAGAGGGCACCTAAATTAACTCTTAGCACCCAGGACAGTCCTCTGGTATTTTAAACCAGTCAAGATTGGTCAGTTTCCAGGACCTTAGAGGGACACACAAGGAGTGTTATGGCATCATTAATAAAGAGTTGGTAACTGGGGAATGTGGAACTATGTAGGGGTTCCTGGTCAACCATTCCTGCTCTGCCCCTCCTCCTGGAATGTGTATATATCACATGTACATATGTCATAGAATCATAGAAGATTAGGGTTGGAAGAGAAGGTCATCTAGCCCAACCCCCTGCTCCAAGCAGGGCCACATGTCATATATAGGGGAGCATGATGGACCCAGCGGCAGGGTCCCAGGAAACACCAGGCCGGGGTTCTAGTTCCACTTTTGCATTGACAGTCTCTACGACCTTGAGCACGTCACTTTGGCTGAAATTTTCAAAGGTGCCTAACAGGGCTGTCGATTAATCGCAGTTAACTCAAAAAAAGTAATCACAATTTAAAAAATTAATCTTGCTTAATCGCAGTTTTAATCACACTATTAAACAATAGAATACCAATTGAAATTTATTAAATATTTTTGATGTTTTTCTACATTTTCATATATATTGTATTCTGTGTTGTAACTGAAATCAAAGTGTATATTATTTTTATTACAAATATTTGCACTATTAAATGATAAACAAAAGAAATAGTATTTTTCAATTCACCTCATACAAGTACTGTAGTGCAATCTCTCTGTCATGAAAGTGCAACGTGCAAATGCAGATTTTTTTTGTTACATAACTTTTTTTGTCGAAAAAAAAAAGTAGAATTTCAGAGCCTACAAGTCCACTCAGTCCTACTTCTTGTTCAGCCAATTGCTAAGACAGACAAGTTTGTTTACATTTATGGGAGATAATGCTGCCCTCTTCTTATTTACAATGTAACCGGGAAGTGAGAACAGGCATTTGCTTGGCACTTTTGTAGCTGGCATTGTAAGGTATTTGCGCCCCAGATATGCTAAACATTCGTATGCCCCTTCATGCTTCGGCCACCATTCCAGAGGACATGCTTCCATGCTGATGATGCTCATTAAAAAATAATGAGTTAATTAAATTTGTGACTGAACTCCTTGGGGAAGAACTGTATGTCTTTGGCTCTGTTTTACCCGCATTCTGCCATATATTTCATGTTATATCAGGCTCAGATGATGACTCAGCACTTGTTCATTTTAAGATCACTTTCACTGCAGATTTCACAAAACGCAAAGAAGGTACCAATGTGAGATTTCTAAAGATAGCTACAGCACTTGACCCCAGGTTTAGGAATCTGAAGTGCCATCCAAAATCTGAGAGGGACGAGGTGTGGAGCATACTTTCAGAAGTCTTAAAAGAGCAACACTCCAATGCAGAAACTACAGAACCCGAACCACCAACAAAGAAAAGCAACCTTCTGCTGGTGGCATGTGACTCAGATAATGAAAATGAACATGTGTCGGTCTGCACTGCTTTGGATTGTTATCGAGCAAAACCCGTCATCACCATGGACGCATGTCCCCAGGAAGGGTGGTTGAAGCATGAAGGGACATATGAATCTTTAGCACATCTGGCACGTAAATATCTTGCGACACCGGCTACAAAAGAGCCACGAGAATGCCTGTTCTCACTTTCAGGTGACATTGTAAACAAGAAGCGGGCAGCATTATCTCCGGCAAATGTAAACAAACTTGTCTGTCTGAGCGATTGGCTGAACAAGAAGTAGGACTGAGTGGACTTGCAGACTCTAAAATTTTATATTGTTTTATTTTTGAATGCAGTTTTTTTTACATAATTCTACATTTGTAAGTTCAACTTTCATGATAAAGAGATTGCACTACAGTATTTGTATT
The DNA here is from genome assembly GCF_028017835.1 of Emys orbicularis. Taxonomy (NCBI): domain Eukaryota; kingdom Metazoa; phylum Chordata; order Testudines; family Emydidae; genus Emys; species Emys orbicularis. Next base: position 133,129,223 of record NC_088688.1, on the reverse strand, counting down.
AGGTGAATTGAAAAATACTATTTCTTTTGTTTTTTTACAGTGCAAATACTTGTAATAAAAAATAAATATAAAACGAGCACTGTACACTTTGTATTCTGTGTTGGAATTGAAATCAATATATTTGAAAATGTAGAAAACATCCACAAATATTTAAATAAATGGTATTCTATTATTGTTTAACAGTGCGATTAATCGCGATTAATTTTTTTAATCCCTTGACAGCCCTAGTGCCTAATGATTTTGGGTGCACAACTTGGAGCATCTAAAATATGCTGAGCACCAACTCTGAAAATCAGGCCCTTTTCAGGTATCAATTTGGGTACCCAAAACCAGAGCAATCTTGGCCTTAATCTCTCTGTGTCTCAGTTCCTTGTCTGTAAAGCTGGATCATGATCACCACCAGTCATGCTTTGCGAGCTGCGGAGGAAATGTTTTATGTAAGCACAAAGTCATATTTTGTAATAGAAAGAGAGAATAGGAAAGAGATTTCACTCAAACTACCTTGTTGGTTAAATCAGAAGTTGTTTTCGTATATTTTCTGTTCAGTGGCAATAATGTAATATCTTCTCTTCAGCCTGCCTAGTGAGGTATGTAATTTTGGATGCCACATGCCATGCCAGCAGGAAGAAACTCCACTGAAGTAATCAAATAATCAGCATACATTATCTGGTAACCATAGGTGGGGTCGGGGAGGGGAAGAGCATTATTACCACTGTATGCAAACCAACAATAATGTCCTACTGGGTGATATAGACAGTAAGTAAAAGTGTACTGGACAAGAGTAACTTTTTCTTAGTCTTCAAAGATGTTATTTATGAAGTAAGAACAAATACATAAATCAAAGTCCATCCAAGTAAACAAAAATTCATCCTGACATACTTAATGAAAGAATGCCATGCACCTACAAAGAAATGATTGTCATAAATACAATAGATAGGGTTATCTACCACACTATTGTCCCTCCGTATTTTTTTTTTACTCCCTCTTGGAGAGTAACTTAAATAGAATGAACCTACTTCTGCAAGAAGCTCTTGTAGCCTAGTTCTCTGACAAGATTTCTGGACCCTAGGATTATGAGACAGCTTACTGCATTGCAATCAAGACAACTTTTGCAAAAGTCAGCTCTGTTCCATCACATCAGGCCTGGCACCGCATCATTTGTAAACGCTACCAAAAAGCATCCAGCTCAAATGAGTCCTTGATGGAGAGAAATCTACCAGTCACTTTGAAACATGCAAGGGGCCAGCCAATGTCCAAGAAACCATCATTTGACACAAGTGATCTTATCAGCACTATTTCTAACCTTCCATTCTTTGGGAGCTGGTGAAACACCTCCAGTTGCATCTCCAGAAGCTCATTCCCCAGTTATGGTACAGACCAGTATATGTCTTAGTTACACCAGCACTCATGTTGATAGGATGATTCCTTTCAGCCATGGGCAAATAGCTACGTTAATCCTGCTGGGTCTGTCAGCAACCTTCAGAACTTTCAGTGATGAGGCTCTGCTGGCCACCTAATGAAACCTGATGTACGGTATCGCACTGAGCCCCAGATACTCACCATAGGACGCTCGTCCCCAAGAATTCCCACCTAGGGAGCCCTGATGCTCACACTTGCTACTCCTACACAACATATATATATATATACACACACTACACAACGAGAAAAAAGAGATTTTGGTGCCAATAGCTGCACATCTTATTCAAATTAAATACAGAGAGCTCTATCCCCCAACTGCCCCACTGCCTGGAGGAAATAAATACCTGAATGAAGAGTGGTTAGCTCCATGTGAAACCAGGCAAGATGAGGCAGGTTGGTAAGAAGGAGGAAATGTTTTTAACAACAGGCTATAGTTGTAACATCATTCTCAACTGAAGCCATCCTGAAAGCCCAGGGGTGCACGGGTAACCCACTGGTGAGTGTGTACGACAGTTCCCTGACTGTGACCAATCTGCAGAGGGCATGAGTCTGCTAGAGCCCTGGCTCTTTACCTCAAGCTGTAGCAGCTCATGCTTTAAGCTCTGGAGATCCTTGTTTCAATCCCCAGTGTTTGGTCAAGATGGTGGCTGTCACACTTGCTCTCAAGCTCCTTCTGAACTTCTCTCTGTTCCCACACATCCAGATAGTATCTAGAGAAATGTCCTTTTCACCTACAGCTGGACAGGTGGCTGCACCCCTTTCGAACAAACGAGGATGCAGTCACGGTGGCTCTCCGGCCTATGAGCTCTGGGCCTGAATACTGCAGTGTACTCTGCCTCAGGATCAGAGAGGGTGATTGTTTCTTTCCTCAAAGTTAAACTGAGGCAACTCTCCCATTTCAAGAAAGCCATAATCAAAAAGTAATTCTTGGCCGTTTCTGACAGAATTTAGCATTACAACATATTCTAGACACCGGAGTCAAAGAAGCTCTGACAGGAAGGATACTTTTTTAAAGTAGCAACAATTTGCCAAAACTTGAGTGTTCACTCCACTTCCCTCATCCGTGATATCCTTTGTGTCACCACCAGCCCTCATGACTTTGGCAGTTGGCTCACACTAAGCACCTAAAATTTGCAAACTCCTAAATATTAAACATAACAAAAGTGCAAGTTAACATTCTTCCTTGAGAATATAACTTCACAGCTATTGTGGCAAGGCACCTTCTCGGTCTCACCAGCCTCCGCTGTTTTTAGCCTTGGAGAGACGGGCTTGGGTCAAACAGTCCCTCTCGGCTGCACAGGGGCGTCCGCCCTTCTCTCAGCCTGTGTTTTGGGCTTGGTTTTCTCCCTTATGGGAGGGAATGCAGCCTCCCCTCCTGGAAAGGCTTGCTCCCTTGCTGCTACTGGTAGCTTGACCCCTTCCCTCTCTCTCTCTCCTCCCCTTCTCCCCACGGGGGAGGGTTTAAAAAGGTCTCAGGCAACCTTAATTGGAATCAGCTGATCCTAACTGATCTCTTGTAACCCCTTCTCAGCTGAACCTGATTGACTTGTAGTCATCCCTCCTCAGTTGATAGGGAGGAGGGCCTTTTAACCTTCTGGGACTGTTTTCTACCCCACGCCCCCTCGCAGCTGTCGGTCCTGAGTTTATCACATTCCCCTCCCCCTCCCCTGGCTCAACACTATGGCATTGGGATACTTGGATCAGCAAACAGTGCACCCTCGACAGGCCATCCACGTTGCCATGCTTGATTCCGGACCTATGTTGTACTCTGAAGTGGAAGGGTTTTAGCACCAGGAACCACCTTGTTACTCTTGCATTCCTTTCTTTGTTTTGGTGCATCCACTTCAGAGGAGGCATGGTCTGTGAAGAGGGTAAACCTCCGTCTGAGTAGGTAGTAGCGAGGGCTTTCTACGACCCACTTTACCGCCAGGCATTCCTTCTCTACTACAATTCTCTGGGCAGGAGTTTCCTACTGAGGAACAGGACTGGGTGTTCTTCTTCTCTGACCATTTGCGAAAGAACCGCTCCCAACCCAACCTCAGAGGCATTGGTTTGTAAGATAAACTCCTCCTTAAAGTCTGGAGCTACCAACAACTGGATCAGTGCAGAGGGTGGACCGCAGATCTGCAAAAGCCTCCTCGGTCACGCTGGTCCATCTTACTATGTCTGGGCCACGGGCTTTTGTTAGGTCTGTTAACGGGCATGCCCTGGTAGCAAAGTGGGGGATGAACTGCCTACAGTATCCAACTAGTCCCAGGAATGCTCTGACCTGTTTCTTCCGGACTGGTCGGGGCCAATTCTGTATTGCCTCTAACTTATTCAGCTGGGGCTTCACCACACTCCTCCCCACGATATACCCAAGGTATTTGGCTTCTGCTAGCCCAATCATGCATTTTGAGGGATTTGCCGTCAGCCCTGCCTTCCTCAGGGTGTCCAGGACTGCTTCCACCTTCTCCAAGTGCATCTCCCAGTCTGGGCTATGTATAATGACGTTGTCGAGATAGGCGGCCACATACTTGCCATGTGGATGCAAAAGCTTATCCATAAGTCGTTGGAAAGTTGCGGGGACCCCATGTAAGCCAAAAGGGAGGACAGTGTACTGATACAGTCCCTCTGGTGTTGGAAAGGCCGTCTTCTCTTTGTCGGCCTGGGCCAGGGGGATTTGCCAATAACCCTTCGTCAGGTCAAGGATGGACAAAAATTGTGCTTTCCCCAATTGGTCCATTAGCTCATTTATCCAGGGTATAGCGTACGCATCAAATGGGGACACTTCATTCAGTTTCCAGAAGTCGTTGCAGAACCTCATACTGTCATCAGGCTTAGGTACTAGGACCACTGGACTGGACCATTGGCTATGAGACTCTTCAATGACTCCTAACTTCAGCATTTTCCTGACTTCTGTCTTGATCTCTTCTCTTTTCGCCTCTGGGATCCGGTATGGCTTGATATTCACCTTCACTCCAGGCTCTGTGAGGATGTGATGGTGAAGCTCGGTAGTCCTGCCTGGCTTTTCCGAGAATACGTCCTGGTTGCGTTTGATCATGTTGATTACTTCAGTTCATTGGTTGGGGTCAATTCCAGGGATATTCCCACTTGGACGTGCCGGTTGCTTTCGGGGGGTGGCGACCATACAGTGACTATATGAGCTTCTCTGTCTTGCCAAGGTTTCAACAGGTTTATATGATAGATCTGTTCCAGCTTCCGGCGACCAGTCTGTCGGACCTTATAGTCGACCTCTCCAATAGCTTCTATTATCTCATATGGCCTCTTCCACCTGGCCAGGAGCTTGCTCTCCACTGTGGGTACAAACACCATTACCCGATCTCCCACCTGGAATTTTCGAATCGTCGCTCGGCGATTGTAATATGTCTGTTGGGCCCTTTGCACCCTCTCCATGTGTTCCTGCACTATGGGGGTGACTTGGGCTATCCTGTCTTTCATCTGCAACACATGCTTGATGATGTTTCTCCCTGGGTTCAGCTGTTCTTCCCAACCCTCTTTGGCAATGTCCAGTATGCCATGGGGGTGGCAACCATATAACAGCTCGAATGGGGAAAACCGAGTTGAAGCCTGAGGAACCTCCCTTATAGCAAACATTAGGTACGGCAGCAGGGCGTCCCAGTTCTTCCAGACCCGGCTCACCACCTTCCGTATCATGTTCTTTAATGTCTTATTAAAACATTCGACAAGGCCATCAGTCTGCGGATGATAGACTGATGTTCTTATGGTCCGTATGTGGAGCATCGCACACAAATCCTTCATTAATTTAGACACAAAAGGGGTTCCTTGATCCGTTAGGATCTCTTTGGGTATCCCTATTAGAGAAAATTTGGATTAATTCCTTAGCTATGGTCTTGGACAGGGTGTTTCGTAGGGGCACGGCCTTGGGGTATCGGGTGGCATAATCTAGCACAACCAGTATGTGCTGATGGCCCTGGGCTGACTTCTCCAGTGGACTTGCTAGATTCATAGCTATCTGCTCGAATGGGACTTCAGTAATCATCAGATGTACCAAAGGTGCCCTTAAGTGTGGTCGAGGACCATGTAATTGGCATTCAGGACAGGAGGCACAATATTATCAGACCGCCGCATAAATTCTGGACCAAAAAACCTCTGTAGAATTCGATCGAGGATTTTATCTACGCCTAGATGCCCCCCGAACAGATGGCTGTGGGCTAGATCCAGCACGCCCCTCTGATGCTTCTGAGGTACTAAGAGCTGTTCCATGACTTGTTCTTGGATTCAGACTACTCTGTATAGCAGATCCTTCTTTATCATATAATATAGCTCTGGGCCCTTGGTTCTTCCTTCCACAGGGACCCCATTCACTTCAACTACTTCTTTTCAAATATTGTTATATATTGGATCATTGGCCCGATCCTGCCCAAAATTCTCCAGCAAGGGTCCAATTTGCCCAAACTCAGGGGGACCTATTTCCATCTCCCTCTTGGGGGGGGGGGGGTGTCCCTGGGGAACTGGATCTGGCTGTTGGTTCGTCGACCCCCTGCATAGTCCCTTTGTCAGTTGGGCCAACTCTTTCCCCTACAAGTGTAGGCTTTTGGTTCTGGGCCAAGATTCTCATTCCCCTCCTCTTATCTGCCCTGCTTTCTTGCTGAGTCCTCCTGGGCTTCCCAGAGGGAGAGAACAAATCCTGGGCAAATTCATGGAAGACAGGGAGGGTGCTAACTATCGGGGTCACCCCGCTGCTCTCAGAATTATTACCTTCTTCTGACTCCTTTCCGGGGAGTAGGCTGCCAAACCCTGGGAAGTCTTGCCCTATGAGGACTGGATATGGGAGTTTCAGGACCACCCCCACTGTCACCTTAGTGGGGTTTCCCAGGACTTCTATTTTTACCGGGATGGTCAGGTAGTAGTTGACATCCCCCGTGTACACAGGATATTCCTGTGCGCTTGGCCCGGGATAGTTGGTCTTGCCCGAGTAGTTTTCCTGAGTGCGTGACCACACTTCCAGAATCCACTAACCCGGTGGTCTCTATGCCATTCAGGTTAACTGGTCTAATATACCTGTGAGGAACCATCACAACCCCTACTAGAATTATTAGGTCGCATGGTCCTCCTAGATCTCCCAGGTCACATTGCATGGGCTCTTCTAGGTTAGGGCATTGGGCAGCTATATGCCCTATTTCCCCAAATGCATAACATCTGTACCCTACTCAGGGCAGCCCCCTATTTTTTGGGATGTTGGGCCTTACCCCCTGAATCTTTCTCCCCCAGTCCCCAAGTCTGTCCACGATCTCCGGCCAGCAGCGTATTATCGCCTAGGCCGACAAGGCCTAGGCCTAGGGCGGCAAATTTGCAGGGACGGCAAATTTGAGCACCCAAGGAGAAGCTCCCCTGCTCCAGCTCGCCTCCTCTGCGAGCGCGCCACCGCGTCCTGTTTCTCTCCCCTCTCTCCCAGCGCTTGCACTGCGAAACAGCTGTTTCGCGGGGCAGGGAGGGAGGGGGGAGGAGAGGGAATGCAGCGCGCTGGGGAAGAGGCGGGGCTGGAGCAGGGATTTGGGGAAGGGATCCAATAGGGGCAGGGAGGGGGCGGAGTTGGGGCGGGACTTTGGGGTAGGGGTTGGAATGGGGGTGGGAAAAGGGTGGAGTCGGGGCGGGGCCAGAGGGCGGGTGGGACGGCAATTATTTCAGGGCCTAGGGGTGGCAAAATCATTAATCCGCCACTGTCTCCGGCTGCTCTTCAGCCGCCTTGCTCCCCTCCATAGTTCTGCCCGGGGCTATGGCAACTCAGACCTTTGTGTGACGGGTTGGTTCACAGAAACCCCCTGGGGGCTGCCATCTGATGTGCAAGACTACTTCTGCCCCTGCTTTCCCTGCCAGCTTGGGACTCCAGCACCCTGTCTTGTTGAGCCAGACACGGCAGTCTGCTCCAACACAGACCCAGGGTCTGAACCACCTGCCCTAAAGCTGCAGACTTAATTGAAAACAACTTAAGAAGTATCAAGGGGTAGCTGTGTTAGTCTGTATTCACAAAAACAACAAGGAGTCCGGTGGCACCTTAAAGACTAACAGATTTATTTGGGCATAAGCTTTCGTGGGTAAAAAACCTCACTTCTCCAGATGCATAGAGTGAAAATTACAGATGCAGGCATTGTTATACTAACACATGAAGAGAAGGGAGTTATCTCACAAGTGGAGAACCAGTGTTGACAGGGCCAATTCAATCAGGGTGGATGTGGTCCACTCCCAATAATAGATGAGGAGGTGTCAATTCCAGAAGAGGCAAAGCTGCTTTTGTAATGAGCCAGCCACTCCCAGTCCCTATTCAAGCCCAAATTAATGGTGTTAAATTTGCAAATGAATTTTAGTTCTGCTGTTTCTCTTTGAAGTCTGTTTCTGAAGTTTTTTTGTTTAAGTATAGCTATTTTTAAATCTGTTATAGAATGTCCAGGGAGACTGAAGTGTTCTCCTACTGGCTTTTGTATGTTACCATTCCTGATGTCCGATTTGTGCCCATTTATTCTTTTACGTAGAGACTGTCCGGTTTGGCCAATGTACATGGCAGAGGGGCATTGCTGGCACATGATGGCATATATAACATTATTAGACGTGCAAGTGAATGAGCCCCTGATAGTGTGGCTGATGTGGTTGGGTCCTCTGCTGGTGTCGCTAGAGTAGATATGAGGACAGAGTAGGCAACGAGGTTTGCTACAGGGACCAATCAGAGGACCCAACCACATCAGCCACACCATCAAGGGCTCATTCATTTGCAAATTTAACACCATTAATTTGGGCTTGAATAGGGACTGGGAGTGGGTGGCTCACTACAAAAGTAGCTGAATACAGATAAAATCTCACCCTCAGAGATGTTTCAATAAGTTTCTTTCACAGACTGGACACCTTCCTAGTCTGGGCACAATACTTTCCCCTGGTACAGCCCTTGTTCCAGCTCAGGTGGTAGCTAGGGGATTTCTCATGATGGCCGCCCCCTTTGTTCTGTTCCACCCACTTATATATCTTTTGCATAAAGCGGGAATCCTTTGTCCCTCTGGGTTCCCACCCCTCCTTCTCAGTGGAAAAACACCAGGTTAAAGATGGATTCCAGTTCAGGTGACATGATCACATGTCACTGTAAGACTCCAAGCCTTCATTCCTCCCAGCCTGAGGGCTGGTCTACACTGGGGGGGAGAATCAATCTAAGATACGCAACTTCAGCTACAAGAATAGTGTAGCTGAAGTCGATGTATCTTAGATCGACTTACCTCGCATCCTCACGGCGCGGGATCAATGGCCGCGGCTCCCCCGTCGACTCCACTTCCGCCTCTCGCCCTGGTGGCGTTCCGGAGTCGAAGGGGAGCGCGTTCGGGGATCGATAGATCGATTACTACCCGCCGATCCGCTGGGTAGTGAAGACGTACCCTGACTCTCAGGAAGGCCTGCCTGAAAACAGAGCCATCCACAGTCCACAGAAAATATTCGTAAGCATATTTTCATAAAATCAGATAGAGTGCAACGTCACACCTTGGCGCAGAGACTTGCCTCCTACTCCGGCGCATTCCTTCCCCGGTGGCCCGAGAAAGTTCTTGGGCCGCTAGGTGTCTCTCTATGAGGGCAACTAGCTCGTCATAGGAGGAGGGATCATTTTGACTGACCCACCCTCGTATGTTCGGTGGTAGTCCTCTCATGTACCTGTCCAGAACTATGATTTCCACAATTTTCTCTGGTCCGTGGGTCTCAGGGCGCAGCCACTTCTCGGCTAAGTGGATCTGGTCAAATAGCTGGGACCTCAGCGCTTTGCTGTCCCGGTATTTCCACTCGTGGAACCGCTGGACCCTGTTGTCAAGCCAGACCTCGCCAGGATCTCCGCCTTCAGCTGAGGGTAATCTGTAGCTGCTTCTGTTGTCATGTCAAAAGACACCTTCTGGGCCTCTCCACACAGAAATGGAGCAAGGATACTGGGTCACTGGTCTTGGGGCCAGGCCTCCCGCAGGGCCGTTCCCTCAAACGTGAGGCGATATGCCTCTACATTGTCGTCCACCATCATCTTCTGTAAGTAGCTGCTTGCCCGCAGGGGCCGGGCCCCATGGGGGCCGTGTGTCAGAGTGGTCAGAGCCTTTAGCTGATTCACAACCTCATGCAGAGTGGCTCGATCCTGGGCCGCCTGGCTCATCAGTAATTGATTCATCTCCTGCTGTATTCGCACTGACTCCTGCTGAGTAGCCATCTGAACCCTGGTAGCCTCTTGTTGGGCTGCGGTGGCCTGCATCAACGCCTTCACTACCTCCTCCATTTTTTTTTGTTGGGGTTGATTTACCCTGCCTTGAGATGGTTTGCCACGAAGTCTCACTCAAGGATCCCACCCTGACACCACATGTGGCAAGGCACCTTCTCGGTCTCATCAACCTCCACTGTTTTTTTGCCTTGGTGAGACGGGCTTGGGTCAAACAGTCCCTCTCGGCTGCACAGGGGCGTCCATCCTTCTCTCAGCCTGTGCTTTGGGCTTGGTTTTCTCCCTTATGGGAGGGAATTCAGCCTCCCCTCCTGGAGAGGCTTGCTCCCTTGCTGCTACTGGTAGCTTGACCCCTTCCCTCTCTCTCTCTCCTCCCCTTCTCCCCACAGGGGAGGGTTTAAAAAGGTCTCAGGCAGCCCTTATTTGCAATCAGCTGATCCTAATTGATCTCTGGTAACCCCTTCTCAGCTGAACCTGATTGACCTGTAGTCACCCCTCCGCAGTTGATAGGGAGGAGGGCCTTTTAACTTTCTGGGACTGTTTTCTACACCCCGAACCCCGCTTGCATGCAGCCGTCTGTCCAGTTTATCACATTATTCATTTTTCCGAGAACAGGGCTCCAATCTTCTCTTCAAATGTCATCTTTAGAGTCAGTCCATGGCTAATGCTTAGCCTTTCAAAATGAAAGTTAAGCCTTCTGAATGTAAAATGCTACCACTAAATTAAAGGGCTGAATACTAATCCATATATCAGGAGGTCCATATTCTTTTGGATTAAAAATGAGGGTCTCTTCTATTTTGGCTTCAGCCTGGGGTCTCTGAGGAAGTTTTACTGGCTACCATTAGGTACAGACTGTTGAAATTTGTCAACAACAGCCTGTTATTACTTGTTTATCTTGATTTGTCCTATACACTTTTTTTTTTTAAAGCACCAACTAGGAGACTTTGCCATGAATTAAAAATACAACAACATAACCAACTAAAACAAAATCAGCAGCTTCTTACCTTGAGCCAAAATGGAAGATTAGACACTGGGTGACAATTGAACAGATTGTCAAGCAACAGTCATTCTTCTGTTGAGCAAACAAGACAGAACAAGTTCCCTAAGAGATGCCATCAATGTGGTTTTCTTAAAAGGTGGCGATGGCTCTCTCCAATAGAGGTGGACGTTCTCCGCCTCTTCCCTTCCTCAGCTTTGGAATAGGAGACCATCTTCATTTCAGGCTGAATACAAAGGGCAAAGACACTCACCTCCCCCTCATGCCTCTCAGGACAGACCTATGCAATACAATTTTACCTTGTCTGAACATGGTGGCCAACAACAGAATTAGGTGACAGGATGATGACATGGTTTGGAGTCCATGTACACCGGGGACAGACATGTTCAGCATAGTGTCCGTTGACCATGATGCACTCCCTGACATTGAGTCATTAATCAAAGTTTGCTAATATGATGCTGAATATGGCTGTTCAGCCCTGGGTCAGGTAACATCCTTGCTGGCAGCAGTGTTCAGACACAGTAAAACTGTACCATAGACCAGACCTATGGCTCATGCTGCATCAAAATACCTGACAGGAAACAGCAGCACTAAATCAGCAGTGCCAATGAAGCAAATTTTGATAACACATGCAAGATAAGGGCCTCATCCTTAAATTATGAAAAGGAAAATCTTTATACACCTGCTCTTGTATTTAACAGCATGAGCCTAAGACCTGGATTCATTTGTACACACTGATTCATTACAGCCCATGACCACAAAAAACAATATTTGATTACCAAAATGTATGACTGGGTATTCTTATGCCTGTCTCTTAGTCATAGAAATGACTCACTGTATCCACCCACACTAACCTTTGTTCTGTCTCTCCCACTATGCCAGTACCTGTCAACTTTTCACGAACAGAATTCATTGATGTCTCTTTCATGAAGAGAAATCAAAGAAGTTTGGTCCCAAGAACAAGTTCTCCATGCAAGAGAGGAAACACCAGTTGCGACCTTGAGGAGTGAGGACTTGTTTTCTCCAAGTGCACCATGTATTGCTGGAGGGAAGTGGCTCACATGACCAAAGGTGAGGTAAGAATGCAGGAGGGTTAAGCAACATTTGTTCTCTTCACACAGGCTGTGTCAGGTTGTTTCTTTGGGGAAAATACTCTTAGGGGAGTTTCCACACACAGCAAGTAGCAACAAAGATACAAGGATTTTGTTCTAGTTCTGAACGTTTGGCTGCATTAAAAGAGGAACAGGAATACTAAAGCAAATAAAAAAAGGAACAGAACAAGATGAATCCTAAGTTCACACCCCACACACTTGCTTTCCTTCCTACATTAGGGACACCTACCACGCTATAAAAGCAATGGCAAGAGTTATTTGAAACCTCCTTGGTAGCTATTTCTGGAGATGAATAGCTAACAGACAGAAAGGCTATTTTAGTGCATTACTTTTGGGCAGAAGGACAGAAAACTTTAGTGCACTGTGATAGGGATAAGCCCCATCACCAGCAAGGCAACGGAAAGAGTCCAATTAGTTATGTTCTGCACCTAGGAGGTGATTAATTGTCTCCTGCCCAGAGTAGGCAGAGCTAAGCCATATAAGTAGACTGAGGGAGCTCAGTTAGGGGGTGACTGCAGAGGAGACAGAAGAGCTATTCATTTGATTTGTTCTTGCTACCCCAAAAGTTTAGATTTTTTATGTGACCTGGCCAGAGGGCCAAGCCACAACACACACACAGAGAGTAGAGAAGATGCAGGTCCTCGGGGAGAGCCCAGTAGGGGGCACCAGAGTTGCAGACCCCCAGCAATTCCGTATCCGAGCACAAGGGGGTGCCCTAGAAGTGAGGATTCACGCTTACTTGCTCTCACTCTGGCTGTAACGACAGAGACTGACCCGGAATTTAAAATTGCCATGCAGCAGCCCTTCCAAATGACCAATGAATTTATTGCAGAATTTTGAAAATTCAGATGTAGACCAGAAGGTATAATGGAGCCCATAGCTATGGCAGCTATGTGAGAATTGGTAGTCCCATACAACATTAATTCCAGCTGGATGGTCTAATTTATTAAAAGACCAACCTATATAAAAAAAATTAGTTCTGAATAATTGTCAATAACTGCTGTTAGAATCCCGAAGCTTAATCTTGGTGAAGAGTATGTGGTGGCAGGGTTTGTCTCAACATATTACTCAGGTGCATGCTGTATCATATACATCCCAATCCACCAGCAAAAGCCATGAGCAAAAGCTTGGGTTTCACATGGATCACAGGAGCATGCCGGAACATCTAACAAGTTTCCAGACAAGCCAGTAAAGTGCACAGTATACCAAAAAGTGAAAGAAAACAAAAGTGTCATTGATCTAGGGAACGCTTCTCCAGTTACCTTAAAGAGAGCTGATCTCACTCCAGTACCTTGAGAGAGATTATTTTCACCATATGACTATTAAAATATGCTCTTAATTGCTTTCTTTACATGAATTAGAACATTAGAGAAATATCTCAACCTCAATTTGAGAACATATTAATCTGGATCCGATTGTTATGGCTGGTCTATCTTTTGCAATAATCCTAGATTATAGAAAAGAAAATGTATGAAAAGTTCCTCAAAAATAGTGTTCAGATTTTTCAGCTAAAGGCTTCATAGAAGTGTTTTCCCTAAACTTGGGGGTTGGGGGTGGGAAGGGGGAAAAGAGGGAGAGGAAACCAAAAACTGAAGCGTTTTCATTTCAATTCCATTCAATTAAAAAATGAAAACAATTTTTTTCATTTCAAACCCCTTCATCCAAAAAAAAAAAAAAACCATGAAAATTTTTGAATAAAATAAAGCTTTGTCTTTTGTTCAAAATTTTTAGCAGAAAAGAATTCCCATTTTGAAACCAGCCATTGATCTGAACTTTGGAGCTTGGACTCATCTCAAACTAAAATGCTTGTTGATCGCAAGTCCGGTTATTTCTTTACACCTGAATCACTGTGCAAGAACCGTCAACAAATTAACTTATTACCTCCAGATGTACACCTTTGCCATGCCAATGAAAATCCATTTTCTGTTACATTCCATATTTGTACCTTTAAAGATCATGTTGCTAAAGACGAAATTACATGCTAGGGACTGGAACATCCATTCTGCCACAGAGGACACATTCCACCTCCTAAAAAAAGAAATCTGTTTCCCAGAACATCACTTTCTCATGCCTACAGTAGAGGCACAGGGCGGAATAACCCTGAAATCGAGGAATCATCTCCTGAAAAGTTGGGCTGGGCTAACTAATGAACACATTCTTACAGAGCTATATGAGCAATATTTAGGGTTTTTCTTAAAGCCCCAGTTTCTGAAGTGATGTGATCACATGAGATTTTCAGTTTTTATTAAAAAAGAAATTATGTTTCTAGCTCTCATGGTGGCAGAGAAAACCTTGACAACGTGACCCCCAAAAAGCTAAAAAAAAAAATTAAAAAAATGAGAAGGCAAATAAAAAGAACCTACAATTTATTATTTTTTCAAATCTTGTGATTTTTTAAGCCAATTGGAAGGTGGAATGCAGCTGACAGAATTTTTTTTTAACAGGTAGGGCTGATAGTATTATCTATGCTTCCTGATAACCTAGCTAGTGGGCGAATGAATTAGCCCAAAGTCTAGCTGGCCATTGGTCTGACAAGTGACCTTCTGTCTCCTAACCTACCAGTCCCTCATGATGGCCTTATAAGAATGGAGCTAGTGTGTGCAAGAGGAAAGAGCCATCACATTCAGTGGCCCCTTGGAGAGCAAAACTGTATAATAGCAAACCCATGTTTGGTGTAACAGAAAAATAATATTCAAAATCAGAACCTCCTATAGAGAATATAAACCTGAGGTTCCAAAGAAGAGAGTGATAAGTGACAACATGAGCCAGTGATGGTAGTTAAGGTAGAGCAAGATCTCATGAAATAATTAAGTAACAGACAAGGGACGAAGCAACAAAACTAAACCACTGAGAGACAGATCCATAGTAATTACCCAATCAAGCATGTGGCCTTTAGAATAAGTGGGATCATTCATGTGTTACACAAGACTAAATGAATCTCGGAGTGCTATAAAATCATGCCCCGCGAGTGAAAGAATTCAGAGCAACACAAAATTCACAAACAGATGCCCAGTGAAATTTTATTGTGAGTTCAGAGAGCAGTTCTGCTAAAGCATTAAGTGAACACTTCGAATTCCTGGGTGAATGATTGAAAAACAACACAGCAGAAAAAAGGCACAATATACTGAAATAAAGTGGGGGAGAGAATAAACTGAAAAATCAAATCAGTGATGAGCTAAATGTGGATCCCCAGGTGTGAGCCCTCGCCAAAGTCTGGGGGAGTGTGGATGCAGGAAGTTGGTTTGGGTCCATTGCTAGCGTAAGGAGAGGGGATTGAGGACCAATGAGCAAGTGTGTTAGAGAGTTAGGGAGTGGAGCAATAAAAAAGGTTGAAGGCTGGAGAAGAAAGCAGGAAAGAACAAAGAAAGAAAAGCAAAGAAATGGGAGAAATGGGAACTGTGCCAAACCCTCCTGTGCCCACCTGACCCCTCACTGAAACCATCACCTAGTGGACACTCCGCCCCCAGGAAAAGTGACCTGGTTTCACACCACTGAGTGGAGCTATGCTGATTTATACCAGCTTAGTGTCTAGCCCTGAAAATCTGCTTATCCTATAAACTAATGTTATTTCTAAACCTAAACAGTGTCTCAAAGTATTACAAATTTGCAGCAGCTTGAAGTTTCAGAGGGACCTTTCTGGTTTTTTGGTTTTTTTTGTTAAGCACGTGGAGAAATGCTTGATTGATCCACCCACTGCAGGCTTTTAGACAGTTCATGTTCTATTGATATCACTGGAAATCCTGCATATCCTCCTTGACTCACTGGAAACCTCAAGAAGTTCTGGATCAGTTTAAGTTTCAGAAAGATGCACCCTGCCGAAATCACAGCAACAGGCACACTCAGGAGAATGTGCAATACAGCACAGGCCTTTGGGTTAGTCAGCTGCAACCTATTCACAGTAAAGTGATGATGTCCTAGTACTGGTGGTGCAGGCATACTATCATTACAGCGAGATGTTGTGGCTTGTCTGCCACTTCCTGATCTAAATCACAATGGATTATTTTAGTTTGTCAATATCCCACAGCCAACCCTCAATATTTCTGGTTAGACCTGGAGAAACAAAGTTTTGCCACCACTAAAACTCTGAAGAACTCCCTGTGCATCATGATCATATCACTAGCACAAGGCTGGCCTGTGGAATTTGGGGAGGGTTAATGACATTCATCTTTGGTGTATACCCCAAAACTACAACTCTGCCCTCTTCTTCTCCCCAGTTACCTACTCTTGTCTATAAGCAGCCCCAGCAAAAGGAAAAATGCAAAGATGGTTACTAAATCCCTTTCTGATCAAAATGTTGCAAGCACAATTTTTTGCCCAAAAATAGCTTTTTATGGTACAATTTTTAAAATAAAAGATATCCATTGCCCTGATATTTCACTAAAAATCAAAACGTTGCAGGCCCCAAGTAAGCCAGAGTGAATCCAAACATTTCTAGGTGTGAAATGTTATAATCCTTCATGTCTTTGCTTTCTTCCAGTTCTAAATCCTCACATTCTCTCCTTGTTCACGTCTAAATTTAAGCAGTGTTCCACTTGTGTCCCATTGGCTTAAAGCTAATTATTAACTCTACAGGATGAATTAAGGTTTAATTATAATCTGATGTTTTGTGAGAGAAAAGTACCTTCAGATACCTAAGCCTGAGAAAGTGCTACAAAAAGGTTTAAATTTAGTGTCACACTAAAGTAATATTTAAAGAAAATATTATTCTACTGAACCACATGTTCAATTATACACACACTTTGTAACTAAAGGCTGTGTATGTCACAGAGAAAAGCTTACCCTTTTCAGTGCTTTAGCGTGCCAAAGTGCAAGGTTTTTTACAATAACTTTTAATTTTAAAGTTAATCCATTCCGCAGAGTTAATAATTAGTTAAAGTTTTATACATCAGTGGATATAAATGGAGTATGGCTTAAATTCAGACTCCAACAAAGGAAAGGTAGATACCATGTGTTCCACAAAGGCCATGCATAGTAGGCCATGAGTTCCACAAAGCCAGTGACCACCCACAGTGACGCATTTTTGCACTGAAGATGCAAGGAGAACTGTGCCGGTGACCTTTGCTGGAGACCAGCACAATAAGAGTCTTGGTAATTCAGGAGTCAGTAATTCAAAGAGGTAGCTTGGTCCTAGTTTGCAAAAGGATTTACTAAGCCAAAAGTTACAAACCTAAAGAAATTCATGATCCAACAGTCGTCATAGTGTGGGGATGCCTCCCCCCCCTTATTTAATGGGGCTTTTTTGTTTGTTTCTTTTGCTAAAAACAAGACTATTTGAGGGAACAAAACAAAAATCCCCACAAACCTTGGATACAAAAACTGTGTTACTTCAGTCTCCAACCCTGCAAACCCTGCAGATACGGCATGCTCTGGAAATCGACAGATGCATAGTCCTCCAGCAATTAGCCTTTATAAAGAATAATTGTCAATGCAGAACAATACTGCAAAACCCTCTACATACCCTCTTTACTTTTGATACTGAAACATACACTCACACTACTGCCCATTGACAGCTGTAAAAACATTTTATATGCATTTCTTCTGTGGCAGAACATGTAATGCATTAGGCAAACAACTGAGTGACCCAAAGAGCTTCATAAATGCATAATAGGAAGATAACATTGTGCAATAAAATATATTTTACTGAAGTATCAAGGAGCCATATGGCCGCACATTCTGCCTTTAGAACTGTAACAGAACCAGCCTGATCAACCAGCTCTGCCAGCCCTATACATTTTTGCGTAAAAGTTTCACACAAGTATACTGTCTAACCCATTTCCTAAGGACATCTCCACTTCTATTAATGAAGTCACCCAGCCAGAAAGCATCATAATGCACAGAGTTTCTTTCAGAGGCTGGGGAGGGAGGGAGCCAGGGAAGGTTTGTTCTAATCTTTTGTGGAATCAAGAGAACACTCAATGTGTGTCTAACCTGGAGAGATAACGGGAGTGCCATTCCCAGCATTTTGGAAGTCCTTAAGTCAAGCGCTTCATAACCTGCTGAAGAACTACACTGGTTACCCAAAGGGTTCTGTGTATAAAATAAAATGAAAATCTCTCTCTTTCTAAGGAGACTTAGCCTGGCTGTATTCTGGAGCAGGCCCACAGTCCTTCCAGGCTTAATTTCAGATGGTATTCACAGTTATGAGCAATGAGGAAACCCAAGTACAAGGATTATTTCAACAATCAGGTATGGCAGAGTCATGGTTATTTAAAGGTAATCACACTGCTAGCAATTTAAAGATATTATCCCCTCCTCCCTCTAGTTGCCCACCTGTAATAGTAAAAATTCCTTTTGTGGGTTTTTTATTCCACCTTAATCTGAAAGAAGATGAAAAAGGGGGGAAAGAGGGTAGCAGAGTGTCAAGCAGCAATTTCAACTGAACAGTCTCTCTCTCTCTCTCTCTCTCTCTCTCTCTCACACACACACACACACGCTCTTCAAGCAGTTTTATAAAATAACAAATAGGGGAACCAAGAGACAATGGGGTGGGGGGAAATAGTAGTGAAATCCAGCTTTAGCTGAGGAAAATAAGAAAAATAACTTGCAGGATATTGTAGTTATGACCTCCAAGACACTGAGGCTATTGTGAAATAGCTGATGAACAGCAAGAGAGAGAAAGAGAGAGAGAGAGAGAGAGAGAGAGAGAATTTCTCAAAAACCAGGAATGACAGCCAAAAATGCCAGAGGCAAGCTAAGAAGACAAAAAAATGGGAAAGAAATAATAGAAAACTCAATTAGCAGTAATGTTGGCATAAATGGAAAGAACCAGAAAGATTTTAGCTGGGTGATGCAGAAGGGGAAATAGAATGAAAGCTGACAGCGCAGAGGTAAAGAATGAGATGAGAAGTATGCAAAATTAGCAGTACATTTGATTTTACATTCTTCAAATGTCCACTATACTCCCATAAAGAAACCAAGCTGTAATGAATCCTGCTTATAAAATTACCATATTTAACACACACACACACACAGCTTTACTGACACTGCTTTCCTCATGCAAAACATTACCTTATAATTAGAGATTGACCAAGGACACCATGAACTGGTTTTGCAGCTAGTTTTCATTTTATAAAATCAAAAGACACCAATTCAAAGCCAAGTTCCATCTGACCTGAATCAGCAGAATTTGGGGGACTGATGTCAGTGGGACTGCTGAGGAGCCACTAAGACATGTTCTTCCATGGGATAACACAGCTCACAGAGCCCAGGATGAAGTTCATGAGAGCTGGGGACAAAGTGCTTTCTGTCGCGGAAATCTGGCTATGGAACAGACTTCCAGAGCATATCAGGCAAATCCAGAGTCTGACTATAAACACTGTAAAACCATCCTCTTCAACAAAGGCTTTTCTATCATAGGAATTACACCTGCAACACTGATGCTTCCCTTCCTAACCAAAAAACCCTCAATCAAAATAAAACCTAAATCAAGTCAAGCTGAAAGAAAGTAAATTAATAAAATTTAACAAAAATTAAAAACGAAATCCCTGCCCCAAGCACAGTTTTCATCTCAGAAAGAGAGATGTGGCAGAGACTCCATGAAATCCACTAAGGACATCACTAGTGCTATCAATCTGACACAGAAAGTGCTCAGATACGACAGTGGTGGTGACAGTATAGAACCCGAAGTTAAGATAACATGGTCCTAAATCTGAGAAGAAGTGTCAGTTTCTGGTCATAAGAATATAAAATGGCCAGAGTGACTCAGATTAATAGTCCATCTAGCCCAGTGGCCAGTGCCAGATGTTTCAGAGGGAATGAACAGAACAGGGCAATTTATTGAGTGATCCATCCCCTGTCATCCAGTCCCAGCTTCTGGCGGTCAGATGTTTAGGGACACTAAGAGCAGGGGGTTGCATCTCTGACCATCTTGGCTAATAGTCATTGATGGACCTAACCTCCAGGAACTTATCTAATTCTTTTTCAGACCCAGTTACACTTTTGGCCTTCACAACATCCCTTGGCAATGAGTTCCACAGATTGACTGTGTGTTGTGTGAAGAAGTACTTCCTGTTAGTTTGTTTTAAATCCTGCTGCCCATTCATTTCATTGGGTGACCCCTGGCTCTAGTGTTATGTGAAGGGGTAAGTAACACTTCCTTACTCACTTTCTCCACACCATTCATGATTTTATAGATCTCTATCATATCCCCCCTTACTCATCTCTTTTCTAAACTGAGCAGTCCCAGTCTTTTTAATCTCTCCTCATATGCAAGCTATTCCATACCCCAAATAATTTTTGTTGTCCTTCTCTGTACTTTTTTCCAATTCTAATATATCTTTTTTGAAATGGGATGACCAAAACTGGATGCAAATTCAAGGTGTGGGTGCATCATGGGTATATATAATGGCATTATGATATTTTCTGTCTTACTATCTTTCCCTTTCCTAACGTTTCATTGTTAGCTTTTTTGACTGCCGTCATGCACTGAGTGGATGTTTTCAGAGAGCTATCCACAATGACTCCAAGATCTCTTTCTTGAGTGGCCATTTAGCTAATTTAGACCCCATCATTTTGTATGCATAGTTGGGATGATGTTTCCCAATGTGCATTACTTTGCACTTATCAACACTGAATTTCATTTGCCATTTTGTTGCCTGGTTACCCAGTTTGTGAGATTCCTTTGTAACTCTTCACAGTCAGCTTTGGATCTATCTTGAGTAATTTTGTATTATCTGCAAACTTTGTCACCTCACTATTTACACTTTTCCCTGATCACTTTTGAATATATTGAACATCACTAATCCCAGTACAGATCCTTGGGGCAACCTACTGTTTGCCTTTCTCCACTGTGAAAATTGACCATTTATTCCTACCCTTTGTTTCCTATCTTTTAACCAGTTACTAATCTATGGGCTGGTCTACACTAACCCCCCCACTTCGGACTAAGGTACGCAAATTCAGCTACGTTAATAACGTAGCTGAATTCGAAGTACCTTAGTCCGAAGTTACCGCGGTCCAGACGCGGCAGGAAGGCTCCCCCGTCGATGCTGCGTACTCCGCTCGCCGAGCTGGAGTACCAGCGTCGAAGGCGAGCACTTCCGGGATCGATCCGGGGCACTTCCGGGATCGATCCGGGATCGATTTATCGCGTCTTAACCAGACGCGATAAATCGAACTCAGAAAACCGATTGCTTACATCCGGACCCGGATGTAAGTGAAGACGTACCCTATGAGAGGACCTTCCCTCTTATTTCATGACTGCTTGTTTCCTTACAGCCTTTGGTGAGGGACTTGTCAAAGGCTTTCTGAAAGTCCAAGTACACTATATCCACGGGATCATCCTGGTCCACACCTTTGTTAACCTCCTCAAAGAATTCTTATACATTGGTGAGGCATGATTTCCCTTTGCAAAAGCCATGTTGACTCTTCCCCCAACATAGTGTTCATCTACTTGTCTGATCATTCTGTTCTTTACTACAGTTTCAACCAATTTGCCTGTAATTACCAGGATTGCCTCTGGAGCCTTTTATTAAAATCAGTGCCACAATAGCTATCAGCCAGTCATCTGGTACAGAGGCTGATTTAATAGGTTACATACCACAGTTAGGAGTTCTGCAATTTCATATCTGAGTTCTTTCAGAGCTCTTGGGTGAATACCATCTGGTCCTGGTGACTTATTACTGTTTAATTTATCAGTTTGGTCCAAAACCTCCTCTATTGACATCTCAATCTGGCACAGTTCCTCAAGATTTGTCACCTAAAAAGAATGATTCAGGTGTGGGAATCACCCTCACATCCTCTGCAGTGAAGACTGATTGAAAGAATTAATTTAGTTTCTCTGCAACATCTTTGTCTTCCTTGAGTGCTCCTTTAGCACCTCGATCGTCCAATGATTGGTAGCCTTCCTGCTTCTGATGCACTGAAAAAAATGTGCTGTTAGTTTGTGTGTCTTTTGCTAGTTGCTCTTCAAATTCTTTTTTTGGCCTGCCTAATTATACTTTTACACTTGACTTGCCAGACTTTATGCTCCTTTCTATTTTCCTCAGTAGGATTTGACTTCCAGTTTTTAAGGGATGTCTTTTTGTCCCTAACCACCTCTTTTACTTGAGTGTTTAAGCATAGTGGCAGGGTTTTTATTGGGGGGTGTTAAATATGGGGTATATATCTAATCTGAGCTTCTATAATTGTGCTTTTAAAAAGTTTCCATGCAGCTTGCAGGTATTTCACTCATTCCTTTTCCTTTTAATTTCCATTTAACTAGCCTCATCATTTTTGCATAGTTCCCCCTTTTTGAAGTTAAATGCTACTGTGATGGGTTTTTTTGGTATTTTCCCCACTACAAGGATGCTAAATGTAATTACATTATGGTTGCTATTACCAAGCGGTTCAGGTAGATTCTCTCACGGACCAGATCCTGTGCGCCGCTTAGGACTAAATAAAGAATTTGGAACAAATTGATAAATTAAACAACAATAAGTCACCAGGACCAGATGGAATTCTCCCAAGAGTTCTGAAGGAACTCAAATGTGAAATTGCAGACCTATTAACTGTAGTCTGTAACCTATCATTTAAATCAGTTTCTGTACCAGATGACGGGAGGATAGCTAATGTGACGCCAGTTTTTAAAAAGGGCTCCAGAGGTGATTCTGGCAATTATAGGCCTATAAGCCTGACTTCAGTACTGGGCAAACTGGTTGAAACTATAATAAAGAACAATATTGTCAGACATATAGATGAACATAATTTGCTGAGGAAGAGTCAACATGGTTTTAGTAAAGGGAAATCATGCCTCACCAATCTACTGGAATTCTTTGAGGGGGTCAACAAGCATGTGGATGAAGGGGATCCAGTGGATATAGTGTACTTAGATTTTCAAAAAGCCTTTGGCAAGGTCCCTCACCAAAGGCTCTTATGCAAAGTTAGCTGCCACGGGATAAGAGGGAAGGTCCTCTCATGGATTAGTAACTGGTTAAAAGATAGGAAACAATGGGTAGGTATAAATGGTCAGTTTTCAGAATGGAGAGAGGTAAATAGTGGTGTCCCCCAGGGGTCTGTTCTGGGACCAGTCCTATTCAACATATTCATAAATGATGGGGAAAAAGGGGTAAACAGTGAGGTGGCAAAATTTGCAGATGATACAAAATTACTAAAGATAGTTAAGACCCAGGCAGACTGCGAAGGGCTACAAAAGGATCTCTCAAAACCGGGTGACTGGGCAACAAAATGGCAGATGAAATTTAATGTTGATAAATGCAAAGTAATGCACATTGGAAAGCATAATCCCAACCTTACATATAAAATGATGGGGTCTAAATTAGCTGTTACCACTCAAGAAAGAGATCTTGGAGTCATTGTGGATGTGCAGAGGCAGTCAAAAAAGTGAACAGAATGCTGGGAATAATTAAGAAAGGGATAGATAATAGGACAGAAAATATCGTGTTGCCTCTATATAAATCCATGGTATGCCCACATCTTGAATACTGTGTGCAGATGTGGTTGCCCCATTTCAAAAAAGATATATTGGAATTGGAAAAGGTACAGAAAAGGGCAACAAAAATGATTAGGGGTATGAAATGGCTTCCGTATGAGGAGAGATTAATAAGACTGGGACTTTTCAGCTTGGAAAAGAGATGGCTAAGGGGAGATATGATTGAGGTCTATAAAATCATGACTGGTGTAGAGAAAGTAAATAAGGAAGTGTTATTTACTTCTTCTCATAACACAAGAACTAGGGGTCACCACATGAAATTAATAGGCAGCAGGTTTGAAACAAATAAAAGGAAGTATTTCTTCACACAATGCACAGTAAACCTGTGGAACTCCTTGTCAGAGGATGTTGTGAAGGCCAAGACCATAGCAGGGTTCAAAAAAGAACTAGATAAATTCATGGAGGATAGGTCCATCCATGGCTATTAGCCAGGATGGGCAGGAATGGTGTCCCTAGCCTCTGTGAGAACGGCCATTCTGGGTCAGACCAAAGGTCCATCTAGCCCAATATCCTATCTCTGACAATGGCCAATGCCAGGTACTTCAGAGGGAATGAACAGAACAGGGAATCATCAAGTGATCCATCCCCTGTCGCCCATTCCCAGCTTCTGGCAAACAGAGGCTAGGGATACCATCTCTGCCCAGCCTGGCTAATAACTATTGATGTACCTACCCTCCATGAACTTATCTAATTCCTTTTTGAATCCTGTTATAGTCTTGGCCTTCACTTCATTTTCAGATTGATTTAGGCACTTAGGCTCAAAAGTCTCACTGACTTTCAACAAAACTTAAGCTCTTAAATGTTGTCACTTTTGAAAATGGGACTTAGGCACCAAATATTATCCCCACCTCCTGAGCTCAACTCATATTACACAATACTGCACATAGATGAGCTGATAGGAGCCCAACTTTGGGAAAGACGCTGCTATCAGTGTGGTGCTAGCAGCACATCTTCTCCACCTTGGCCAGGTCTGACTTTTAAATGTTTTTGTTTCATTATTTTAGTTGAAGAGAGCAATCTATGATCACTAAGGGGAAGGATGCTTCCATCTTAACCACTAATCCCTTATTCATAAATATACAGGTGTTTAGCCTCCTAGTAAAAGTGGTGATGATTTTTGGACATGTGATAAAAATAGAAAGCAGAAATTTCATCATCCCATAAAACACTACACTGCAAGTAGGTGATATTAATATCATGACGACAAGTTATTGCTGTGCCTGTTTCAGAGATATGGAAATGTAATATTGGTAACGTATGGGATGAGTTCTCTCCTTACGCCAATGTTTTGCCACTAACAGCTGGTGACTAGCCAGGACCTAGTAAAATATAAAGAAGGCTGATGTGGAAATGCATCATCTTAGGCCTTGTCTACACCCAGCCGCTAGTTCGGCGGCTGGGAATCGAAGTTCCGGGTTCGATTTATCGCGATAAATCGATCCCGGAAGCGCTCGCCATCGACTGCGGTACTCCAGCTCAGCGAGAGGAGTACCGCGGAGTCGACGGGGAGCCTGCCTGCCGCGTGTGGACCGCGTCTGAACCGCGGTAAGTTCGAACTAAGGTATGTCGACTTCAGCTACGTTATTCACGTAGCTGAAGTTGCGTACCTTAGTTCGAAGTTGGGGGTTAGTGTAGACCAGGCCTTAGAAGTGAAATTAATGTGATTTTTGCAATTTCCTATCCCATACATATATTTACAACAATTTTCCTGGCTATAATGAGATAATTAGAACTGCAGACCTCTGATTTATCATTTATATATTATTTAGATGATAGCTCACTTCTTCAAATCCTCATACCCAAATTGAGAAGCTCATGCAAGAAACTAACATCACTTTTGTAAATGGCTACCCAGCAGTGTGCATCTGAAGTCACTGAAAAGAGCTAGAAACAAACTTTCTTTTAAATGAAACCGATATCCTGCTCTTGGAGTCAGGAGTCTAAGAAAAACACCAAATATCACAAGAGTTGGTAACACTATGTTGCCCGTCTTTCTCTGTAGAATCACTGGCAACTGAAATATAATTGATAGCTGCTTCCTTGCACATAAACTCATGAGAGAAGCTTTCAAAAGAATTGAAAACTCTAAAATACCCTTTTCCATTTTCATGTCAAACTGATATTCTCATCTGTTGCAAAAAGGCACTCAGGACTAGATTCAATTTTCTTCTGCTCCCCAAAAAACATGGCTCTTGCTGAAATGTCACTCTGTTATAAGGGGATCACCTGGCACGGATATTACATTTTAGTAAAACAGAATGCAACTAGAAGCTTGCACATGTTGGCTAGATCTACACAGGCCCACAGTTTGGACTACAAGGGCGCGAACTGTAATACTCAGTAGCATGCTGTAACTCCCCCGTGTGGATGCTGTGAGCACCAACTAACAGGTATCTAGTTCACGTTATCGTAGAAATGCGGAGCCATGTAGACATAGCCTTAGCTGCTTATACCCAATGAGAGAGCGAGCAATATATTAATCTCTGCCAGTGATAGGAATTGGTGGCAGCAGGGGATTTCAGAGAGATTCCTCTGCCTGCAGCACCAAATGGTAGAGCTGGCCAAAACTCAGGTTTTTCAGTTTGGGAGAAATTTTGATATTTTGAAATTTGGCTTCATTCCAAATCAGAATGAAAGCCCCAGAGCAATGGGCCCTGTAATCCTGGGGTCCCCAGCAGCAACCTGATGAGCTGGCAGGAAACCAGGCAAGTTTCTGATTGAAATCTGACAAAAGCTCAAACCAGACTCGCTTACATGAGGCATTTTGGGGTTGCTGAACTGTTGTTTTCTGACAAAATAGAGTTTAATAGGAAAAACTCCGACCAGCTGTACCAAATGGGCAGTCAGTGAGACTGATTAGTGGAAGTCAGGCTTTTTCCAGCATTCCAGTTTTCACCAAAATCAATAGGGTTCTGCCCATTTATACATAGAGCATTCCCTGAAATTTTGGAACTGATCGGATGCAGCATTCAAAAGTGGTCACTTGAGACAAACAGAGAGGAATACCATTGAGATGAGTATAGGGCCACTCTCAGTAAACTACTATAGGATGAATATTCTAATCTCTCAAATCTCCATCCTTTGAGGTTTTTAAGGCCCGGCTCGACAAAGCCCTGGCTGGGATGATTTAAGTTGGTGTTGGTCCTGCTTTGAGCCGGGGGTTGGACTAGATGACCTCCTGAGGTCCCTTCCAACCCTGATCTTCTATGATTCTATGACTGGGACTCAGCCTGTCTGGTTTTCTGTCTACGTTGCTTGCCACATTTCTATGATTTCATCAATAAATAGCACCCAGGAACTAGAGTTCTCAGTCACTGGTATGCACACCAGAACGGGTACTTCAAGCTTTTGTAACTCTCGGCCCTGTTCCCGTAATCTTACAGCATGATTCTGCCTGCCTCATTCAGGTTGAGAAGTATCATGCTACACAAGTAATCCCATTGAATTCAAGGATGACAGAATCAGGTAATAATCATCCTCTCTGCTGGGCCCTGGTTCACCACCGTCACCCACCTCCCATTCAGTTGTTTGCACTTTAACTCCAAATGGATATTGGGAATTAGCGAGCAAGAGAACATAAACGTGCGGATGCACTCCATCTCTACGCAGAAGATAAATATTAGAGCTATGTGAGTCCCTTTGGTCCTTCAACAACGTATGAGTCTGAGATGTACTCTGCAATCTCACCTGGGTTTGATCTCAGCCAGGAAGCACAGAGCATTGCTACACATACAGTGACCTCGCCAACTTTCTCTGTTCCATCTGCAACAACTGTATGATCAAGGTGTGCACATGGTGAGCTGCCGTATGGAATGTAGGTGGTAGATACTGAGGAGCCGGATCTTCAGGTGGTGTAAGTCAGCCTACTTCTTCCACTGACCTCCACTCATGTAAACCAACTGCAGTTAGTACAGCTATGGGAATTTACAATGCCTGGGGATCTGGCTAGGAGAATATGGGAGGCAATTTATCATGGAACTACCCATGGCTGCTTTAGTTCTTGTTTTGGAACCAACAGAGTCATGCTAGTGTAATGCATATATTATATCCATATATACAGACTTCACACAACAAATAGAATACACACAAATTGGAAAATAGGGAGTCTATCAGGTGTAACCATTCAACATGCATGCCATCCTCTAGGGTCCAAGGGTAATGTATATCATCTACAGGAATGTCTGCCAATTCAGTGCCAAACAAACAACAATTCACCACTAAAACAGTGACTGCACCAAAATATACATCCCTGTTTCAAATGGCTGATTTACACTTTGGGCCAGGTCCTCAGCTGGTATAAATTAGCACAGCTCCACTGAAGTCAATGGGGCTATGCAGATTTAAATCAGCTGACAATTTAGCCTTTTGTGTGCTAAGCTCCAGAAGACAAAAGAAAATATGCACTGAAAGCCTTCATCACTAATATCCCCTCCCACAGGGATGTGTAGTACATCATAAATCATGTAGGGGCATTCGGCCAATTGGAGAAATTAAGCCATACATGTCAAGAGCTTCAATTTGACATAGACGATAACTTGGCCATACAGCAGCACATTACGCTCTTTAAATGAACATTCATTGAGGGGTGGCTGTGACCCCAGAACTGCACTCCCTCAAACTTTATCCTTTGGAATGAAGTCATTACACTATGATCTCAATGTTGCATTGATCTCAAAGCTATTTCAGGCTGCTTTTGGAAAAGGCAGGCTGGCCGTGCAAAAGCCGCAGTTGTCCTAGGAAAATCAGCATGGAAAGTAGCCTAGGCAAACTGCTGAATTCTCATCAAAATAAATAAATAAATAAATAAACCAACCACCCCCCCCCCCCCAACACCTCTAACTCTAGTCTTGGCTAAATTACAAAATGGCTTCATATTATAATTACCCAGATCCCAGGAGGTCCATATAATTGAATTAAGGAGTGTCTCCACTTGCATACTTAGCAGCTATAGAACAGTCTTTGGCTTCAGTCTGTGGGCCTATAATCAGTGTTCAGAACATTGACAAGACACCCTTTAATTCAGTTCTAAGTACTCCTCAGGGAAACATAGAATTAAATTGTGTAATAAGGTTCTAAACATGGGCCGTACAAGGGACAATTCTATGCTCTTGGTCAATAGCCGATTTCTCAGCCTCATCCAAGTTTTATGCTAAAATGTGGGCTAATAATTTGAAAGCATGTTACTTCATCTGACCTAAATGACTTTTGCACATGTTCATTTCCATTTCACTCTATCAGCCTGTTTAACGGAATAGCAAATATTGGCATGTTTGAAGGAAGGGTTAGTGGTCTGGAGTCAATCCAAAGCAGTCACAGCAGCAAGGCAGAGCAGTAAGAGGTTTAAAAGAAATTCACAGTGGAGCCCAAATGCAGTTTTGCAAAATTCAGCCCTCTGCACCCACGGGATGCTTGGAGATAAGCACAATAGACTAATGCTACTTGTAACCAGGCTACCAGATAATTTCCAGAAACACAGTCCCTGAGAAGACCATACATGGCTTCCTATTACTGGAAAATGCTGATGAGCTGAAGCTTTAGAATTATTCTTATTTTTTAATATCTGTATAATTTAATATATTTTATACAACATATCATGCCATATATTCAAATTGACGAGGCACACACACCTACATATACACATATTATAGGCAGAGCTCGTAGCACTTTTATTAAGGTTGCCCAACACTCCATTATAAGACCCTGATTTCAGTTGCTTATAACTTTATCTAATTAACCATATAGACTAAAATTTTACATGCCGCATGTCTCCCTCAAGCTTTTGAAAAATGTCAGACAAATTGGTTCAGCTATTTCTGAGAACAAAGCTAGGGAAATATTGTTGTTTTGCCCATGTTAAACAATTCTGGTGACCTCTTCTTCAAACTTCTCTAGCTTCCCCTTGCTTATAAGCAGAACTCAAAACTTGTCAGGGGGTGGTCTTTCTGAAAAGAATGTGCCTTTTGCCATCTCCATGGAAACTTATCCAAATCTTGCCAAGGGGTGATTGCAATTTGCACCTGGTCAGTAGAGAACTCAGATTTTAGCTACTAAAATCTGAAAAGATTCCATTCTCACTGAGCACGGTCAATCCTCTCACTGACCAGACTATGCACAAACCATTCCCAGAGCGAATGAACATGCTTAGAATGGAATCTGCCTGAGGCAGACACCCATCAATGGAAATTTACTGCCCAAACAGTTAAAATTTGGCAAAAATTATAAAAAAATGGAAAACAGGTCTTATAATGGGAAGTATCTTGCAATCTTAATAATAGACAGTGCTAGCACCCCACCTATAATATATACACATACAATATTGTTTAGACACATTATACACACATCTAAAATGCTGTAATTGTTATTTGTTCTTCCTTTCTTCACGTTTCATCCCAGAAATAAAAACAATTGAAAGACACCATGAAGTAGACTTATGGGGAAGATTTAGATTTGGGGAAGAAACAACAAAACAAAGAAAATCACCTAATATGCCTGAAAATACTTTCAAATTATTGTAAAATAAGAGTTGTGTTTATTTATTAGGAGTGGTTGTTTGGGGACATATAAGGAGTAGGCCCATATCATATCAACATATTCAGTTATATCGATACATACTATTGAATGAGTTGTTGTCCATGCAGAAATCTTGATATGAATTTTTATTCACAGTCATTCATAGTCAATCAGTGCCACACTGAAGAGATGGAATGTCTGAGCATGCTGTCCAATCACATTGTTTGGGACATGTGTGTATTTGAGAGTTATCTATAGATGCCCACTGGTAACAGGTATTCTTTGGTTGGCTCAGCACTTAAAAACAAAGAAATGCCACTGAGCTGGGAGTGAGCCTGCTAACAATAGTTGTCATGGCTGGGAGGCCTAACTCACAATAGAAACCAAGCTGAGTAAGGGTTTTCTGCAGAAAGCCTCTTCTCAACGGCTAGAAAACAACAACGCTGACTGGAAAAAGCTTGTGAAGTCAGTTGAAGGTACAATGGGTCAGACTGATCTCAATTACTGATGTAAATCCAGAGTAACTCCATTAAATTGTGATCCTGATCCTCAGCTGGCATAGCCCCATTCAGGGCAATGGAGTGATGCTGATTTACAGCCACTGAGGATCTGACCCAATATCTAATTCTAATGGTCACACTGAGTGAAATTCTCCTGTGTAGACTGCCGACAAGGCGGCTAGGCATCACTTAGCTCCTGTTAAAACCCTTTAAGTGGGGCTCAAGCAGTGCATAGGACACCTGCTGGCCCTCTGCATGGAGGTGAATTTCACTCACTCTGCGTATTCACTATGGATGAATCCTGGTGTTCTTAATTAGATTTTACTCAGGGATTTTTGCCTGAGGGAATACTGAGCAAAAGAGAATCAAGATTTCAGGATTTGGCACTATTCATGCTATTACTTATTTAAGGAGTCCCTGTAATAGTTCACAGATTCATTCATAGATTCTAAAGCCAGAAGGGACCACTGATCGGCTAGTCTGAACCTCCTGGATACCACAGGCTATAGGATTTGCCAGGAATAATTCCCATTTGCACTAGAGCAAACCTTTTAGAAAAAACATCTAATTTTAATTTTAAAAATTGCCAGTGATGGAGAATACACACAAGCCTTGCAAAGTTGTTCCAATGGTTAATTACCCTCACTGTTAAAAATTTAAAGTCCCTAGGATCAGATCTAATTTGGATCATGGCAACTCATGTCATAAGATACTGCACTGTACAGTGAAGACCAAAATCATCCCTGAGATATGTACACCCAGCTCCTGCTGAATTCAACAGGACTGGACGTGTATATCTGAGAGCAGAATTTGTAACTGTTGTTGTACTGAGGTTCTGAACAGACTTCCAATGGGGGGAGTGGGAGCAAACAACCTATCTAATTTTAAAGGAGCTTATGATCTAATATGATGGGGTTGCCTGCTATAGCAGGGGGCTGGACTCGATGATGCAGTAGGTTTCTTCCTGAACCTATTATGTTCCTATATAATATAACACATGATCATCAGTGCACACATACATAAACAATTAAACAAGACATACCAGAAACAAAACAAGAACTCAAAAATGAGAAATTTTTTCTGTGCTTGCAAGAACTGTAGTATGATCATACCAGTAACATGTCACAAGGAAAGGGCCTACAACTGGAAAATAGCTGTGTTGTAATCATCATGTCATTAGGTAGAGTTACAGAGTCACCCACCACATAAAAGGACTACAGCGAGCTGGTATTCTGCCTTAAATGTATATGCTTAATAGATGAGACAGATCATCTGTGAGAGAAACAACTAGAGTAGATACGTATATCATTGGGGCCAGGTAGAAAAACCCTAGTCAGGAGATCCTGTTATAGTGGAATGACAAGTAGAGATCATCTCAGCTGAATATACTGTAAAATGCTGCTCACCAAGTTTCTAACCCATTTCTTTATACTATGAAGCAGAAAGGCTCACAGGAACATTACAGATGGGTCCTGCCAACTGTGACAGAATGTACCCAGGTCTTCACCCTACACACTGTAGTAATAATAGTCTTTGTACAAAGTATGCGTTATAAGGTGTCATCTGAAAACTCATAATTTGCTAGACAATATTGTCCTGTGTGTGGCAACATTGTATGTGATGTTATAAGATTCTATTGTGTGGTGATCTTGACATGTGTTCCAAACAGACTAGCAAACAGGTCTGTCTCAAACAAAGGAACGTGTGCTCTGCTTAATTTGCATTTAAGCAGTAAACAGAGTCATCGAGCAGGAAGGGAAACAAAAAGCAGCCCCAACAGGTGAGGAAAAGCCGCAGGGAACATCCTTCCCTATAGACTCCGTCTCCTGAATCTCAGCTGGAAATGTTTTCCAACGGGGGACTGACACTATAAAAGGGGGACAAACATTGCAAGGCAGCTCTCCTCTTTCTCTCTCTGTCCATCAATTCACTACACCAGAAGGGACAAAGGAAGCAGTCATTGAACTGGGGAAGGGATCCTGAGCTAAGAAGCTTGGTCAGTAAGACTGCTGAGAGCATGTGGGGAGAAAAATCCTGCTTTGAATTAGCATGTTAAGTTAGGAACCAGTTGTGTTTTACCTTTATTTTTCTTGTAATCATTTCTGACTTTTAAGCCTCATTAGTCATTACTTGTATTCACTTAAAATCTCTCTTTGTATTTAATAAACTTGTTTTATTGTTTTATCTAATCCAATGTGTTTAAATCACAGTGTTTGGGAAACTCCATTTGGGGTAACAAGATGTGTGCATATCGTTTCTATTAATAAAGTGAAGACACAGAGGCTGTAGAGTTCACTTGGAGGAACTTGGAAAAAAGGCTTGTATGCTATGGACCACCAAGGCTGGATCCACACCACTATAAATTCATAGGGGCCTGGGAGTGGGCAGTAAATCTGTGACCACAGGGATCCACTAGCCAAAGTCCCCCTAGTGGGCAAGGATACCGACAACCCATGTATCACAGTAATAGTTGCAGAGCTGTTACGCAGGTGCTACACAACATTGTGAGGCATTTTCCATTGCCCCTTCCCCATATAAATCCCTGACACAGGGGCGGCTCTAGGCACCAGCAAAGCAAGCACATGCTTGGGGCAGCCCATTTGCAGGGGCGGCAGGGATCCAGCCTGGGAGCTGAGAACCAACAGGGGGCCCTGGGAGCTGTAGTTCCTTGGTTAGCTCCCTGCCTATAGAGCCAGCCCTGGAGCAGGGAAAGAACTACATTTCCCAGCATTCCCTTGGCCACTACCAACAGGAAAGAGGGGGAGGGAGTGAGGAAGCTGAGACGTCATGCTGTAGCCTGCTGTGAATGGAGAGCTGCACTGTGAGTAGGGATTCCATGTTTTAACATTAAAAAAATAGGACACTCCACGGGGAGGGAGGGTAGCCCCACCCTGCCCCCATCCACTCCCTCCGACTGCCCCCCACAGAAACCCCAACCCATCCAGCCCCCCTGCTCCCTGTCCCCTGATCACCCCCTCCCAGGACCCCTGCCCCAACTGCCCCCCAGGACCCCACCCCCTATCTAAGCCCCACTGGTCCTTGTCCCCTGATTGCCCCCTCCCGGGACCCCACTCCCTATCTAAGCCTCCCTTCTCCTTGTCCCCAACTGCCCCCTCCTGAGACCCCCCCCAACTTCCCCCCTAGGACCCCACCCCCTACCTGTCCCCTGACAAACCCCTGGGACTCCCATGCCTATCCAACTGCTGCCTGTCCCCTGACTGCCCCCCCGAACCTCCGCCCCATCCAACCCCCCCTGCTCCCTGTGCCTTGACTGCCCCCCCCCGGAACCCCCTACCCCTTCTCCAACCCCCCAGCCCCCTTACCATGCCACTCAGACCAGCGTGTCTGGCTTCGCGCAGCGCCAGACACGCTGCTGCATACATGCTGCCGTGCTCCCCTGCGGAGCCACAGCCCCCCCCAGCACCTGCCTTCCAGATTTGAACACCTCAAAATTCAGGAGTGCTCAAGCTCAGTTTGGGCGGCTGTTACTTCATTTCTCCCAAATCAAATATACTGATCCACTGTAACTTGCTGTAGAAAAAGTAGGATAAAATTGAGCAAGAAATGCTTCCCAGTCGTTATTAGGACTGGAATTGCTATTTTCAACAGCCATTGCCTTTTGTTTGTTTCTTTGTTTGTTTGTTTAAAAGGAAGACAGTGATATTGCATTGGCAAATTCCCCATAGAAAGAAAGAGTGGAACAAAAGAATAATAAAGGCACCTCAACTTTTCCTCATTTATGTAGGACAGACTTATAATATGCATCCAGATATCCTCCAATCACACAAGCTGAAAGTTGTTCCACTTTACTGCAGTTCTGTAACCATATGGGAACCAATCCTGTCTGTGTTCTGTGCACACCCAAAATTCCTGCTGAATGACCCGCCCTGGGAGCGAGTTACCAGTGACCCAGGGCTGTGGCGGAAGGAGGGTGCAGGGCGGGGGGAGGGGAGAGCCCAGGGCTGGGGTGGCAGGAGGTGTGTGTGGGAGGCAATGGTGGGGGGGTAGGGGGAGCCCAGGACTGGGGCGGCAGGGGGGTGCGGGTGGGGGGGGGTGAGAGCCCAGGGCTGGGGCGGCAGGGGGGTGCGGGTCGGGGGGGGAGAGCCCAGGGCAGGGGGTGCAGGTGGTGGGGGAGAGCCCAGGGCTGGGACGGGGGGCAGCCAAAATTTTTTTTGCTTGGGGCGGCAAAAAACCTAGAGCCGGCCCTGCCCTGACAAAAACGGTTTGCTCAGCATGGCCGGGTTTGGTTCCAAGATGTCTTCTGTAGCTTGGCGTTGCCTTATGGTCCAAAGGTAGAGGTTGATGTTGCAGTCTGAACACCTCTCCATCTACCTGGATAAGCTTCACAGCAGCAAGTTGCAACCTCATGCAAAGTGATGAAGCAAAGTCTTTGCAAAGGCTCGCAACCTAAATAAGCAGCACAATCCCCCAGAACGTTACACCAGAGAGTAAATCATTCCCTTCTGTAGACTTCCTCCTTTCAATCCCTTCTGTGTTGTGACACACACAGGTTCTTTTATAATAGAGTTATCATACCATACAGACATCTGCGGAACATCCTGCCACTACTCTCTAGCATCCAAGGCAAGTCCTCCTGCCACTCAAGAGCAATTTCTCGGTGTATTACCCCTTCTATCACAGTATTCCATATCTGGCTATTCTTCTTCTCCTCTCTTTCAAGATTCTAGCTAATGAGAGAGACGAAGGTTCCTCTTCAAAAAGGAGAAGGAAGGAGAAAGCACAACTTTTCCTTTCCTTCCATGCTACTGTAACCCCTTTGGGGTTTAGAGAGCATGGCCCTTTAAATCTTTTTCCTAAGGGGGCGGGGGAGAGTAAGAAAAAAGGAGGGAAACTCCAGGGGGTAGGGCTGGAGCTCCAAGGAGAGGGGGAGGCAGCCTGCAGGCCCTGGAAAAGTGAAGCAGCAGAGAACCTGCCTGAAGCCTGGGAAGGACAGGGCCGATCGGGGACACCCCAGGCAGGAGCCAGGAGGAGCACTGTGCCAGGGAGGAATTGCCGAGAAGGACAGGCCGGAGCTGGACCCAGTATCACGGCTGCCCAGAGCTGCATGGGGCTGTGAGTACTGGGGCTTCTGACTCTGCATTGGGAACAAGGAGGGAGGCTGTAGCTAGTTAAGTGGAGAGGGGGTAGCTCTGTGTGGCTTTGCAGAGAGCGGCAGAAGAGGGCACCGGAGGGGTTTGTTGGGGGAAAGTTCACTGGCGCCGAAGACGACCAGGAGCACCCAAGAATCACCACTGGACTGGAACTTTGCTCAGGACTCCTGAACTCTGTGTGCAGACACATTGCTCGGTGTCTGCCCTTCCAGCCTGTGCTACCGCTGGGCCTGTGGGGCCTCGGCTTGGATGCAGCCCTGTCTTACTGCTCCCCCTATATTTCCCCTTGTTGTTTTTCTCCTCTCATCCCTCTGTAAATAAATATTTCCCTTGTTATATCCACTGTACTTTTCCTGTGGGTGTGTGTGTTCACTCTGGGGGGTTTGGAACAGGTGCCCCTGGGGTGGAAGGGATTTCTCCTGCTGCATTCCTGCGCGCGCCATCTCTTGGCCAGAGCTGCCTGTAAAGCAGACTCCATCTTGGCCATGAGGGCGCTAAAGTTACACTTGGTGGCCCGTACGGGGACTTTGCAGTACACACACACACACCCCTACGTTGTGCACCCTGGGCTCTTCTTCACAGAGCAAAGAAACTCCTGAGTGACTTTCATCTCAGTTAAAAAAAAAAAAAATGGAGAGAGGATTATTAGAAGACCTGTGCCGAGGGGCACAAATCCCAGTAACCAAAGCTGTGCTGGTGGCGGGGTTCCCAGAAGAGGTGGAACCAAATGAAATTGAGGAGAGCTTAGATGCAGCTGAAATACTGGGGAGGGTAAAGGTCCACACCCGTATTTACAACCGCAAAGTGAAGGGCATGGTAGCACTATGTACTCACTCCAAGGAAACAGATCTTGATAAAGTGCCCAAAGAGGTGCAAGTAGAAGGTATTCCCTGGACAATTCTGGGGGCAGAGCAGTCCCCTCCTAGTCTGCCTGTGTCACTTGCAGAAATTGCAAGCTCTGATGGTGGATGAGAAGCGGACAAGAGAAGAATTAATTTTGGCATTAGGAGGGGCTCCAACACCTGCAGCACCCAGCCTGGTGGGATGGGCCAAAGAGCTGGGAAACACTCTCAAAGATTCATTGAGGCCGGTATATGAAAGTGCTCCATACAAGCGGTTACGTTCATTCTCGGGGGTGTCACCTGTACCCCCAGGGGAGGAGGATTACGAGACCTGGAGGGATTTTACGGTGCCACTTGTCCAAGAGTGGGAATGCTGTGATGCTGAGAAGCGGAAACGTGTGCTTGAGAGTCTGAGGGGACCTGTCATGCGAATTATCCGAGCCCTGAAAGACTCACAACCAGCTGCCTCAGTGCAAGACTATTTAACCGCTCTTGAGAGTGTCTACGGTACTACTGATAGCAGTGAAGACCTGTATTATCGGTTCCACCATACCTATCAGGAGCCCCACGAACGATTGTCGGATTTCATCAGGAGACTAGAGGATTTGCTACAGCAGGTAGTGCGGAAGGAGGGCATCCCCACCAAGCGCATTGATTCCGCTAGGTTGGACCAAATCCTTCGGGGCACCTGACAAGATGGGTTGATGTTGTGGCGACTGCAGCTGAGGGAGCGGGCCCAAAACCCACCCCCATTCCACAAGCTCATTCGAGAGATACGTGAAGAGGAGGAGCGATTGTTGCAAGTGGATGCAGTGGTGCAGCCGAAGATGGCAGGGAGTTGCACCACTACAGTGCTTGGAGAGATGGAAGATGCCCCGTCAGTGGCAGCAGCACTGAAAGATTTGACCCGAGAAGTGGCCATGATGAAGGCTCAGGGACATACTGTGCCATCCTCAAGAGGGGAGAGTAGCAGGAGGGGTGATAGCCAGCGAGAAGGTTTTCTGTTATAACTGTGGAAGTGATGGTCACTATGCCTTGGACTGCCAAAACAAGACAGATCATGCAAGGGTATCTCAGAGATTGCAGCAGACCATTAGGAAGCTTCAGGGAAACACCAACAGGGCTTGGGGAAGGAGCAGCCCAAGACCCTGAAATTCCAAGGCTCCCCAGAAAAAACCACGAACAGGGGTTACACCACAATGAATCACACAGGCCATGCACAATACATTTCCTCACCTAGAGGTAAGCTGACTGCCTAGCAGAAGTCAAAGCAAGGAGCAACCAGAGTCAAAATGGGAAGCCTGACAATTACATCAAGGCAGATGTCTCCTCTCCCCCGTGGGAGCAGGTTTCCACCTGGCTAAGCCTGCAGGAAATGTGGCAAGCAGATCTCCGAACATGTGAAGGGAGTGACAGAGTCAAATGTAAGTGTGTGTGACAGTTACAACTGCTCATGACTTAAAGATAGCCAAGAGCAGCAAGCTGCACTCAGGAAGTGCAAAGGTCACAAAGAAGACACGATGCCAGTTGATGGCATTGTATTTCAAGGCCCGATGAGCAGAAGAGTGAAAATAAAGAGCATTTGGAGCTAATTAAGGAATAACAGAGCCAGAGGGCTAGCAGGAAAAAAAAAAAAAAGAACAAATCCATCAAATAAGGAACACCTCCCTATACAATTCCCCTCTTTGCTTGAACACTGTCACCTTCCTGGCCTCTTGACATAACCGAATGCTGGCCTCACAATGGTCAGTGCAAACATTAGATCACCCTCTGATATTCTACAATATTGGATACCTACCTACTGAAAAGCGCTACTGAAGAAATGGAGGGTGTGGGGTTGGGGATGGGGGAAGATCATCATCTGCTGCTGCTTCTAGCTTGTTTTCTCAAAAGCTGCATTGGAGATGGGAAAGAGTAGAGTCAGGGAGAATCCTGATTCTTGTCATAGACCTTATACCATTAACAGATGCAGGAGATTCTCCCTTAGCTTAAGTGATAGGATCCTATACTTTTGGAACAAAAGCGTTTAGATTTTATGCCCATTGTTACTTTCAAATTGTCATAGTAGGCAGCATATGGCAATTGACAAGTTCCTTGTTGGTCATAGTTTTCCTTCAGTATCCATGGATATAGATCATCTGCTTCTATAAGGTATCAAACAGCAATAGCAATTCAAATAGATTTTACTTATAAATGCTGGCAAAAGAAGAGGTTCCTGCCTCATGCTGTATCTCTTCTAAGTTCTTTTTTCTTTTTCATCTCTAACCCTTATCATAACAGGCATAATACAAAAGCATCATCTGTTAACATTGATCAAAGGGTTCCTTATGAAACATATTAGACAGGCTACAACTCTTTCCATGCTGTCAACACACTCATTACTGGAAATAGACACACAAAAACCTAAATGCTCACTCCC
The DNA here is from genome assembly GCF_028017835.1 of Emys orbicularis. Taxonomy (NCBI): domain Eukaryota; kingdom Metazoa; phylum Chordata; order Testudines; family Emydidae; genus Emys; species Emys orbicularis. The sequence continues at coordinate 133,090,694 of NC_088688.1, read as the reverse complement.
ATGCAACCACACTAAGGTTAAAGAATTTGCATTGTTTAACTGAGAGCAGAGTTTAGCCCATATGCTTCTAAATAAATTGGCTGATTGCTACATATTATACTGGATTATTCTGCCCCCAAATAGGCAAATGCATGCAATGATTTACGCTCTGCATATTGCAATGGATGAACTGCAGCTTGGCTTGCACAGGCTTCTAAACATTGCAAGCAGGTTACATTAAGTGTAATTGCATGCCAGGGCAAAAGGCAGCTCTTGGCTCTACCAAAACCTGCCTTATACTTACCAAGTACAGATGTTTGTTGAGGATATATTGTCGCATAGCAATGTAAAACTGTGGTTTGACTCTTTCTACTCTAGATAGTAGCAGATTGTTTATGCATTTGCCACTGTGTTTCCTTACTGTTGCAAAGCCACAAGAGGATCTGGAATGTCTTCCGTGTGTGCAGGGCCGCCTGGGGGGGGGGGCAAGTGAGGCCCCCACGAGAATATAGTATTCTATGGTATTGCAACTTTTTTTTATGGAAGGGGCCCCCGAAATTGCTTTGCCCCAGGCTCCCTGAATCCTCTGGGTGGCCCTGTGTGTGTGCACCATGAAAAACATACCACAGCTAGTTTTCTAACTCAGAATGAATGGAGGTGACAGCTGGACAGAATTGCCTAGTGTTTAAAGCAGAAGCTTCTGCAATAACCTTTGGGATTCCCCCTGCCATGGAAGGGTCTTTTCCTACATGCAAAGCTGGATTCGAGTTCATATAAAAAAATGAGACATACAAATAACTTCTGTGATAAAAATTGGTTCTAGCTCAGCCTTAATTTTGTTTATATGCATTTGCCAAAAGCAAAAAAATCAGTTGGTTTGATACTGATGGACAGACAACAACATGTTGAGTGTTCTACAGGGAACACATCAGGCACACACGAACACACATTTCAGACATGCACATCCAGACAAACCCATGCCCTCACACACAAACACCAATCCTCACACTCACACATCCTACAAGATTATAAGTGATCCTTCTTTGAAGATCATCTTGAAGGTCTCCAATTGATACCCTCCTCAAATCATAAACCCACGGCTGCAATTTGTTTTCTAATGATATCACCAACTCACCAATCACCACTACTTCTCAGCGATAGCTACTGGACTTTTCCAACCTATTTTTCCCCTTGCCCCATATATCATGTTTTTAAAAATAAAATAATAAAGAGATAGATATGGAATTAAAATCTCTGTCTTATAAGATTCATTAATGGGGCTTCTTAGGCATGTATTAAACACAATCTGAAATTTCGTATGTAACAAAGAATCAAAAGGAACTTTCTTTACCAAAGATTCTTTACTGAGAATCGGGTAGTCCAGATCACACTGGGTAGCATGGACCATAAGATAAGGAATAAAGACCTCCAGCAGCATTTTTTAACTTCAAGAAAAGAAAAAACTTTTTAAGTCACAAAATGTTCTTATGTATCTTTGATTTTCACTTGAATTGCAATCCAGGAATTAAAAGAAGTTTTTGAAAAATGCCCTTGATCTTAACCCTAGGCAGATTTATAGACAGACTGACATGTACCATAACAGCATCACCAAAAGATTACACTCTTTAATATGTCTGCTGAGGCTTTCACATGTCAAAAACTTTCAAAGTTTAAATGAGCACCCAGAAAAATTAATGTCTTTAGTTTCTTAAAAAGAAAATATTTTTTCTTAATAGGGAGAAAAAAATTCAAAGAGAAGCCTAGAAAGTTTGACACTGATATTATCACCATCAAACTACTTCCAGCCTTCTTTTGGTTCTTCGCTGGCATGCAGAAGTGGATCCCAAATTGATGTCTGTGCTTGGAAAAATCCCACCATGAGGAAGCACTTGAATTCTAGAAGTGATAGCTGAGGAAGGGTTCAGCAGCTCTTCTTATCCACTCCATCTACAGACTGATCTATTTGCCTATTTCTTGGGTGTAATCCTGACCCTCTTCAGTAAACAGCCAAACTCCCATTGATTTCAGTAGGGCTAGGGCTTCACCCTTGGATTTTATGAGGGTTACAATAAAATTAGGAATGCCTTAAATTTTCTGGGAGAGGGAAAAATAATGTTCACACAATCTGGCTTTCATATACTTTCTCATGTAAAGTTCCCAACACAATAAAAAACAAACAGATAAAAAGCCTAATTTTGTATGTTTTATGTTGATGTAAATTCTTTGACAATTCAGGAATAGCTCCTCCACAGTCAGTAGAGCTATTCCTGAATTGCACCAATATAAGGATGATCAGAAACAAACCCAAACTCTTGAATCCCAATTTCTTTTATTTTAAATCTGTACATTTTCCTTCATTAAATTAGTATTTACTTTATGACACTCTTCCATTGCCTTTTCCAGAAAGAGCAAGATTCTCCATACTCTTTACTCATATTTTTCATTTGTTCTCAAATTCAGAGCAAAGTGCTTCTCAAATACACAATTAACATTGGGGGCGGGGGGGGAGGAATAGCTCAGTGGTTTGAGCATTGGCCTGCTAAACCCAGGGTTGTGAGTTCAATCCTTGAGGGGGCCACTTGGGGATCTGGGGCAAAATCAGTACTTGGTCCTGCTAGTGAAGGCAGGGGGCTGGACTCGATGACCTTTCAAGGTCCCTTCCAGTTCTAGGAGATGGGATATCTCCATTAATTAATTAACATAACAAGGTATTATTTTACTAAGAAACTATTGCTGTAATGCTCCATTGCAGTTCTTCTTGGGCAAAGTCTTCTTACTCATTAGTGGGTCCATTGAACTGCAATATTCACAGTTTGTGCTTATTGGACCCAGTCCTGCAACTGGACCTGCCAGGAGGATCCTTGCTAGGGTGACCAGATGTCCCGATTTTATAGGGACAGTCCTGATTTTGGGGTCTTTTTCTTATATAGGCTCCTATTATCCCCCACCCCCATCCCGATTTTTCACATTTGCTGTCTGGTCACTCTAATCCGTGCACCTGTCCAGAACCCCACTGAAGTGAATGGGAGCACACACAAGTAGACAATACTACGACAATGAGCACAGTATAAGAACCAGAACAGAATAGAGACTGCCCATACAGATCCATCTGCAGGATCAGGGTCCAACAAGGGAATAGAAACAATATTATGTGACATGTAACTAATCAACACAGCATGACCTTTGGACTTTAATTTCAAATACATGATTTAAAATTAACTTTCATTAAAAATTCAAGCTAAAAGATCACTTTTCAAGAGCACTTGCAGTAATAAAACTTAAACGCTTCAATGTTTGTAGGCAATTAATGTGAAAATCTCACAATCCTTGTTGAGTTAAGATTTGAGTTCAGATTTGAACAACTGTTCACAGGACATTCCCCCTTTCTTCCTTTGCCCCCTTTTCACTCTGCTCTATAAAATACTGTTGCATTCTTGGTTTTGAATCATAGCATCAAAAACTGAGAGAGTGAAGACCGCTAATAATCTTCGCTGATCTCCTCTGAATTTCCCTAAACTACAGATCAGGCCATACATATTCAAAAATAATTGTGTTTTCCAGTACTGTAGAACTGTATTTTCCAAAACATTTGTGAAATACCAACTTATGCACTGATAAATAAACCATTCTTGTGTGCACACAAATTGAAGAGATGACTGACAATTTGCATTAAAGGTAGATTGCAACACTTTTTCTCAAAGTAGTAAATAGATTAAGTCCTAAATCAAAAACATCCTTACAATTTTGCATATATACAAAGTTCAAGGAGATCTGATCATACTTATAGTGCAATATTGCTCAGCTGAGAGTGTGTGTGTGTGTCAGTGAGACAGAGAGACTAAGTTCTGCAACACTTTACTGTGCCTTACTCTTGCCACCATTGGTCTGTAAGAGGGAAGATGGTGCCACAATGAGCCTGTGATTAATGACTGACAGCTCTGCTTCAGAACAGTCAGTTGGCTCCCATGTCTGAGTACAGACAGTGGTAAGAAAATGTGTTAACTTCACATTTAAATGTGACAGACAGACACTGCTGAGCTATCACCCTCTGGAACATTGATTCCAAAACTGCATCCAAAGTGTAAAAAATTATTTCCAAATAAATATATGTTCATAACATTTATTGGGAGTAGATCAGCAACAGATAATATAATATGCCTAGAAATGTCCACCACTTGAACAAAAAAGACTCAAAGGGACCAATTTTGCCAACTGTCACTCCCAGTGACATCTGTGAGCTCTCAGTGCATTGTGGAATAATGGGCCAACATTTACTCATATCCATATATACATAAAAAGCATTGACTGGGTTGAGTGGGGGCTATTTAAGATCAACATTAACTTTGAGCCCTAATTTTTTCCACCAAAACAAGTTTAGTTTTAGACATTTTTCTGAAAAACAAATACACCTCTACCATGATATAACGTGACCCAATATAACACGAATTCGGATATAACGCGGTAGAGCAGCGCTCCAGGGGGGCGGGGCTGCGCACTTCAGTGGATCAAAGCAAGTTCGATATAACGTGGTTTCACCTATAACACGGTAAGATTTTTTGGCTCCCGAGGACAGCGTTATATCGAGGTAGAGGTGTAACAGTAATAACAGAAATACAAAATTAATGGAAAAATAAAATTATATTTTTGAATTTTTTCATTCTGAAGTTGGAGAAATTCCTACCTTCTCTCAATTTGGCATTCTTATTTGTTCGTTTGCTTTTTACTTCCCCCCCCCCAAAACAACAAAACATAAGTTAAAAAAAAGAGAAACACTTAGTTTTTGCACTTTCACTTTTAAATGTTAACTTCATAAATGTGAAAGTATAAATGAAAGTATTATATTGAAAAAGAAATCAGTACTCTCTTTTTAACTCTCTTTAAATTAGATAAAATAACATGAAGTAACACTGATTTTTCTCCAGTAGGAAAGCAGTCAGAAAGTGTGAATAAGTGGGTTAAAAAAATTCCTAGTATTTTCCCCCCTCACTGTGTTACTGATTTGCAATTGGCAAAAGTTAGAAAAAATATATAATATGTTCTTAATTTTTTATTTTTCCCATAAGAAAAATTGTTCCTTCCCAATTAAAAAATTTTGAACTAGACTTTTCCTATGAAAATTCCAATAGGAAAAATTCTCATTTTCCAGACAGCATTTCTGTGTATGAATGGTGATTCATTCTGTGCAGGGCTGGCTCCAGGGTTTTTGCCGCCCCAAGCGGCGGAAAAAAAAAAAAAAAAAGCCGCGATCGCGATTGGCGACAGCTCCACCGCGCCGCTTTCTTCTTCGGTGGCAATTCGGCGGCAGGTCCTTCCCTCCGAGAGGGACAGGGACCCTCCGCCGAATTGCCGCCAAAGAGCCCGACGTGCCGCCCCTTCCCCTTGGCCGCCCCAAGCACCTGCTTGCTCAGCTGGTGCCTGGAGCCGGCCCTGATTCTGTGGAACCGAACCTGAGAAATGGAGACCAGATAGGGCTATATCATAGAATCATAGAATATCAGGGTTGGAAGGGACCTCAGGAGGTCATCTAGTCCAACCCCCTGCTCAAAGCAGGACCAATTCCTAACTAAATCATCCCAGCCAGGGCTTTGTCAAGCCGGGCCTTAAAAACCTCCAAGGAAGGAGACCCCACCACCTCCCTAGGTAACGCATTCCAGTGCTTCACCACCCTCCTAGTGAAATAGTGTTTCCTAATATCCAACCTAGACCTCCCCCACTGCAACTTGAGACCATTGCTCCTTGTTCTATCATCTGCCACCATTGAGAACAGCCGAGTTCCATCCTCTTTGGAACCCCCCTTCAGGTAGTTGAAGGCTGCTATCAAATCCCCCCTCATTCTTCTCTTCTGGAGACTAAACAATCCCAGTTCCCTCAGCCTCTCCTCATAAGTCATGCGCTCCAGACCCCTAATCATTTTTGTTGCCCTCCGCTGGACTCTTTCCAATTTTTCCACATCCTTCTTGTAGTGTGGGGCCCAAAACTGGACACAGTACTCCAGATGAGGCCTCACCAATGTCGAATAAAGGGGAACGATCACGTCCCTCGATCTGCTGGCAATGCCCCTACTTATACAGCCCAAAATGCCGTTAGCCTTCTTGGCAACAAGAGCACACTGTTGACTCATATCCAGCTTCTAGTCCACTGTGACCCCTAGGTCCTTTTCTGCAGAACTGCTACCCAGCCATTCGGTCCCTAGTCTGTAGCAGTGCATGGGATTCTTCCGTCCTAAGTGCAGGACTCTGCACTTGTCCTTGTTGAACCTCATCAGGTCTTTTGGCCCAATCCTCTAATTTGTCTAGGTCCCTCTGTATCCGATCCCTACCCTCTAGTGTATCTACCACACCTCCTAGTTTAGTGTCATCGGCAAACTTGCTGAGAGTGCAGTCCACACCATCCTCCAGATCATTAATAAAGATATTAAACAAAACCGGCCCCAGGACCGACCCTTGGGGCACTCCGCTTGAAACTGGCTGCCAACTAGACATGGAGCCATTGATCACTACCCGTTGAGCCCGACGATCTAGCCAGCTTTCTATCCACCTTACAGTCCATTCATCCAGCCCATACTTCTTTAACTTGCTGGCAAGAATACTGTGGGAGACCGTATCAAAAGCTGTGCTAAAGTCAAGGAATAACACATCCACTGCTTTCCCCTCATCCACAGAGCCAGTTATCTCATCATAGAAGGCAATTAGGTTAGTCAGGCATGACTTCCCCTTGGTGAATCCATGCTGACTGTTCCTGATCACTTTCCTCTCCTCTAAGTGTTTCATAATTGATTCCTTGAGGACCTGCTCCATGATTTTTCCAGGGACTGAGGTGAGGCTGACTGGCCTGTAGTTCCCCGGATCCTCCTTCTTCCCTTTTTTAAAGATGGGCACTACATTAGCCTTTTTCCAGTCATCCGGGACCTCCCCCGATCGCCATGAGTTTTCAAAAATAATGGCTAATGGCTCTGCAATCTCATCCGCCAACTCCTTTAGCACCCTCGGATGCAGCGCATCCGGCCCCATGGACTTGTGCATGTCCAGTTTTTCTAAATAGTCCCGAACCACTTCTTTCTCCACAGAGGGCTGGTCACCTTCTCCCCATATTGTGCTGCCCAGTGCAGCAGTCTGGGAGCTGACCTTGTTTGTGAAGACAGAGGCAAAAAAAGCATTGAGTACAGTAGCTTTTTCCACATCCTCGGTCACTAGGTTGCCTCCCTCATTCAGTAAGGGGCCCACACTTTCCTTGACTTTCTTCTTGTTGCTAACATACCTGAAGAAACCCTTCTTGTTACTCTTAACATCTCTTGCTAGCTGCAACTCCAAGTGTGATTTGGCCTTCCTGATTTCACTCCTGCATGCCTGAGCAATATTTTTATACTCCTCCCTGGTCATTTGTCCAATCTTCCACTTCTTGTAAGCTTCTTTTTTGCGTTTAAGATCAGCAAGGATTTCACTGTTTAGCCAAGCTGGTCGCCTGCCATATTTACTATTCTTTCTACACATCGGGATGGTTTGTTCCTGCAACCGCAATAAGGATTCTTTAAAATACAGCCAGCTCTCCTGGACCCCTTTGCCCTTCATGTTATTCTCCCAGGGGATCCTGCCCATCTGTTCCCTGAGGGAGTCAAAGTCTGCTTTTCTGAAGTCCAGGGTCCGTATTCTGCTGTTCTCCTTTCTTCCTTGTGTCAGGATCCTGAACTCGACCATCTCATGGTCACTGCCTCCCAGGTTCCCATCCACTTTTGCTTCCCCTACTAATTCTTCCCTGTTTGTGAGCAGCAGGTCAAGAAAAGCTCTGCCCCTAGTTGGTTCCTCCAGCACTTGCACCAGGAAATTGTCCCCTACACTTTCCAAAAACTTCCTGGATTGTCTGTGCACCGCTGTATTGCTCTCCCAGCAGATATCAGGGTGATTAAAGTCTCCCATGAGAACCAGGGCCTGCGATCTAGCAACTTCTGCTAGTTGCCAGAAGAAAGCCTCGTCCACCTCATCCCCCTGGTCTGGTGGTCTATAGCAGATTCCAACCACGACATCACCCTTGTTGCTCACACTTCTCAACTTTATCCAGAGACACTCAGGTTTTTCTGCAGTTTCATACCGGAGCTCTGAGCAGTCATACTCCTCTCTTACATACAACGCAACTCCCCCACCTTTTCTGCCCTGCCTGTCCTTCCTGAACAGTTTATATCCATCCATGATAGTACTCCAGTCATGTGAGTTATCCCACCAAGTCTCTGATATTCCAATCGCATCATAGTTCCCTGACTGTGCCAGGACTTCCAGTTCTCCCTGCTTGTTTCCCAGGCTTCTTGCATTTGTGTATAGGCACTTAAGATAACTCATTGATCGTCCCTCCAAAGTTCTTTGCACTTTCATATTGAGGCCTTGACTAGAAATCTGTGGGATATATATGAAACACCGAGCCTAAATTATGCTGTATGCTAATTAGAGTTCCGGTTTATCATCTCTCAAATTCTACATCAACACTAATAGAATTTTTTATAGAGTCCAAAGCACATTGGGCAACAAGACTTAGCTCCAATACTTCTCAACAGGAAAGACCAAATTTAAATGTATTTGTTAGGTTTATGATTTGCAGAAAAACTTTTTACAAGAGACTGGATTATGATTCAAGTAGAGCTGGTTGGAATTTTTTTGACAACTTTTTAAATTGAAAAATATCAATTCGAAGTGTATTGGTTTCAAGAACTCACAATGGAACTTCTGGTCAAAACAAGAGATAGACTGACTCCAGAATAGCCAATATCCCAGTGGTTAGAGCATTCACCTTGGATGTGGACAACCTAGGCTCCTGCTCTATCTGATTTACAGCAGGGACTTAAACCTGGGTCTTCCACCACCAGCGAATATCCTAACCCATGTACTATAGAATCAGCTTCTCTAGCCCAGTGACTATCTAATTATTTATACAAAGTGAAACAGCTCCAGCAGGAGAGATTGACCCTGCTCTGAATCAGGCACTGCAGGGCAAAGATCAATGCACTCAAATAGCAATCCTGCCAAAACTAGCTAAACTATTCTGTTATATATTATGGAGTTGGTAGAATTTTTTCCAAACTTTACATTGACACAGTTTTTCACTGAAATTTGATTTCATTGAGAAGACAGGGGAAATATTGCAAAACTTCCCTTTCCAATGGTGTAGTTTTTGTTGGCGACCCTGAGATGTAATATAGTTTCTCTGGTGTAAAGTGTTTGTCTTCTGAAAAATCAAACCTGCTGAAAATATTTAAAAACTTGCCATTTGCTGTTATAAGTGGACAGTTGTGAAATTCTACCAGCAGTTTGTCCCATTTAACTAGGAGTGACAGGCACTGGAGACAAGTTTTTACATTTCAGTTGGGTTAGAATTGTGTCACAAATTCAGTTAGTGCTAGATATGCAGCATTCTTACATCCCCCATTTTTCATTCAACTTTAGTGCCCCCAGAATTTGACTCCTGTCCCCTATAATTTGCTGTACAATGTAAATATATTGTGGCTAACAAGAAAAAAAAATATTGTCAAGAAAAGAACCTGTGAGACACTGGTCCGCAATGTTAGGACCAGATTACTCCCGGTCCTTGTATATGTGTAGAAGATTAGGGTTGGATGAGACCTCGGGAGGTGTACAAAAGGCAGAGGGCAGAATTTTTCTCCTCTACCCTACAAGCTCCATTCAGGTGTAATTCACAGTGGGACTTGTATTCAGGATACACATGCACTCTGTAGCATTAATCTTTGCAAAGGCGACAGGAAGACATAGGGCTGTAACACCTTTAGCACTAGGCAGCAGAGCTTGCCAGGTATGAAGAAGAAAAGATGCTGTGCTGTCTCCAAAGAGAGCGCAGCAACTACAAACTGAGGGCTTGTCTACACATTGAGCTGCTCTAGAATAGCTCTTCTGCTTTAAATTCACACCCTACCTTATTCCAGAATGACTTGCATGTGAAGACAAGCCCTTACACCCTTTGGTAATTCAAGAGAGGTGTGTGTGGTTCTGGCACAATGAGAGCTCCCACTGTGGTAGGTGTGCCCCTAAGCTTTGGGTTGTGGCTATAGGCCCTAAATGAACTGTTAAACATGTATTCAGGGAGCAGGTTATGTGGCCTACCACACAGCACAAACAACAGAGATCACTGGAATCAATGGAAAAAAAGTACCTGCGTAAGTCAGATATCTATGTCACTGATGCCTTAACGCTGGAAGTCACCTCACCCCTTCAGTCCTCTGTTGGAACATTTTTATTCCCTTGTTTAAAACAAAAGGTTTGCATGATATTTTTGATAAAATAATTAAAATATTGAAAAAAGGCAGGACAATTTTTGCAAAAAGATGAAAAAGACAGAAACAATTTGCTGGTTAGTTACTCTGGCTGGGGGCCAAATCATGGAGTCCTTACACTCCAAGAGAACTCCCATTGAAGTAAATTGACACAAGAATTGCAAGAGATTAGACCCTGTATTGCTGAAATTATAGCAGAAGACTGTTAGAAATCTGACAGAATTTTTGTGAGGTTACCAACCTGCTGACTTGTCAGGCTAAATTGATTAATCACCACCTTATAGCCACAAGAAACATTATAGTCCACTACTGGAAAAGGAATAGTGCCGCTAGGATTGAAGAATAGCTTTGGAAAAACCTGAGTTGTTGTCTCAATGGAAAAATTGACAGCATGCTTAAAAGAGAAATATGCTGAATTATACATTGTGTAGCATTGGTCTGAAATCTCTTTTTCAGGTATATCAATAAGAATGGTGCCAGTTTGGTTAAGCCAAGAATTTTATACTTAATGTTTTATCTCCAGTCCATCATCACTAGAAGCAACATATGGAAGGGAAATAGAAGTAACTGTCAAGGTTATTGTACTTCCTGGTCTCCTGCTGCCTTGTATGACCATGAGACATTCATCAGACGTATAATTTACAGCTGAAATGATGCTCTCAGATCTGCATGTATGGCTCCCATTGACTTCAATAAAATGCCTGAAGTTTGTCGCTTAGGAACTAATGGCATTTTTTAAAAGATGCACATAACATGATGCTGTAGTTTGACAGCTCTAAACAACATAATTCAGAGAGTATTCTTCATATTACAACTCTTCATTGCTTCACCTTCGAATAGGACTGGAGTTACTCAGAAAAGCATAATAAAAATTGAAGGTTTTTTTTTTAACAGACTACACACTCTACACTTTCCAACAAAATTATTTTCTCATATAGCTCTAGTACTCTGGGCCCATTTCTGCAGTCTCCTCACATGTGGCAACTCCACAGAATCCGGTGGAAGTTCTATACAGTGAATAAGATGAACAAGGCCCTTGAACTAACAGACCAGGGAAGAAAAGGCAATTCTGCATTGGTCAGCTAGAACAAAGCACACGGAACACAAATCACAGACCGGCTTGATCCTGTCCCCATTCAAGCCAGTGAAAAACTTCCCACTGGCTTGAATGGTGCAGGATAAAGCCCACTAATAGAAAGGGAAAGTCACAATCCTGCCAATGCTGATTCTGTACACAAGCAGACACACTGAACTATGAATTCTGTGCATAGAAAGGCTACAGGTTCAGGTCCAAAATTCATAAAATGAAAACTTACCCACGTGATTGATTTGAACAGGGAAAAAACATTTAAGTAAATGTGATAAAGCAGCGAAACTGCCAGCCAGCACACCATGGGTTAAAGAGAGCCTATGGGCCAAGCTAGCCCCACTCCATCATACCTGCAGCCAAAGCCAGGTCTGGAACGGGGAGAAAAAGACAGAGGGAAAGCCTTGTTCAGTTTGAGGCTGACTGGAGAACAGGCAGGCACTAGCTGCCCCCTACCTGAGGGGAAGGCTCACTATTCTGCTAGCCAAGGCAGCCCCAGGGAGCAAGCACTGGCTCCCCAGCCAAGGGACCCTGCAGAGGAGACCTGGGAGCCTCCGGCACCTGACGTAACTGAGTGAGTGAAGCCCAGGGACACTGTGGTCGGTCTCACCAACCTGCCGCTGCCGAGCCCGCAGAAGCCTGGGACTGTGGCAGGGCATTGCACAAGATCCACGAGAGGGCACTACGGGAGGAAAGCCACGCAGCAAATTGGGCTAGAGGGGCCACCCCCAAAACTGAACAGACACTGGTAGGACATAGCCCAGAGCGGTGGATTTAGACTCCCCGCTGGGAGGGCCGCCCCCTGTTCAGGGGCTGATGCACACAGGGCCCTGGGCTGGGACCCGGTAGAGAGGAAGGGACAAGCCACATTCACAGCACTCAGAGAAGATGACAGACTGGCTCCTCAGGTGGTGTGAACTGGCAATGCTTCACCAAAGCCAACAGAACTATGCTGATTTACAAGAGCTGGAGGTCTGGCTTTAGTCTCAGTTGAAGGATTCTCATTTATACCACTCTGGCAATGTAAAGGGGCTTAAAAGTGGAAGCAAGTTACTTTCACACACATTTTAAGGCCCATTGACGCTGCCAGAGCAGGGTAAAGGGGCTTTAGAGTAAATGAGAAGCAATAAGTCCATAAAACAAGCACAAGAGTGCGCAGTATGCTAGTTACTGGGTAATTAGTGCATATTCCACTTCACCATCGAGATGGTGGCTTTGTGCAAGTGGGTGTGACCATAACAGGGGGCTGGAAAGCAAATATATACTAGGATACAAGGGTGTGAGCCAAAAATGAGGAAGGTTACTCAATGTTTATAACACTGTATGTTTTCTTTACATATCTGTTGCTTCTTTTTGCATTTTCTTCGCACACTTTATATTCCAGGTTAGCAGTTTTGGCATCTCTTTGATCTCAGCAGCACCAGGAGAATTGCCAGTTAAACTGTCACTTTCTCAAGCTCCTGCCAAAGGCACATATCCTCACACACACAAAATCAGCAGCACTTAATCAGATTAAGTGTAGAACTACCAAAAATATGGATATTTGTATTAATTGATTTCCTGGTTTTAATGTTTAAAGGAACCTTTCTGTACCCTCGGTAATTAGACTTAGCCTAAGTGTGCTTTCACTTCATAAAGGCAGGCACTCTGAATTCTTTGAGGCTATTTCACTGTGAATGTCTGCATAGGACAAAGCATTCTACTAGAGAGCTACTCATAGCATTTGCAGAATAAGATCAGGATGAGGCTTCAAAGGCCCCATCTACACTAGCAAGTTTCTGCGCAGTAAAGCAGCTCTGAGCGCTGTAACTCCCGAGGTGTACACGCTGCCAAGCCACTTAGTGCGCAGAAACTACACAGATGCAGAGCTCTAAAAAAAACCACCTCGACGAGAGGCGAAGCACTTTCTGCGCCGGGGCTACAGCGCAGACAGTGTAGACACCGTGGCGATTACAGCGCTGCGATTGGCCTCTGGGAGGTATCCCACAATGCTTGTTCTCACCTCTCTGGTCATTGGTTTGAACTCTACTGCCCTGCACTCAGGTGACCAACCATCAGCCCCACCCCATACATTCCTTTGCAAATTTGAAAGTCCCCTTCATGTTTGCTCGGTGGCACGTGCAGTGGTCTCAGCGCATCTTTCCAGGTGGCCATGCCTGCTCCACGCACCAGGCGATCCCCCGCTTGGAGCAATGCCGAGCTGCTGGACCTCATCGGCATTTGGGGAGAGGAGGCTGTGCAGTCCCAGCTGTGCTCCAGCCGTAGGAATTATGATACCGATGGACAGATTTCATGATACATGATAGAAAGGGGCCGTGACCGGGACACATTGCAGTGCAGGGTCAAAGTGAAGGAGCTGCGGAACGCCTGCCACAAGGCACGGGAGGCAAACCATCGCTCTGGTGCTGCGCCCACGAGCTGCCGGTTCTACAAAGAGCTGGACGCGAGACTCGTTGGTGACCCCACCTCCACTGCGAAGGCCCCTGTGGATACTTTGTTGGCTTCGTTGCCAGTCAAGAGTGGACCGAGCCAGGAGGAGGCAATCTTGGATGAAGAGGGGGAGGGGGACCCAGAGGCAGAGGATGGCTCAGAGGCCAGAGATGCATGCAGCCAGGAGCTCTTTTCTACCCCGGAGGAGCCTAGCCAGTCACAGCAGTCGGATATTGGCGAAGCGCAAACAGGAGAGACAGGGCCGGCTCCAGCATTTCTGCCGCCCCAAGCAAAAAAAAAAAAAACCAGCCGCGATCTTGGCTTGGCTTGTCTCCCACCTCATGCCTAGTCTGAGCGGCGGAACAGGCTGTTGATAAACTCCCTCACTTCACGGGAATCTCACTCAGAGATCTCCAGGTAACTATCATGGCGATACTGGGCAATCTGCTGGCACATGTTCCTCAGCAGAGCTGCTTTGTTTCTTGCCCCATTAATGGTAACTTTCCTGCGCCACTGTGCTATCACAGGTGGGGCGACCATTGCTGCACACAGGCTAGCTGCGTAGGGGCCAGGGTGAAAGACGCAGGCTTGGAGAAGACCCTCCCTTGATTCCCTGCTCACCCTCAGCAGCGAGATATCTTCCATAATGATCACATCCTGTGGAAAGTGTGGGGACAGGAATGATGATCAGGCCCCTCCTACAGTGCTGGCTCTCCCCAAGTGCCCAAGAGCCACGTGCCCTTGGGTCCGGGGACAGTGATTTCCCCTGCCCCTGTGGCTACGCACCATTTTGTGGGTCTTGTGGCTCATGTGTGCTTGTCTGGGGTCAGCCAGTTAGTGACAGGTGTGTGAGTACTGGCTGTGTTTTAAAGCACTGAATCAGTGTTGTCTGTGTTGCAAACAATACTGCTTCTGTAAAATGTAGCATTTAAATTTCACAGAGATGACCTTGGGAGCCCAGCCTCCCTTATCGGCAGCAGAACGGCTGCGCAGAATTAGAAAGTGACCATGAAGAACTAAGGAGGACTTTCTCCATGAGGTTATGATGCTCTCCACTGCTGAGAAACAGGAATTGAAGGAGTGTTGGGACAGCGAGAAGAGGGACCGAAAGGAGAACGCGGCACACCAGAAAGAAGCCACGGAGCGGCTCTTAAACGTTATGGAGCACCAAGTGCATACGCTCCAGGCAATACTAGCTCTTCAAACTGAGCAGCTCTGCGCCCGCCCTCCCCTGCAGCCGCTGTCACAAAACTCTTTCCCATGTACCCACACACATACAACGCCAACACACTGCTATCAACCTCCTGGCTCCACTCTCTACCCGCAGCATTCCACTCCTCCCTCCTCACAGTCCAGCAGTGTGGCCTCCCACTACCCACTGCACTCAACACCCAGCCCTCTGCAGTTTGGCCCTGCTGAAGTACAGCACCTGCTGCATCGTACTCCAAAGGAGAAGGTTGGGTATGATCCCTGGACATACACAAATCTGTAGCCATCCTGGGACCCCTCCTCCTCCTGAGACCTTCCCTTTCCCCATCCCCCTCCCTGCTGATGTATTTTTGTCATTTGACTCTCTCCTCAGGTTGTTGTCTTTTAATAAAAGAATTGTATTGGTTTGAAAACAATCTTTATTCTATTAAGTGAAAGCAAAAAGAGCACTGCAAAGCGACATACAATTATGTTAAGGACCCTTTTTGCATCATGTGCACCAATCACCTCCTAGCATTACAAGCACTGCAATCCCTGGCAAAGCAACAAATATTAGTGGCTTTCAGCCTCAAATTGCTGCCTCAAGGCATCCCTGATCCTTATGGCCCTGCGCTGTGCCCCTCTAATAGCCCTGGTCTCTGGCTGTTCAAACTCAGCCTCCAGGCACTGAGCCTCTGTGGTCCAGCCCTGAGTGAAGCTTTCACTCTTCCCTTCCCAAATATTATGGAGCGTACAGCACGCTGCTATAAGCATAGGAATATTGTCATCGGCCATGTCCAGCTTCCCATACAGGTATCACCAGCGGGCTTTTAAACGGCCAAATGCACACTCAACAGTCATTCTGCACTTGCTCAGCCTGTTGTTGAACCGCTCCTTGCTGCTGTCAAGTTGCCCCGTGTACGGCTTCATAAGCCACGGCATTAAGGGGTAAGCAGGGTCTCCCAGGATCACAATGGGCATTTCGACTTCCCCTACGGTGAACTTCTAGTCTGGAAGAAAGTCCATGCTTGCAGCTTCTTGAACAGGCCAGTGTTTCATAAGATGCGTGCATCATGCACCTTTCCGGACCAGCCTGTGTTAATGTCCGTGAAACGTCCACAGTGATCCACAAGCGCCTGGAGAACCATTGAGAAATACCCCTTCTGATTAATGTACTCAGTGGCTAGGTGGTCTGGTGTCAGAATTGGAATGTGCGTGCCATCTATCGCCCCTTCGCAGTTAGGGAAACCCATTTGTGCAAAGCCATCCACAATGTCATGCACGTTGCCCAGAGTCATGGTCTTTTGGAGCAGGATGCGATTAACGGTCCTGCACACTTGCATCAAGAAAAGTCCAACAGTCGACTTTCCCACTCCGAACTGGTTAGCAACCGATCGGTAGCTGTCTGGAGTAGCTGGCTTCCACAGTGCAATCGCCACGCGCTTCTCTAACGACAGGGCAGCTCTCATTCTCGTGTCCTTGCGCCGCAGGGCTGGGGCGAGCTCATCACACAGTCCCATGAATGTGGCTTTCCTCATGCGAAAGTTTGGCAGCCACTGCTCGTCATCCCAGACGTGCATCACGATGTGATCCCACCACTCAGTGCTTGTTTCCCGAGCCCCAAAGCGGCATTCCACTGTGGTCAGCACCTCCATGAAAGCCAGAAGCAATCTCGTGTTGTAGCTACTACGTGTGGCGAGATCAACATCACACTCCTCTTGACTTTGTAGTTTAAGGAATAACTCCACTGCCACTCGTGGTGTGTTGGTCATTGTGAGCAGCATACTGGTCAGCAGTTCGGGATCCATTCCTGCAGCCTGAAAAAGGCAGTGTGCGCAGTACAAACCGTTGAAAGATGGCGCCAAATGCGGATGGAAGCACAGGGATTGCTGGGATGTGAAGCAATGTATCATGGGGCATTGGGACTGGACCCAGGATGCCCCGCGACCCCCTCCGCCTTCCCACAAGTCTTTGCGGCAAAAGAGAAAGAGGTGCTTTGTGCGATAGCTGCTCAGAAGGCACCGCTCCAAATGGCACTGAAAGTGCCGCAAGTGTGAACACACTATTGCGCAGGTAGCTGTCACACAACAGCAGTTTTCCTTCTGCACTCTCTGAGTGGCGCTGTAACTACCGGCACTGTAACTTTGCCAGTGTAGAAGTGACCAAAGACAGATTTTGGGGGAAATGGTCTCCTGTTTCCATTTGACTGTTCACAGAGGTGAAAGTAAGCCGGTCTGGGGAGAGTTCTCAATATAGTTGCTTTCTGAGACTGTTTGTTAACTGGGTGGCTCCATTCTCTGTGGAGTGACTTGTGTTTACTTGATCGCATGCTGACAGGATTGCTACCTGTAAATGATGATGGCAGCTTCAAGGTGCAGTGCATTTTATAAGTGCTTATGGTCAGATTCTGAGATATATATGTGTGTACACACACACACACACACACACTCACATTGAGTAGTACCTACTTGCGTGAGTAAGCCCCACTGAAATCAACGGGACTATTTGTGGAGTAATATACTATACAACATCAGTAAGGGTAGCAGTATCAGATCCATAATTTTTCAGATAGTGGCCACAATTAGAGACAGATGAGAAAAGAATTAATCTGCTTCCCAGCAGAGTCCATGGCTACCATCCAAATAGCATCATGCATAGAACTCTACCAGCCTAATGTGCATTTAGGGCCAAAGACCAAGAACAACGAACAAAGCAGTAAAATGTTCAAGGAGCTCTAAAATAAGGTGGAATTCATTTCTTTTAGCACAACTAGCATGATACTACTATCTCTTTCATATCCATTCTGGATATTAAATTATGTATATGAACAAAGCGAGTACACCAGCTCATTGTGTGTAACGGAAGTAAATTTGGGTCTAACATGAGGGATAATTGGGAGGTATATTGGTGAGCTGCCATGCTGTGATGACAGCAACTAAATCACCCCAGCCAGGGCTTTGTCAAGCCGGGCCTTAAAAACCTCTAAGGAAGGAGATTCCACCACCTCCCTAGGTAACCCATTCCAGTGCTTCACCACCCTCCTAGTGAAAAAGTTTTTCCTAATATCCAACCTAGACCTCCCCTACTGCAACTTGAGACCATTGCTTCTTGTTCTGTCATCTGCCACCACTGAGAACAGCCGAGCTCCATCCTCTTTGGAACCCCCCTTCAGGTAATTGAAGGCTGCTATCAAATCCCCCCTCACTCTTCTCTTCTGCAGACTAAATAACCCCAGTTCCCTCAGCCTCTCCTCGTAAGTCATGTGCCCCAGCCCCCTAATCATTTTTGTTGCCCTTCGCTGGACTCCTTCTAATTTGTCCACATCCTTTCTGTAGTGGGAGGACCAAAACTGGACGCAATACTCCAGATGTGGCCTCACCAGTGCTGAATAGAGGAGAATAATCACTTCCCTCGATCTGCTGGCAATGCTCCTACTAATACAGCCCAATATGCCATTGGCCTTCTTGGCAACAAGGGCACACTGTTGACTCATATCCAGCTTCTCATCCACTGTAATCCCCAGGTCATTTTCTGCAGAACTGCTGCTTAGCCAGTCAGTTCTCAGCCTGTAGCAGTGCATGGGATTCTTCCTTCCTAAGTGCAGAACTCTGCACTTGTCCTTGTTGAACCTCCTCAGATTTCTTTTGGCCCAATCCTCCAATTTGTCTAGGTCACTCTGGATCCTATTCCTACCCTCCAGCATATCTACCTCTCCCCCCAGTTTAGTGTCATCTGCGAACTTGCTGAGGGTGCAATTAATCCCATCATCCAGATCATTAATAAAGACGTTGAACAAAACCGGCCCTAGGACCAACCCCTGGGGCACTCTGCTTGATACCGGCTGCCAACTAGACATGGAGCCATTGATCACTACTTGTTGAGCCCGACGATCTAGCCAGCTTTCTGTCCACCTTATAGTCCATTCATCGAGCCCATACTTCTTTAACTTGCTGACATACCCTTACAGACTCTCAACTGAATTTAAGAAAAGTCCTTAAGTAACAGTATTTGCCTTCCAGCTTACTTCCAAAGGGAAAGCTCCCTGAGATACAGAAGCCTATTAGGAAATTAGGTCAGATGTCATCTGATGTTCTGGGCAGGTAAGGACTGGTAGGAAATAGCCAAACCACAGATAACATGATTATAGTGAATGTCCATTGGTCCCTCTCATTCTCACTCTATTCCTGCCAGTGTTCTAGCATTGCCAAGGGTGGGAAACCCTATAGACCACACACTGCAGACTACTGGAGTGAGCCAATGTGTGCGCTATGCACTTTCCTCTCACCCACTCGAAAATGGAAGATGAGTGTTGTGTGTCATGAATACTGGCAAAGGGACAAACCCAGGCCAGTCGTTGTGGCACACCTATAAAATAACACTAATGAAAGATGAAAGATAAGCGCAAACATTCCGGTGAGATGGGAGGACAGCAACACTTCTCATGATGGCCTCCAAAAATTATATAGAGAAGAGCAACAGACTGCTTACCATGCTGTTAAACACTCAGTGGAACTCTGCCTCATGCGCCTCTGAAGCAGCTAAGAGTGGTTTCAGTAACATGCTGTTATGCTCCTTAGCCATGGTGAGAACAGATGTATTTCTTCCAGCTTGACAAAGGAGTCATAGGAGTCATCTAGGAGATTCAAAGACTTTTCCAGGTAGTTTCCTGTGGGGAGATAACAAGGAAGGGCATTGACTTTCTGTTATCTCTCCACCGACAGTGAACAGTGGAGACAACCATACCAACCTAACCTATTTTCCTGAAGGAAATCAAACTAAACATGTGCACCTAAATACACAGCATGCACACAAACACAAAGTAATGGCCATTGGGAAATCAGCAATTACCACAGCTAAATGAGATCCCACAGGTCCTGTCTGTTCTAAATATAGGAAATACTGCAGGATACTCAGATACCACAGTGAGATGATTTTGGTAAATGCTCATCTTGTAAATGGGGCCCACTGGAAGCCACTAGCTATCTCCTCAGTCCCAACAGGAGTTTGCCCATGTTTGGAGTTAAGAATAGGTTGGACAAAGACCTGTCAGGAATGATGTAAATTTACTTGGCCCTGCCTCATCCCAGGGGGCTGGACTTGACTTCTCAAGATCCCTTCCAGTCCTACATTTCTACAGATTCTATGTTTGAAAAGTCAGCGAATGCCCTCTGAAGCTTTAAACATCTAAAGATAGGCCTGGGCCAACCCAAAATGGGCAGTTTAAAACCATCTCTAAATCTAATCACATGCTGGATTATAGGACTCACTGCAGGAATACAGACTATTTTCCCTCTTGGAATGGCTAGATCACAAAGTGCTCCGAATGGCAGGGCAGGTGTATGCACAGTAATATTGTGTTTCAAATATTAATGATGGGGCCAGAATCAAAGCCTGAGATCTAAACTTCATGACCCTATAATGGGTCAGACAAAACTCTCTACTAGAACAATCAGACTTGAGATCTGAACTCCAGGTCCAAGTCCAAACTTGCCCAAATTTTGGAGGTGTACAAATTCAGTGACGGGATTCAACCTGATATTGGCATGCTGCACAGTTGTGATATGATCTCTGCTCTCAATCCAGACCCAGGGTTTGGGGCCAAGCCCATTGCAAATGAATACTAATTCTTCGAATATCATGTAACACTATCACATTTATTCTTATCATATAGAGGTGCTATACAGAGACAAAGCAATCAGCCATGACTTCGAAGCTAATCAGCAGCAGTCACTATTGTTGAAGTTCATCTGCAATGCTTATAAGAAGCTCACGGGATGTTTTTTAGGGGAAAAGGCAATACGCCGCGTTTATTGAAGATACAACAATTAGCATATGCATTTAATTACACACACACACACACACTGTCCCGCCAGTCGATATTATAGTTATTAGTTTAGAGTTTGGATCAATCTAGTGGCCAGGGAGGAGCCGGGTTCAGTCGGTCGCGATGCGATGCCCTGGGGAAGTCTTGGCAGGATGAACCCAAAGTTTCATGGCAAGGCCCCCTGTTTATATAGTGATTTATTTTTATTGGGACCAACGAGTTTTGCACCGTTATGCTGTAATCAATTGTTGTTTGATGAGTGCTTGTTTTTTTAAATTGTTTTTTAAATTTTTTATCTTGTTTTTTTATTAAGTTTTTTAGGGAGTTATTCCATGCTGGTTTTGATTACAGCTATTTTGTTCCCTGTCTTATTTTTAGAGTAGTTAATTTGCTATTTTTTGACATTTCAATAGGGGCATGTTGCAGCCTCCTGGCACCCTTGTGTCTGTCTCCAGTTCCTCCCTAGGCATTTGGTTCAGCAGTGGCCCCAAAGATATTGCCACATAAGGTCAATATTCTTATACTCTGACTCATATTTAGTAGCACCTTATCCAGTGAGTGGTTTTGTGGATTTAAATGGGACCACACATGGAGTAAGGAACTATTCATTGAAGTCAATTATGCTACTTATGAAGTAAGGCTGGAGAGAAGGGTATTACAATCTGACCCATAATTAATGTGCAAGTTACCCCTTCTTCCAGAGCACTGAGAAAAGATATTAAAGGCAAGTGAGAAACTGTGTGAACCCAGCAGCATATTGGACAATTCTAGTTCAATACAATTCTAGTTCAATATATTGCCTTTTCTCATAAATCCTTATTTACAGTTCTTCCATCAGTTTTAAGTCCCTGTGACAATGCTCGAGGCCAAAACACACTTGAATCTTCAAATAAGATTTCAAGATGCACTGCACCAAATTATTTACCTTGTAAAAACCGGTCCTTGGCAATCATAAACAGACAACAATCAGTGCTGGAGATTCAGGCAGAAACAATAGGCACAGGTCCAATTTAACTGTGAGTGTTACAAGAGTAATCAACATGTTATCTAATATTGGTTCCAAGACAGTCACCACAATTAAAGGTTGAGAATTTCAAACCTGGGCACTTAAAGTTAGGGTCTTTAAATAATTTTTAAGAGTTGAAGAGCTTTTGAGAATCAGGCCAAACTAATTTGGGTTCCTAAACCCACATATAGGGTCCTAACTTTAGGCACCCAGGTTTGAAATCTTGGCCAAGATTTGCATGACACCAGATACTATCTTAAGAAACATCTCAGAAGGACACTTAAAAAGACAGGCTTAGTAGCATTCTTATTAGTTTGAGAAAAAAATATATAAATCGTGACCAAATAGCAAAATATTGAATAATTTTGTTGTATTTCAGGTTCATAAGATTATCCACAGAGCAAGAATTTCCCTTATTTTATTGACCCAATATCCCAGAGAGGGGGCACACCTGGATTTCACCCATTTCCAGCAATGAAGAAGTGATCAATGATTTTTTTGCCTCTGTCTTCACGAACAAGGTCAGCTCCCAGACTGCTGCACTGGGCAACACAGTATGGGGAGAAGGTGACCAGCCCTCTGTGGAGAAAGAAGTGGTTCGGGACTATTTAGAAAAACTGGACGAGCACAAGTGCATGGGGCCGGATGCGCTGCATCCGAGGGTGCTAAAGGAGTTGGAGGATGAGATTGCAGAGCCATTAGCCATTATTTTTGAAAACTCATGGCGATTGGGGGAGGTCCCGGATGACTGGAAAAAGGCTAATGTAGTGCCCACCTTTAAAAAAGGGAAGAAGGAGGATCCGGGGAACTACAGGCCAGTCAGCCTCACCTCAGTCCCTGGAAAAATCATGGAGCAGGTCCTCAAGGAATCAATTACGAAACACTTAGAGGAGAGGAAAGAGATCAGGAACAGTCAGCATGGATTCACCAAGGGGAAGTCGTGTCTGACTAACCTAATTGCCTTCTATGATGAGATAACTGGCTCTGTGGATGAGGGGAAAGCAGTGGATGTGTTATTCCTTGACTTTAGCAAAGCTTTTGATACGGTCTCCCACAGTATTCTTGCCGCCAAGTTAAAGAAGTATGGGCTGGATGAATGGACTGTAAGGTGGATAGAAAGCTGGCTAGATCGTCGGGCTCAACGGGTAGTGATCAATGGCTCCATGTCTAGTTGGCAGCCGGTTTCAAGCAGAGTGCCCCAAGGGTCGGTCCTGGGGCCGGTTTTGTTTAATATTTTTATTAATGATCTGGAGGATGGTGTGGACTGCACTCTCAGCAAGTTTGCAGATGACACTAAACTGGGAGGCGTGGTAGATACACTAGAGGGTAGGGATCGGATACAGAGGGACCTAGACAAATTAGAGGATTGGGCCAAAAGAAACCTGATGAGGTTCAACAAGGACAAGTGCAGAGTCCTGCACTTAGGACGGAAGAATCCCATGCACTGCTACAGACTAGGGACCGAATGGCTAGGTAGCAGTTCTGCAGAAAAGGACCTAGGGGTCACAGTGGACGAGAAGCTGGATATGAGTCAACAGTGTGCTCTTGTTGCCAAGAAGGCTAACGGCATTTTGGGCTGTATAAGTAGGGGCATTGCCAGCAGATCGAGGAACGTGATCGTTCCCCTTTATTCGACATTGGTGAGGCCTCATCTGGAGTACTGTGTCCAGTTTTGGGCCCCACACTACAAGAAGGATGTGGAAAAATTGGAAAGAGTCCAGCGGAGGGCAACAAAAATGATTAGGGGTCTGGAGCACATGACTTATGAGGAGAGGCTGAGGGAACTGGGATTGTTTAGTCTCCAGAAGAGAAGAATGAGGGGGGATTTGATAGCTGCTTTCAACTACCTGAGGGGGGGTTCCAAAGAGGATGGAGCTCGGCTGTTCTCCGTGGTGGCAGA
Organism: Emys orbicularis; assembly: GCF_028017835.1. Taxonomy (NCBI): domain Eukaryota; kingdom Metazoa; phylum Chordata; order Testudines; family Emydidae; genus Emys; species Emys orbicularis. Next base: position 133,067,010 of record NC_088688.1, on the reverse strand, counting down.
TGACAGAACAAGGAGCAATGGTCTCAAGTTGCAGTGGGGGAGGTCTAGGTTGGATATTAGGAAACACTATTTCACTAGGAGGGTGGTGAAGCACTGGAATGCGTTACCTAGGGAGGTGGTGGAGTCTCCTTCCTTGGAGGTTTTTAAGGCCCGGCTTGACAAAGCCCTGGCTGGGATGATTTAGTTGGGAATTGGTCCTGCTTTGAGCAGGGGGTTGGACTAGATACCTCCTGAGGTCCCTTCCAACCCTGATATTCTATGATTCTATGATCAGCTGTCAGATGGTGGAATATTCTAAGTAACTGTTTAATGCAATAGTACTGTATGTATTTTAAGCAGACTTTCTTTTTGAAGTGTTAAGTAGCTGGAGTTTCCAAATCTGTATTTTGCCTGGCTATTAAAAAACTTTGCATTTGAATAAAAATCATGGTTCAATACAACAATTTTAATTTTATATCTGATACCTTGATATTTCTCTAAACTTTATAAGAAGAAAAAGTTGTGTTGTGTCAAATACACTATATGCTAAGTGTATTTTTATCTATATATCTAAATTACTAAACTAATGTTGATTTGATGACAGCATTGGGTTATCTGTTGTAGTATGTAAATGGGTCCATTAGGTATTGCCCTAATCTGTCAAGGTCAGCTTAAGCCAATATTTCTAATAGGGTTCATCAGTATCTTGGGGAAACAGAGTTGTAACAAATTGGGCTTCACAAAGAAGGGAAAAGTGATGCTTTAGATCAGTGTGACCTCCCTGACAAATGTCAAGTCCCTGCTCCAACGCATGGAATCGCTAGAGCAGTGGTCTCCAAACTTTTGAGGGTCACGCCCCCCCCTTATGCCTGTCTGCACCTCCCTGGGGCCAGGAGCGGGACTGCAGCTTGGGGGAGGGAAGACGCGGACAAGGGTAAGGGGGCCGAGGCTGGGGGTGGGAGCAAAGCCGCAGCTGGGCTGAGGTAGGAGCCAGCAGCCAGGCCTGTGGCCAGGTTCGTCTCTGCTCCCAGCCTTGCCCTCAGCCTCGGCCCCGGGCCGGGAATGGAGCCGCACCGAGCCTGGGGATGGGGCCAGGCGTGGGGCCGGGAGCAGGGGATGCAGCTGGGGGTCAGACCAGGAGCAGAGCTGGGGGCGGAGAGGAGTGGTATGGTACTCCCTCCCCACCCCTGTGTGGGCTGGCCCAGGCCCCGCTGGACCCCCCTGGATGTTCCTCCACACACTCCCTAGGGGGGCACCCCACAGTTTGGGGACCTCTGCGCTTGAAGTTTTCAACAAAATGATTGTACAAGTTTTTTAAACCTGGGCTATTTCCCATACTTCGTTCTCAGAAATTGAGACATTTAAAATTTGTAAACCAACAAACTCCCAAAAAATCAATATGAAACAAAAACCAGCATGGAAAATTTCAGTCCAAACATCTTACATCTCATGGATCTTCTCTGAACCCTCTCCCATTTATCAACATCCTTCTTGAATTGTGGACACCAGAACTGGACACAGTATTCCAGCAGTGGTCACATCAGTGCTAAATCCAGAGGTAAAATAATCTCTGTTCCTACTTGAGATTCCCATGCCATATCATCCAAGGATCGCATTAGCTCTTTTGGCCACAGCGTCACACTGGGAGTTCAAGTTCATCTGATCACCCACTACGACCCCGAATCTTTTTCAGAGAGTCACTGCTTCCCAGGATCGAGTCCTCCAACCTGTATGGCCTACATTCTTTGTTCCTAGATGTATGCATATTGTTTGTTTGTGCCCAGTTTACCAAGCAATCCAGATTGCTCTGAATCAGCGACCTGTCCTCTTCATTATTTACCACTCCCCTAATTCTTATGTCATCTGGAAACTTTATCAGTCATGATATTATGTTTTCTTCCTGTCACTGATAAAAATGTTAAATAGCACAGGCCAAGAACAGATCCCTGTGGAACCCTACTAGAAACATACCTGCTCAGTGATAATTCCCTGTTTACAATTACATTTTGAGACCTATCAGTTTTTAATCAGAATCTCATGTGATACCAAGTCAAACACCTTACAAAAGTCTAAGTAAATTACATCAGTAGTATTACCTTTATCAACCAAACTTGTAATTTCATCAAGTTAGTCTGACAGGATCAATTTTCCATAAACCCATGTTGATTAGTATTAAGTATCTTACTCCCTTACTTTTTATTAATCCAGTCCCATATAAGGTGCTCCATTATTGTGCCCAAGATTGATGTCAGGCTGACAGGCCTATAATTACCCAGGTTATCCCGTTTACCCTTTTTAAATATTGACACAACATCAGCTTTTCTTCCAGCCTTCTGGAACTTCCCTCTGTTCCAAGACTTACTGAAAATCAACATTAACAATCCAGCAAGCTCTTTTTTAAAACTCTGGATGCAAGTTATCCAAACCTGCTGATTTTAAAATGTCTAACTTTAGTAGCTGCTCTTTAACATCCTCCTGAGATACTCGTTGAACGGAAAGAATGTTATCATCATTATATGATGAAACATCTGTTTTTTCCCAAATACAGACTATTTACTGAACATGTCTGGCTTTTTTACATTATTACTGATAATTCTACCATTTCCATCTAGTAATGGACCAGAACTATAGTCGGGATACTTTTTGTTCCTAATAGACTTAACTCTTGTTCTTATTGTCTTTAAGAATAATGATACCTCACAATGCCGTAGATTTCTCCATGTGTCCCTTTGCTTTTCTTATCAATTTTCTATAATTCCTAGCTTCTGATTTATATTCATTACCACCAGCTTCTCCTTTCTTCCATTTGTTACTTTTTTAATTTTATTTTTTATAGCTACTTAATCAGGTCATTTGTTTAAAACCAATATGGCCTTCTTCCTCAATTGTGGCCTTTTGAGCATCTAGTAAAGTGTTCTTAAACAATTCCCAATTATCATTCACATTTTTCTGATTACAAATTCTTCCTCCCAGCTGATTTGGCTCAATTGTTTTCAGCTTTGTGTAACAGGCTCTTTTAAAGCACCACGTATATATTGTGACAGTCTGTACCCTTATGTTCACCCTACTTACAAGACTATGATAAGTTTATACAAAGTATTCCTTGTGAGGTATCACTTGAAAACTCAATCTGTTGAACATTATTGTCCTGGTAAAATATGTGTTGCAATGTTGTATGCAAAGTTATAAAATTCTATTGTATAAGACATGTTCCAAGTCTATGGAAACAGCTTCAAACCAGTTCCCCGGAGACAAAAGACTAGCCAACACCTCAGCCAGTTGTCAACATAATCAAATGGACTATCACCTGGTTAAATGGCCATTCTTTGGCAGAAAGAAGGTATGAGCAAGAAATTTACAAACAGACTTTCTGTCTCCTGAACCTCAGCCAAACATGATTTTCAAAGACGAGGAAGAGATATAAATATGAGCAACAGAAGCCCCAAAATCACCTTGCTCCCCTCATCTCTGCTCACGGCATCAACAACACTTGAAAGACAAAGGAAGCATCACTGAACTGGGGGAGGGGTCCTAGCTAAAAGAAATCCAGACCGACTGCTGTAAGCATGTGGGGAGAGAAACCTTTTTGCTTTAAATTCACTTAGCTTGTTAAGTTCAGTATTAGTTTGTGTTTTACCTTTTATTTCTTTGTAACCAATTCTGACTTTTATGCCTCATAACTTGTAATCACTTAAAATCTATCTTTCTGTAGTTAATAAACTTGTTTTATTGTTTTATCTACACCAGTGTGTTTGGATTGAAGTGTTTGAGAACTTCCATTTGAGATAACAGGGTTTGTGCATATCATTTTCTATTAATAAAATGGCGGACTTTCTATGAGCGTGTATTGTCCAGGAGGGTACTAAGCAGTACAAGATGCACATTTCTGGGAACTTGAAATTTGCTGGTGTTGCTCTATAATATAATTCAGGAGTGGCTGGCTAGAGCACTCATACATTGTAGCTGGATGTGACTTACATGCTGGAGGTTGTGTGTGGGCAAACCAGGAGTGGTTGCTTTCACAGGAAAGCAGTGTAAAAGGCACCCCAGGTTGAAGAATTGAGAGGACACAGCTGCTCAACAGTCCAAATTGTACCCTGGGGAATGTCACATATATAATACTGGTTTGGAGTTTATTCAGTTTGCACACTATAAATGTGATCAAGACATGATCACTTGTACGTAAGCTACTGTGATCAGTTCACCTTTATTTGTCAAGTCAAAGTCTCATATAGAATTCCCTCATGTTGGTTGCAACATTTCTTGAGTTAAGAAATCATCATCTATTATGTTTGGAAATTCCAGGGATGTTTTAGTACTAACAGTATGAGATTTACAGCATATGTCACTCAAATTGAAGTCTTGATCATGATTATTAGATTCAATATAGGGCTATTAAAGCTGAACAAAGGAATCTGGTTCATAAGCAGGAAGAGAATCTGTTCCCCCCCCCAAGAGTTTCATAGGTCTAAATCCTGAAGCCCTTATGTAGGGCTACATAGTACATTTTTACATTGAATTGGACCTTACTCCTTGAGTAGTCCAGTGACAATAATGGGGCTACTTGTGGAGTAAGATGCTCCTCAGTGAGAGTAAGAGTATGCAGAAATCTATCCCATTATTTTTCCTCAGTCTTAACTGAGGTTCAGAAATTCTGCCACCCTTGCTCATGTTGAGTAGCATCTTCTTCCTCACACAGTCTCACTGAAATCAACTAGAGGCGTTAGGGAGTGGGGAGTTAGGTGTTACTCAATGTGTGTAAAGAATGAGGAAATACTGAATATGGGCTTCAGGACTTGGCTCATTTGAGAGTATCCTGCAAATCCACCAGCTCTTAGATAGGACAGGGACCTCTATGAAAGTCAATAATTTCACCATAAGACAAGGGACATTCAAAGCGGATGAGACTTGGTAAACAACTGAACTACATTAGCTCAGAGCGCATGCAAACCCTGCAGAAAATTAAGATAATGATATTGGCTGTTCATTGTAGATAAAAACATAAATCTGTAATATAAGCATCTAGGAGATTCCTGCATTTTCTGTATCAACATCAGAAAGAGAAGTTATGATTGTTGTCACACAAAAAAGGAACTCAGCAGCGGCTGAGCCTGACTAACATTTAGAGATATAAAGCTTTCATATCCTTCAGTCTTCTTTCCTTTGTGATTTCCACAGGATTTTCATTTCCAGAGATATTATACTATTCGCCTTCAAAGGAATTCAATATTTTCATCCAGAAAAGTAATTTCACAGCAAAACAACACAGTGCAATGTCCTGGGTATTCATTTTCTGAACCAATCTTGCAAAGTCAATTTGTGTTGCAAGAAGCAGGGAAGACATGAAAAGGTACAAATCCCATGCATGTGGGTTTCCATGACCCTCCTCTTCCTCTGTTGTTCTCCATGCATGGAATGTGGTGATGCTTGTATGGAAAGCATATGAAAATAATTGCATGGTTTTGGAAACGGAGAGCTCTGAATTCTTTAATAATGCTGTTGAATGTAACCTGAAGGCATTGCTCCTGAGCCCAGCACTGGATTATGGCTTCCTCACTCCTGCCCTGTGGTGAAAGTCATATTGCTGTACCTACCACACTAATTTAGTTTATTTTCTCCTTGTTGTTTTATAAATTAAAGGAGAAAGCTGGGTATCTAAGGTGAAAGGAGATGAGATGAGTTACTTGCTTGGGTACGTCTGTGCAGATAAAAAGCTAATCCTGATAAAACCAAGTCTGAAATCCTTCCAACCCACACAAAGTCAAGGTCACACATTATTAGGCAATCAAGGTTAAAGCTACACAATTTTCTGAACAAAAAGAAAAAAAGAAAAAGAGAAAGGAAGGAAGGAAAAGTAGTATCTCCCTCAGCTATTCATGTTCCTTGACATATTTCAGGATCAGAGAAAGTTTAAAACTCCTCCTTAGATTTCATTAGCGGTCCAGGGTGACTCAAGAACAAGGCTGACAAACAAGGCCCCGAATACCAGTATTTTCCCCTTTGTTTTGTGGAGCAGCCACACTCCATGACCTTGAGGACAACTATGTTTGTTCCTAGCAGAAAGAGAAAGCCGGACAATCACTGCACTTTCCACAAACCACCTGCAGAGCAGGCGTTGCTGTTGAACAAAGGAGCGTCACAGAACAGCAACGAGCATTTGGTTTAGATTATAGGACATTCCGAGCCTGGGCAAGCTCTATTAAAATAAGCACAAACCCATTTTAAATGGGGATGGTTGGGAGGGCTTTTCTCTCTCTTTCTCTTTTTTGGTTGACATTGTTAGTTTATCTCCTGGATGGCTCCTCACAAATGTCTTTTGTTTTCTTCGGTGGTTCTACGTGCCAGGACTATAAGAAGGGAGGGACTAAAGCCCTTTTCTGGCAACCTTTCAAATTACTTCCACAGGCGATGTACACCCTGTTGCCATCTCTCCAAGGATATAAATTAAAGGAGTGAAAAACAGTCCAAAATAATTCATATGCTGGTAAACCCTAGGTTCTTCTCCTGGCCCTTGTTAAGGTGAACACTGTGACATCTACTGCACATGCTCAACTTTGAGAAATAAAGCTATTCAGGGGAGAATAGGCATTGGCTTTGCATCACATTATGTAATTATAAAGTGTACACAGGAAAAGTAATTCCTGATCATTCCCATAGTGGCAAGGTTGGCTTTTTTAAAAAACATACTTTAAGTTAAGCCATCATTTCAGAAAAGCAGCTATTTTTATATTGTTTGCAAACCTTTTGCCAGAGTGAACATTACAGAGATGGCATTTTTTTCCCAATTTATCTATCTTCCTCCCTTATACACAGATAGACAAATAAAAATGATTCTTTACAGATACAGCACACATGCCAGCTCCACATTTTCTGCAGATAGCTTATTTTTATTCAGCTTAAAGCACACCCTATCATTTTTATTCAACACTCCAGCCATTTATTCCAACTGAACACGTTTTCAGAATGCCTTACATTGCCTGCTTTGTTTCTAGAGTGCCTGCATACATGATTCCATACACTTCCTGATTTTTTAAAAAGCAGTAAAACATCAAACATAAAAAAAGTTTCAAATATAAAATGCCATTTAACATCCTTCTCTGTCTCCTGACTTTTTTCTTCCATTCTTTCACCCTTTTCCCTCCATTTTCTTCTAGATTATAGAATTCACACAGGTGGTACCACTAGAAATGGACTGAAACTGTTCTTAACCCAGAATGTCTGAGTGTTGAGGTCCAGAGTTCTGAATGGGACCATCTCTGTGCTATTAAGAAAGTCCTCCAGGAAGTGCAGAGATGCTATGTTTCCTGTACACTCTTTAAGCAGTCTTTTTGTTCTCTTGTGAGGCACAGCATGCTGGATAAGAAAAAAAAGACAAAGGGAACACAGGGCAGAGCATAGTTGCAGGCTACAGTTAGAGTTATGGGAAGTTTTGTTACCTTGTTTTTGTACATAAACCCTTTGTTCAGAACAGAAACTATTAATCTTGCTCATTAATAAACTACCTCAATCTCTACAGGAGTAGCTGGGAGTTCAGGGCAAAACTGTGGTCAGGCCTACCAACATGCTCAAAGTTGGGGTGGTCATGACAGCAAATGCAAAGAACCTTCTCTTCTTCTGAAGTCGGAATAAAAACTCGTTGAAGCCAATGGGAGTCTGCCCATTGATTGCAATGAACTTAGGAACAGGCCCCTGAGGAGCGGGCTTCCTTTTTGCAGTAGAGCCAAAGTACCTAAGCAAAATTTCCCTCTTCTTCCATTGTGCCTAGGCCCCTTCCCCGTTTCTACACAAAGGCCAGGCACAGCTTGCTTCCTCGTAAACGAGGCTGGTGCTGCCTCAGACTGAGCAGGGAAGTATAGGGTGATGGCTCCAGCCATTCCTCCACACGTATCCAGCTGTGCTCACTTCCTGAATGCCCCTAATTCAAGCCCACCCCTACACCCAGGCCCAGAATTGCCCCCCCCACACACACACACACTGTGATAGTGGAGAAGTTATTTTCCTGTTAATCTAAAGTAGATCATATTTGGAATATATTTTTATAGCTAAATTATTCCATCAAAATAAATGTACAAGTTCCAGGCATGTTTGCCACCTGGGGCATTTGTATCTACCCAAACTGATACACTCCACCAGGAGAAAAGTAAATGGCAAAGACTTTCAGAAATGAGTGGTGATTTTGGGTGACCAACTTGAGCCACCATAAAGGGCTCTGATTTTCAGAAGGGGAGGAAGGTCTCAGCACTTTCTGAAAACCAGGGCCCCTAATGAAGGCTCAAACTGGGCACCCAAAAATTGGGGGTCCCAAAATCCCAAGCCCTTTTGAAAATCTTGGTAATGAATTTCAGCTGCCTCTGGGACTTATTCACAAAACCAGATACTTCGATTCTTCTCATCCTTCCTATCCACAACCTCATAATTAAACACTATATCAGTGCTACCTTGGAAACATTTTGGGTTTGCATTCTTCAGCCATAATATTCTCTTCCTTCCCCATATTTTTTATTTCTGGATGGTTGTTGTTGTTTATCAGAGCTTTATGAGAGTTACAAAGCAGAAACAATTACATGAGGGAGGCCAGGAGCATGTTAACTACAAAAAAACAATTGTCAAACACTCTGCATCTTAATGCAGCGCTTCAGTCTTTACGTAAGATTAATTAAAGAGCAGATGTTCTGTCATACCCTGCATTAGGTATGGTTATCTTTCAGATTCCAGCTCTTCCATTTGCTGTGTTTTAATATACATTATTATGCATTTTGAGCCTGGGGCATGAGTAGTCAAGTGGTAAACATTAGAGATAGTGAACTATATTTCTAAAAGCACCTTCACTATTAGGCTCACTAATATAATTCCATTCTATTTTAAGCAGGATTCTTTCAATTGCTTTTGACGTGTTACATGGAAGCAAGACAGACAGAAAAAGACAGACAGACAGACAGCTGTACTCTGTGTGCACACACTGATACACACAAGCAATGGCCACAGAAAGGGCTTTGTGTACACTGAGCCATATGTAGGACAGACAGCCCTGCCGAAAATTCTTTATCTTACATATGAAAAGCTTCCACTAAATTCCTTGCATTTTTAAGAGGTTTGCATGCCAGTTACATGGAGACACTTCTGCTTTTGTTGTTTTGAAACTAAGACTGCAAACTGACTTCTCATTTCTAAATGCAACTGCTGGAAATTGATGTCTGAAAACTTTTCAAGCAGTGATCAAAGTCTGATGTGAATTAATTTGTCATCATAACAGAGCACTGCTTACAAGTCATTTCAGGCTGGATCTCAGAAAAAGTTGACAATTTCATTTAAAAGGATAGAAAGCCCTTACACTTTTTCTTTCATTGGTTTCTTGATTTAATGAACATACAAACACATCACCACCATATGCTCTAAATACCAGCTTCAGTGTGTGTTCTTAGGAAACATCTTGGAAGAATGCCAATGGAAGAAGCTTGAAAAGGTTCTGAGACATATTGCTGCAGCTTGGGAAAGCAAATCCACTGGTGACTAATTAACCGAGAATTTAATTTGAATAGAATATCAATAAATTGCCAATAAATGCTTAATGGCAGGATTCATATCAAGAATAACAAAGCCAATTTGGCTTGTGACTGGATTTTGCTGATGTCAATAAAACAATCTACAGTATGTTGTAAATATGTGATAGAATGTGATGCTCTGCCTCCTCATTAAATAAGGTGTTGCCACAAACAAGGCTGCAGGCCTCTGAGTTGTTAGAGCTCTGCTCTTTGTCCTCCAAAGAACATGTAACAATGAACAACTACTTCCCCCACACACCAACTCCCCACCCTCTTATCTTCACAATAGTTTTATGTACGCTTTTTCCTGTCTGCAAATGCCCCTTATCCTATTTCTCATTGATTAGCCTGGCACTTATTTGTGTGAAATGACTCATCAACGGAGGCCTCCACTGCTGGATTTTGCTAACAGAGTGCTTTTAAGCTCTAGCAGTTTCTTTTTTTAGACAGTTTTTTTTCCACAGCAGGAAACTCACTGAGCCTGAAATAAGGAAAGTGCTGACAATGATGTCAGAACTTCAACCAGGGCCTCTAGGACAAGGTAGTCAAATAGTCAAGTGAGATGTGGTTTCATTTCCAAAGAATTGCTGCTGTTCTCTGGCTAATACAATAACTATTCAGGTTCACCCACATTCTGTGTTCTCATGTTTCTTAGTTGTTTCCGTCTCTTTTTGGTGAGCTCCTGACTCTTTACTAATGAAGTGTTAGGGCTGGTGGTTTAAGATTAGCAACATACTTCAATGAAATACTCTGCTATAAATACTAAAATCTATTTCAGGTGCATTAGGCAACCCAAGGGACTGATAATGTAATATAAAGCCTTTTACCACCAGGTCACTGATTCAAATCCATTCCAGGTCAATAACTGGTGAAAGCCATTACCCATCTAATGGCTGTTTGGCAGCCTGGTGCAATGACTTGGTTGTCCTGAGTCCAGCTCCCAAAAGTAGGTTACTAGAAAACGATCACGGCTGACACCACTGTTGGCAGTCTTAACAGGCAATGGAAGCTGGACTACCCCTTCACCTTGGTCTCCTCAAGGTCATGGCTCAAACAGTTTGGTGGGGCATTTTGAGGAAGCTTGTACTGTTTCTAATGCAGCTGCCCCTGCTCTGGGGATAAACAGGACACTCGGTTTCCTGGGGCTCTTTCCAATAATAACAAACACAGTCAACCTCACAAACAATATGTTTTCCTTTTAATTCTAGTCTATGTCCACATCATGGATTAATCCCTTCAACAGACAGCACCACTAAGGTAGTACAGTGCTCTCTCAATGGCACTTGTATCAGCTACTATAGAATAAGGTATCATATTTATGGACAATGTCGAATCCAGCATTTCTCCTACAGCCTGATGCTGGGTCATCCTTGCACAGGGGCCACATTAATTTTCTCTGTATAGTTCCAATTTCAGTATATGTGCTGCCGGAGTGAGCACAGTGGTATAGTGTTGTGATCCTATCAGATCTCAAAAGTCAAAAGGCCAGGTCAATACTCAGAGGGGAGAGCCACATTGGATACTGGATGACCTTCTTAACATTGCAAACACATCAACTGAAAAGGAATCCATTTTGGTCTTCCCTTCCCCACTAACAAAAGCAGCAATTTCTCCAGCTTCACTCTCAAGACCTAGTAGCTTATTATCTGTATTTCTTACAGGAATTGGGTAGGATAGACACACTTGTCCTTTTTAGGAGTCACCAATCACATTTGCAGCAAGACTGGAAGGAAATATCAACTACCCAGGTAGGTTTATCTTTAGGGACCTTCATGGCATACCTATCTGACTAATATTTAGAGTGTGCAAAAACACAGTGCAGGCAAGGAACTGATGTTCATTCCTTCTGAGGGTGTGTTTTATGGGGCAATACTAAGAGAGTCTGGCTGCATAGGCTGATAGCCACATTTCTCACTGTCTTGGGCTCATACATATGATGTTAAAACAGGAGAATGATTCATACACTTTAGACTTCTACCAGGGCAAACCTACATTAGGTCAATGTTGCAAGGAAGGCATATTCGCAATCCTTGTTTTGCAGTTCCCTTTAGGGAGAGGCACACTCTGGCTACTCTGATCAGTTCATTAATGAAGCACTGAGAGAGCTTGTTTGTAATGGTACTCTCTGGAGGCTTGATCATCATTGACTTTAATGTTACAGGATCAAGGCCTTGCTGCAAATGAAGTTAGGTCCTGGCACACACTTAGCAGGGAACCTAGTTATTTACTAGTTATTTTCAAGCAGTCTTCTTGGAAAGCTACTCATTTTTAAAGTTGAAAGTGTCTCTTGGGGACTCATCTTCTACTGGCTTTAGACCACGGACAATTTCTCCTCAAAATAAGCTTTCCAACTATTAGCTGCAATAACTGGTGTTGATTGTTCATTTCCCATCATTCATACAATACATTTTTGGCATAGGATACACAATCTATTACTTATTTGTGTTACAGTAGTGTTCAGAGGCATCAACTGAGATTGGGATTCCATTTTGCTAGACATTGTCGGGGGGGGACACCCAATAGTAAGAGGCAGTCCCTACCCTAAGGAATTTATAATCTGAATAGACATGACTGACAGATGGTGCGGAAAAAGGAAATATACCCATTTTGCAGGTGGAGACCGAGGCACGGACACATTAAGTGATTCCCCCAAGGTCAAATTTTAAGGCTATGGTAGAGTTAGAATTGAACCTATATCTCTTGAGTTCCAGATCAGTGCCTTAACCACAAGATTATCTTTCCTCTCAAAAACCTACAAAATAGGATAACAACCCCTACTTTTCTTACACACTGTACATTTCACATAGCTCTGATGGACAGGCAATGGAAAGCTGAGCAAAGGACTGTAAGGACAGGGAGCACATAAACCAAATTGTTGTCTGTCTTCTTGAAACATCAGCTGTTCTGTTAACTTTTCTAGATCTAATGATGGAAACCGTAACCTACTATTATAGTCACTGTCTGCAGCAGTTAACACAAGCTTGAGCTGACTCATCTCCATTATTTCTCTTGCATCTATTACATGTGTAACAGGTATTCTTAGTGTGTGTGTAAAGAAATGCAAGTTACAGTAAACCTTTATGTTTGGAAAGCTTTATTCTTCAGCTGCATCAAACGGCAAGCAACAACAGCACACACTGCTACTGTACCAGTCTCATTCCACACCTTCTTTCCAGGTCTTATTTATTTTATTTATATGTGAAACTGTAAATAGCATTTTATAATGGATCCTGCATGCCAGGCCAAGCCCAAATCTTCCCAGAGTTTGCAGTCTAAAGCCTGGCCTGAGAAAGTCAGTGGAAAGATCCAAATTGGCTACAATAGAAGTTGGAGCACATGTGAAAGACATAAATGGGGACAGATGGTACAGTGAATAAAGTGGGGGCGTAGGTGAATATCACTGGTGGGGCTCACAAAACCAGGTCGGCCTTCAGAAGCTATTTGCAGAAGAAGAGGAAGGAGGCATGTTGTAAATTAATTGTGAGGCTGGACCAAATCTAAAGGGAGCTGTCACAGAACATGTAAAGATGCGAGTAAGAGGAAATGAAGGGACTAATTCAACCTTGGTGTAAATCAGTGCAAGTTTCACTGAAGTTGCTTCACTCCAGGGTTGAAATATGATCTAAAGAGAAACTGTAAGATGAGAAGCTTGCAAAGTGACGGGAGCACTGTGGAAAGAAAGGAAGAAATGAGGGCAAAGAGGAAGGCAAGAATGGATCTGCATAGTGCTTCGAAGGTGACAACATGAAGACAGAGCTATATGCAGAAGAAGATGGGAAGCCAATATTGATGTTCAAGAAGGTAGAGAAATTCACAGCACACACACGCTCTCCTGTACAAGTACCCCTGTCACCTAGATGAGCCTTCTGTCAACACTGGACTGATAGCAGAAAACCTTTCAGAGCACAAGCAACTTTAAGACTTCATCAACAAGCTTTTTTTTCAGTCAATCACTTGGGGTTCATAATATCCCTGGCCTGGCTGTCAGTTTCTCTGTAGGAACCATCTCATGCATCGCCACATCATCTTTCCCCATCTTGGAAAGTTCTGGAGGAAATGGCTCAGTGCAATTAGTGCTTCCTTTGGTTTAATGTTGTTTGATGTTTCTAGTTTCAATTGCCATTCATCTCCAGCCTGTACCTTGCCCTGGTAATGAAATATTTTCTTTGTTTATGGGACAGCATGTCAATGGATTGCTATGTAGGATAACAGCGCTCACCCAATAAATGATATTAAGTGTTACTGAATTAACATAATTCCACAGATACGGATTGAACATGTGGATGGATATAAATCTGCAGTGTATGTGGTATGGCATTGTCCTGTGCTGCAGAGTCCCCTGGTAGACGCTCATGTGCATTCTAATGACTAGGCACAATTTGGCTGAATCCAGGGGGATACAGAAGCCTTGGGCCTGACCCTCTTTTGCCTTGCAGTCTTTGTAGTCATTTACACATATAAATGAAGTGTGAATAACTGCCATTGATTTGATAGCCTTTTATACCTGCTTTGAACAAGTATAAATGACTTCACAAAGGTGCCTAGGAGCAGAGGTACATATCTGCATTTCCTTGCTTCTACGGATATATGCTTAAACCTTAATAGTAGGATAAACACAATATTTATGATTAAATAATCAAACGTCTATAGATACTGAAATTCGCTAGATTTATCTATGCTGTGTTGTAAGTACATAGAATCTCTGATATACATCCCATATGTGTTTAATTTCCCCAGACCATTTCTCTGTGTAAGACACATCTCAGTGTCAGGCATGGCCAGATGCACTGCACCTGAGCTTATCATGTGTGAATATGCAAAAGATGTTTAAGATGTATGTTAAAGTCCTATACAACTGTAATGTTGTGGCTCTCTGGATTTGCATGCTCGCTCATTTAAATTATCATCTGGTCCTTAGATCTGCTGAGGGTTAGGTAGAGGAAATCTACTACCCATTGGTTACAAAAAATATGTCTAACACTTTTAACATGAAGTCTTTTCATTATATGAAGATTATTATTGACTATAAGTATCTGGACGCAGTGAGATTCTCTAGCTAAGAAATCAAAATGATTATTGTTACTACCTAGACTAGGGGCGGGCAAACTTTTTGGCCTGAGGGCTGCATCGGGTTTTGGAAATTGTATGGAGGGCTGGTAAGGGGAGGGGGGGCATGGCCCGGCCCCCACGCCCTATCCATCCCCCCCGCTTCTGGCCCCCTGACAGCCCCCCCGGACTCCTGGCCCATCCAAACCCCCCTGTTCCCTGATGGCCCCCCTGGGACCCCTGCCTCCCTGCTCTCTGACCCCCTCCGGAACCCCCGCCCCTGACTGCCCTGCACTGCCCCATCCAACCCCTCCTCTCCTTCCTGACTGCCCCCTCCAACCACCCCTTCTCCCTGACCGCCCCTGGAACCCCTGCCCCTGACTGCCCCCTGCCACCCCATCCAACGCCCCCCTCCTTCCTGACTGCCCCCCCAGGACTCCTGCCCCCATTCAACCCCTGTTCCCTGCCCTCTGACCACCCTGACCCCTAGCCACACCCCCTCACCCTGACCACCACCCCGAACTCCCCTACCCTCTATCCAACCCCTCCCCACCCCCGCTCCCTGCCCTCTTACCGCGCTGCTTGGAGCACCAGTGGCTGGCGGCGCTACACCCGCGCCGCCTGGTTGGAGCCAGCCACGCACTGTGCAGCACAGAGCACTGGGTCAGGCAGCCCCAGGAGCTCGCAGCCCCACTGCCCAGAGCATTGCGCCGGCAGCCCAGTGAGCTGAGGCTGTGGGAGAGGGGGGACAGCGGGGGAGAGGCTGGGGGCGAGCCTCTGGGGCCAGGAGCTCAGGGGCCTGGCAGGAGGGCCCCACAGGCCAGATGCGGCCCGCGGGCCGTAGTTTGCCCACCTCTGACCTAGACTGTGATGATATGCACACACAGATTATACATATCAAATTTTATATCACAATGGAGAACGTTGCTTTTTAGGTGTGAAAATTTACATCCTGATTTCTATATATTTTAATAGCAGATATGTCATTCAGCTATTCAACCAAGAAAAATAATGCATAGGGTCAAACACCACTGGTGCTGACCTAATAGATAAAACAAGTCTATCTACAAAGAAGTCTGAACTATCAATACAAGTGAAAATCACCCTTATTCTATTATTTTTTAAATTTAGAGAACAGCCAGTAAGGGGGGAAAAAGGCACCGAAACACACACAGTGTAGTGCAAGATACTCCCTAAAAATTTCCATCAGAGCCGTGCAAAAATATTCTCAACAGTGGCCAGGCATGAGGGGCCAGATACTCATCTGATTTAAATCAGTTATATTGCAGCAACACGGATTTACACTAGGTGAGGATCCCCTTGTTGCTGCGGATGTGCCTAAAGCATAAACTTTTGATGTGCACTTCTTAAGACATTTCTGTGGAAATGAAAGGCAGTTGCCAGGCATTTTGCCATGATAATGGCAAGTGTACACTAGGGAAAAATTCAGGATGTTGTCCTAGGTGTGGAATCACAATTTTTCCCCATTAAACACTGTTTTTGCACACAGCAGTAGCAACAGTTAATCCATGACCAGTTTTGGCAATGCTCACAAACATCAAGGTCTTTGTACGTGAGTGCTCCCAAAGTGGGAACGTATAGTATCACTCAGCTCTTAGCCCCTCCCTCCTTTGCATGGTCCTCAAGTTGTTCCATCCACGTGTTATTTAATGAAGAATGTCACACATTCCCTCTTTTCTCCACTTTCTGGTTCTTTCACCCTCAGAAACCTGTAGCACAGCCATCATCTTTCCAGGTAAAGACAATAGAACAGGGAGAACCCATGTCAATGCTATTCCTTAAATTAGCCACAGAAGTCGCTGTTGAGCAAAGGGAGGCAACCACTGGGCCTCACCCCTTGCTTCTCCAAACTCTTTCAGAAGGACACTCAAACACAGACCAAAGTGTCTGTCCATATACATTGGAATATTCACAACTCAGTGAGGAGCTTAATATCAAAATAGTGTGTTTGAGGTATTGTTCCATTGCAAGGGGGGAGATTACATGATGGCAAGTACTAATAACAATATGGTAGCTATTGCATATCACTGCATTGTTCTCTGGCGTGCGTTACCTTGTGTGTATGGAGTCAGGTTTATTCCTTCTGTAGTTCTTGCTGTTGCTGTAAATCAACATACGGTAACACTATTTCTCTTATCAGATGCTTGGGATCTTTTGCCCTGTAACTGTGATTAGGAAAGGCAACGGAAGCTAAGCTCAAAACCCGTTTTCCCCAACTAAGTCAACACAAACACAATCCAAGTAGTGCTTAAAAATAAGACATTTGAGAGCAGGCATATTCCATGCTGGTTATTAAAATACTGAATCTCATGCTGAACATATTAATAGGTCTGAACTGTTCAGAAAGAAATCTCATAATGGACCTCTTTGCAGGGATTTTGTATCCACATCTTGTTCTTTATCGAGGCAGGTTAAGAAGCTATTTTGCTACAATAAATTTTTTTAAAAACAGATCCAATTTTGAATGGTGTATTTGACACATGGCCTCTTGTTTAATGTAAAAAGGGAAAACATTTTAAAGATATGCTGTGTGACAGACCCAGACCAGTGGGGTACAGGAGTCTGGTCCTATTGGGATCCAGGATGTGGGTGGGCGAAGCCCGCCCACTGCTAAAGGATCCCCCCCAGCCGAAGGGGGGGTCCACAGGACCTGGAGACCAAAAAATTACGGGGGACAACTAATAAAAACAGGGACAGGAGTGAGGTCAAAGGGTCAAAAGAAGGGAACCAGACGGGGACACCGAGCAGAGAACCCCGGACAGTGCCCACTGCTCCTCGAAGGCGTCAAGGGAGCCAGTGGACGCCGCCCAGAGGAACTCTGCCTGGATATGTGAACGAACGGAGGACCGGAAATAGGCCCCATAGTCACAGGAGACTCCATCGGCCAACCTCCTCACTCTGGTTTTATAAATGGCCAGTTTTGCTAGGGCCAGGAGGAGATTGACCAGGAGGTCCCGTGACTTTGTGGGGCGACGGATAGGGAGTGCATAAATAAAAAGGTGAGGGGAAAAGTGCAACCAAAATCGTAACAAAATATCCTTGAGGAGCCGGAATAGGGGCTGCAGCCTGGCGCACTCCAGGTAAACATGCGCCAGGGTTTCCCTCATGCCGCAGAAGGGGCAGGTGTCTGGGATAGGAGTAAACCGCGCCAAGTACACGCCCGTGCTCACGGCTCCGTGAAGGAGCCGCCAACTTATGTCCCCGGTGGGCTTCGGGATCAGAGTAGAATAAAGGCTGGCCCACCGGGGCTCCTCACCCTCCAGAGGTGGCAGGAGGTCCTGCCACTTCGTATCGGCGCGGGACGCGAGGGTGAGGACATGAAGAACATGGAGCACGAGCGTGTATAGATGTTTCCTTGGCGCGGTCCGGAACAGAACCGGCTGCAGATCGTGCAGCCGGCTCATGCTGAAGGCACGGGGGGGGGCCGATTGGGTCCACGGGGCAGGGGCCCGATGAAAAGGTCTGGAGGGCTCGAGGTGGAGGGTGGGCGGGGCGTGCCCTCTCGCAGGACCCGGTCGAGATAGTCCCGAGCAGCGGGCGGCAAAGCGGCCCTCACCTCCTGAAGCACGCGCTGGGGAGTACGAGGTCTGGAAAGCCCCATGCGCTGAGCGAGCGTCAGGGGATCCAGCCAGTCTCCCCGGTCGTAGTCCAGGAGGTCTCTGACTTTGGTGACTTCTGCCAGGACCAACCTTTGGCGCACCATAGGGGACTCCGCCACCTGCACACGGAGCTGGGGGTTGTGTAGCAGGGGCTCCGCAAGGAGATCTGCCCCCACGGTGGCCGCCACGGACCTGGTCACTGAGAACAGTTTCCAGGTCTGGAGGAGGTCCTGGTAGAAGACCGGCAGCCCGGAGAGGTCTCGCGGAAGACCTCTCAGCTGGAGACAAAAGAGCTGCCAGTCATATCGGAGCCCTCGGAAGCGGCGCAGGAAGGTGTGCGCCAATACGCTCCACGTCGGACTACCTGCACCATAAAGGAGCCTCTGCAGGGCCTGGAGGTGAAAGACGTAGACCTGAGCGTGCAAACACTTCAGGCCCTACCCTCCCTCCTCCAGGGGTAGATGGAGAACCCCCGCAGAGACCCAGTGCAGTCCTGGCCAAAAGAACTCCAGAATCGACGTCCGGAGGTTGGCCAGGAAACCCGGGGCCGGGACCAGGGTGTTGAGCCAGTACCAGAGCATGGACAGGACCAGTTGATTGAGCACCAGTGCTCTCCCTCGAAGGGAGAGACACCGGAGCAGTCCTGTCCATTTCCGGAGTCGCTCCGACACCCTGCCCTCTAAACCTAGCCAGTTCTCCGGCGGAGACGGATGCGTGGCAGAAAGGTAAACGCCGAGATAGAGCAGCGGACCCGCGCTCCACCGGACGGCCTGAAGCGCGGGTGGGAGGGAGCTCGCCTGCCACCCGTCCCCTACCACCGGGCCAGAGCTCTTGACCCAGTTGACCCGGGCGGAGGAGGCTGCCGAATAGATGGTCTGGCAAGCCTCCACCCGCACCAAGTCGCCCGGGTCCTGGACCACGAGGAGCACGTCGTCGGCGTACGCCGACAGGACCAGCCGCAGCTCCGGCTCCCGCAGCACCAACCCCGTCAACCTCCTACAGAGGAGACAGAGGAAGGGCTCGATCGCCAGAGCATACAGCTGGCCCGAGAGGGGGCACCCTTGACGTACTCTTCGCCCGAAGCTGACCGGTTCGGTCAGGGTCCAGTTGAGCCTGACCAAACACTCTGCGGAGGCGTACAGCACCTGGAGAAAACCCACAAACTGGGGCCCGAAGCCAAACGCTCGCAGCGTGCCCAGGAGATACCCGTGGTCCACCCTGTCGAATGCCTTCTCCTGATCCAGGGACAGGAGGGCGAACGACAGACCATCCCTACACCCGAGTTCCCGGACCAGATACAAGTTGTCGAAGATGGTGCGGCCCGGGACGGTGTAGGTATGGTCTGGGTGAATCACGTCCGCCAGCAAGGACCCTAGCCACAGCGAGATGGCCTTCGCTACGACTTTATAGTCCGTGCTGAGGAGCGAGATGGGACGCCAATTCCATAAATCGCGGAGGTCCCCCTTCTTCGGCAATAAGGCGAGCACAGCTCGCCTGCACGAAAGAGGGAGGACCCCGTCCTGCAAGGACTCGGCCCAGACGGTGACAAGGTCCGGGCCGAGGACGTCCCAAAACACACGGTAGAACTCCACGGTCAGCCCGTCCATGCCCGGAGATTTATTGGTGGGCATGCGGCGGAGGGCTTCCGAGAACTCGGCCAGAGTGAGAGGCAGCTCCAGCCGGTCTCGGTCGCCCGCGCTGACCGTCGGGAGTTCATCCCAGAGCATTCTGCAAGCGTTAGGATCGGTCGGATCCGGGGAGAAAAGGTGTGCGTAGAAGGCCCTGGCCCTCCCGCACATCTCCGCCGGATCCGTGAGGGGGGTACCGTCCTCTGCTAGAAGGCAGGTGACATGTTTCTTGGCCCCCCTCTTTTTCTCCAGGGCGTAGAAGAAGCGGGAGCCGCGATCCATCTCCTGAAGGAGGCGGATGCGGGATCGAACAAAGGCGCCCTGGGCTCGATGGTCTTCAAGGACCCGGAGCTCCTCCAACTTCTCCCGGCACGCTCCGCAGAGGGATGGATCACCAGGGCTGGCGGCCAGACGCCTCTCCAGCTCTAAGACCTCCCGTTCCAACTGCCCTATCACCGCATCTCTCCGTTGGCTGGCGCCCCGGGTGTAGTCACGGCAGAAGAGCCGGGCGCGCACCTTCCCCAGGTCCCACCACCGCCGCGCCGAGGGAAAGGCACGCCGCTGCCCTCGCCAGGCCAGCCAGAACTCCCGGAAGGACGCCACGAAGCCCACATCCTCCAACAAGCTATTATTAAAGTGCCAATAGGCCGGCCCCAGCCTCTCCGCGCAGAGAGAGGCTGTCACAGTGGCTAGATGGTGATCTGAAAAAGGGGCCGGCCGGATGCTGGAGGAGTGGGTCCGTGAAAGATGGAAGCGTGACAAATAGATGCGGTCCAACCGGGAGTGGTGTGACCGATGGACCTCCACCCGGACAAAAGTGAACGTCGAAACGTCATCCGGGTGGTGGTCGCGCCACACGTCCACCAGGGAGTGATGTTCGACGATCTCCCGGAGGACGTCCGCGGCAGCCGGGTGCTGCTCGGTCCCCGAGTGGTCCCGTTCCTCGAGGGTGGCGTTAAAGTCCCCGCCCAGGACCAGGCACTCACGAGGATCCAAGGTGCCGAGGAAGGCAGACGCCTGCTGATAAAAACGCAACCTCTTTGGGCCCGATGTCGGGGCGTAAATGTTGACGAGATTGACCACAAGCCCCTCCATACGGACCCGGAGGTGCAGCAGGCGGCCCGGCACAGCCTCGGCAACCCCCAGCACCTCGGGCCGTAGGTCGGGGGAGAACAGGGTCGCCACTCCAGCCGTACGAACTGTGAGGTGGCTAAAGTAGACCCTGTCCCCCCACTCCAGCCACCAGCTAGCTTCAGCGGCCGGATCCGTATGGGTCTCCTGCAGGAAAATCACAGAGTACCCCCCGTCCCGAAGGAAGGAGAGCACCTGGCTCCTGCGGAGACCCATCCTACAGCCCCGGGTGTTCAATGTTGCGAAGATGATCGGTGCCATGAGGAGGGCTGGGGGGGATCCTCGCCGGCAGAGACGCCCACGGCCTCCGTCGGGCCGCGCAACAATCCGTGACCTACCCCGTAGGCGATTAAGGAGTCACGGAAGAGGCGGACCCGTTGGTAGGCCGCGGCGGCCTGCTTCCCGGTCTTCTTACCCTCTCCCATGAGGTCCCTCGCAGCCCGGAGGATCTGATGAAAATCCCTCCATCGCTGGAGTGCAAGCTGTACCTTGTTGCGGGAGCCACGGATGTCCTCAAGGAACTCCCGTAGCTCCTCTCTCAGCATATGGGGGGGTGGGGTTACCGATCTATGGCTTTCCCCCAGCGGGGCCCCTGTCACAGCCCCGTGGCCCACCGAGACGGGCAAGCAGGGGGCAGACCCTCGACGTGGCGTCCGATGGGCTGGCGCCATGTGGCCCGCCTCAGACCCTGGCTCAATGGGGGGCGGTGGAGGGAAAATAGCAGCCCCTGGTGGGTCGGGACAGGGAAAAACAAAGGCCGCTCCTTGGGGGTCATCCTCTGGGATATGGAAGGAGACAGCCCCAGGGGCGGCAATAGCATCATGGGAAGTGGAGGGGACAGGGACGGGGTAGGTGTCAGGGGCAGGGTCGGAGTCAGGAATAGGGACAGGGGAAGGGGCGATAGTGGGATCAGGGGCCCCAGCAGCCAGGCCACTGGGTGGGGGGGGGTAGCACCCCACAAATGGGCTCAGGGATTTGCAGGGAGGGAGATGGGCCCTCGGCGATGCCGGACTCGTGCTCCAAGGCAGATGGTAAGGCCATGGCATCCGTAGGTGGAGAATCAACGATGGGGCCCCCACCCAAAAAGGAGGTCGGCTGCCCCTCAGCCATGAGGGAGTCCCCTGGCAACTCGGGTCCCGGCCGCGTGGCACTGGCCGTCGCCTCAAGAGGCTCGGCGGCCGCTAGCGGGGTGCCATCTGCGGCCAGGTTGGTGGAAGAGTCCAGGGGCTCCTCGGAGGCGGGAGCGGAAGCAGTGGGTAAGGGGACGGAACATGGGGAAAGGGGGGCCGAGGCGAGGTTGCTCAGATCGAGGCCCGCTGGCAGAGGGTCGTCCTCCCCCTGGGTAACCGGGGTCAGACCCAGGGCCTCGATCTCCTCATAAATGGAGGGGAGATCACCGTCCACCACCCCAGGGCTCTCCCCGCCAGCACCCGAAGCGACGCTCGCCTTGGTGCTTGCAGTGGCTTCAGATTGTAAGGGGGCGAGAGGGGCTCCATCAGGGGCTTTCATAGGAAGGGACTCTGGAGGAGGGGCAGTGCTATCCTCTGATGTTGCCACGTCTTCCCCAGCCGGCAATGGTGGACAAAATCCACCCGGGGGCAAAGCGGAAGGCTCAGCATCGGTGCCCCCCTTCCTGGTCTTCCGGGGGGCTACCGCATCAGATGGGAGGAGCGGAGCTCGAGCCTTCCGCTTGCCCCGCTTCCCCTGTACTAGGGACCAGCCCTCCATGGCATCATCCGGGGGCTGGCTAACAGGAGTCGGGTCAGGGAGCAAGGGCGAAGGCTTAGGGACTCGGGGAGGCAATGGTGGGGCAGCATGTAGGAGGGAGGATTCTCCCTGGGGCATGCCCTCTTCTATGCCCGGCGATATCCCTACTTCACCCTCCTCCACAGGCCCCGCCAGATAGCAGGCGGCAGAGGCGGGGCCCTCCCGCTCGTCTAGGCGCACTGGGGGAGATACCTCTTGGGCCCGAGCGGGAGCGTTGGTGGGCCGGAAAGGAGGAGGGGCGGCTTCAGGCGCCGGGCAGCTAGGGGCGCCGGCGATGACGGGGCCGGCACCCTGCCAGGGATCGGGGGTCCCGGATGTCCCTCCATGCCGGGCCAAGGGGCAGTCCCTCTGGATGTGTCCCATCGCCCGGCAGAGGTAGCACCGGGCCTCCCCCGTTGAATAATGCACCCGGTAGCGGGCCCCCTGGTAGGGGACCAAGAAGGACCCCTCAAGCGCCTCACCGTCACGTGCCGCCGGCGGCAGTTGTAACTGTACCTGCCAGTGGAACAAGAGGACGTGACGGAGGGTGGGGTCTTTGCAGCCCAACGGGAGAGGGCTGACCACAGAGATCGGCCTCCCCAGGGTAGAGAGGGCGGGTAACAGGGCGGCATTTGGAAGGAAGGGAGGGACAGAAGTCAGGACCAGTCGGGCGCCCAGGTCTTCTAGCGGCTCCAGGAGGACGTACACGCCCCCCACCGCCAGGCCCTTCTCCACTGCCTCCTGGGCGGCGGCCTCCGATGCTAAGAAGAAGATGACCTTTCCGTACATCTTGGAGGCCGCCACAATGGCCGTGGGCCCCACCACCCTCGCCAACGCCCGCACGTAGGTCTCCACGTGGGGCGAGGCGGGTACCAGGAGGCAACGGACGCCGTGCTTCCTGGTCAAGGTGGGGAAGGGGCCCCGGCCGCTATAGATGGTAGCAGAGGCAGTGGATGGGGGAGATGACGTAGCGGCAGGTCGGGGGGCCGCCGCCTCCTGGGCGTATGCCCTGGGGGCCAGGGGAGGGACACCCACAGAGCTGGTGGAGGGAACAACAGGGAGGGACGCCGCAGCTGGTTGCGGGGCCGTGGCAGTGGGGGCACCCCCTGCCATGGAGGGCCTGGCTTTTTTAGCGGGGCCTTTACCCTTCTTTGTGCCCTGGCCCTTCCTGCCGGCTGGGGGGACTCCCCCAGAGTCAGAGGGGGCGAGGGACGTGGCAGCAGCGGAGGTCACCTTGTTACCCGCCACTGCCGGTGTTCCAGCAGGGGTGGTAGCAGGTGGCTCGGCAGCGGCGGTTGAGGTAGAGGCTAGGGGGGACGATGGTGGGGCGGGTGGAGGAGGGGCAGCAGGGTCTGCCCGAGGGGTCCCACTCGCCTCGTCCCCTGCCATAATGAGGACGGGGGAGAACAAAACACTGGAGGGGGGGTAGGGAAGGGGGAAGCAGGTCGACCACTCCTCCCCGCTAGGCTGCAGGCAGGGGAGGAGGGCGCCAAAAAAGGGGGTGGGCTGGATGGGGGGGGCTATCAAGGGCTAGGGGTCAGTCACTGATTCGGAGAGGGTTTCCGGCTCCTCTAGTCGCACCAAGGAAGGGGGGATATAACAGCATTGGGGGGTGCAGTGAAACAGGGTCAAACTAAAATGGGGAGGGGCACAAGCGCATGGGAGGGGACATGGGCACACGAGGGGAGGGGCTAATCAGGGCAAGGGGACGCAGGGAGAAGGGAACAACCAGGCTGGGAATGGGGCAGGGGAACCACGGGGCTAGCTTCAGAGGCTGGGGCGGGTCAAACAAAGAAAGGCTGCAGAGGGAAAGGGCGGGGCAGGCAAACAAACTGGAGCTAGCGAGGGGCTAGGGCAAGGGAGAGGGGCAAAAGGCAGCAAGGGGCAAATGGGTAGGTAGCTGGGGTAAAGCTGGGGGCTTGCTACAGGGGGGAGAGGGTCAGTCCAAAGGGGGGGGCACGTGCACCCACGTGCGCTTGCAACAAAAAGAAAAGGCAGTTTAGGCTGGCTGCTGTATCAGGCCCAATGGTGGTAACAGGGCGTGGCAAGCCTAGGTGAGCAGCTAAGTCCCAGAGGCAGGAGCTCGAGGCAGATGGTGAGTAGCCGGTGGGGGTGGTGGAGGGGGCAACGATGATGGTGGTGATGGGGGTCGGGGGGGACTCAGATGGACCAGGGGGCAGGCTCCACGCCACACCCCCTGTGTCCCACAAACAGTCTAGACCCCCACCACTAGAGCACAGTTCAAAAGTTACTCAGTCCGTGAGAACCCCCTCCACGGTGGTCTGTAAAATTCCTACGCACTCCCCTACTGGTAGATGGTCCTCTTCTCCTCCTCCTCCTCCTCAGGGCTCCAGCAGCTCCCAGCAGCAAACACAGCAGCTTTAGGCGGCAGTCTGGTGGCCAGCAGGAAGGACCCCTCTCAGGTGTCGATGGTGGTGGTGTCCTCAGCAGCAGGAGCAATGGCTGGGTCCCTCCCTCCCCTCCTCTGGGGAGTGGGCCAGCAGGCCTCCCCCCAGGGGGCTGGAGCAGCAGCAACCAAGGGTGGGGGGGGGGTCTAGCAGCCAACCAGCAAGCAGGTAGCAGAGATGGGGGGGGGGGTTAGCCCAGCCAGGGGAGTAGCTGGAACAGCAGCAACAGACAGCAGTTGCACGGAGAACCCAGGGCCTAGTAGCAGGAGGAGCGGCCCCCTACCTACCTTCCTCCAGGCCAGTGGGGTACAGGAGTCTGGTCAAAGGCAAACACACCGGCCACTGGCTGAACAGTTTTCTGTTCCCTAAGTGACCAGAGAAGGGGCTACACTAGAGTAATCAGGAACCTGCTAGAACCAGTTAAGGCAGGCAGGCTAATTAGGACACCTGAAGCCAATTAAGAAGAAGCTGCTAGAATCAATTAAGGCAGGCTAATCAGGGCACCTGGGTTTTAAAAGGAGCTCACTTCAGTTTGTGGTGCGAGTGTGAGGAGCTGGGAGCAAGAGGCGTAAGGAGCTGAGAGTGAGAGGGTGTGCTGCTGGAGGACTGAGGAGCACAAGCGTTATCAGACACCAGGAGGAAGGTCCTGTGGTGAGAATAAGGAAGGTGTTTGGAGGAGGCCATGGGGAAGTAGCCCAGGGAGTTGTAGCTGTCATGCAGCTGTTACAGGAGGCACTATAGACAGCTGCAGTCCACAGGGCCCTGGGCTGGAACCCGGAGTAGAGGGCGGGCCCGGGTTCCCCCCAAACCTCCCAATTGACCTGGACTGTGGGTTCTCCCAGAGGGGAAGGTCTCTGGGCTGTTCCCCAACCCACATGGTGAATCTCTGAGGCAAGAAAATCCGCCAATAAGCGCAGGACCCACCAAGATAGAGGAGGAACTTTGTCACAGCTGGTATATGCAGATATTGGTGTGTATACCAGTTCACACTTACTCGCCAGACCAGCATTGGGTTCTTTTCTATAAATGCAGTGCAGGTTGGTAACAAAATTCATACCAACTGGTGGCTGCTAAAAGGTCTATGTCAGGGGTTCTCAAACTTCCCCGTGTCCCCCTTCTGACAATAAAATTACTACATGACCCCAGGAGTGGGAACCAAAGCCTGAGCCCGCCTGAGCCCCACTGCACTGGGCGTGGGGTGGCAGCAAAGCTGAAGCCCGAGGGCTTCAGCCCCAGGTGGGGGGCTTGTAACTTGAGTCTCAACACTCAGGGCTGAAACCCTCAGGCTTCAGCCTTGGGTGGTGGGGCTTGGGCTTTGGCCCTGTGCTCCAGCAAGTCTAAGCCAGCCCTGGTGACATGGGGTCAAAACCCACTTTGGGGTCCCGACCCACACTTTGAGAACTGCTGGTCTATATGACATACATTTGTTGGAGTTAGTCCAGCTTCCAGTAGACTGAGGGTAAGATTTTTCAAGACTGCAAAAAGATTTGGGCACCCAGTACCCTTAAGCATTTTTCAAAACCGCATTGTGTGTGTCCATATCACATCTCCACCATTGGCACCGTGGATTGAAGACTTGGCAGAGATTTGTGCCTCTTCTGTGCCCAGAAAAAGGACTTCAGTCTTTCCACTGTTGGCATTCTGGAAACTTTCACCATCACAAACTCAGCAAAAAGAGGTTTTTTTAAAAATATGCCATTGGATGAGAGAGAAACGACCACCACAAAAACACTGTCCTTCTGCTAAGCACAAAGAGACTTTTTTTGCATCACAACATAAAGCCAAAAACAGGTGTGTCAGCAAAGCCAGCTTCAGATGGAATATTGACCTGGAGAAGCTTTTCATCAGCAATGGAGGAGTGTGGCTAATAAGATATCCATGCTAGCCAGCCACACAGAAGAAGCATAAATTACCACACACCAGCTAATCTAACAGTCTGCCAAAACCCAGGTAGTTCACAACCAAACAATTCCATTGTCTGCCAAAAATATCCTGTTGTGGCAGGATTTTTCAGCAAAAAAAACAAAACCTAAATTAGAAAACATGAATAAAACTTGAAAACAAACACCATAAAATTATCTGGCCTTGGATGAACTCTACACAATCTCTTGAAATTGAAGCTATTATCTAAGAGCTGCAATTAGAAGGAAGCTACATCTCACACAAGAGAGAAAGGTAGAAGATCGTTCCTGGGACTGGACTTTTCAGGAATGCTTTCAGACGACCATTGCTAACTCTTCCATATCATCACTCCTGCCTACTATATTAGCATATACCTTGAAGAGCCACCAGTTTTCCATACTAGCTCTAGCCATAATTTGGAGCATCATTAGAAGTGTTGAGGCACTGAGTGTTGGAAGCTCCGATGGGAATCTCTGCCCTAACTCTTAACACCAGGAACACAAGCCAGCATCAATAATGCATGCCATGTTCTAGGGATTTTTACATTTCCAAAAACAGATCACTGTTTATGGCATTCAGACTTATAGGGTTGGGTTTTCTGCAACTTATTTGATACCTAGCTAACAGCACTGGCTGTGTTAAAGATCATAGCGTATGTAATGGTGTATCTATCTTGGGAGACTATGGGTATGGGGAGAAACAGCTCCACTGTTAAGTACATCAGTTTCAAATTGTTCTCTACACCCCTGGTTAACATGTGTTTCATGTTGCAAAAGTGAGTGTTGCTACATAAAATAGCCAGAAAGCATACCTCTCAACCTAGATGGAATAATTTGTTATCTGCTGGAGAGAAAGCACCCACCATATTTTTTGTACTTTGCTATTTTCATTTAGATATATAGTATTGCCAGGGTTAACTTTGCCTCTGCCACACTTGTTACTCTCTCCAATGACTTAAGTACATATTTCTTGCCTTCATAAGGCAGGAGTATGCCATACCTAGTTTTCACGGACATTTTTTATGTGCTATCCACTACTTATTTCCATACAGGCAAACACCTGGCTCCATTTCTCTCCCCCCCCCTCCCCTCACTCTAGTGCAGAGGTGGTCTGAGAGTTTTGTTTTTCAGAAAAAGCAGGGATTTTTTTTTTAAGAAAAAGTTCCTGTTACAGAAAACAACGTCTTTTACACTCATCAGATTGACGCATCATGCTCATAGTTGTGACATGTCCCACCCAGTTCCATCACTTCACTTTATGTCACCATTGTCATGAAATGGGATGTGACTGATATGAGTGGATGGGAAGTTGGGAGATTTCCAAATGTTCAACAAGAAAACCAGACAAAACATAATTGGCATAGCTATCGTTTCCAAAAAATAAGTAAAATGACCCTTTGAAATGACTTTAAGAGATGACCCTGTTGACAATCTTTTGTGTAGGTTATTAAAGCCCCCAGTATGAATTCACCCATGCTATATGCAGATTGCCTAGCAGCCACTTATTTTTGATGATACATGTATTATCAAGAAGCAGGCTACTTTGGCACAGCTCTAGATGTTGCATGAACTCCTCCTGCTTTGCTAATTTAATCCTTATCAATACTGCCATCCTCCATGCGCCACCTCACCCGCTGAAAAGAAATGCAAACGAATGAGATTTATAGCCTGGGACATTTTCCATTTTTCAAACAAGGTGAGGCTCCATTGCTTTGCTGCACTGAATGAGGAGCCTTTGGATACAACTCCTTTGGCTGAGCGACTGTGTATCAATAATGCTCCCTATGAGCCACAGCCTCCCTGCATTTTGTTCAATTAATACTGCATTTCAAACCCATCTAGCATTGCTTGCCCCTTTCGCAACACGAACACTTCACGTTCCATCCAATAGCAGAACAGGTTCAAAATTCTCCTGCATTTGCTAACATGGGCCCAGGTTTACAAACCGCCTGCAACTCCAGGGTGATGTTTGCATCTGCTCATCTGATTTCCCTATCCTAATGTGCCCACAACTGTTCACCTTAACTTGTTTGTTTTCTGTGGTTCTGGTGACTTGCTCTCTTTCCTGCTGGATGTACTGAGGGCGGGTGGCCCCCTCACGGCTCTCTCTTGGGTTTTTGATGTAGACAGTGTCTGCTTCCCCTGCAGCAGCAGCTCAGGCTGACTCCAGGTGTAGAAACATAATCCTCATCATACTATACCAGGGACTGCTTGGGATTCCCTGACCACCTGAGGCTAGGAATGACAAGCCCCATCGATCACTGGGGTACACAGGGAATCCAGAGTGACTGCACTAGGGATGATGGAGTGTCTCTCAGTGAGGTGGCTACAGAGGGAGTGGGGCGTGTCTCCAGGGCCGGCTCTAGGTTTTTTGCCGCCCCAAGCAAAAAAAATTTTGGCTGCCCCCCGTCCCAGCCCTGGGCTCCTCACCGCACCCCCCTGCCGCCCCAACCCTGGGCTCTCCCCCACCACCCGCACCCCCTGCCCTGGGCTCTCCCCCCCCGACCCGCACCCCCCTGCCGCCCCAGCCCTGGGCTCCCCCTACCCCCCTACCATTGCCTCCCACACACACCTCCTGCCACCCCAGCCCTGGGCTCTCCCCCCCCCCTGCACCCTCCTTCCGCCGCAGCCCTGGGTCACTGGTAACTCGCTCCCAGGGCGGGTCATTCAGCAGGAATTTTGGGTGTGCACAGAACACAGACAGGATTGGTTCCCATATGGTTACAGAACTGCAGTAAAGTGGAACAATCTTCAGCTTGTGTGATTGGAGGATATCTGGATGCATATTATAAGACTGTCCTACATAAATGAGGAAAAGTTGAGGTGCCTTTATTATTCTTTTGTTCCACTCTTTCTTTCTATGGGGAATTTGCCAATGCAATATCACTGTCTTTCTTTTAAACAAACAAACAAGCAAACAAAAGGCAATGGCTGTTGAAAATAGCAATTCCAGTCCTAATAACCACTGGGAAGCATTTCTTGCTCAATTTTATCCTACTTTTTCTACAGCAAGTTACAGTGGATCAGTATATTTGATTTGGGAGAAATGAAATAACAGCTGCCCAAACTCAGCTTGAGCACTCCTGAATTTTGAGGTGTTCAAATCTGGAAGGCAGGTGCTGGGGGGGGGGCTGTGGCTCCGCAGGGGAGCACGGCAGCATGTATGCAGCAGCGTGTCTGGCGCTGCGCGAAGCCAGACACGCTGGTCTGAGTGGCACGGTAAGGGGGCTGGGGGGTTGGAGAAGGGGTAGGGAGTTCCGGGGGGGGCAGTCAAGGGACAGGGAGAAGGGGGGGTTAGATGGGTCAGGGGTTCGGGGGGGGCAGTCAGGGGACAGGCAGCAGTTGGATAGGCATGGGAGTCCCAGGGGTTTGTCAGGGGACAGGTAGGGGGTGGGGTCCTAGGGGGGAAGTTGGGGGGGTCTCAGGAGGGGGCAGTTGGGGGCAAGGAGAAGGGAGGCTTAGATAGGGAGTGGGGTCCTGGGGGGCAGTTGGGGCAGGGGTCCCGGGAGGGGGTGATCAGGGAGCAGGGGGGCTGGATGGGTTGGGGTTTCTGTGGGGGGCAGTCGGAGGGAGTGGATGGTGGCAGGGTGGGGCTACCCTCCCTCCCCGTGGAGTGTCCTATTTTTTGAATGTTAAAATATGGAATCCCTACTCACAGTGCAGCTCTCCATTCACAGCAGGCTGCAGCATGAGGTCTCAGCTTCCTCACTCCCTCCCCCTCTTTCCTGTTGGTAGTGGCCAAGGGAATGCTGGGAAATGTAGTTCTTTCCCTGCTCCAGGGCTGGCTCTATAGGCAGGGAGCTAACCAAGGAACTACAGCTCCCAGGGCCCCCTGTTGGTTCTCAGCTCCCAGGCTGGATCCCTGCCGCCCCTGCAAATGGGCTGCCCCAAGCATGTGCTTGCTTTGCTGGTGCCTAGAGCCGCCCCTGCGTGTCTCTGCCTCCACTGCACCTCTCAGGGTGTTGGGGTTTCGCCTTGACGTCCCTCCCAGAATATCCTAAGGACAGGGAAGGCAAGTAGCCAGTACTGTGCAGCCTCCCTTGACAACTCTGCAGAGGCAGGCCAGACAAATAGTGGCATCTAAGTGCCAGGTGACGGTACCTGTGTAGAACCCAAAGCTCCAAACTTGTATGGGTTGGTTCTCTGCCAGCTCCAGCAGCTAGCCTTTGCACATCCCTCATCATACGGAGCATCTGGGAACTCGCACAAGCACCAGTTAGATAGCTGAAGTGATTGGTAATAAGACTATAAGAATGGCTATACTGGGTCAGATCAACGGCCCATGCAGCCCAGCAGCCTGTCTTCTGACAGTGGCCAGTGCCTGATGCTTCAGAACAGGGCAATACAATGCAATACAGACCGAGCCAGGCACCACTAGGCTACCAATTTGAATCTAGCCAAAATTGATAGTGAAAGAAAGTTGTTGGCATGTGATGGTAAAACTGTTGCCTTTAGGTAGTGAGTTCTGTAGTCTCCATCCTCTTCTCAGAGGACAGACATCCACAGCACAAAATACCCAGCACTAACTGCCAGCTGCCTGGGCAAAGAGAGTGCAATGATGAGAAGGACATAGAGGAGAATGCTCCCACTGGAAGTAATATCACAAGGTCAGGGAAAGCCAAAACTGGCAGGGCAGAAGAAACTGCCACTTCTGCTACCTGCTCTGTGGATGAATAAAGGACTTCATACCCCGTGACTGTCAATCTGGCTTTTCTTCAGCAGCACAAGTTTCACTAATAAATAGAAATAAAAGTTGCTCAAATTTTAAGTTACAGTAAAACTCCTTTTCCTACATTTTTAATGGTCTCTTGCAGAAGGCACAAGGAGGATAATGGAATGGTCTCTGTGTTACCTTGTTAACAAGCTTCCGCTACCAGTAATGAACCCCCTAATATACTATGGAGAACAGAGCGTGAGAGCTGTGCACATTCTGTACCGGAAGAGTGCTAGCGAATTGAATCATGCAATTTACATTGCATCCTTTCTAAACTATTTCCTACCTGCAGTTTAAGAGATGTTAAGTGTCAGGAGCCAGAAAGGGCAAGAGATACCAGTGTGTTTAAGGAGAGGCAAGACAATCAGAGACAAATAGGAGGCATTGTAAAGAACAAAGGATCTGGTGAACGGTAAGAAGGCAGGAAATAAAAATATTATGATCAGAAACGAAAATGAGTCTAAATGAGCCTGAAGCATCTCAACATCTGTGTGTCGAGAAAGTGAAATTAAGAAATAAGGCTCCTTGAGAAGTGGTACAGGAGACTGGGATAGAAGGAGACAGCTAATATTAAAGAGCTGTTCTGCATCCAAAATTAATCACTCTCATGCCACTCTGTTTTCACTACAGTGTACACAACCATATCATTTGACTGTAAGATTACAGGACAGCAAATCTGTCTCTGGTTCCTTTCTTTACCTGTTGTGAAGCACTATTCAGAGCTATGGCATTATAGGAATTATAACCACAATATTACAGACAAAGAATGTGGATGTTTAGAGCAATTGAGGATCAGATTCCCAAGAAAGAAAGAAGAGGATTTTTAAAGAAACATGCTGTTAAATGGCACTAACAGGGAGGAGCCTTATTGGAGATTTAATGAGGACTGGATTATCAGCAGTACTGGATTTACCATGGCACCATGGCACTGGGCCCAGGCTCCAAAGGGGCCCCGGCCGGGCCCGCTCTTCTCCACCCCCTGCCCACCCTCTCTCCTGCGGGGGCAGCGGGCAGAAGCTTGGTCCTGCTGGCTCCTGCTGCAGCAGGGCAGGATCCGCAGGCAGCCAAGCTCCCTCCTCCCCCGCCTCTTCCCCCGAGTATGCCACGTTCCTGCCCCTCCCCGCGCTTCTCCTGCCGCCAAACAGCTGTTCACCCATGCGAGGGAGGGGGAGGAGCGGAGCCGCAGCATGCTCACTGCTGGGGGAGGAGGCGGAGAAGAGGCGGGGGCGGGGCCTTGGGGAAGGGGGTGGAATCGGGTCATACGCCCTCCAGCCCCCTGCCGTGAACCACTCAGGGCAGGGGGCTGGGAGCACCCCCACACCCCATGCCCTGACTCCTGCACCCCCCTCACACACCCCCAGTCCTGATTCCTGCACCCCCACACATACCCAGCCCCCAGTCCTGACTCCTGCACCCCCACACATACCCAGCCCCCCCACCCCATGCCCTGACTCCTGCACCCCTCTCACACCCACACAGCCCCGAGTCCTGACTCCTGCACCCCCCCTACATCCCCACCCCCACCCTGAGCACTAAACGGGAGCTCTTGCACCACCATCCCCACATTCCCACCTGCACCCCTCACACAAAATAGGAGCTGCCCCAGGTAAGGGCTCCACACTTCAACCTCCTGCCCCAACCCTGAGTCCCCTCCCTTACCCTAGCTACTGGCCAGACCCTGCACCCCAAGTGCCAGCCTACTCCTGCACCCTCCCAGACCCTGCACTCCCAGCCCTGTGCTCAGTGCACCCTTACCCTCCGCTCGGTGCAGAGAGAGACGAAGAGAATGGGCTAGAACCAGGGAGAAGGTAGGTACCCGCTCTATGTGGGCAGGGGCGCGGGGGATCCTGTTTACCCCTCCCCAGCCTTGCTGCGCTTGCAGTTTACCCCTGACCCCTTCCTTGCTCCAGGAACCAACCCTAGCTCCCGCCCCGCTGTGCTTTTGCCCGGCCCCTGCCTTGCTCCAGTCAGCAGGGACTAATCCTCCCCCCATGCCCCACTGTGCTCATCTTGCCCCTGGCCCCTCCCTCGCTCCAGCTGGGGACCAATCCTTCCCCCCCCCCATGCCCCACTGTGCTCTTGCCCCGGGCCCCTGCCTCGCTCCAGCTGGGGACCAATCCTTCCCCCCCCTCGATGCCCCACTGTCAGGGGGGATAACAATCAATGCCTTTTTTTAAACAATAAAAAAATCTGTTTTTTTATTTAAATTGGATTTTTGAGGAAAAAACCTATCTAACGATAGTTTTAATTAAGATACATTATATTTCATCATGGAATAAGGATTATAAATTCTAATTCTATAGTATGAGACAATATATTCATGTAATGTTTGAGAAAAGTTTTGTAAATGAGTTCTAATAGTTCGTGCATTAGAGACCCAATCTTATGGGGTTCCACAGGCTTCTGTATAGATTATTTAGGTTAATCTTTCTATCTACCCAATGGGACTCAGTGCTCAGTCTAGAAGATACCATCAGACATGCTTAGTTTTGCAGTTCTCAAACTGGATTTGTGTCTCCAGATGTAACATGCTTGTAAACAGCAAAAATGTTTTAAATAAATAAATAATATACCGAGGTGAGAAATAACAGACCTTAACTCTATTGTGCCTCTGCAAATTTGTGTACACAGAGTCGATCCCTTACCTCTCTCTAAAAGTGAAAATTTCAAAAAGTTAAATGAATAGAAGATTGTTGGGGGTGGAATAGATCTGGACAAGGAGAAGAAGTCTGGAGATAAATGTGGGAGACATATGCTTTTTTATTAAAATATTATGTTTGCTGTTGAAGAAAAAAATCCAGAATACTTAATGTTGTTGTTTTAGTTAAATAAAACAATTAAAATGTCTGTCTGGTGATGTTCTCCTCCTAATATAGCCTGGCAAGAAAATCCTCCAAATATTAATGATTAACCTGTTGAATTGGAGATAGTTCACCTCCCAATGACTTCATAAATATCTGCTTCAATTATCATTCATTTTTTGATATAGCTGTAAAACTCATCTGAAAAGTTTTCAAAATAAATCACTGTTTAAAAATGTATAGTGTGTACCTTCTAAAAATGAAACCTACCTCTATCTCTGAGGCCTGGTCTACACTACGAGTTTATCTCAAATTTAGCAGCATTAAACCGAATTAACCCTGCACCCGTCCACACAACGAAGCCCTTTACTTCGATATAAAGGGCTCTTAATATCGATATCTGTACTCCTCCCTGACAAGGGGAGTAGCGCTGAAATTGGTATTGCCATTTCGAATTAGGGTTAGTGTGGCTGCAATTCAACGGTATTGGCCTCCGGGAGCTATCCCACAGTGCACCATTGTGACCGCTCTGGACAGCAATCTGAACTTGGATGCACCGGCCAGGTAGACAGGAAAAGCCCCGCGAACTTTTGAATTTCATTTCCTGTTTGCCCAGCGTGGAGAACACAGGTGACCACGCAGAGCTCATCAGCACAGGTAACCAAGCAGTCTGAGAATTGAAAAAGAGCTCCAGCATGGACCGTACGGGAGGTACTGGATCTGATTGCTATATGGGGAGAAGATTCCGTGCTAGCAGAACTACGTTCCAAAAGACGAAATGCCAAAACATTTGAAAAAATCTCCAAGGGCACGATTGAGAGAGGCCACAATAGGGACTCACTACAGTGCCGCATGAAAGTTAAGGAGCTCAGACAAGCGTACCAGAAAACCAAAGAAGCAAACAGAAGGTCCGGGGCAGAGCCGCAGACATGCCGCTTCTATGCTGAGCTGCATGCAATTCTCGGGGGGGCTGCCAACACTACCCCACCTCTGACTGTGGATTCCGAGGCGGGGGTAATCTCAGCCATGCCTGAGGATTCTGCGGATGGCAAAGATGAGGAGGAGGAGGATGACGACGAGTTTGCAGAGAGCACACAGCACTCCGTTCTCCCCAACAGCCAGGATCTTTCTCAGCCTGACTGAAGTACCCTCCCAACCCCCAGACAATGAGGCCATGGAAGGGACCTCCGGTGAGTGTACCTTTGTAAATCTAAAACATGGTTTAAAAGCAAGCATTTTTTAATGATTAATTTGCCCTGAGGACTTGGGATGCATTCACAGCCAGTACAGCTACTGGAAAAGTCTGTTAACATGTCTGGGGATGGAGCGGAAATCCTCCAGGGACATCTCCATGAAGCTCTCCTGGAGGTACTCCAAAAGCCTTTGCAGAAGGTTTCTGGGCAGTGCAGCCTTATTCCGTCCTCCAAGGTAGGACACTTGACCACGCCATGCTAGTAGCAAGTAATCTGGTATCATTGCATGACAAAGCCTGGCAGCGTATGGTCCCGGTGTTTGCTGGCATTCAAGCAACATCCGTTCTTTATCTCGCTGTGTTATCCTCAGGAGAGTGATATCGTTCATGGTAACCTGGTTGAAATATGGGAATTTAATTAAGGGGACAGAGGTGGCCATTCCTACTGGGCTGTTTGCCTGTGGCTGAAAAGAAATCCTTCCTTGCAGTTAGCCAAGCAGGGAGGAGGGGGGATCATTGGCGCTGAGCTTTTCGCGTTTGGCTAGCAGGGATCTTCCCTGATACCAGCCACGCAGTGGGGAGAGGGGTAAAGCGAGGGGGGGGGGGTTTCGTTTGGTTTCTGCAGGGATCTTCCCTGATACCAGCCACGCGGTTGGGGGGAGGGATAAAGCGATCATCCCAGATAATTGGATGGGGAGGTAGTTTGGTTTCTGCTGCTGCACGTTAACACGAAAACCGCAGCACTCAACGGGATTTGCTTGGTATGTGGGAAAGCAGGGCGCTGCTTTTAGGATGGCTACAGAAGCCGAAAGACAATGGTTTACCATGGCCGCATGCAAGCCGAATTCTGTTGCCCGGACCTGCGTCTGTGCTCTCTAACACCAAAGCCGCAGGCACTCAATATTAAGATGCAAAATGTGACCTTGTACCGAAATCACATGTGCTATGTAATGTGAATAGTGTTGTTCACCGTGAAAGAGTATAAGCATTGTTCTGTAAAATGTATCTTTTTAAATACTTCTCTACCTTTTTTCCCTCCCTCCCGCAGCTGCAAATTTTTCAAGCCTCCCTCCTCCGTCCCGAAAGCTATCTCAGATAAGGCGACGAAAAAAAAGGACGAGAGACGAAATGTTCTCTGAAATCATGGAATCGACCCGCAATGAAAGAGCTCATCTGAATGAGTGGAAGGACATGGGTTCAAAGTACAGGAAAGATGCCAGTGAACGTGAGGACAGGAGGGACCAACGTGAGGAAAGAAGGGACCAACGTGAGGAGAGGAGAGACGCTCGAGATGAGAGGTGGCGGCAGGAAGATTAGAGGAGGCAGGATGCAATGCTGGGGCTGCTGCGTGAAACGGACATGCTCTGGCATCTGGTGGAGCTTCAGGAACGGCAGCAGGAGCAGAGAGTGCCGCTACAGCCCCTGTATAACCACCCTCCCCCCTCACCATGTTCTATATCCTCCTCACCCAGATGTGTAAGAACGTGGGGGGGGAGGCTCCGTGCACCCTCCCACTCCACCCCAGTGGACAGCCCAACCAAAAGGCTGTCATTATTTTAAACTTTTTTAGTGGCCTTTTCCTTCCCTTCTATCCTCCTCCCAAACGCCACCCGGGCTACCTTGTCAGTTCTCTCCCTCTTTTTATAACCAATTAATAAAGAATAAATGATTTTTAAATGATAGTGACGTTATTTCCTTTGAAAGCAAGCTGTGATTGAAGGGGGAGGGTGGGTTGCTTACAGAGAATGAGTCAAGGGGGCGGGTTTTCATCAAGGAGAAACAAACAGAACTTTCATACCGTAGCCTGGCCAGTCATGAAACTGGTTTTCAAAGCTTCTCTGATGCGCAGTGCTTCCTGGTGTGCTCTTCTAATCGCCCTGGTGTCTGGCTGCATGTAATCAGCGGCCAGGCGATTTGCCTCAGCCTCCCACCCCGCCATAAAGGTCTCCCCCTTACTCTCACAGAGATTGTGGAGCACACAGCAAGCAGCAATAACAAAGGGAATATTGGTTTGGCTGAGTTCTGAGCGAGTCAGTAACGTGCGCCAGCGACACTTTAAACGTCCAAATGCACATTCTACCACCATTCTGCACTTGCTCAGCCTGTAGTTGAACAGCTCCTGACTACTGTCCAGACTGCCTGTGTATGGCTTCATGAGCCATGGCATTAAGGGGTAGGCTGGGTCCCCAAGGATAACAATAGGCATTTCAACATCCCCAATGGTTATTTTCTGGTCTGGGAAGTAAATCCCTTGCTGCAGCTGTTTAAACAGAGTAGTGTTCCTGAAGACACAAGCGTCATGAACCCTTCCCGGCCAGCCCACGTTGATGTTGGTGAAACGTCCCTTGTGATCCACCAGTGCTTGCAGCACCATTGAAAAGTACCCCTTGCGGTTTACGTACTGGCTACCCTGGTGCTCCGGTGACAAGATAGGGATATGGGTTCCATCTATCGCCCCACCACAGTTAGGGAATCCCATTGCAGCAAAGCCATCCACTATGACCTACACTTTTCCAAGAGTCACTACCTTTGGTAGCAGCAGCTCAGTGAGTGCTTTGGCTACTTGCATCACAGCAGCCCCCATAGTAGATTTGCCCACTCCAAATTGATTCCCGACTGACCGGTAGCTGTCTGGCGTTGCAAGCTTCCACAGGGCTATCGCCACTCGTTTCTCAACTGTGAGGGCTGCTCTCAACTTGGTATTCTGGCGCATCAGAGCAGGGGAAAGCAAGTCACAAAGTTCCATGAAAGTGCCCTTATGCATGCGAAAGTTTCGCAGCCACTGGGAATCATCCCAGACCTGCAACACTATGCAGTCCCACCCGTCTGTGCTTGTTTCCCGGGCCCAGAATCGGCGTTCCACAGCTAGAACCTGCCCCATTAACAACACGATCTCCAAAGCACCGGGGCCCGCGGTTTGAGAGAATTCTGTGTCCATGTCCATGTCCTCATCACTCTCGTCACCGCGCTGCCGTCGCTGCCTCCTCCTCGCCTGGTTTTTCTGGTCCTGGTTCAGCATAAACTGCACGATAATGCGTGAGGTGTTTACAATGTTCATGACTGCTGTCTTGAGCTGAGCAGGCTCCATGCCTGCCGTGGTATGGCGTCTGCACAGTTCACCCAGGAAAAAAGGCGCGAAATGGTTGTCTGCCGTTGCTTTCATGGAGGGAGGGGTGAGGCTGTACCCAGAACCACCAGCGACAATGTTTTTTGCCCCATCAGGCATTGGGATCTCAACCCAGAATTCCAATGGGCGGGGGAGGCTGCGGGAACTATGGGATAGCTATGGGATAGCTACCCACAGTGCAATGCTCCGGAAGTCGACACTAGCCTCGGTACATGGACGCACACTGCCAAATTAATGTGCTTAGTGTGGCCGCGTGCACTCGACTTCATACAATCTGTTTCCAAAAATCGGTTTCTGTAAAATCGGAATAATCCCGTAGTGTAGACATACCCTGAGTTGTGAAGAATATGTATTAAGTCTTCCTGACTAGTGATTTAAATCATGATTTAAATCAAATCCACCCTGTCTGCTGTGCTCTTGCCCCTGGCCCCTTCATTCCCCAGGGGGGCCCACAAATATGTTTGGCGCCAGGCCCACAAAAAGTTAATCCAGCCCTGATTATCAGTCACTAAGGATGGGACCCATGGAGCTAAAATAATGCTGCCTGCCCTGACAATATCAAGAAGAGAGAACAAAGCTGTGGCATGTTCTCTAGCTGTCATCACAGAGCCAGTCGTGGTGGTTATTCATTGGTCATTAATTATTATTTTTTAATGAAAAATTTTCAACTATTTTATTATGCACTACTGTTACTGACATGTCATAATAATAAATATAAAGATAAAAGCCTCATAAAATAAAATTCAATACAAAATTCCAAAACGAACATTTTCTGAAACCACCATTTTTTTGGAAAAGCCAGTTCACAGGACGTTTCAAAAATATTTGTTTTTGTTCCAAACGGGAATGAATTTTTTTTTTGAAACAACGAAGTTTCCTGCAAAGCATAAATTCTGAACTTTGAGCTGCTCTAGTAATTAACCATTGGAACGCATGACAAAGGGATGGCGTGAAATCTCCATTACTTGAAGTCGTTAAGTTAAAGGCTGGGGGCCAGATTTTAAAAGTTATTTAAGTGCCTAAAAATGCAGATATGCACCTAGTAGGATTTTTAGAAGTGCCTAGCGCCTAACTCCCATTAGATATCTTTCTAAAAGCCCAGAAGTTATGGGTTTGATGCAGAAATTCATGGGGAAAGTTAAGGCCTGTTATGTAGAAGGGGAAACTGGATGATCGTAATGGCCTTTTCTGGTCTGAAAGTCTATGAATTACCGGGATCAAAACCATAAAAGCACAGAGATGGTGGTGGCAGTTCACCTAAGAGCCATAGCTCAGAAGTAAATCCCTTTCTGAAGTCTCAACTCTGATAGATCAGTGACTGGAGGAGCAATTACATCAACATTTTTCTGGGGGACATGAATCAGAGTTCACGTCGCAGTCCTCATCAGTGCCCAGCCCAGGACAGGGAAGCTACTGATCCAACTGGCAGACCAAATTTGGTGATGAATCTTGGTCACATGCCAGCTGAGGCAGGTTGTGCATATGCTAAGAAGGAGAACATTTTTCTTTGAAATTTTTCATTAAAAGATGGAAAACCCAAATTTTCATTTTTCAGAACTGAAAAACTTTTCTTTTCTTTGCCTTTCAGTTGCTGGAAAGCAGAATGAAAATGGACATTATGTCAGAAAAATGTTCATTTAATTGAAAAAGCCATTTTCTGTCAAAAAAATGTTTGTATGGAAATTTTTTTATCAGCTCAGACTATATTCCACTTCATTGCTATGTGCTTAACTGGGACATCTGCTTTATTAAGACAACTCCCTAAGAACCAATTTAGCATAACAAATGGCAATGACTGCAACTTAATCAGAAGAGAATTAGCATTGGCTTCATGGAGACGTATTTAGCTAGTGCCAATGGGTTGAGTGGTGCTTTACCAGCTGTTGTATAAGGTGGGAAATTCTACACTCTGTGAGTAGAGAAGGAAAGGGAGGACTTTCCCCAGAACAGTCTCAGAAGACATGAGGCTAACCTTTTTAGTTCTGAAGAAAGGAAAGGCTGAGTCTACAACTTGAAACCAGTAGTGGTTTCTTTCTAAGTTATTTTTAATTTAGAAGTGGCCTCTTTTCATCATGTCACTAGGTTGTCCCAATTAAGAGGAGTCTACGGTACTGATAATGTAGCCGATCTATGGGCGACCTAAGACTTCATGGTTACCATTTTACTGCATGACGCAGCCATTTGGAGCTTTACAGTGACAGCAGAGACCGAGCTCAGATCTTCTGATCTCTCAGCTCAGGTTCCTACCGCTCAGGCTAAACAAGAATCCTTTTTAGCTGTTAACTCTGAAGAGAAGGGAGAGTTGGAAGGAATAGAACTTTCTGAAGCATTTCCATTAGTCATGCCCTAAAAATTAAATTAGTTCATAGAACCACAGACTGTCAGGGTTGGAAGGAACCTCAGGAGGTTATCTAGTCCAACCTGCTGCTCAAAGCAGGACCAATCCCCAAATGGCCCCCTTAAGGATTGAATTCACAACCCTAGGTTTAGCAGGCCAATGCTCAAACCACTGAGCTATCTCCCCCCCCTGCATGCCCTTGACTCCCCTGGATCTTCTGTGCTGGAAATACAAGGGCCAGATACTCAAGTGGTGTAAATGGGTTTAACTCCACTGAAGTCAGTGAAGCAGTGGCCACTTACACCAACTGAGAATCTGGCCCATAAAATGAAAACATCCTGCTTGTTCAATTTTAGCATAGTTCCTGGGCACTGCTGAAGATTCTGAAGCAAGTTAGTTGACTTATTAGCCTAATCTCAGGAAATCAATGCATCCATAATCCTGGGTTTAAAGAAGCAGTAGTAGTGGCCCCTTTAGTATGCTAAAACTATGCTAGCCAAGTTCATTTCCCCCTAAACTTCTACTCTGGGAAGGTTTTTAGAGTAGGAAATCCCAGCTCACCAGGAACACTGTCATTCCAAAATGATCACCATATTTCCAGAGAAAAGATCAGCTAGCAGAGTGTATTTTTGTTGCACACAGTATTAGATACGGATAGCAACTATTTTAGAACTCTCCTATCCCAGGAAGAATGTTAAAAGGCCTGGTTCTATCACACAAGTCAAAGTTACCTTTCTCAGGCTGAAAAATGTTTAGGTAGTCTTTACATTGTGAGTCATTATGGGCTACCAGAATAAAATATTTTCCTGTTTGCTTCAAGTATCAAAAAACCACCAAGCTGGCTGAGTTTGCCAAGATACTAGAGACCAGCTAGCTTGATGTGAGACAAATGGAAGCATTTTAGTAAATATTTAAGAAGATTAAATGGAGGGATATTTGATACAGCACAGGTTGCTGAAAAATTGCAAAGGTATGAACAGGTTTCAGCAGAGGCAGGTCATGCCTCAGAAAATTGCTGGAATTCTTTGAATGCACTGCATTGCCACCAGGACAGACAAGGGAAATAGCAGAGGACTTAGTTTTTCAGAGTATTCAACAAAGTTCCTCACTTGAGGTTAATGACCTGTGGAGCCGAGGAACAGAACAGAAGAAAAATTGCTGGAGTGAAAAATGACTTTAAGGGCAAAAGCCACAAGGAAGCTGTAAATACAATATTGAAGGCGGGAAAAATGTTACCATTGGGTTTGCAGGTGAATGAATGGAGGGACCTCACTGAGTAATTATTTTTAAATGCTCATTAAAGGTGCTGGATTCATAGCCGGGAGTCCATGGAAGTACTCTTCTAATCCACAGCACTGGTAATGCCTGGGCACCTGCAACATGAGGTTCCTCCCACACCTTTCTGTGACTGCACTTCAGTCCTGACCTGGGGTGAACAACTGGAGGTTTGAAAGGGTACTTCATTCTCCCGGCCCATTTAGTCCTTGCTCTTTCTGCTGAGGTTGCCAACAGAAGTGCCAGTTGTGACAGAAGAAGCAGCAGTTCTGAGTAAGCTTGAAAGCTTGTCTCTCTCACCAACAGAAGTTGGTCCAATAAAAGATATTACCTCACCCACCTTGTCTCTCAATTGCGACAGTGTCATGTACTGGCTAGTGCATACATTCTACCTACGGGAATGGCTGACATGGCTCAAGTGTGTATTATAAATGGAGGTGTTTAAATTATCCATAATGCAAGGCAAGATGACTTGAAGTTCAAGATTTTCCACAGTATGTCATGAGCTGGAAAGAGGAGGTCATGTCTGCAAAATGTCTCACTTGCAATTTGTTTTTATTTTAAAGTGAAATGGACCCATTTTATGGTGAAAAATAGGGCAATTTATTGATTCACACTTGACAGAACTATATACATACTTCAGTCCACACATCAAAACCAGGTCGGTGTTTTTACACCTTCAATATGAGAAATGGCCACGTCACTGACATTTTACTTTAAAAGGTGTGTTGAAGGTGCAACAGGATCTGAAACAAAATTGGTGAAAATTCAATCAAGTCATATGGGCTACTCCCTATGTTAAGGTTCCATTTATAAATAGTTTATAAGTGATTCACAGATATTTTAATAAAGGGTGATTCAATTGTTGCAGATTGTTATAGAGTACAACAGGTTACTTGA
Source organism: Emys orbicularis (assembly GCF_028017835.1). Lineage (NCBI taxonomy): Eukaryota > Metazoa > Chordata > Testudines > Emydidae > Emys > Emys orbicularis. The sequence continues at coordinate 133,023,662 of NC_088688.1, read as the reverse complement.
CGTCATGACTTATAATCGGCTTATCACCTTCTATTGAGAGGCTTATGTCCATCCATAACCAGGTTTGTAAGGATTGATTTTTATTGATAAATATTGATAAAGGTCAATTTCACTGTATACTCCAAACTGACAAAAAATATTTCCATCGATAATCAAAATTTACAGATAGGCAAAGTAAGAAACATGTTGCTTGAGCTCAAAATCCAGTGATTTAGACTTTTTAATCAGACTTATTACAAATAGACTAGTGAATGAATAGTAAAAACAGAGATCATTTGTCAATTTAAGGCTATTTACTTTATATATTTTGACATGACATTAACAATTTGTGTTTTAACAATTTATAAAGCTTTAACTTTTTGAATCTCAACATCTGTCATTAAATAACCCGCTGACCTCCCCCCGCATAATCTCCCACAACTGTGAAAATTTAAATAGGTAAAAATCTAAAAAAAGCCTAAAAATAAACATTATCCATCAAAATTATAAAAAAAAAATAGAAACTTAATTCTGCTGAGCCTGCCTATAACACGTTAATATTCGTGTCTGTAACATGCTTACATCATCTACTAATCATTGATTAGCCCCTTATAAACTATTCAGATATGGATCTTTACTATGACACATGCCTATTATATGTATGAATTTTGCAAGGCTCTAGTCAAATTCAATTTTTCTTTAAATCAGATGTTAAGCACTTGAGCTGTTCAGTGTTTCAGGATTGAGCCCCAAATCAATGGCAAAACTCTACAGAAATCATGCCAGGTGCAGGATCCAGCCCTCTGAGCAGAAGGACTGGAGTTCTTTCCCTACTAATTTCCCAGATAAGACATGGAAGGATTTAGAGCGCCTGCAGTGAGTATGTGGACTGGTAAATTGCAAATGCATCTTAATCCAGGTATACAGCATATAAACAGAATAATGTCTTGAAGCAAAGAATAAAAAAAGCCGCTATATTTGCTGTGCTTTATAGTGTAGGAGAGAGATTTGGGAGCACTCGAAGAAAATCCCTGGAGTCCCCAGCCCTATGTACAGTGCTGTATGGCTACAGCGAACAAAGCAGATGTGATTCTGTGTTATAGTGCAGGAGTACAATATAAATCAAGGAAGGTGGTAGTAGTGTAAATGTTATATTTATAATGGAAGTGCTGATACAACCCCAATTTATAGAGGTGCTAGCAGCAGCAGCTATAATAGGGCTAAATATCATTTAAGCAGTGTTTGCAGATCTGATCATTGTATCTTAAAAGGAACATATTGTACTCACTCTTGAAGAGGTAAACTGTCAGCTATGAATCAACCAGAATGACTAAATACATACCGCACTAGCTAAAATTGGGGAAAAAATCTTTATTCTGATATTGTATTTGTTCTTTACATCTCAAAAGCTGGAGGAAGCAATCAAATCCATAGCACTTTCTTCTTCTATAAGTTACATTAAAAAACTCAATTGGTTCAGGATTTATTGCTCTGAATTGACAGTGAACTTCACAAATTCATACAAAAGAGCCATCTCATTACAACAAGATTTAAAAAGACTCTGGCTGAGAATTCATCAGAAAAAGTTCATATGGAATATATAAAAATTAAATAACGTATACGAGAATAACCTTCTTGAGTATGCAGCATGAATTGTTTTTTCTGTTGTATCATTTTAATCTGTAAAATGGAGACAGAAACCCCAAACTAATTTTTGTATGACAACTTAACAAAAACAATACAAATACAAATTGTTACAGGAGATAGGGCCAATAATAAAAGAGTGCAGTCAAGTTAATGGAGTTAAATTTTGAATCAGATTTGGATCAATTTGATCCAAACAAAAATGTAAATATTGTCCAAGAATAATACTGTGCATTTAAACAACATAGTATTTTTTATCCAAGGATTGAAAATGCGACATTTTATACCTTTGAAATAAGATAAGGTAAGATCTGTTATACCCATTTTATAGATAAGTAAACTGGGTCACAGTGAGGTTAAGGGCCAGAAGGTCAAAGGTATTTAGGCCTCTAAAGATTTAGATAGGTGCATTTGAAAACCCCAGTAGACACCTATCTCCATCTCTAGTTTCCTAATACCTCTAAAATCTGACCCTAAGTGATTTGCAGTAAGTTAGGAGAAGAGAGGATAATACAACTCAACAGCTCTGACTTCCAGGTCTTCCCTTGAGCCACCGCATGACATTCCCCCTTGCAAATAATGGGTAACAGAGAAAAGGATCTAAAAGTTATCACAGTTTGATAAAAGAAAAGTAATACAAAACTGTTTCATATCCTTTCCTTAGTCCTTAAGTTCCTTCTGTGCCATTGACATTGGGCAGTCCTGTACCTCCATCAATTACGGTCACTCACTAGTTGTGGTACTTCTCTCAGGTGATGTCAGTGCACTCCATATCCTCTGTCACTGTCTTCCATCTGTTCTTCCTTGGCTTTCCTAGCTTTCTCTTTCCTCCCTCGAGTACCCAATTCAATGCTTGGTTAGCATGTCTCCCACCTTTCTTAGCGTGTAGATTGTCCCAGCCAGCTGCACCTTCTCTCTCTGATATTTTCTAACATACCCTGCTCTGTCAGCTCCCTTACTCTCGTGTTTGTTATTTTGTTTTTCCATGAAACGTGTAGTATCTTCTTCCCCCGTCTCTTTTGGTTAGCCACTGTCATTGGCCAAGTTCCTGTGCCACACAGTAGCATGCTCAGTACACTTGCGTGGTATAACCTGACCTTTAGTTTGGTGTGGAGACCTCTGTTTGACCAGACGTTGCTCATCCTTCCAAAAGTGATGTTTGTTTTTTCTAATCTTGTATGAATCTTTATCGCAGCCACCTTCAACCTTGCTCTCCAGATAGCAGAACTCTTCTATCTATTCAATTTCTTTTCCATCATGTACCCCTTTGCATCGGTTGACCAGCTTCCTACCTTCATAATCTTGATCTTCTCTGCATTTACTTTCAATCCAATTTTTGCTGTTTCCTGTTTTACTTGGATGTAAGGCCAATCATTCCATTCCATGTCATATTTAGTAAAGCAATGTCGTTGACAGAGTGAAGGTCATGTAACTCATCTCTGCTAACCCATTTTACACCATCCATGATGCCTTTTGTACCTGCTTCCTCACCCAGTGATAAGACACCTTTGTCTAATTCAAGTCACAATATCAAACTACTTACCCAGACCTGTATCCAATATTACTGCACATTTACTGCCATCATATAGACTCCTTATTACGCTGATCAGCTTGCCTGGTATCCCATAGCTTCAGGCAATATTCCAGACACTATTGAACGCTTTCTTAAAGTCGATAAAGTTAATTAAGATGGATTTTTGCTAAGAAGAATCTTTTTGAATCTACTGTAGAGGAGTGAATATATCTTCACAACAACATGATCTAACTGGACAGAACCCAGCCTGTTCTTCTCATAACATTCCATCCACTGCCTTCTTCATTCTATCCCAATACTCTTCTCGGGACTGTTAGCAGTACAGTATCTCGCTAGTCCATGCACTGAGTAAGATCACCCTTTTCTGGCAATGCCATAATGATACCATCTGTCCAGTCTTGCGGCATTTGTTCTTTCACCCATATTCCTTTAGAGTTTTGTTAGCTGCTTAATCAGAATTTTGCCTCTGCCCTTTAGCACCTCTGCTTGAATTCTGATCTGCCCCAGAAGTTCCCCTATTTGAAGCCTTTGATGGCCGCTTTTAATTTCATTGGGTGTGTCATCTCTCTTCTATTTCTAACTTAGCATTGGTATTTCTTTCAAACCTGTGCATGATCATTGGCTCTAGACAGTTTAATATGCAATGGAAACTTTCTTTCCATTATACAGCTTCTTCTTCATGCATTTTCATCATCTGTGCAGGAGAGTCCCTTTGAGCATCACCTATGACCGTCTGGGGGTTCTTCATGCATGAGGAGTCTTTCACTAGATCTCTTCTTTACTTCTTTGTCTTTTTCTCTATATCTTGTGTCTGCCTCTAAAAGTTCTGCCTGTGTCTTGCACTGTTCCTTTTTTGCCTTCTGTTCAATCACTGCCCATGTTCCAGATGCAATCCATGTCCATGCATCTTCCTTCAGCCCTCTGCAGAGGCCCACTACTCCCTCTGCTGTCTTGACTACAGTCTTCATCCAGTTTGACCATCTGTGTTCCAGACTTTCATCAGCCTGGTCCTGTAAAACACTGGAGCATTGCTAAGTGCAATCTGATCGGCATTTCCTTGTCCTTGAACTTCTCTATTGCTATAAATCTTTTTGTCCATCATCATGTTTTTTTGAGTTTCAGTTGTAACATGGCCACTGAGCCAACTTCTGCTCCTCTGATGACTCTGACATCCCTCAAAGAAGATGCCCATCTCTTACATATACACACACGATCAATCCGGGTGACAGTTGCATTGTCTGGTGATCTCCATGTGAGTTTGTGAATCCTTTTGCACTGAAGGAGTCTGCTTCCTATCTTTATGGTGTTTGCACCACAGAGACTCAAGAGCCGTTCACCATTATCAGTTCAGATATCTTCTGTTGCTGTGTCCATGCCATGACTCCTTCGCAGCCAGTAGAGTTGTTGCTGATTTATGCTCTGAAGTCCCTTATCATCAACTGGATGTCATGGTTAATCATGTCATCCAGTACTTGTGGAATATATTCTTTTCATTGTTGTCTCCTGTTTATGTGGGTGCATATACTTGGATTATTGGACACTTGACATGTCTTGCGTGCTGCCAGGATGCTGTTTGTGTTGTTCACTAGCTCCCAATCCAGCAGATTCTTCACTGCAATGTTATTCAGCATAATTCCTACATCTCTTTCATGCATTCTTCCTCTGAGTATAAGATTGTAGCACCATCAGACACCATCTTGCCACTCCATGCCCATCTCATGTCATGGACGCCAGCTATGTTCAGATAGTACTTTTTCATTTCTTGTGTACCTTGTGCCAGCTTTCCCAGACTATACAAAGTATATACATTCCATGTGCCCACTCCTGTTAGAGATTAGGTTGTCAGGATTCGATGTCTTGAGATCTCAGCTTCCTTTCAGCTTTCACGAAGATCTGTCATACTTGGGTTTTGAGCTCCAGTTGCACCTACCATCCTTAAGTTTTGGGTTAACTGCACTGTTTCTGTTGCAGTAAGGTTTAACCTGAGTGTGTTGAAAACCCAGTTGCAGAATCCTTCTCTTTTATCCAGGCTTATGACCGGCACTGTTGCTAACAGTGGCAGACATTCATATCAGACACAAAATACTGGGACAAATTCTGTAGTCCAGATGAGCAACACTAGGGATGGCGGTAGGGGACAAAAGTGGCTTTAAGTCACCTCCATGGCACAGAGGTAACTGATGTCAATTTTGTGCTGGTCCCGTCCCCGGTGTAGTTTAGAGCAACCAACTACACTGGCTGCCAATGGCCACCAAGGAGCAATTATGGCAGCCAGGGACCATGAAGTATAGGAATTCCCTGGCCATGGCCCCTGTGGTGGAGTATTCACCAGATGAGTATGATGTAGAAGCGACTGAAGTGTGTCTATTCCATTCCCCCATTCTAGCTACAGAAAGACAAGAGATATCATTGGCAGAGAAGACACATAACTCTTGATGGGGGGCACAATTTAAAGGCTCGGCTGCCCCCCAAACTGCTCGAGTCATGACACCCCCCAGGCATGCCCTCCCCTTACCCTCAGTCTTCCCTCCTGCAAAGCAGCGGCCCCGCCCTGTAGCACCCAGCTGCTGCTCCTGCCTCTCCCCGTGGGGCACAGCTCACAGCACAGATCGCCTCAATGGTCACTTGACTGGCTCGCCTCTGACCAAACAGGGCCAGCTCTGAGTCAACAGGAAAGCCACACGCAAGAGCGGGGCAGCCCCAGCCCCACCCCGAGCCCCTGGAGGATGGGTGGTTTCCAGCCATGACTTCCAACCCCCGCCACCAAATGGGGGCTCCTGCACATTAGCCACCCTGTGGCCCTGGTTAAATCCCCCCCACGAGACCCTAACAAATACTGGGGCAGATGCCCAGCCCCCCGAGTTAGCGGTGACCCCCCGGCAGGCCCAGCCCTGCAGCCTCAGGCAGGCATGGAAATTGCCCCTATGCACCCTGGGCCTGGCTGGAGGGCCACTGTGCCTCAGCACCAGCATGAGCTGGGCCTGCAAAGGGGAGGACAAAGAGAGGCAATTCGCTATTGCTTTCATCTCTGTTTTGAAATAAACTACTGTGAAGTCATGTATTTTGAACCCAGTCCCCGCAAAAAAAAAAAAAAAGAAAAAAAAAAAGAAAAGAAATGAAAATAAAAATATAAACCCTGGCAGAAATCTAGGGGGAGGGGACTTGACCCGGCATTCCCCCCACCCCCATGCGTTGCCTCTGACCACTGGAAATTTACAACAAGGAAAGAGCAAGCAGGGAAATGACAATTTGCAAAGGATGTTATACCAAACCAAAAAGCCTTCTGCAGTGGTCAACCCTTTGCCAACTTGCCTTTGATTAACAGATATTAATAAACAGTTACTTGGCTTAGATCATGGGTTCTTAATATGGGGATTGCAACCACTAGGAGCACTGGGAACAGATTTCAGGCATTTACATCCACACTCCCTTTATTGATAGCTAGATGTGATGGGAGTTCCCAAAACTTTTTTGTAGTAACAGAGTTGCAATATGGAAAAGGAGAACTAGTGGCATAGATAAATAAATGAGAATTTGCAGCATTACCTCATTTCTCCATGCTTACAAGGAATATTAGGATCTAGATTCAGAAGTAAAGTTATTTAGGACCTGCTGTAATGAAACACTTAAGCTAGTGAGCAAATTTAGTAGTCAGTGGGTGAGTAATTTACCAGCCAGTAGGACCACTCATATGCTTAAAGTTAAGCACATGCTTAAGTGCTTTGCCAGATTAGGGTTTAGGGCATTACGGTCAGGCAGTTAGCAAACTGAAGTACACAAATATCGTAGCTCATTTTCCATTAAAATCAGTTTTTTCATGTTTTATCACTTATGTCAATGGTTCATAAGAAAACAGATTATACTGAGCTGATGATTACGCTAATCAGCCAGACAGTCCCTTATTAAACTGGGACGGTGGGAAAAATTCTCCTCAAGTGGTATCAGGTTCGTCCCCACATTGTGCAAATTGACAAGGAAGAGCAGAAGATGCTCAGATTTATGTGGACTATAATAAAACCTCCCTGTAACTGGCAATGCAGACTTCAGTCCACAATTTCCTGAGAACAGTGTTGAGCTTCACAAAGAGTTTGCTTGTAGTGCAGTGTATTGCATCCCAATGTTTTGCATAAAAATTCATGAGGCATGATATCTATTTCAACTATAGAGCAGTAAAGGGAAAGAAAAAAAAGTTTAGCCCTACAACTCAGATAGGATTCATTTTGAGTAATGATTGCAAACCAGCCGTGGAAATTACAGATGCTACTTGGTTCACTATTATTTTACAGCATCTCCAGTAATCTTCAGTGATCATTTATAACAGCGTGTCTGATGACTTTCAAAACATAACTGGAAAGGATACTTCTGTGGAGAGCAGGGCTACTCTAAGGAGAAATCAATCTTTGCTGCTCAGGGAGTTAACTTCATGCCATCATGATCAGACAGTTAAAAATTTCAACCTACAAAAATAGGGCTGTGGGTTCTTAGACATTTTGGCCTATTGAATTTGGTGCATGCAGAGCTAGAACTTTTGGCTTCTCTCCTTTTACTAAAAGACAAATGCAAAATGAACGGAGCTTAGGAATGAACTTAATCAATAATGAACTCGCTGGTAGTTAAAAACAAAGAACGAAATAGAGAGGTTCAGAGTAGGGCTGGATGGACAAAGAGAATTCTGTTTCACAAAAAATGGAGGGTTTGGCATTTATTTTCATTCTGCGCTGGAATAAAGAAAAGACCTTTCATAATTTTTCACAAACAAACACAAGACCCACCCCAGCATAGACAATTGCACCATATTTAGGGCATTCACCTGGAATGGGGAAGACCAAGGTTTAAGGCCCTGCTCCAAATGAGGCAGTGCAGGGATTTGAATTTGGGTCTCTCACACCCCAGGTCAGTGTCCTCTGTGCCTGCAGAGAGCCTCACTGACCTCAGTAGGGCTCATACAGACACAGGGTCTCTCTGCATTGAGCTAAATGCAGGATGGGTGCATATATATGGCCAAGTCCATACAGATGAGCCCAGCACAATCAATCAGAGCAAAAGTATGAAAATTATAAAAGTGAAGGACATGAACATTCTAAGCTCTTTGGGGCAAGGACTGCCTTTGTGTTTATGTATTACGTGTGTGTGTGTGTGTGTGTGTGTACGTGTACACAGCATCTAGGTACAATGGGGCCCTGACCCATGACTGAGGCCACCAAGTACTACTGTAATACAATAATTAATAAATACATAATAAATAATGATAACAACATAGGAAAACATGATGTCAGGATATAAACTGTTACAGTGTCTCAGATTCTTTTTTAAAAGCACACTAAAGCAGAACATCGACCTATAGAATCAGCAATCTTTACTAAAAGTAAAGAACACTTCATTGTCGGAATGAAGTATCCTTAATGCACTATGATGATAGACACTAAAGGAATGGATTAATAAAAATCCTCCAGTCCATTCACCTGAATGCTCCCAGATTTGCTTCTCTCTCATGATTCTTCTCCCATAGCCCCAAGTCAGGTCTTCCATGAGAGAACTCCCTGCAGTTATCCACTCCCTCAGCCCTCCCTGCCTCTGAGCCCTGCCACTGCTCCTGAGATCTGCCCCCTATCGTCAACCCTCTTGTTTGCAGCTCTGCAGCTCTTAACGAGGCTAGTTCTTCCCTTGGGCCTCTGCACAAACTCTCCTCTAACTCAGCAGGGATTCCCCAGCTCTGGCCAGTCCTCACACCAACCAACAACATTCTTCCCAACAGCTCTGTGTACCAGATCTCCTCTACGGCTCCTGTTTCTGCTTTCCAACTCAGGCAGCTCTCACCTGCCTGTCTGTCTGTCATAAGGCAACTCTCACCTGCCTTTCTCCATGTCTCTCCCCTTATATGGCCCAGGTACCTTCTTTTAACCCCAACTAAGAAGCAGCTTATGAGTCTCAGGTGCACTCGACCCTGCTCTCTCTCAAAGTGGCCAGATACCCTGTGACATCCACCTTCAAAGCTCCCGTTTGCTGAGATGCCTACAAACGACTGGGCCATGGTCAGGCTGCTGACGCACAGATACCACTGCCTACAAGGCTGCCCCATATTGTCTCATTGTTTCCTTGTACTCCCCCATCATCCCTCTGGTGTCTCTTGTCTTGTACTCTAGATGGTAAGCCCCGTGGGGTAGGGACAGTCTTTTTTTGTTGTGTTAGTACAATGCCTAGCACTATGGAGTCTTGGTCCATAACGAGAGCTCCCAGGTACTATAGTCACACCAATAAATAACACCACTGCCACCTTGGCCAGAATAAACTTGAACAACTTGCTTTTCACCCAGGCTCCAGTTTCCTACAGGCCCTGATCTGTTGGGAGAGAGCATTCTTTACCCTTAAAGAAAAGGAGGCAAACTGGGTTTAATCAGCACGCTGGCGGCATTGTAATCCAGGACATTTTAACCTCCTCTGGTGGTTTTTCCACAGTCATTGAATAAGAGAGGACAACAGACCCTGTAGGACAACACAAGTGAATTGTCTTGGGGAAAGGGAGAAGCTACATATAACATGACCCCTGAGGAGCTGTAAGAAAGGAATGAAAACAGCCAGATTATTGCAACTCTATAAACCCTAGTAAAGTCTACTAGATCACTCCACTGAGGCAGGATTTCAAGGTGGATGTCACAGGGTGACTGGCCCCTTAAGAGGGAGCTGGGACAAGTCCATTCAGTAGAGTTATGCGCATTTGCACCAGCCTGAAAATATGCAGGGGGCAGGAAACTAACTATGAATGGGGGTGAGCGGGAGGGAGGAACAGGAAGGGGAGTGAGGGGAGCTACTGAGAATCGGCAAGGGCAGGCTGGCTCCAGGGTGGGAATGGGCACCCAGCAACTCCTTGGCAGCTGGTGCCACCCCGACTCCTCAATGACTGGTGCCCTGTGCACCAACGCTCCCCTGCCCACTCACGTACTGGTGCCCTATCCCCACCCCAGCAGCTGGAGCATGTGCTCCTGCCCCTCCCTTGGGCAGGTTGTCTCTGCCAGGATCCACAGGGGCTGGAAGGAGGGGAGAGGAGAGATGTTCCTACCTGCTCCCCAATGGCTGGCCCGATCTCATATGCCATGGCAGCCTCTCCTGCCCCTCCTCTGGGTCTCACTCTTGCGTGTGCACAGGGGCAGAAACAGAGCTGGTCCCACTCTCACCTCCACAAGGTATTGTGGAGCACATCGGGGGGGCAGAAACATATCACACCCCAATATTTCCATTAAGGGGATATTTGTCCCCTCAACCCCCCAAAATATGGTCCAGCACAGTGTGACTGATGGTGTCAAAAGAGTGCTGATGTCCAAGAGATATTTGCCTGGGAATTCTGCCTAGGTTCATCTTCACCAGGAGTGTGTTTGTAAGCATGACCACTGAGTTATTCCTCCTGTTTGAACCTCTTTGGTGTATTGTCTTATGGGCTGTGCTGGATGATCATGTAACTATTCAATGGTATATCTGCATTTACTGTGCTCAATAGCTGTAGAAAAGGTCATGTGAAAAGTGTTATAATTACAGGCACCAGCTAATGCTGACCGATGATGGTTCAGGATGTCGACTGATAAAAATGACCTTTCCATACCAACCCATAAGCGGGTTTAGTCATTTGTACTCATTGATTTTCCCCCGTTTTTGTCTCTGAAAATTCCACTACCATCCAAAAAAGCCACTTTGCTCCCAGCTACCGATGCAAAAATCCATTCTCTCACCAGTCTGCAGTTTCAACAGCTTTCCAAACTCACTTTATTGCCGCCTTTACAATCAAGGTTGAGGTGTCTGACTCCAGACCCCTACATTTTCAAAAAGAGCATACTCCTTTTTGCCATACAGCTCATGTGGCCAAGAAAAGATATCACCAAACCTGTCACTTGCAAAACGGACGCATGTGTGAACTTGATTTAAATGGTAGCCTCCTGAGGGCAAAGGTCATACTGTCTACCATGTGGAGTGCCAGGAACACCATCAGTGCTCAAACTAAATAAATAAAGAGATACTAAATAATTGTGTGTCATATCCATAGACAGCGAGTTATGTGGGTCTGTGGTGCCCATGCTCCACCAATAGTGTGGAACATGGGCCCGGCTCCACCAATGTTTGGGCTTATATTTTCAGATCCATCCCGTCCATAGAACGGACCAGGGCAACCACCCCAGGCCCTGCGCTTTGTGGGGCCCTGTGCTTCAGGGGAGGCGAGGTCCAGGGCAGCCTGGGGGGGTAGGTAGTGGGGGTCCTGGCACTGGCAGCAGCGAGTGATCCAGCCCCAGCCCGCCCCACTCCACCCCGCCTCTTCCTGCCCCTGCTCTGCCCCAGCCCCATCTCCACTCCACCCCTTCCCCAAAGCCGCCACCCCGCCTCTTCCTGCCCCTGCTCTGCCCGCTCCCCACCCCCAAGTCCCAGCTGCGCCTCTTTCCAGCTTCTGCCTCCTCCCCCGAGTGATGCCAGGAGCCAGCGGGGTGGGGCAGAGTGGGCCGGCGCCAGGCTCCCTGCTAACCTCCCAGGCCACCCTGGACCCTGCGTCCCTCTGAAATGTGGGGGCCCCCGAAGCGTAGGGCCCGAGGCGGTTACCCTGGTCCGTTCTATGGATGGGACGGCTCTGCGGACCCGTTCTGGGTACCACCAAAAATTTTACAAATCTGGCGCTCATTGTCATATCCCACAGTCAATAAAGCCAGAGAAAAGAGCAATTAATTTGGCCCAATAATAAAATGCAAGGTTTGTGTGTGTTGCCAAATCTTGAGGTTTTATCGCAAGTCTCAGGACATTTGATGTTTTGCTTAAAGCCCCAGGTCCTGGTGGCACACAATTAGGTGAGAATCTCAGCTTTCATTTAAAAAAAAGTTTCTGGTCCTCAAGGTGGTGGAGAAAAGCTTTGAAAGTGTGAACACGCTGCACTCATAAAGGCTCAAATAACCAGAAAACAAACGAAAAGAACCACAAATTTCTCTCTTTTTAAAAAATCTCTCACGCTTTTTAAGCCAATCTCATGAGTTTGGCGACTGGGCTGATTTTTGAATGTTTGGGGTTGACAATACTGTGTTACTCTGCTAGAAAGTTAGAGCCCAGTCCTGCAAATAGCCACAGCCTCTCAATGCTCTCAAGCCAGGGGTCCCTGCGTCTGCTTCACCAACAACAGCCTTCCTGGCCTGTCTGTCACATTTCCCAACAAGTAGCTTTGTGCTGTCTGCACTGCCTCCCCCTTGTCCAGGGAAGGAAGTCCACATCAATGTCCACAAAGGCACTACATTATTCCTCCTTAAAACTCACCCCGGCAAATTGTTCTACCTACCCATTCTCTCTTGTCTTAGATCGTAAACTCTTCAGGGCACAACCTATCTTTTTGCCATGCGCTTGTGTAATGCTGACTGACCCCAGTCGTCAGTGGGCGGGATTGAACCTGAGATCTCTGGAGCTTAGTGCATGAGCCTCTATCGCATGAGCTAAAAGCCAACCGACTCTTAGGTAAGGCTGTAGAGCAGACTCATTCTATCTCTCTCTCTAAGTGGTCTCTCCCACTAGATGGGACAGGACACCACACCCAGGAGGTGTGTGGGTTACACTTGCACCGTGCCTAGAGCAACCAATTCTTGATCGATGCCTTCTACAGGCACCCACAAGACAATACATAATAATAATAACAATAATAGCACATGTAAAAAACCTTATGCCCTTAAGTAGCCCCATTGACATCAATGACTTACCTGCTTAAAGAATATTCAGGACTATTAAAGTGTGCAGGTTCATGGCCATATAACTGATAGTGCCTCCATTAAAAGTAAGGCATTTTCAGAATGTCACTGTAATACATGAAAATCTGACTTCAACCATATATGTTGTCCTAATTGGATTTACCCGCATTTACACTGTAATTATCCAGTGTAGTAGAGTGTAGACACTCGCTATGCCCTGTGTGAATACATTCATAGCTAGACAAAAATCATTTCAATATGCAGAGATGAACATTAGAAGCAATTTGCTGCCAAAGTGTTTCCTGGGGCGAGGGAAAATGAAGAAGTTTCTGTTTTATGGGTTGCCAGAGGGAATAGTTTCTAACATGCAGCTAGTGCACTGAAGGAAAATGAAGACAGTCCCAAAAACAACACCCTTAGCTAAAGGCTTTTCTGTTACTGAGCTATAGTTTTTATCTTATGCACAATTCAAAAAAAATTGCTGATTATTATTATTCAACATTCACTAGGATTCAGGGGAGGGAAAGCAGTAAACAGTAGGTAGGAAAGAAGAGAATCACTGTCATCAAATACAGCACATAGCATTTTTGTGGGTCAGATAGGATAGGAGAGATGTTTCTTTTGGCTCACAGATAGTTTGACATTTTTGGTAACAGGAAAGAGGCCTGAAATTTGACCTTTACTCTCTACCCTACAAAAATCTATTCATTTTATAATGATTGTACAACACCTAGAGATCTGGACAGGCAATTTTAGGTCACTTAAATGAAGATACTCTATAACTAAAGTGCTAACAGATGTTGAAAATACTGCAGTCAGATCAACACCAGACAGTGATTTTGTCAAATTTCCCCTGCTAAGTATGCTCTTTGGGACAGGGACTGTTGGTTACAATATGTTTGTACAGCCCCTAGCACAAGGGAGGCCCTGGTGTGCCCGGCCTCTAAGAAGTACACCACAACACAAATATTAAGTAACAATGACAGCAGCAGCAGCAACGTGTAGGACCTGGTGAGTGTTTGGATAGGAGATCTCCAACTAAAATCCAAGAGCTAGAGGAAGCAGAGTTGGTGTTTCAGTAAGTGGAACACTTACTGCTGAGTTATCATCAAATCAAGGGAATTTTGTTGGGTGTTGAAGCAAGAGAGAGCTAAAAAAATCAGTTTGTGACTCCTTAGGATTAGAAATGCTATGTAAATGCAAGGTAGCATTATAGCATTGGAGAGTTTTGCTTAACACGGTGATTATCTTTACTTCCATTTTTTTTTATTTCTTCATCTTGTTATTCAGTGGACACTGAAATTTGAGTCAACATACACAGCTGGACAAGATTGACTAACAGGTGTTCTTCCCTAAACGGAAAAGCGTAATATGGTAAAAGAGCAAATACACTGATTTAGAAAGAGAAGCCTGGACAAAGGAAAGGTGGCCTTGCGGTTAAGGTACTGGACTGGGACACAGGAAATGTGGCTTCAGTTCCCAGTTTTGTATGTCCTTGGGCAAGTCACTGTCTCTCTGTACCTCCGTTGCCCATTTATCAAGTGATCACTCTATATCATAGAATATCAGGGTTGGAAGGGACCTCAGGAGGTCATCTAGTCCAGCTCCCTGCTCAAAGCAGGACCAATTCCCAACTAAATCATCCCAGCCAGGGCTTTGTCAAGCCTGACCTTAAAAACCTCTAAGGAAGGAGATTCCACCACCTCCCTAGGTAACCCATTCCAGTGCTTCACCACCCTCCTAGTGAAAATGTTTTTCCTAATATCCAACCTAAACCTCCCCCACTGCAACTTCAGACCATTACTCCTTGTTCTGTCATCTGCTACCACTGAGAACAGTCTAGATCCAGCCTCTTTGGAACCCCCTTTCAGGTAGTTGAAAGCAGCTATCAAATCCCCCCTCATTCTTCTCTTCTGCAGACTAAACAATCCCAGTTCCCTCAGCCTCTCTTCGTAAGTCATATGTTCCAGCCCCCTAATCATTTTTGTTGCCCTCCGCTGGACTCTCTCCAATTCTTCCACATCCTTCTTGTAGTGTGGGGCCCAAAACTGGACACAGTACTCCAGATGAGGCCTCACCAATGTCGAATAGAGGGGAATGATCATGTCCCTCGATCTGCTGGCAATGCCCCTACTTATAAAGCCCAAAATGCTGTTAGCCTTCTTGGCAACAAGGGCTCACCGTCGACTCATATCCAGTTTCTTGTCCACTGTAGGTCCTTAGGTCCTTTTCTGCAGAACTGCTGCCTAGCCACTCAGTCCATAGTCTGTAGCAGTGGATATCTGACATCTCAGACCCTATCCTCAAAGGAAAACTGCACAGTACTTCAAAAGATGAGCCTGGGAGCTTCAATTTATAACTTTGCTAGACACTAAAAATCATGGGCTGAATAGAGACACCAGGTTTATGGCTGATTACAACAATCTATAACCCACTAACCCCCCACCCGCACGTCCCACCACCACCACCACCATGACTGGAGAGGTGTTAAAAGGCGACATCACCTTGATATTACCTCACCCACCCTGTCTCTCTAATAACCTGGGACCGACATGGCTACAACAACACGGCATGCATTAAAGATTGCGAGGTGATGGGGGTGATATAAGCTCCTAAGATAGAATCAGTAGAATGTCCTTTGCATCTTCATGGCTTCTGAACAAGGACAGCAATTTTTCTTGTATTTCTTTGGATTGGGGTATTAATAAATAGCACCACACCATTCTACACATACTAATTGGATTGCAAATATCAGAATACGTCTCAGATACAGTATATTGAGGAATTATTTATTTTTACTTTGAAGGGCAGCCCTCTTACTGCCATGTGTTAATATGGCATTATTTATATATTTGTATTACAGTGGAACCTACAGGCCCCAATTGAAACCAGGAACCCATTGTGTTGGCATTGTATATACACATATTAAGAGTTCACATCAGCCCCTGCCCTTAAAAACTTACAACCAAAATGCACAAGACAAAGGATGGGAAAGGAAATATTCCCATTTTACAGATGAGGAACTGAGGCCCAGAGAAATTAAATGAGTTGCTAAAGACCACATGGGAAGTGGCAATGCCAGGAATTGAAAGCAGATTTCTCAATTCCCCAGTCTAGTGCCTTAACCATAAGACCATATGTTTTCCTTTATTGTTACTTATACACTGGCAATGTTGACTCCAAAACTGATGATTAAAGTGATTTCTTTTATTACAATGGAAGAGTAGTGCATTACTCTTCAGCTGAAACACGCCAATGCATATTGTCATCTGGGCAGTTCCCTTCTTTTGCTAGGCTAGTAGTTTTTCATTTGTATCTATGAACGGCAAAATATGTATATTTTTGACTATGAGCCAAAGTCATCCCTGGTGTAATTTGACTGAGGTTGTACTTATTTATTTGCCAGATAATTATAATTTATTTGTAGGAAATGATAAATGGTCTTCCTTTTTCAAACAGGGAAAGTACACACAAAGAGACAGATCCTTTGAGACAGCAAGTTGGGCTTCTACCCCGATTAACATCTGTATAATTTTCTATGCCTATATTGCCAGATGGGAGATGCATGGGTACCTCATATGGAAAACTGAATATGTGCTTCAGATGGGACCTGGAGTGGATTGTTCCTAAATGGCAACCAAGGAGTACAGTTTTCTTGATAGACAGTCCACTATATGCTGTGTTTATGTCTATGCAAACCAGTATTTTGCCTAAGCCAATAGTGAGGGAACTTCCGCTTGGTGACATTTCAAAGTTGCCTTCCACAGCAAATTGTTGGGAACATGAGTGGATGGTGAAAGCACAGATACTATAGACCTCACCCAAAGCCCCTTGAATATAATGGAAATATTCCAGTTGACTTTTATGGACTAGTGCTGGCAGTACCCAAGTGAGGATTGTCCAATGATATGTGCTCAAGATCTGAACACATCTTTTTGTGCAGACCCTTCTTCCTACACTGATACCTCTTCCTCTCTATTGTGCAGCTGTCTGGTGAATGCAATTACAAGTGGAACAATGCTTGACTGACACAGAGGAGAAACAGTGGTTATTACAGAAACCTACCTACGTGCTTTACAACTAGCACGAAGGTTGTTCAATCAGGTCACAATTACTAGTTTGTTTTTCACTATGACTGTGGTGAAAGGTGACAAATTGGGGACTAGTAAATGCCATTGGCAGAGACACAGCAATTAACACAGCACCAGAAGAGTGTGCCAAATCCTTTACGCTGATGCAGTTTAAACATGAGTGACAAGGATATACGATTGCACTATTCAAAGCTAGAACTTTGCAAAACCCCTGGCCAGAGCTTTGACACAGGTAATTAAAAAAGGCAGACAACGATCTGGCCACATCTTGGGTCACAGACACACCACACAATTCCTTGGAGTAAATGCAATGATAGAAAAATATTTTTAATATGATTCCACACAATATTATAATACTCTAATTTTTTTTTTAGTGGTACTGTTTCAGGCAAGGCCTAGAAAGAAAAGGTTTAAAATAGCTCAGTAATTCCCTAATCTGGTCTGCCCATCTCCTAATTCCACAAACTGCTCCCATCCAGAGAATCCAAGGTCAAATGACTTGATCACCTCCTTCCTGTCTTTATCACAATTACACTCATCCAATCAGAGAACAGAAATTAATTATAGTGCCCAATCGCATATTAGCAATAGGGCTCGATCTGGCAAAGTGCTTAGCACCCTGAACTCCCATTAGTACAAATGAGAGATGAGCATTCAGCATTTTCACAAGTTGTTCCCTTGGATGGGACCTTTAATAAAAAGAAAATACATGCATCAATCCGTTGGGTGACACTAATTTGCATGAAACATCACCTGAATATTTCTGAATTTAAAAGTCTATAAAAAGGTATGTTTGTGAACAATTTGAAAACCGATGAGAGGCAAAATTTAGTTGAGAAGTTATTTACCATGAATACTTTGTCCAGCTCTGGTTTATGCCTTCCTACATATCCAGGTCAAAATCCATTCACTCTCTGTGTGAGGAACAACATAATATTCAAGATCCAAGTTTATTTTTCATTCCTCCAAGCAACAGCTGATATAAACCCTTCTTCCAGATTGTTTTTTAACATTCAGAAGAGTGATCATGTATTCTGGGCACCAAACCAGCAGCACAGCAGTCTTGGCTGGGGTGGCTGGTGAGAAGACAGACAAGGAGGTAAGACTGTCTCACCATAACAAAGTGACAGAGTGTTCTACTTCTGGGAACTTTCCTGGCTGCAAATCCCTCGGTCTTCTATGAGTCCCGAGATACTACCAAAAATGATACTGTGAAAACAGTCATTCACAAATCTTGACAATATTATAGTGCTGTCCTAGTCATGCAGGAATACATAGTTACCTCTTACAGTTAAGCAAATAGACCTAGTCAAAGAATATATCACCTGGGAACCAGAAAAAAGTAACTCAATAATAACCCAAGCTATTCACAGAGCCTACCTATGAAGAAATAATATATTTTTGTGCGCACAGGTAGGTAACACAATCTACCCTTACTGTTAAATAAATAGCTATTGAAAATAAATCTGTTAAAAGAATAAGATATTGAGGTTAATGCATTTGTCAGGTTTCTTGAGCAACAAACTGAATTCACCTATGGTCATACAAAATATTTTTCAATTTTAACTCTGTGATAGAATAACATTTATTTCTGTTCCATCTTCCTGGTTCTCCATACTCCCTGTGTATTCAGAGGCTGTGGCATTTTGCCTTGTATTCAAGAACAGTCTTCTTTCAGCAAACATGCTGGGTCATAGTGGAGGAGGTACAAGCAGCAACAGTTCAGCCCAGGAGTTTGGCTAGCAACACTTGCTAATCCATTCCATTCCATCTGTAACATATGTTCCAAGGCGGATCAGCCATTGCACACTGATCCTGGAAGGTGCTGAGCACTCGTTACTCCAGTTGACTTCAAAGGGAGTCGCAAGAACTCAGCCCTATCCCAGGGATCAGGGCCTATGTGATTATTAATGCCCAATTCAGGTAGGCACCTGAGCTCTTGCCCAACTTTAAGCATGCAAGTTGTCTCACTGAAGCCCATGGGACTATCCATGTGCTTAAGTATCTTCCTGAGTTGGGGACTAACACAGTACAGGAATGTTTCTGCAAGGCGGTAGCTCTCTGCAGCCAAGTGCTGATTGCCCTCAACTCCTGTTGAATAGATGTTACTCAGCTCTTTCAGGATCAGATCCCAAGTGCAGTCAAATAAAGATCTAATGGTATGTCGATCTTATAAAGGACATGGGAACCTATCCTCTACCAGGTAATTTAAACTGCATGCCCGGGCATACAATTCATGCCACACCGGCTTTCACCCCTGGGTCATCACACCCGAAGAACTGCAATTTGAGCTACATACTTTCCACCAGTCAATACAATGAAGCTCCCCACCTCCACCTCTCTCAATGCATTATGTGCAAGAAATAAAACAGATGCTGCATTAATGCTAGCTCAAAAACCAACCGAAAAACTATTTTACAATAAATCTCATCAAAAATTACACACCCTGAATGGATTCAGCACCAAAATAGCAGCTGTTGCATGGTTTGGGGAGGGTTTTTTTTAAAAAAAACCTCCTAATTAATATGCTGATCAGATTGTTGTAATCAGGAGCGAGGGACATTCATCTCATAAAACATGTCAACTGTATTTTATCTGAGCTAAAAAGGAGATGTTGCAAAATTGTAGCTTTTTTCCTTCTTTTGTTTCAATTGCTCAGACAGCAACTGCAGGCCATGTCAGAAGTGACTGAAGGTCATCCCCCTCGCCCAGAGAGAGGCTCAGCGAGCTGATAATGTTACCTCGAGACTTTTAAGTCATTGGTTTAAATCCTGTCATGATCAGTGGAGACTCTGTCATCTCTATTATAGACCCTGTGGTCTCAGCCCAGCGCCTAATGGACAGGTCCACACCAGAAAAGTTACCATTACAATTGGCATCTGTGTTGATAGAGTCAGTAAAATGATTTAAGCCAATGCCAATTAAAATCTACAGGTGTCTTTTCAATGACCTCAACATGCATTGGATCAGGTTCTCAGTGTGCACGAAGACTGACCTCTGTGTGCAAGCCCTTTGGAAGGAGTTTGTGGTGTACTGGCCAGGGCATTGTGGGGAAACTTGTCCTGCAATTGCTCGTGCTGTATGTGAGCAGTAGGTAAGAGACTTGGGGCTGAGATTTTAGTGCCCAGCTTAACAGAGCATGATTTTCAGAAGGTAGGTGCTCAGTAAAATCAGGCTCTGTGAAAATCAGACCCCTTCAAGGCACCTTAAGCTGAGCAACCAAAAAAATGTAGGCCTCCAGAATCATTGTTTTTGAAAACCTTGCCTTTGGTCACCTTGGTCAATCTGGTACTTTTCATGAAAAATGAAAGAAAAATTCACTTTCGGCTTTTGTTTTTGTTTTATAATATACTCACCAAATAGTTACACTTTACTAAGCTGAGGACATTAGCACATTTGAGTTCTTGTTTAGGGTCCATTTTGCATCTGAAAGGCTTAATTACTTCTAAACTCCTCCATGCTGCCTGGAAAAATACGAGGGCTGTTTTCAAAACAGGCATGGAGGCATCAGTTATGCAAAAGAAGGGTGAGGTTGATAAGTCAGGTTGGTTTCTAGTGGCAAAATACAATTACTGCTAATTGGGCCTTTTTGGACATGTGCAGATATCTATCTATCTGCGTGCACACACACAGACCCACACACCCTTCTGAGGGAACAGCGCGCTGACCATCTCCATTACAGTCAATCAAGAGATGCATTCACAATGATGATTACATCAGATCTAGTTTAGACTCACCCAACAGGATTTGTCATCTAATCTTCCATGAATAGATCCAGTCACATAAGGTTAAATCTCATGAGGCCAATCCAGTTATAAACACAAAAACAAAGCAACATTCACAGAGGCTTGAAGGCAACCAGGTATTTACAGCTTTGCTATCAGAAGAGACAGGAATAGAGCGGGTGAGGCTACTGACTAGTACCTATTCTTGTGCTATTCCGAAGTACAGATTGTCTAACCATTCTTTATGACCCTGACTGCAATGCTATTAATTATTTATCGCGTATAATTAAATATCAGACGTGTAGCTGGTTGTCTAAACACTTGATATAGCTTTAGGATTATAGTTAACTATACGCTTAATATTCTTCGATCAGAGTGGACTTTTGTCCGAGCTGTCACAGAAGTTGTAGATTCCTTTATTTAAAAAAAAATTAAGTAAAATGTCCATTGCATTTGATTAGCAATAGGCCCAAACCTGAACACCAGATTCCCATAGATTTAGGGAAGTTGAGATTAGGATCCAAACTCAGACTCGTGAATCTTACATTTGGGTATTTGGGAATGGGGTGGCACAGGAGATGGGATAAACTGTTGAAACAACAACTAGGATGTACAGAGTTGCAGAGCTAGTGGGTGAGCTGCATGGCAAGCTAGCAGGCAGCACAATCTCTATGGTCGTACAATGGCTTAGACAAGTGAATTCTCAGGTTCTGTCTACATGGTGCCTGAAAATCCTGTCTTCAAAACTGTTCCCAGCATTTCTATTTTTCTTGTTGAAGCAAATCTTGAGGCCTTTAAACCAGATGAGAGTGTAATCTTCAATGTGAGTGCATCTCTAGATCAGCTGTAATAGAGATTGGTCTGGGCTCTATTCTTTCACAGAGATGTGTGTGTATTTTTATGTGCATCTATACATGCTCACGTCATACTCAGACAAAACTCCCAATTTAAGTCGATGGCAGTTTTGCCTGGGTAAAGACGTCAGGATGTATTTGAAAGATAAAAAATAGCTTGGGATACAAACCAATTACATGATGTTTTACTCGCAATTTCCATAAATTTAACCTATTCACCAGTGAATGTCCCGCCCTATGATTTTTCTTTAAATCACAACCTAGGGCCCCTATTCATCAAGTTGAACACATTGGACGTACACACACACAGCCCTCTTCCCCTTCCTCATTCCCTTTGCCATTAAAACCCCCCCGAAGTGCTGATCAAATGTGGAGACGCTGTAATTCTGACTTAGACAAGAACATCACATAATTAGAAACCATTATCTCCCAGATGACAGAAGTCAACAAAGTCACATCATAACTATAATGCTACATGTGGCTACAGAATGGCTTAAAGCAACTGCTACCCACACCGTGAGTAAGTTTCCAAGAGAAAGCATTTTAAATATGCAGCGAGGGGTACTAGTACATGGTCTTGCAGGCTCAAATACAGGATAATATTTTTCTGTTGGCGGTTTAAGGGCCCAATCCTGCAAGGTGTCGAGTGCCTCTTTCAAGGTGCTGCGCACCCTCCCCTCCCAAGGCTTGATCCCACAAGGTGTAGAATACCTGCAACTATCCATCGATTCCAATGGGAAACGCAGGTGTTACGCCCCCAAGTGACGAAGGCAATAGAAGTTAGAGAAGTTAGCCTGTGCAACTGATATAGGGCCAGATCTTTCGTGGGTGTAATTCAGCATAGCTCCATTGACTTTGATGGAACTACAAGGCCTGTTGACTTAACAGATCTACAATGATTTACACCAGCTGAGGATCTGGCTTGCTGGGTGCAACTGCACTTGCACAACAGACTGATTTTCCATAGAAATGTTTTTGTGCTCTCAATTGCATGCTACTTACAGCTGGTCAAATACTGCCAGAACAGTGTTTGCAAACATTCACTCACAGGCTGAAAGGCTATTCAATTGGACTATGTTTGCAACTCTTATTATTTCCTATTTGTGAACATTTGTGGGAATGTTTTTTTGTTCGCACTAATGTTCGGGGACTTGTAGGGGATGTACAGGGTTTGCATTGGGGGGCCGGGGTCTGCTGGGAGAATAGCTGCACTGGGATCTCCGTGCAGCTACTATGCAGGGTGTACCACCACTGTGTAATCCAGAGTGAAAGCCAAGCGCTGGGGGCGGGGCAGGATAAGGGACGGGGAGCATCTTTTGCAGATTCAGTGGCTCCAACACTGATGAGCTAGCAGCACTATTCCAACCTAGCTGCTGGAATAGCAGCCAGAAGTGGGCTTTGGGAAGGCAAACCAGAATGCACAGTCACCATCCACCCTTGGCCCTGCTTCTCCACACTCTGTTCACAGAGCCCAAATACTCTGGATTTATGCAGATGGAGTGGGTTTCCCCCACAGGAATATCCATTTGAGATGCCCAGAACCATAAGCCACTGTGTTCCCCCTTAACCTCAGAAAAGGAGAGCTTTGCTGGAGTTTAGACTGTGTCAACTCCCTACCACACCAGTCTGCCCACCTCACCAGCAAACTCCTAGAGAATCTGCCGGTCTTAACCTTGCCTTGCAGGTAACAATCAGTGAACCGCTGTTTCCAAGTTCCCCAGAGACAGCTCCCTGAAGCATCCAGTCCCGTTCACTGGACTCTCACAAAAATTAAGTTTGCTACCTCCAAAGAGACAGTACACACACCAGCCTCTTAGGTTAGCTGAGGACTCACCCTTTACTTCAATATAACAGCACTGAGATGGTTTATAGTAAAACTACGGGTAAGTTTATTAACAAAGAATGGAGATTTAAGTGATACTAAGCAAGAGAAAAAGAGGCAGATATGGGTACAAACAAAATAAAACATGCTTTCTAGTGACTCAAACTTAATCTTAGCAAGTTGCAATCTTTTCTAGGCAGTTTTCTCACTTACATCAAGTTACCAGCATTCCTAGTGCTCCAGGCCAGAGGATGAAACATTCACAGAATCAGAGGATGCTGTCCCCTTTGTTACCTAAGTGATGGATAACTAGAATGTCTTTTGGCTCCCTTTATGTTTCCCAAAGTCATTTGCCTCAAGAGCCAGGAAGACTTCCTTGGGTGAAGACTCTGTTCCCCAGTGTCTAACTATATGTAACCCTTCTGCCAGGCCGAGTTGATAGCAGCAAGGGCCAGGTTCAGTACACAGGGGTCCCCTCCCAACAACGTAATGCAAAACCAGCTCCAGCCCCCACCCAGTGACCTGGGAAAATCTCACACATGCCCCGGGCGCCTCAAAGAGGCAATACTTCGCCTCTCGCAAGCACAGAGTCTTGGTGTAGCAGAAAATTTTTAATAACATGAGGTAAACGACATCAGCATTAAATTGGGAAAACACCACAACTAGGGTTCCTAGACCAAACCACGAGCAAAGACCCACCCCAGCAAATTGGGCCGTGTCCTTTCCCTTTGGTTCTTGAGTCCAGCAACTAATGCCATACTCTCTTCTCTATCCACTTTTCATTATGGGTCTGAACTAAAACCCTTTGACCCAATGGGAGTCTCTCCACTGACTTCCTTGGGCATTGGATCGGGCCCTCTTTGTCATTTGTTACTTGTTAGTTGTCATTCTCCTGTTTAACATATTTCAGACAGCCAATCAGGGACTTCATTATGCAAAAGAAAAGTGTAGACTGATACAACACAGGCATCATATTGCTTAACAGTTCACTAGGAAATCTAGATATTGCTGATGCCATAGTTCTTCTAAGGGTATGTCTACACTATGTGATTATTCCGATTTTACAGAATTTGATTTTTGGAAACAGATAGTATAAAGTCGAGTGCATGCGGCCACACTAAGCAC
Organism: Emys orbicularis; assembly: GCF_028017835.1. Lineage (NCBI taxonomy): Eukaryota > Metazoa > Chordata > Testudines > Emydidae > Emys > Emys orbicularis. The sequence continues at coordinate 132,999,190 of NC_088688.1, read as the reverse complement.
ATTAATTCGGTGGTGCGCGTCCATGTACCGAGGCTAGCGTCGACTTCTGGAGTGTTGCACTGTGGGTACCTATCCCATAGCTATGCCATAGTTCCCGCAGTCTCCCCCATCCATTGGAAATCTGGGTTGAGATCCCAATGCCTGATGGGGCAAAAAACATTGTCGCTGGTGGTTCTGGGTACATCCTCCCCCGCCCTCCATGAAAGCAACGGCAGACAACCGTTTCGCACCTTTTTTCCTGGGTGAACTGTGCAGGTGCCATACCACGGCAAGCATGGAGCCCACTCAGCTCAAGACAGAAGTAATGAACATTGTAAACACCTCGCGCATTATTGTGCAGTCTATGCTGAACCAGAACCTGAAAAACCAGGCAAGGAGGAGGCAGCGACGGCAGCGCAGTGACGAGAGTGATGAGGACATAGACACAGAATTCTCTCAAACCACGGGCCCCGGCACTTTGGAGATCATGGTGTTAATGGGGCAGGTTATAGCCGTGGAATGCCAATTCTGGGCCCAGGAAACAAGCACAGACTGGTGGGACTACATAGTGTTGCAGGTCTGGGACGATTCCCAGTGGCTGCGTAACTTTCGCATGCGTAAGGGCACTTTCATGGAACTTTGTGACTTGCTTTCCCCTGCCCTGAAGCGCCAGAATACCAAGATGAGAGCAGCCCTCACAGTTGAGAAGTGAGTGGCAATAGCGCTGTGGAAGCTTGCAACACCAGACAGCTACCGGTCAGTCGGGAATCAATTTGGAGTGGGCAAATCTTCTGTGGGGGCTGCTGTGATGCAAGTAGCCAAAGCAATCACTGAGCTGCTGCTACCAAAGGTGGTGACTCTGGGGAAAGTGCAGGTCATAGTGGATGGCTTTGCTGCAATGGGATTCCCTAACCGTGGTGGGGCGATAGATGGAACCCATATCCCTATCTTGGCACTGGAGCACCAGGGCAGCCAGTACATAAACCGCAAGGGGTACTTTTCAATGGTGCTGCAAGCACTGGTGGATCACAAGGGACGTTTCACCAACATCAACGTGGGATGGCTGGGAAGGGTTCATGACGCTCGCGTCTAATCTGTTTAAACAGCTGCAGCAAGGATTTTACTTCCCAGACCAGAAAATAACCATTGGGGATGTTGAAATGCCTATAGTTATCCTTGGGGACCCAGCCTACCCCTTAATGCCATGGCTCATGAAGCCAAACACAGGCAGTCTGGACAGTAGTCAGGAGCTGTTCAACTACAGGCTGAGCAAGTGCAGAATGGTGGTAGAATGTGCATTTGGACATTTAAAGAGTTGCTGGTGCACTTTACTGACTCGCTCAGACCTCAGCCAAACCAATATTCCCATTGTTATTGCTGCTTGCTGTGTGCTCTACAATCTCTGTGAGAGTAAGGGGGAGACCTCTATGGTGGGGTGGGAAGTTGAGGCAAATCGCCTGGCCGCTGATTACGCGCAGCCAGACACCAGGGCAATTAGAAGAGCACACCAGGAAGTGCTGCGCATCAGAGAAGATTTGAAAACCAGTTTCATGACTGGCCAGGCTACGGTATGAAAGTTCTGTTTGTTTCTCCTTGATGAAAACCTGCCCTCTTGATTGACTCATTCCCTGTAAGCAACCAACCCAGAGCCGGCTTTAGGCCGATTTCGCCAATTTCCCCGAATTGGGCTCCGCGCCTAAGAGGGCCCCGCACAGAGCTGTGCCGCTCTCCCGGAAGTAGCAGCTGTTGCTGCTAGGCAACCAGAGACGCTGGCCGGCAGGGGGCTGAGGCAGAGGCAGCGGCTGTTGCAGGTCGGGAGGGGGGAGGGGAGGAAAAGGCACATGTGCTTTGCAGCCTTTCCCTCCTCTCCCCCCGGCACTCACCTGGAGGAGACACCGAGGGGTCTTCCGATCCGGTGGGAGACAGGAATCTCTGCAGTGTGGACCTCACTCACCTGAGCAGCTGCTGGGGCTTCGGTCGGTGAGTGTTTGACCCCGTGATTCCCCATAGGTTTGTAATATTGGGTTGGTTTTGTGGTTTTCGGTGGTGTTGCTGTTTGAGGGTGAGTTTGTACCTGCCTGTGTCTGTTTCAAAACTAAACTCGGGATCATGTAACCCAGGAAGAAAGCCCCGAGCCGGTACTTAGTGCTGTGAATTCCAGGTGAGAGAGAGAGGGGGGTTTGGACGAGGAAATCAAATACATCAAGAGGGGAGAATGCGAAAGGTCTGCAACAGGCAGGCTGAGACTTTTATCTCCCCCCCCCCCCGCGAGAGAGCGGAAACTGAGGCACGGAGTGATCTGATTCCCCTCCCCAAATTATTTTGCAAAGGAGGGGGACGGGGGCTCCTATCCAAACCAGTTCCCTTCCCATCAACTCTGCTTCCCCTGCTGCAATACCGCTGTAGGGGCTGAATATTTCCATTAAACTCTGGCTCCTTCGTTTGCCCTGCAACAATAAAATAGACTGGCTTGGCGGGGGGGGGGGAGGAATAGCCCCCACACACAAAGCTGTGTGGACATTAAGGTTTTTTTGGGGGGGCACGATAATATTCTGGATCAATCATATGCCCAGCTCAGCTTTCTAGCCATCCAGCAGCTCTAGGGAAAGGAAGGAAGGTGCTCTTGGTGAAGAGTGGTCGCAAAACAGGGGTGAATTTAGTGGGGGGGGGGTCCGGTTGAAATCCCGCCCGATGCAGCCACACAGAATCGCTGGCGGTGCTGGGAGAGGCCAGGAGTGGAAGCGGGTGGCCCGGGGGTGGGGGGAACATTTGCCCTGAGTCCTGGGATCTGGGATGGACTAGGCTGGCTGGTGGGTTCAGTCTAGTCTTCCAGCCTGTTGCTCTCGCTGGGGTTTGTGGTTTTCATCTGGCTCCACCGAAAAGATCAAACAAGCCCAGTAGAAAAGGGGGGTGAGAGAGAGGCAGGAAGGGGTTTGTAAGGGGTTAAAGTGACCCATCGACGAAAGAGTAAAACCAGAGTTTGACTGGGTTTCCCCCCAGCCACCACTCCTGCAAACACTGGGCAAGGGGCAGCCCCATCCTCCACCGAGGCGATGGTGAGGGGCAGCAGGGGAGGAAGGAAGCGACATGTGACGGCAGTCCCCTCCCCCCCAGCACCCACCACCCTCTCTCCGGCCCCCAAACTCTGTCCCAGAGCCTGCACCCACCCCTCCGCACTTCCTCCCAGAGCCTGCACCCCTCCACCCATCTTGCACCCCACCCCGTGCCCCAGACCGGCGCCCGCACCCAGCACCCAAACTCCGTCCCACTCAGCCCTGGGCAAAGCTCTCCTTGGTCTGGCTCCCAGCCCCTCTCCAAGGGTTGCAGCTGTCTGGAAGTGCCTGCCTTCCACACCTTCCTCATTCACACCTCATTCATTCAACAGGGCAATTGATTACAAAGTGGGGGGAAGATCTTATTCTACTTCTAGCAAAAAGACATTTTTCTTTTACCTTAATTATACTACCTTAGGGGCCCGCTATAACATATTACCAAGGTTCAATACAAAGTCATATAAAAGTTATACAAAAATGCATAATGCAGAGATTTATCTACAACTGCATTGATTGACTGCTGTGTGCAGTAATATAGTGACCCCTGGGTCTTTGAATGAGGCTTTATACTTGGGGGGGGCGAGCGGCGAGTCGGGGGCGAGCGGGTGGGCAAGCGGCGGGTGGGCAAAGAGGCGAGCAGTGAGCCAGCAGGGATTCTAGGGGCGGGCATGGGGGTTTCTGGCAGGAGAGTTAACCTGCATTTACAAAACACTCCGAATAAAAAAACACTCTGTGCTCTTAAAACATATCTTTTCTTGCTTTAAGTTTTGAAAATTCAGTCACTAGTTCTTTTAGATCCAGTTTTCCAGCTATTTCATGCTCTATTGACATGGTGACAAGTCCAACAAGTCTCTTGCGCCATTGTTGAATGCAGATATGTTTTTATCAATTTTAACTTTGAGAAGCTACAATGCAGGAAGACCGATTAAACAATTTGGCAATCATGTCAATTGAATGCGAAGTAATGTAGAGCTTAGAGTTAGGCAATATACTGAAAGATTTTGTCAAACAAAAAGCAAGGAAGATAAAGTTTTAAAAACATATAGGTGAGGTGTACAATACAGTTCCTCTTAATGAACTTGATATTTATAATATATGATGCAATGTATGTAATATATCATTTTGTTATTATTTATATAGTCATGGAAAGTAAATAATACATGGAAGAAATGAAAGGTGTTTTTTTTTTTTTTAAAGTCATCCCTGCCGGGGCCCTGCCAAAACTGTTAGAATTGGGCCCCGCACTTCCTAAAGCTGGCCCTGAACCAACCCTCCCCCTTCGATCACAGCTTGCTTTCAAAGGAAATAAAGTCACTATCGTTTAAAAATCATGTATTCTTTATTAATTTATTATAAACATAGGGAGAGAACTGACAAGGTAGCCCGGGTGGGGTAGGGGAGGAGGGGAGGAGGGAAGGAAAAGGCCACTTCAGAAGTTCAAAATAATGACAGCCTTTTGCTTGGGCTGTCCACTGGGGTGGAGTGGCAGGGTGCACGGAGCCTTCCCCCCCCCACACACACGTTCTTGGATGTCTGGGTAAGGAGGCTATGGAACTTGGGGAGGGGAGAGGGCGGTTATAGAGGGGCTGCAGCGGCACTCTGTGACCCTGCTGCAGTTCCTGAAGCTCCACCAGACGCCGGAGCACGTCCGTTTGATCATGCAGCAGCCCCAGTGTTGCATCCTGTATCCTCTGATCTTCCTGCCGCCACCTCTCTTCACGTTCATCCCTCCTGTCCTCACGTTCGTTGGCAGCTTTCCTGTACTTTGATACCGTGTCCTTCCACTCATTCAGATGAGCTCTTTCATTGTGGGTCAATTCCATGATCTCTGAGAACATTTCGTCTCGCATGCGTTTTTTTCGCCGCCTTATCTGAGATAGCCTTCGGGACGGAAGAGGGAGGCTTGAAAAATTTGCAGCTGCGGGAGGGAAAAAAGGTAGAGAAGTATTTTAAAAGATACATTTTACAGAACAATGCTTATACTCTTTCACGGTGAACAACACTATTCACATTACATACCACATGTGATTTCGGTACAAGGTCGCATTTTATATCTTAATATTGAGTGCCTGCGGCTTTGGTGTTAGAGATCACAGACACAGGGCCGGGCAACAGAATTCGGCTTGCATGCGGCCATGGTAAGCCATTGTCTTTGGGCTTCTGCAACCTTCCTAAAAGCAGTGCCCTCCTTTCCCATACCAAGCAAAGCCCGTTGAGTGCTGCGGTTTTCGTGTTAACGTGCAGCAGCAGAAACCAAACTAAACCCCCCCCCCCATCCAATTCTCTGGGATGATTGCTTTACCCCCACCGCGTGGCTGGTATCAGGGAAGATCCTTGCTAGCCAAACGCGAAAAGCTCAGCGCCAATGCCCTCCCCCCCCCCAGACACACCGCTTGGCTAACTGCAGGGAAGGATTTCTTTTCAGCCACAGGCAAACAGCCCAGTAGGAATGGCCACCTCTGTCCCCTTAATTAAATTCCCTTATTTCAACTGGGTTACCATGAACGATATCACTCTCCTGAGGATAACACAGCAAGATAAAGAACGGATGTTGCTTGAATGCCAGCAAACACCGGGACCATACGCTGCCAGGCTTTGTCATGCAATGATACCAGATTACTTGCTACTAGCATGGCGTGGTCAAGTGTCCTACCATGGAGAACGGAATAAGGCTGCACTGCCCAGAAACCTTCTGCAAAGGCTTTTGGAGTACCTCCAGGAGAGCTTCATGGAGATGTCCCTGGAGGATTTCCGCTCCATCCCCAGACACGTTAACAGATTTTCCAGTAGCTGTACTGGCCGAGAATGCATCCAAGTCCTCAGGGCAAATTAATCATTAAAAAACGCTTGCTTTTAAACTATGTTTTATATTTACAAAGGTACACTCACCAGAGGTCCTTCCATGGCTTCATTGTCTGGGATAACACCTTGGGAGGGTTGGGAGGGTACTTCAGTCACGCCGAGAAAAAGATCCTGGCTGTTGGGGAGAACGGAGTGCTGTGTGCTCTCCGCAAGCTCGTCCTCCTCCTCCTCATCTTCCCCATCCGCAAAATCCTCAGGCATGGCTGAGAGTACCCCCTCCTCGGAATCCACGGTCAGGGGTGGGGTAGTGGTGGCGTCCCCCCCTAGAATTGCATGCAGCTCAGCGTAGAAGCGGCATGTCTGAGGCTCTCCCCCGGACCTTCCGTTTGCTTCTTTGGTTTTCTGGTACGCTTGTCTGAGCTCCTTAACTTTCATGCGGCACTGATATGAGTCCCTATTGTGGCCTCTCTCCATCATGCCCATGGAGATTTTTTCAAATGTTTTGGCATTTCGTCCTTTGGAACATAGTTCTGCTAGCACGGAATCCTCTCCCCATACAGTGATCAGATCCAGTACCTCCCGTACGGTCCATGCTGGAGGTCTTTTTCGATTCTCGGACTGCATGGTTACCTGTGCTGATGAGCTCTGGGTGGTCACCTTTGCTCTCCACGCTGGGCAAACAGGAAATGAAATTCAAAAGTTTGCGGGGCTTTTCCTGTCTACCTGGCCAGTGCATCCGAGTTCAGATTGCTGTCCAGAGCGGTCACAATGGTGCACTGTGGGATAGCTCCCGGAGGCCAATACCGTCGAATTGCGCCCACACTAACCCTAATTCGAACCGGCAATGTCGATTTTGGCGCTACTCCCCTCATCGGGGAGGAGTACAGAAATCGATTTTAAGAGCCCTTTATATTGAAGTAAATGGCTTCGTTGTGTGGATGGGTGCAGGGTTAATTCGATTTAACGCTGCTAAATTCAACCTAAACTCGTAGTGTAGACCAGGCCTAAGTGACAGCTCAAACCAACACATGAGTAAAGACTGAAAGGCTGCCAGCATAGCCAAAAAGATGGGGTTAATGATCAGCTATGAAAAAACAAATCTAATGAGAACCCCAGCAACTCCCAACTCAAACATTACATCACAAGGCAAAGGAGGTAACTCAATTCACATAGCTTGACAGTAATTTGCAAGCCAATAAGGATATCAAGAAGGAAATTGTGTCACAAACTGGCAAGGTGGAAGCTCCATTCACCAGCTTAAACAAGATACGGTCATTGAAAATCTACCTGAAAGACTAAACTACAAATCTTCAACTCAAATGTTATTTCCATCTTAACATATGGATGTGAATGCTGGAATCCACCCAAGGTACAGACAGACATCTAAATGCCTTCAAAAGCAAATGCCTCAGGAAAATACTAAGTAATTAGGTAATTGAACGAATGTATTTCACTGATACTGAAATGGAATCATAATTAACTTAAAATATTAACAATTTCTCTGAATGCATCACAAATATTAATATTTTGTTTAACAAACAGATACCTCTGCATCACTTGTTGTTCTGAATATGCTAAAATAAACTAACTTTTTGCCACTGTTCCTAATATGGAGTGTGAACACTTCTCTCCTCCATTTTTTAATTACTTGTTGAAAATATATGAGATCACTGGAATTTATATATGCAGTTTTGGCAGCCCTTTCACATTTAGTTGGACTGTGAGATATAATTTTTATGTAGGCCTCCATCAGAATAGGAATATAAAACATTTGTTATTTTGGTAAGCCTTTTTTTTAATTACCAGATCAAACATGGATACTGTCAGTGGGCCTGTTTCTCTGGGCATTAACACCGGTGTAAAATAAGAATAACTCTACTGAACTCAGTGCAGTCACAGTGGTGTAAAGAATGAGAAGTGAATCAGGTCTAGTGTGTTTAAAATAAATGAGACATATGAGTGTCAATAGGACTACTAATGTGAGTAAAGTTACACCTGTCAGTAAGTGGTGCCAGACCAGGTCCTGTATAGGTTAGATTTGATTTACATGTTTTTCCCTACAGCCTTTTATTAGTTTATTTTAATGTATTTTGGCCCTGCCTGTTGGCAATGGGCCTGCAAAATTCAGATTCAGACATAAATCCAGTTCCAGTTTGAGTGTGGCCTGATCCAGGGGTTTGCTTTGGCTCTTATAGAAAGAAGAGACAGCTACAATGTTCAGATTTGGTGCTGGGTTCACAGCCTGAGAGAGGTGGCGGAGGTCCAAAACAGTACTCTAAAGAGTGTGAGTACTTCCCTGGAAGGATACACCCAACGAATAGTGATGGGAAACGGCTTCTTTACTACTTGAGGAGTCCCACAAAGATCCAATATGTCCAATGCTCCAATACGTCTGTTAGTCTATAAGGTGTCACAGGACTCTTTGTTGCTTTTTACAGATCCAGACTAACACGGCTACCCCTCTGATACCTGCCACAAAGATCAGTTATTTCTCAGGTCATTTCCAACATCCACATGCAAGCACTAGGTGAACTGCTCAGACAAGATGGATTCAAGGGCCTGCAGTATGCAAGTGACACAGCTCTACCATTCCTCGGCGATGTTAAGCTCTCACATAGAAAGTCTTACTCATGGATGCTGCTATCATCTTTGGTTGGTTAGGAGACTCTGTCCCTTCTTGGCAGATGATGACCTTGCCCCAGTTATTCATGCCTTTGTCATTTCTCGCCTGGACTACAGCAATGCAACAGATCTGGGCATGAAGCCTTCAGCACTTAGGAAGCTCCAACTAATATAGAATACTGCAGCACATCCCCTAAGCAACACAGGCCACTGCCAGTCCTCCGCTCTCCATACTGGCTTCCCACAGAACGTCACATCAAGTTCAGTCTCAGACTTTATCTTCAAAGTGCTCTCTGGCCTAAGTCTCGGAGTTCTAAGAAAACATCTAAAGCTCTGGGATGAAGACCATGGTTGACAATTATGTTCCTCTGGCACAAAGGAACTCTCTGCAACATGGGCAAGGCCTGTCAGTGCAGGAATGAAGGACCAACACAAGCCATACCACCTTCTGCTCCGAGTCCAAGTCACGTTTCTTTGACTTTGCCTTCACCAGCGTAAATACATAGCAACATGTATATTTAAACAAAACACCCTACCAAAACAAGACACACTTCTCCCCCTGGCAAGAGGATGGGAAAACAAACGTGACAGATGTTAGCCACCTTGCTTAATGCACTACAGGAAGGCATTCAGATATTCAGATGAGTACGATATAAGAAACCATAAAGAATAGAATAGCCTGAACTCCCCTGAAGTCTGGAATTGTTTTGATTCAGGGTTTTAGTTCCAGACCATCTGTAGTTTTGTTATTTTAATTTTGCTGGAAGGTTTTGTGCCTGCCTCTTTTAAACTTTAAAAATGTATCTGGAATAAAGAGTAGGATTCCAACAAAACATTTTACATTTGTTTCAAAATTGGCTAGCACCCACAGGAACATGACAGGTAGGAAGTGGGTCAGAAATAGCTACAGAGTCATTTTAAATTCTAGTTAAATGCCAAGGGCCAAATCACAATATTTAGACACTGACATGAGCAGGGGCTCCAGGATGGGATTCTGCCCCAGGAAAGCACAAGCCCTCTGTGAGCAGCCTGGCATACGTGGGGATTTAGCAGGACTGTGCAAACCTTTCCCCCCAATTTAGCTGGTCAGCGAGGAGGCAGTATGGGAGCCATGGCTCACCTCCTCCCAATCTCTTCATACTCCCTCAAGGCACCGTGCCCCCCAGTAGGCACAGAAAGGAGCAGATCCTGTGCTCCCCTGAATGCAATGGCTGCTACTGCGGCACAAGGGGGACAAAAGCTCCTTGCAACCATACAGGAGCCTCTCACAATCTTGCTCTTAAGTAGCTATTTGAGCTACAGTTTTGTGGACATGAACGCACGAAGGAAGCGAGCTGGTTTTGAACTTAAGCTCACTCCCCTCTGCCTCTGGCATCACTGCAACAGACACTGGAATACTGGGTCCATTTCTGATGTCGACAATTCAAGAGGGATGATGATAAATCAGAGATGGTTCAGAGACGAGCCACTAGAACGATAAAAGGGTTGGAAAACATGCCTTATAGTGATCGACTCAAGGGCCTCATCCGGTTTAGCTCAACAAACAGAAGGTTAAGATCCTGGTCTATAGGTACCTACAAGGGGAACAAACAGTTGACAATGGGCTCTTCAGTCTAGCAGACAAGATCCAAGGGCTGGAAGTTAAACTAGACACATTCAGACTAGAAATAGAGAACAATTTTTTTTAACAATGAGGGTAAATGATCCTTGGCAGAACTCAAAGGGTTGAGGTGGATTCTCCATCACCAGAAATCTTTAAATCAAGTTTGGATGCTGTAGTTCAAACAGGAATTAACTCAGGGAAGTCCTATGATTTGTGTGATGCAGGAGGTCGGACTAGATATCACAATGGTCCCTTTTGACCTTGTGAACTGTGAATTTAAAAGTAATCTAATAGCTTCCATTCTAGGTTTTTTGGGTGCTTGCACCCCCCTCTGAGTTGGGTCAATAATACTGACCCATTTGACAGATGGGGACCTGAGGTGAATTTCCCAAGGTCACACAGCAAACCAGAGTGCAGAGCTGGGGATGGAACCTAGGGTTCCTGACAAGACCATTCTCCCCCAATTTGCCACTGCAATATTTTTCTTTCCTCCCTTTCCCTTTCCCAATCCCAACTTTTCTCCCATCTTTTTCCTGTCACTATTGTCTTTCTCTGGGTTCACCACCTCGCCCTTTTCCCCAGTCTCCCCTCCCCATTTGCCCCCTTCTGTTTCTCTATAACCCTTCTGGTACTGCCCCCCTCACAACATGGCTGCCTTCTGGGAATGGATTAGGCTGCTGCTCAAGACCAGGATGTGGTGGTGCCAGCCCCATATTCCACAAAGAAGCCACGGGGAGGGGGAGGAGGCAGTGAGAAGAGGAAGCCTAGGCCTGGCTCAGAAGTAGAGAGAGCAGCTCTAGGAGGTGAAGAGGAAACTGTCCTCATAGCCTGCAGCCCTCCTTACAAGTGATGTGTGAGAATGACAGCGGAGGAAACGCATGACTGTCACTTCAGATGGGTGACATGTGACACACCGGCTGCCATAATGCAAAGCCACCTTCACTCCCCATCCAGTCATGCAAAACACATCCCTTGAACATAGCCAGGGTCCTACCTCTTCACATATAGTCTTTTCTCTGTGCTTTCTTTACCCATCTGCATGTATATAAATGGTGGTGACTTCTGCATTGTCTCATATCACTAACAGTTCCTTTTTACTCTAATATTCTGTGCTATGTCTCCAAAAATCTCAGCCTTGTCAATTGCTTTAAACAGTCACTTTTCCTCCATTTCCAAACCCTTAGATCAGTTCTGTTCAAAGGAAGAACATATTAATAGCAGCCTCTATATTCCCTCTAGGATGCTCTCAAGTCTTACTGTGTTTTTAATCTTTGCAGAGCCCAAAAAACCAACCACATCAAGTGATGTGAATACCAGGTTTTTTCATTTCTTTATGGATATGACTGGCTAGGAGTTCTGCAAAGATTATAAAACCCCACTCGATAAAACTACAGATCTGGAAAAGGCGCATCCTGATATGATTAAGAGGGGATTCAAAAAAGGAAGATAAAAATATTCCTGACATATCCGTGGAGTGGTAAAATCTACAGTATAAACGGAGCAGCATTGTTCTAGTCCCTAAGAGCAGTAAGAAATAAAACATCCTAATCAAAATTTGGAGGTTATCAGAAGCAAAAGATTAAGATTTTGGGATTTCTAGATTGCAGAGAGAAAGATGCTGTTTGTGTAGTTGGTTTGAGACACCGAAGAAGGTAAAATGGCAACCAAAGCTGTTTATTTTGGATATAGGCTAGAGAATAATATTCATTTCAGAGAAAAAAAGAAAAGTTCTCTGTTGTGAATTATGTGGGGTGAGCAAGAAAGACTTACAGCATATGACATTTCGAATTGCAATTTGTAAGCAGAGTGCCATGTCTGGTATTTCATTTATGGTCTGTCTTCATATTTTTCAGCCTGCATTAAGGATATATTCAAAACTCACTTCTTTGGTCTTTGTTTCCATTTGATCTCAGAGCATATTTATTTTCGCCCAACACAGAAATATTTTTTCCTCTACATATAAAAAATATTCTATATATTGCTATCTAAAAAAATATTCTAGCCTGGAAAAAAAAAATTCTTCTTCACATGTTTTCCTTCTTTTTTTCTGCAAAGCTAGTCTCTTTTCTCGGGAGAAACCAATCAGACAGGAAAAGATGACATGTGATTCAGGAGAGACACTCATTAACGTATCTTCCAGGAAGTCACACGATAATGCAACTCTGTCTTTGTGACACTGCAGACATTAACGCTTCCATTTGCCACTGTGTCTATTAGGCTGGCACAGCAAAGTGTGCAAGATCACAGGCCGTGGCAGCTAGCTGGAAGACAATTCCGTTGCACATCAACTTGGGAGGGGTTGAAACTTGTTTTTATTCAGCAGTGGAACAAAACCCTTTGAACGTTTTTCCCAAAACAGAAACAAGAAAATGTGGGTCACTCGATAGCCTGGTGGTTAGCGTACTGCCGGGGATATGGATAACCCAAGCTCTAGTTACTACTCTGCCTGATTCACTCCAAACTTGGAATCGGAGTCTCCCACAACCCATGCAGGTGCCCTAATCACCAGGCTATAGACATTTTCTCCCTTGCTCTCAAAAACCTTCCTGAAACATTTCGACTTTATGAAGCAGCATATTTCAGTCAAAATGTTCCAAATAGCTCTACAGGCCACATCTCACCACTAGAAAAGTAACAGTTGTGGCTGAATTATGCTGTCAGATACAACGGTGTAACAGAGATCAGAACCCGGTCCTTGTTTTAACTGGTGAAGCACTGGAATGGGTTATCTAGGGAGATGGTGGAATCTCCATCCTTGGAGGTTTTTAAGGCCCAGCTTGACAAAGCCCTGGCTGGGATGATTTAGTTGGAATTGGTCCTGCTTTGAGCAGGGGGTTGGACTAGATGACCTCCTGAGGTCCCTTCCAACCCTAATATTCTATGATTCTATGGACCTGTTATTCTTACTCTTTTCCTCATCCAAACACACAGGGCCTGATTCTCCTCACGCTTGTAACAGTTTTACCCAAGGAAAACTCTATTCAGTTTAGCCAAGCAACTCCTGGTTTACACCAGTGCAAGTGAAGGAAGAATCAGGTCCATAGCATTGCCATCTGCTTGTTAAATAATTGCCATGTTCCACCACAAAGCCAATACAGACATGGCCAAATTTAGCCCTGGCATTTTAAGGATTCAACTCCATTGAATTTTTAATTTGATCCATCGTTTCCAAAATACTTTGGGATCCTCTAAGAGAAAAGGTGTTCTCCATAAGTTATTAATAATTATTTATCAGAGGGGTAGCCGTGTTAGTCTGGATCTGTAAAAGCAGCAAAGAGCTTTTGCGGATGCATGCATCCGACGAAGTGGGTATTCACCCACAAAAGCTCATGCTCCAATACGTCTGTTAGTCTATAAGGTGCCACAGGACTCTTTGCTGCTTTTATAATTATTTGTACTTCAGTAGCACCTAGAGGGGGAATCAAGGATGAAACCCTGAATTAGAGCAAACAGTGCTCCCACAACAGCTCCTGCTCCCCTTTAATAGCCATTATCACCTTTCTGGCCTATGCAAAACAAGCCACCAGGTGGATGTCATACTTCATATCTCAGCCTCACTTCCCTATTCCTCCAATCAGTCACCAATGGAATAAATGATCTCACCCAATGGCATCCATTACTGATATTCCTTGGTCTTGTTTATCTTTTCAAACCTACTTAGGGACCAGCTCAGTTTTCTTCAGTTTACATCTCTGTCTCCTCCCCTCCCTCCCCCCCCCCCCCATTTTAGACATCTCTTCTCAGGATCCCTGCATTTTTCAGGTGTTAGCGAAGCGGGAAGGGAAGGCCATAATCGTCCTGATGCCTACATAGCCTCTGACAACCACCTCACCTAGCTGTGGTTTTATTTCACAATTTTCTCTCTCAGAACCTATCATTTCAACTGCTCCTTTGGCTTTTCTTTCAGCTGAGGCAGATTCAACAGTTCTAAGGTGACCTGATCCCAGTTTGCACGTCCCGCTGAATAGCCTGATTTTCAGCAGTGCCAAGCACCCACAATTCCAGCTGAATTTAATGAGGGCTATGGATGCTCAGTCACTCTGAAAGTCAGGCCCAGTGGACTCCTTTTGAAGATGTCAATAGTTACCTGCCTTCAGGTCTTAATTCCAAATAAGCATTCCTCATTCCCTATGCTCATTGGTCTAGCATTTGCATGTTAAATGTCCTGGTTGAAGGTGTCCATCTGAATTGAGCTCAGTCTGGTTTAAAAGGAAAAGCGATTATATTACTTTATAATTCCCTCTTAACTTTATTCTACTGTATATCAAATATGAATTATGGACAGAATCACCCCAATCTATCATATTTGATCAGACACACCTCCCACAGGGTACATTAAGTGGAGAATGTAAGCTCAGAAGCAAATGTTCGTGAATCTGGAAGAGAATTTATTTCTAATTACATGTATGCATGTATCAACCAACACTGAAGAACACTACTAGGACCTAATAATAGCCATAATAATGAAAGGTTTCAGTGAAGTCTAACAGGGTAAACCAGAGAACACAATTTAAGGGCCAGATTCCAAGACTTTTAGTCACGTTGAATGGTACCTTCTTCCATTTATGGCTCCACTGAACCAACAGGACCACTTGTGGTGCTATTCAGCTTGTCTGAGATTATGAGAATCCGGCCCAATGTTAAAAGTAAACAGGAAATACAAGCAGCATATATCACAGTAATCACCAAAAACAACAATCTTTAACAATGGTTACCACACTGAGAAATTCCATGTAGAATAAAAAATAATTGCTGTATCTCAGCTGGTCATTTATTAGCAAATTTTTATTTGTATAGTAGGGAAAGAGGCACAGAAAGGTGAAGTGTCTTGCCCAAGGTCACAGAGAGGTTAGTGGCAGAGCTGGGAGTGAATCCAAGTCTTTTTAGACCTAGTGTCATGCCCCTATCCATGCCACTCTGCCATTTAGTGCTTTTTATCTGCAGCCACTATACATTTTGTCTAGAGCAGGAAACAAGTCAACGGGCGCTCCGTATGTATCTCTGAGGGCACAATCTGGCCTACTGCATATAAAATTATTAAATAAAATCATAGCAAGCAGCATAAATGACTATAAAAGACAGCAAAAATGTTTTTTATGGGAAAAGACTCTGAGCATGAAAGCAGGAAGGTATGAATGAGATTAAATTACAAGGGACAAGGTGGTAAAGTCAAGTGTCCTTTCCCTCTCCAGCAGGTCCTTATGTCCTAAAAATAAAACACTGACTCCCCTCAAACAACTCGGATAGGATGAATGCTCTTCTGGGTACAATTAGATGGGGTTGAGACAGTGTGAGAAAGACAGAAGAGAAATGGAACAAATTGAAAAACAAAATTGCCATGCATCCATGCTAACCGAAAACCTAGAGTATGTGCATTATAAATTATCCTGAACAATTTGGTTTGCACATTCTAAGAAAAGAATGCTGAAACTGGAATAATCTCTCTAAGCTACTAAACTTTGGTGACTATTAAGGCGAGGAGCAAAGGACTCTAATTAGCTAGTTGGTCATTAACAACTCCAAAGAAGCAAGGTGGTAGCTGAAGTTATGAAAAGGAAAAGTCTATCACCAATTCTGGAATAATTTCTTTACACACACACAAATCTGAATCACAGAACCAATTGCCAAAGGCAGTAACAGGAAACAAGTGGTAAGTAAGGAGTATAAAGAGTGAGCCAAACATATCTGCGAGAGCAGGAATGACACCCTATGCAATCATTGACTAAACCACTGGAGTAAAGACAGTGATAAAGAGGGCTGATTTCGCTGACAAGATAAATTAACTGACTTAATCCACATGAATAATGGAGCAAGACCCCAATGAAGTACAACCCCTTGGAACGCATACCTAGCTATTATATGAGTGCAGTATAAATGCCAAGGCTGGATGTAAGGACAGACAACAATATATGCCAAACTCAGCACTCAGTTAAACCCCTTTAATTTCAGTAACATCATCTTCAACAGGATTGGCGTTTAAACAGTACTGCTATTGATGTAACTGGGGTTGCACTGATGTAACTGAGAGCAGCACCTGGCCCTGTGTGTGTTGCAATTGAGAGTGAGAGAGGTTGTCCTGAAGTGTGGAATCCATGTTAGCTAACCCAGTGTGGGGGGTTTGTCCCTCTCTTCTAGCTGGACCGTGTAAGGAGGTCTGTGAGTCTGCTAGTGAGTCCAAGCTAATAGACTTGATCCTAGAGTTCAAAGCAGCAGTGGCTCATTTGTTTAGATCCTGTGGTCCAGGGTTCAATTGCCACAGCTGACCCCGCCAGGGCTGTCGTTTCAAGTGCATAGCGTATATGGAAAATAGATTCGCCCAACTGCAGCAGAATGACATGCAATGGTTAAGGCTACGATTTAATCACGGGTATTTTTAGTAAAAGTCATGGACAGGCCATGGGCAAATAACAATCACAGCCCGTGACTTGTCCATGACTTATACCAGAAATACCCTGATTGAATCTTGGGGTGGTACTGTGAGGGAGGTGCTGTGGAGGGAGGGAACCCACGGCACCAGCTGTGGGGGTGAGTCCTGGGGGGCCCGCGGCACTAGCTGTGTAGGGCTGGAGCCCCAGGGGGCCCGCTGCCGATCCAGCCGCCACTGGGGGCGGAGGGGGAGGGAAGCCCTGAGTGGCCAGTGGCTGCTCTGGCTGCTGCCAGGGGGGGGGGGGGTTGAGGGAAGCCCCAGGCGGGCAGCGGTGGCTCCAGACGCTGCCAGGGCATGGAGCCCCTGGTCCAGTCGCTGTTCTGGCTGCCCCAGGATCACGGCCGGGAGCACCTGAGCTGTGGCTGCTCCTGCCACCCCTGGGGCTGCTGTTTAGGTGGTCCCTGTGGCCAGCCGCGTCAGCCACTGCCCGGGGCCGCCAGAGCAGCGGCTGGTGTGACTGGCTGCAGGGTCATCTGAGCGGCTGGCTGCAGAGCTGCCGTGACTTCCGCAACCTCCGTGACAAACATGGCGCCTTAGCAATGGCATAAGTGCTGTCGCACCTCCTAGCTTGAGGTACTTTCCATCATATGCAGGGTTTACAGTTTGGTTCTATGGCTCTCAGTCCCCCCACTAAACAAACTGTTCCAGCGCCCCTTGGGTTGATCCTTCAGCCGCCACTTTTACAAGTTCCCGGACATGTCACGATGCCGACACTATGTTTCCTAAGCGCAGTGTAAGGCTACAGGCTGCTCTAGGGTACACTCTTCTCAACAACGCCTGAACATTTTCCTATGCCTACTTTCCACAAGCTTCAATGAGCCTTTCCAAACCTTCCTCTTGACACCAGGCGTGATTCCAATCCCTTCACACTTTTCTAACGGCTGCACACAGGGGAGGAATCTTCCTTTTCCATTCCTACTCTCTGGACTGGAACAGGGATGAGGACATCCACCTCTTGCTGCTGGGAAAAAGAAAAAAAAACCCTGAACATTCCACTGTGACAGAGTCTGCACAGAAACACAGCACCTCAAACCTACTGCTCCTTTCAGAAAATATCAAAGTTAGAAGGGACCTCAGGAGGTCATCTAGTCCAACCCCTGTCTCAAAGCAGGACCAATGCCCAGACAGATTTTTGCCCCAGATCCCTAAATGGCTCCCTCAAGGATGGAACTCACAACCCTGGGTTTAGTAGCCCAATGCTCAAACCACTGAGCTATCCCTCCCCTCACGTCACACTGTTTGTTCCACTTATTTACTTTTCTCCTGCATGGTAATTATCCTCATCTCACCTCTAGGATTGAGAATGGTAAAATAAATGCTCTGAAATTACTGCATGGCTGTCACCCCCCACAGACCAACAGCTACCTCTTTAAGTGTTCTCCATCCCCAACCCCTAATTGCATACCTGGGGAACACAACCTACTGCATAGCCCCTTCCTTCTACCCCTGCCACATTGCCGTCTCATTCCTCACTCCAGGGTGTGTTCAAGAGACACAGCTGCTTCTTTTATATGTTAAATATTAGCCTTGTTTATGAGCTCGGCCAAACCTTGGTTTTCAAAAAAAAAAAAAAGTTAAACACAGCAACTTTATTGATTAAACAGCCATTTTCCTTTCTTTTGTTTTCATAGGCGCCCTTGATGTCTCATCCAACAGACAGTCCAAACCTCACACCCTGGCCTCTTTTTCCCCTATTAATGCCATTGGAAATTGGCAAACCTGTTCACAAGTTGAGGCTCATCATTTGAGTATATATTTTTTTCATGTAGCCCCCCCCTCTCTCTCTCTCTCTCTCTCTCTCTCCAGTCCTAGGACATATTTTATCTGACATTCCTGGTCTGAATAAGGAAAGGAGGGAAGAAGAAAAAAGGAAAGGAAAGGAAAGAAAAGCCATCAGTAGCAATACCACTCCCATTTATTTGAATTTCTCAGCTCTCAGACCTTGAATACACTTTTTAAAAGGTGGCAACCTTTTTACATTAGCTTTTCCATCTTTTCTCATACAGAAAGAATTACCTGAGGAATCCTTACTGTGGGACTAACTAAATTACACCTATTAACAATCGCTGTATGTATCATGTGTGTATCAATGTGCCCTTTTTTCTGATCAGGATGAGAACTGTGTCTTCTTTCAGTGACACTTCCCCACTCTCCCTAAATGTGTAATATTGCAAATAATAGGGAAATGAATTACTATGATATAACTAGATAAGATTCTCAAGTATGTGAGTCAAATGTCCAGTTTCTATTAAGGATCCAACAATAAATGAGGTCAAATAATTCAAGGAAAATCTCTATTTACATCAGCAGATGAAGTGTAACCCTTATTGTGCCCATACTAAGTTAAATACAGCTTCATGCCCTCGCTCTGTGGGTACAAAGCATTGATTGCTGATTAGCATCTGGTGGCAAATGTTCTCTGCATTCAGTGCAAATGTGGGTTAAACCAATTTTTTTGTATTCTTTGGAACACGCATAATTGGCAGCATATTCTTCTTTATGGCATGCTGCCGGTCTTGGATTTGCACAGAATGTAAACGGAAAGGTTGAGCTGTAGGGATCTCGTTCACTGACATGGAGTCCATATTCTGCCCTGTAAAATTCCCTGCCAATGTGGGGATGGGATAACTCAGGGGTCTCAAACACGCAGCCTGCCATAGGTGCCAACTCCACCAGCAGCCAAGCTCCCCTCACTTCCCACCCCCTGCCTCCTCCCCAAGTGCGCCGCGTCCCCTCTCCTCCGCCTACCTCCCAGTGCTTCCCGCCACCAAACAGCTGTTTGGCAGCTCTTAGGACTTTCCAGGAGGGAGGGGGGAGAAGCGGGGACGCGGCACGCTCAGGGGAGGAGGTGGGGAAGAGGCGGGGCCAGGGCAGGGATTTGGGGAAGGGGTTGGAATAGGGGCAGGGAGGGGGTGGAGTTGGGGCGGGGACTTTGGGGACGGGGTTGGAATGGGGGAGGGGACGGGGTGGGAAGAGGCAAGGCAGGGGCGGGGCCTTGTGGAAGGGGTGAGGGCGGGGCCGGAGGCGGCTTTTGTATCTTTGTATGAAAAGGTTTCAGTGATGCGGCCCTCAGGCCAATGTACTAGTCCTCATGGTGATTTGAGTTTGAGATCCCTGGGATAACTCAACCTTTTGCCTTTTTGGACATAAGGCAATGTGTCACCCATGACATTAGTGACCAAACTTTGCATCACTGGAACGCTGCAATGTAAATGTCTCAGTTCTGACCCCAGCACATAGTGAATTTTTAGGATTTGAGGTAATCTATCTCAATGAACAACTCATTTGCACCCCAATTGGAGGCAAAGACTGACTCAGCACAGAAGCTGAATGATCATCGCAACCCTAGAAGTAGACCCTCAAGAATAAAATTGATAAGAAGCTTGCATAGTCACCATCCATGACCTACAGAGAGAGGATATAGTCTCCAGGGCTGTAAAGCCAACACTATCAAATTCACTCTCATCACAATGGGCCAGGACCCTCATCTTGTATGAAGTCAATAGAGCTACCTACTAGCTGAGGATCTGGCCCAAGGTGGCAGCCATTTCAGGGTGGAACTTGGAAGCGGTGCGACAAGACAGCTGGCTGCACGGCCCCCTTCTCAAACACTGATATGAAAGAGGTGTTTAGAGTCAGTTTCAATCAAGTGTGAACAGCTAAACCTTCTACAAAAAGCTTAGTTACCCCACCTTCTCTGCACATCCCATCACTTGAATCTACAGATTTTGATCATTACTGATGAAGATAAATTATTTAATTCACTTTTTCCTCAAAACAAAGGATATTTAGCAATCTGTAACACCATTACACCAGTTACCAGATTCTCCTCTCTGCTACTAATGCAGACAATTCAATAAAGGCTAACTGAAGGAGTTTTTAAAAGGACACACTAGGAATAATTAACACACCAATGGACAACATTCATGATTCCAGTGGCGTAGTGATTAGATCCAATTCAGCATACCTTAAGGGAAATATATTGAGCAGGAGGATAAATAATTATCAGATTTAATGCAAGAAAAATACACAACACAGACATTTCATATGCTCACATTTCTTATTAATCAAAGATTAGCCTAAGAAAAAAGTACATGGGGAAATTGTGAAACCCTTTAATTAATCATACTTTGGAAAGCAAAGGAAACATTCATATGGTGAGGGTCAGATAGACAGGAATGATTATTCTGAAAGAAAGGACTGCAATCACAGATAAGATAACATACATTTTACACTTCAGAAGAGACACTTATTCAAACTCCTCCCTGCACACGTGCATGTATGCACACACAAACACACCGCACTCGCTCTCTCATACATGCCAGTAACCATGTATTTGCATGCAGAGATCACAGTAACCTAGCAAGAAAGAGATTGACGTGGGTAACTCCCCACAATACAAACCAGAATAGAAAGTATTAGTGAGTCAGCGCCATTATGCATCTTAGCTTCTTAGTTGAAGCTGACAAGCAGAAGCAGGAAAGCAGCAAGGGAGAAGGTCTGGCACACCCTAAATGCATGAACTGGGAATGATTAATCATGAGAAGCGTGGTAAAATCCTTCCATTCAGATGGAGCTTTGACTCAAGAGAGACACTTGCCAGGGGAGGTCCTGTAAGTCACAGCAAATTCACTTACATTACCAGACACGCCACCTTTCCAGAATGGAGCTGGGCACCATCAGTAAGTACCTCAAATGAGTTCTTGGACTCTATCCTCGGCAACACGTTCAGACAATCATCCGTATCTTCACCACCTCCACTGCAAGGCGCCAACAAAACGATGCAGGGCTGACAAGAGGTGGGAAAAGGGAGGGGACTACTGTACTGAGGCCCTCCCCAAACCATCTGTAAGGTCTGTGAAAATAAGGTCCCAATATCTCCATAAATAAATAAATTAGACTGATGAATACCAGCAAAGAGATGATGAATGCAAGACTGAAGTACAAGCTAAATATAAGCAAAAAGAACACAGGCTGGCTATGGGGTGGGGCCCCAGTGAACATGATGTACAGGGCCCCAAATTTCTCTCGATGGGCCTGTCTGTCATGGGGTACATGCCATGGGGTACCATAGCGCTAGTGTGCGCCAGCGTGTCCCCTAATGAGGAGATGCAGCATAGGACTAAGGAGTAGCCCAGTGGAACAAGGAACCTTCAGAATAGCGTCCAATGGCAGAATTAATAGAGACAAAAACATAATAGCTGTCTACATACCAATATTGCCTCACTGGCCATAAAACTCACCAGAGCTGGAGCTAGGCATGAACACACTAAAGGCATGTCTACACTTACTTCCGGAGCGATCGATCCAGCGGGGGTCGAATTATCGCTCTCCCATCGACTCCGGTACTCCACTGGCGCGAGAAGCATAGGCGAAGTCGATGGGGGAGCATCAGCAGTCTGCGGTAAGTAGATCTAAGTATGTCAACTTCAGCTACATTATTCACGTAGCTGAAGTTGCATAACTTAGATCGATCCCCCCCCCCCCCCAGTGTAGACCAGGCCTAAGCAATTGTTTAGGGCCCTGAGCAGCTCCACAGGGCCCCCTATTCACTTTTTATTATAAAACCTTGCCTCTTTTAGTATTGGGGGGGGGAGAATATTCCTGTTTAGGGCCCCCATGGGCTAGCACCAGCTCTGATACTCACTAAGACTTCTGGGATCACATCCCATGGTACTCAGCGCTACAGTAAGCTGAGCCACTCATTGAATTGTGGGAGAACTTGTCTGTCCTTTCTGAGCACCCAGGAGGAATTGTGGGAAGGCCCTGGAAGACCAGCAGCGCTCAGGTGGAAGTAGCCTGTGTCCGCACTGCAGTGGTTGTGTTAACAGATGACAAGTTCGGCTCACTCAAGCTGTAGCGTGTAGCCTATACCCCCCTCAGGCCAGCCAACTCGAGTAAAACGTACCAGCACACTCAAAGTGAGGGGGTTTTGTGTGTGGATGGGACTTGAGTTCAGGGCAACACTTGAGTTATAACTCAAGCTAACCATGCAATGAAGACAAACCCATAATTAATCCATTTAAAGGGTTTCAGAAATGGACTTTGTCATCTCCTTCAAATGTACATAAGCTGATAAGGAAAGTTTCAACTCTACTGAAGCTCTCCCACCAGATGATGAGATTTGTGATGAGAACACTCATTTTTTAAGAAAATGCAGGAAGAAAGCCAACCATTGAGGAGGCAAAGTGTCATTTTCTTGTTTTGATGGCATAACTCTGAGGAAAGACTGTAGATAGGTTTCAGATATGGAAAAATATCTTTCAAATAGAGCTCTCTAGCTGGGTGAGGGGGAGGGGAAAGAAAGGACAAGCATGTCTCACAGAAAAGATATTTTCCTCCTTGGCTCCATTTCAAACAAAATTCCTTTTATTATTTGAGAATTTGTCTTTTCCTTTTAAAAGTTCACTCAGCACTGGATTGATTACTAGGAGGACATGCATCCTGAAACGTGCCAACAGCTAAACTTGGCCTGGTCTGAAGTCAGGTGTTGGGCCTTTTTTAAAATAATACCTCTTGCAACAAACAAGACAGATCCTCCCAATGTTTCACACAAAGCAAGCTGAAAATCTACCACTCTGCAGAAAGCTGAGGGTGGGATTTTCAGGAGTATTCAGCATTGACTTATTTTGGAACAGAGTTAGGCCAATGGGAGCTTTACCATTTACTTCAATGGGAGCAGTGTTAGGTCAGTGGGAGTTTTACCTTTGTTGCCAATGATAAACACTTCTGCAGCTCTCACCATAAAGTTTGGGGATCCATTATAGTCTAAAACAGGGGCAGGCAAACTTTTTGGCCTGAGGGCCGCATCGGGTTTCATAAATTGTATGGAGGGCCGGTTAGGGGAGGGGGTTGTGGCCCAGCCCCCACCTCCTATCTGCAACCCACGGGACTCCTGCCCCATCCAACCCCCCTGTTCCCTGACGGCCCCTCTGGGACCCCTGCCCCATCCACACCCCCCCGCTCCCTGTCCCCTGACCGCCCCCGGACCTTCGCCACCCCATCCAACCCCTCCTCTCATTCCTGACGCCCCACCCCCGGGACCCCCTGCCCCATCCAACTGCCCCTTCTCCCTGTCCCCTGACTGCCCACAGAACCCCTGCCCCTGACTGCCCCCTGACACCCCATCCAACCCCCCCTCCTTCCTGACTGCCCCCCTGGGACCCCTGCCCCCATTCAACCTCCTGTTCCTCCCCCAACTACCCTGCCCCCTATCCACACCCCTGCCCCCTGACCACCCCCCCCCAAACTCCCCTGCCCTCTATCCAACCCCCCCTGTTCCATGCCCCCTTACCACGCTGCCTGGAGCACTGGTGGCTGGCGGCACTACAACTGCCGCCGCCGCCACCACACAGCACAGAGACCAGGCCAGGCCGGGCCCTGCAGCTGCGCTGCCCCAGGAGCTTACAGCCCCACCGCCCAGAGCATTGCGCGGGTGGCAGAGCGAGCGAGCTGAGGCTGCAGGAGAGGGGGGATAGCAGGGGAGGGGCCGGGGGCGAGCCTCCTGGGGCAGGACGGTCCCATGGGCTGGATGTGGCCCGCGGGCCGTAGTTTGCCCACCTCTGGTCTAACAACTTATATTGTGATCTCGTAACTAGGATTAAGAACAGGAGTACTTGTGGCACCTTAGAGACTAACAAATTTATTTGAGATAAGCTTTCGTGGGCTAAAACCCACTTCATCCCATTTATGAGGAGAGGCTGAGGGAACTGGGATTATTTAGTCTGCAGAAGAGAAGAATGAGGGGGGATTTGATAGCTGCTTTCAACTACCTGAAAGGGGGATCCAAAGAGGATGGATCTAGACTGTTCTCAGTGGTAGCAGCTGACAGAACAAGGAGTAATGGTCTCAAGTTGCAGTGGGGGAGGTTTAGGTTGGATATTAGGAAAAACTTTTTCACTAGGAGGGTGGTGAAGCACTGGAATGGGTTACCTAACGGAGGTAGTGGAAACTCCTTCCTTAGAGGTTTTTAAGGTCAGGCTTGACAAAGCCCTGGCTGGGATGATTTAGTTGGGAATTGGTCCTGCTTTGAGCAGGGGGTTGGACTAGATGACCTGAGGTCCCTTCCAACCCTGATATTCTATAATTCTATGACTCTATGAAAATACAGTAGGAAAATAAATATATATATACACAGATAACATGAAACAATGGGTGTTACCATACACACTATAATGAGCGTGATCTGTTAAGGTGAGCTATTACCAGCAGGAGAGAAAAAAAACTTTTTGTAGTGGTAATCAAAATGGCCCATTTCCAGCAGTTGACAAGAAGGTGTGAGGAACAGTAGGGGGAAAAATAAACATGGGGAAATAGTTTTACTTTGTGTAATGACCCATCCACTCCCAGTCTTTATTCAAGCCTAATTTAAAGGTGTCCAGTTTGCAAATTAATTCCAATTCAGCAGTCTCTCGTTGGAGTCTGTTTTTGAAGTTTTTTTGTTGTAATATTGCGACTTTTAGGTTGTAATCAAGTGGCCAGGGAGATTGAAGTGTTCTCCGACTGGTTTTTGAATGTTATAATTCTTGACGTCTGATTTGTGTCCATTTATTCCTTTACATAGAGACTGTCCGGTTTCGCCAATGTACATGGCAGAGGGGCATTGCTGGCACATGTTGGCATATATCACATTGTTAGATGTGCAGGTGAACGAGCCTCTGATAGTGTGGCTGATGTGATTAGGTCCTATGATGGTGTCCCCTGAATAGATATGTGGGCAGAGTTGGCAACGGGCTTTGTTGCAAGGATAGGTTCCTGGGTTAGTGTTTTAGGTTACTGGGATTACTAATTCCACAATTACTCTGCTACATAGCACTAATCAAAATAATTACCTGAAATCTCAAAATGGTGTTCAAGTGGGATTTAAATGGTTCATAAGGCCTGATGCTGCCCTCTGAGCAGAAGTGAATTTCACCTGCTAAGCATGGAGTTTTGAATCCTGCCAGATTCCCACCAATTTACATCATATATTAACAGCTGCCTATAAGAAAAATCAGCTTGTATGAGAAATGTTTCTGTCTTCCTCCCAAAGGTGGTATAATCCTTCTCCCATCCTACTCCCCAAAAAGACTGTATTTGCCCAAGGTTCAGGGTGGGAAGCGTTATCATCAGTGACCTGTTTAAAGTACAATATCACAGGACTCTGCCAAGCTAGAAAAGAGCTTTATACCAAGGAAACAGCAAGAATCCTAGTTTTACCCTGACAGACACACCACTTAATTCTCGCTGTGGTCTCAAGATATCAGGCCCTTAAAATCATGACATTTTTATGTTTATAACTATTTTACATCCTTTATGAAGGTGATTTAAATGGACTAGTTATTTTTCCTTTTCTTTGGTCCCTGTACAAGCCAACACTTGATAATTAGTTGCCTTTACAGATAGAGAGATACAAAAGAATAGCCCTGATATAAACTTGTAACGCTCTCTAAAATAGTTTTTGGTAATATATATGGTCCATACAGTAAACCTGTTGATGTGATATAAACAGTTTGCTGGTACTTGTTTAGGATGACCTTTGTAACTAATGGATCAATCCAACTGCAAGCCAATTAAACCTTTATAAACATAAAGGCACCATCATATTTTCCCTATACTTACAGACACATATACACTTAAAAAAAGCTGCTTCTTTTGAGAACATGCCATTCTCCTTAGGAATAAGAAAGGGAAACCCATGTAAATACATAACAAACGTTTCCCTGGCTGGAAGAAAGGAACATGCAGCAAACAGCAACTATTTTCAAGAGGGCTACTTTAAGGCCCACAGCTGCTTGTTCCTGCCCTATTTGAAAAGTCCACCTGCAGAACAGCATGCTGGGGGGAAAGTTCCTACCATGCTTAAAAGATGTTAAGAACATAAGAACATCCAGACTGGGTCAGACCAAAGGTCCATTAAGCTCAGTGTCCTGTCTTCTGACAGTGGCCAATGCCAGATTCCCGGGAAGGAATGAACAGAACAGGTGATCATCAAGTGATCCATTCTCTGTTGCCCATTCCCAGCTTCTGGCAAACAGAGGCTAAGGACACCATCCCTGCCCATCCTGGCTAATAGCCATTGATGGAGCTATCCTCCATAAACTTATCTAATTCTTTTTTAAACCCTGTTCTAGTCTTGGCCTTCACAACATCCTCTGGCAAAGAGTTCCATAGTTTGACTGTGCATTGTGTGAAGAAATACTTCCTTTTATATGTTTTAAACCTGCTGTCAATTAATTTCATTTGGTGACCCCTAGTTCTTGTGTTATGAGAAGGAATAAATAACACTTCCTTGTTTACTTTCTACACACACATGTGATTTTATAGACCTCTATCATATCTCCCCGTTAGTCATCTCTTTTGCAAGCTGAAAAATCCTAGTCTTATTCATCTCTCCTCATACAGAAGCCATTCCATACCCCTAATAATTTTTGTTGCCCTTTTGAACCTTTTCCAATTCTAATATATCTTTTTTGAGATAGGGCGACCAGTATTCAAGATGTGGGTGTACCATGGATTTATAGAGATTCCCAACATTCTGTTAGCTTTTTTGACTGCCGCTGCACATTGAGTGGATGTTTTCAGAGAACTATCCACAATGACTCCAAGATCTCTTTCTTGAGTGGTAACAGCTAATTTAGACCCCCTCATTTTATATGTATAGTTGGGATTATGTTTTCCAATGTGCATTACTTTGCATTTATCAACATTGAATTTCATCTGCCATTTTGTTGCCCAGTCACCCAGTTTTGAGAGATCCTTTTATAACTATTTGCAGTCTGCTTTGGACTTAACTATCTTGAGTAATTTTGTATCATCTGCAAATTTTGCCACCTCACTGTTTACCCCTTTTTCCAGATCACTTATGAATATGTTGAATAGGACGGGACCCAGTACAGACCCCTGGGGGACACCACTATTTACCTCTCTCCATTCTGAAAACTGATTTATTCCTATTCTTTTTTTCCTTTTAACCAGTTACCAATCCATAAGAGGACCTTCCCTGTTATCCCATGACAGTTTACTTTGCTTAAGAACCTTTGGTGAGGGACCTTGCCAAAGGCTTTCTAAAAATCTAAGTACTCTATACCCACTGGATCCCCTTGTCCACATGCTTGTTGACGCCCTCAAAGAATTTTAGTAGCTTGGTGAGGCATGATTTCTGTGATGCAGTAGGGAGCGGGGCGGACTGACCTGGGAATGTTGTCTAGTTTTACTGGGACTGTCTGCATAGGGGATGGGATAGCAGGGGGTGACTTTACTTGAGTAATGATACCTGATCCTGTAACCTGAGCCAGGAGGGAGATAGGGCCAGGTAACACCTTCTGCCCGGAAAACTGGACAAAGGCTGGAGGAGGAGACGGGGGAAGGCTGGGTGAGACTGGTGGAGGGGGTTTCAGTTTGAAGCAGTCTGGGGGAATGGAGGGAACCCCAAGGCTGGGGTTTAAGCTCCCTGCCCCCCCCCAGAGGGACCTGACTGAGGGGTCCTGGTAGTACCGACAAACTCTGTTTGGGACTGTGTTCCTGTCATCTAATAAACCCTCCATTTTACTGGCTGGCTAAAAGTCACGGTAAATTGCAGGAAGTGAGGGTGCAGGGCCCGGACTCCCCCACACTCCGTAACAACTGGTGGCAGTGGCGGGATGTACTGCACCCCGTGGACGGCTCTTCCTGCAGTAAGTGACTGGGGAGCAGTAAAACGAAGGGGGATTGACAAGGACCAGGAGTGCTGAAGATTCAAAAAGGAGCGGTTTCGGGGGCGGAGGAGCTACACTTAACCCCTGGGAGCGTGTGACCAGTGAGAAGGACTGTTGCAATAACGGGGTCCCCCTGGGGACTACGGTAAGCAGGCTCGGGGTGGAGGAGTCTGAGGCTTGACCCTGGGAGAGAGGTGGTGACCTGGAAAAGGGCTGGCACACGAGGGGTTCCTCCTGGAAACTGTGGGGAGCTAAGAGCACCCAGGCCTGCAAGTGGCCAGCGGGAAGATGTATAAAAAGCACCTTAGGAGCGACCTGGTGGAGCTGTGCAGGCAAAGGGGGCTGCGCATTGGAAGGCTCACCAAAGAACAGCTGATTGCCCAGCTGGAGAAGAAAGATCCCTCAAATGAACTAATCCCTGTCTCTGAGGGAAGCAGCCTGGCAGATGCAGTGCAGGCCCCAGTGTCTGTTCCAGCTGGGAGTGGTCAGACGGCTGCTGAGGGCTTCCCAAGACCCCTCCTACCTATGCCTAGGGGAAGGGCAGGGAGGAGCCCAGCGAATACCGAGGGCACCATGACCCCTGCTGCCAGCAGGGGATCCTCCCGGCAGAGCTCCCCATCACTGGAGCTGAGCCGGCTGGAATGGAAGAAGAAGATAAAACTAAAAAAGCTAAAGTTGAGGCAGCAGGAACTAATGGAGGAGCGAGCAAAACGAAAAAAGCAAAGGCAGCATGAGCTGGCGTTGGCCACGCTAAGGAGCAGCGAGCCCCCGGCGGCGGTGAGTGATGGGGGACCCAGGACTGCATGGAGATGTAATAAGGGCGTCCTGGCCCAGCGTAAGGAAGGGGAGAACATAGATGACTTCCTGAATGTCTTTAAGAACACTTGCGAGCTGCACAGGATTAAAAACTCTGCAAACAGGCTCCAGTTTCTCACCCCCTTACTGAACCCCAAAGCCATGGGGATGTATAGCCAAATAAAAGGGGCGGAGGCAGGGGACTATGAACTGTTCAAAAAGGCCCTGCTACGCAAGTTTGGACTGACTCTCAAGATGTACTGAAAAAGGTTCCAGAGTCAGCATAAAACCCCTAAGGTCACATATCTAAAACTGGCCCTCTGGATGCAGGGATACGCCCACAAGTGGGCAAATGGGGCCCCAACTAGGGAGGACGTGCTTAACCTAATGGTACTGGAGCAACTGTATAAACAGTGCCCATCTGACCTGAGGCTATGGTTGGTGAACAAAAAGCCAGAGGACCCGCGACGCGCAGGGCAGCTGGCCGAGTTTGTGAACAGCCGGTCAGGGGGTGGCAGGGAGGAGTCCTAAAAAAACAGGCCCACCATAATGCAAAGAAAAAGTCACCCTGGAACCTCCCAAAGGGGGAACATAAAAAAACCCCTCCCAAGGGAAACATCCGGTGTCAGGACCAACCAACCGGCCCGAGGGGACCAACGGACCATAAGCTGCTATTACTGTGGCCAAAAAGGCCACATATGGACCCAGTGCCCCAAGCTCAAGGAAAACTAAGCAAACCAAACCCACACAGGGTTAACTGGGTAGGGACACAGCCGGAGAAGGGGCAGACTTCCCAGGCAAGGGGGGCTAACAGCTTCCCAACTGCTCAGGAGGGAGAAGTGCCCCGGGCCAGCTTCTGTGGGGGGCTGAATGCTCCGAACACAAGGTTCTCAGTTTACAGGGTGGGCGCGGGGCTGTCCCTGCGGAGCAAGTGCCTTGTTCCCCTGAAGGTGGATGGGAGAAAGCTCAGTGGATACTGGGATACGGGCATGGAGGTGATGCTGGCCCAGCCCAAGGTGGTGGCCCCAGATCGGGTGATGCCCAACACCTACCTGACCCTGACGGGGGTGGGCAGGACCCCATTCAAGGTGCCCGTGGTGAGGGTACATCTAAAATGGGGGGCCAAGGAGGGCTCCAAGGATGTGGGGGTGCACCACCATTTGCCTACTGAGGTGTTGATGGGGGGGGACCTAAAGGACTGGCCAAGCAACCCCCAGAACGCCCTAGTCGTAACCCATAGCCAGAGCCAGCAAGGGGCACAACGCCCTGACCTCGGGAAGGATACCACACCGGAGGCACAGAACCCTACCCTGGTGGGGAGGGAGCACCCAGGAACAAGGCTCAAAGAGGCTGTGGCTTCAAACCCAGCCGGCGAGAGGGAGCAGGTCCCTGTCCCTTCCCCAGCCGCTAAGTTCCTGGCCAAGTTGCAAAAAAAATCCCTCCTTGCGGAAGCTCAGGGACCTGGCCAACCTCAGTGTGGTACAGACCATGGGAAGAGGTTGCCAGGAGAGGTTCCTGTGGAAGAAGAAATTCCTATACCAGAAATGGGCTCCCACAGGGAAGATTGAGTCATGGGAAATCAGAAGGCAGCTGGTGGTACCCCAAAAGTATCGCCGCAAGCTACTGCACCTGGCCCATAACATCCCTCTCGCAGGGCATCAGGGGATCTGGCACACCAGGCAGAGGCTGCTACAAAACTTTTACTGACCTGGGGTCTTTACCACTGTCCAACAGTATTGTCAATCCTGTGACCCCTGTCAGAGGGCGGGTAAGGCCCGAAATAAGAAAAAAGCAGCTTTAAGCCCCTTGCCCATCATAAAGGAGCCTTTCCAAAAGATGGCTACAAACATCGTGGGACCTCTCAGCAAGACAACCCGGTCGGGGAAGAAATACATTCTGGTGGTGGTAAATTTCGCCACCCGCTACCCCGAGGCAATGCCAAGCTCCTAAGGTAAAGCCTGCTCCTGCAAAATTATAATATAAACGTGTCAAGTATCAGAGGGGTAGCCGTGTTAGTCTGAATCTGTAAAAAGCAACAGAGGGTCCTGTGGCACCTTTGAGACTAACAGAAGTATTGGGAGCATAAGCTTTCGTGGGTAAGAACCTCACTTCTTCAGATGCAAGAAGTGAGGTTCTTACCCACGAAAGCTTATGCTCCCAATACTTCTGTTAGTCTCAAAGGTGCCACAGGACCCTCTGTTGCAATATAAACGTGGTCCATGTAAAAAAAAGTGCTCTGTTTGGGACTGTGTTCCTGTCATCTAATAAACCCTCTGTTTTACTAGCTGGCTAAAAGTCACGGTAAATTGCAGGAAGTGAGGGTGCAGGGCCCGGACTCCCCCACACTCCGTAACAGTTTCTCTTTACAAAAACCATGTTGACTCTTCCCCAACAAATTATGTTAATCTATGTGTCTGACAATTTTGTTCATTAGTATAGTTTCAACCAGTTTGCCCGATACTGAAGTCAGGCTTACTGGCCTGCAATTGCTGGGATCACCTCTGGAGCCCTTTTTAAAAACTGGCATCACATTCGCTATCCTCCAGTTATCTAGTACAGAAGCGGTTACCTACCACAGTTAGTAGTTCTGCAATTTCACATTTGAGTTCCTTCAGAACTCTTGGGTGAATATCATCTGGTCCTGGTGTCTTATTACTGTTTAGTTTATCAGTTTGTTCCAAAACCTCCTCTAATGACACCTCAATCTGGAACAGTTCCTCAGATTAGTCACCTAAAAAGAATGGCTCAGGTTTGGGAATCTCCCTCATATCCTCAGCCGTGAAGACCGATGCAAAGAAGTCATTTAATTTCTCCGCAATGGCCTTATCATCCTTGAGTGCTCCTTTAGCATCTCGATCATCCAGTGGCCCCACTGGTTGTTTAGCAGGTTTCTTGCTTCTGATGTACTTAAAAAAAAATTGCTATTACTTTTTGAGTGTTTGGCTAGCTGTTCTTCAAATTCTTTTTTGGCCTTCCTAATTATATTTTTACACTTTGTTTGCCAGAGTTCATGCTCCTTTCTATTTTCCTCACTAGGATTTAACTTCCACTCTTTAAAACTTGCCTTTTTGCCTCTCACTGCTTCTTTTCCTTTGTTGTTTAGCCACGGGGGCACTTTTTTGGTTCTCTTACTATGTTTTTTTAATTTGGGGTATACATTTAAGTTGAGCCTCTATTATGGTGTCTTTACAAAGTTTCCATGCAGCTTGCAGGGATTTCACTTTTTGACACTGGACCTTTTAATTTCTGTTTCACTAACTTCCTCATTTTTGTGTAGTCCCCCTTTCTGAAATGAAATGTTACAGTGTTGGGCTGCTGTGGTGTTTTCACTGCCACAGGGACATTACATTGAATTATATTACAGTCACTATTACCAAGTGGTCCGGCTATATTCACCTCTTGGACCAGATCCTGTGCTCCACTTAGGACTAAATCAAGAATTTTTTCTTCTCTTGTGGGTTCCAGGACTAGCTGCCCCAAGAAGCAGTCATTTAAGGTGTTAAGAAACTTTATCTCTGCATCCCGTCCTGAGGTGACATGTACCCAGTCACTATGGGGATAGTTGAAATCCCCCATTATTATTTTTTTATTTTAATAGCCTCTCTAATCTCCCTGAGCATTTCACAGTCACTATTACCATCCTGGTCAGGTGGTCAGTAATATATCCCTACTGCAATATTCTTATTATTAGAGCATGGAATTACTATTCATAGAGATTCTATGACACAGTTTGGTTCATTTAAAATTTTTACTTCATTTGATTCTACGCTTTCTTTCACATCTAGTGCCACTCCCCAGGCAGCACAACCTGTTCTGTTCTTCCGATATATTTTGTACCCTAGTATTACTGTGTCTCATTGATTATCCTCATTCCACCAAGTTTCTGTGATGCCTATTATATCAATATCCTCATTTAATACGAGGCACTCTAGTTCACCCATCTTATTATTTAGACTTCTGGCATTGGTATATAAGCACTTTAAAACCTTGTCACTTTTTAGCTGTCTGCCATTACATGATGTAATTGAATGGGACTTTTTTTCATTTCATTTCATTCTCATCAGATCCTACCTGTATTTGATCATCTTCCATCCTCTCCTCCTTACTAGGACATAGAGAATCTGCATTAATAGATCCTCCCCTAAGGGATTCTCTGTCCGAACCACGTGCTCCTCTGCACCTGTTGGCTTTCCTCCAGCCCTTAGTTTAAAAACTGCTTAATGAACTTTTTAATTTTAAGTGCCAGCAATCTGGTTCCATTTTGGTTTAGGTGGAGCCCATCCTTCCTGTATAGGCTCCCCCTTTCCCAAAAGTTTCCCCAATTCGTAATACATATGTAATACCCCTCCCCCCTACACAATCATCTCATCCACGCATTGAGACCCAGCAGTTCTGCCTGTGTGACTGGCCCTGTGCGTGGAACTGGAAGCATTTCAGAGAATGCTACTATGGAGGTCCTAGACTTCAATCTCTTACCTAGCAGCCTAAATTTGGCCTCCAGGTCCTCTCTCCTATCCTTCCCTATGTCATTGGTACCATGGATGCCAGGTTTGTATAATTTTTGGTGGTGCCCAGAACAGGTCCAAGCAGAGCCGTCCCATCCATAGGTCTGACCAGGGGTTTTGGGGGGCCCCGCACTTCAGGGGGATGTGGGGTCCAGGGCAGCCTGGGGAGTTAGTGGGGAGCCTGGTGCCAGCAGCAGCAAGCAGCCCAGCCTGCCCTGCTCCACTCCGCCCTGCCCCACCAGCTCCTGGTGTCGCTTGGGGGACGGGGCAGAAGCCGGAAAGAGGCGGACAGGGGCAGGGGCTTGGGGGAAGGGATGGAATGGGGGCGGAGCAGGGGTGGGAAGAGGCAGGGTGGGGGCGTGAAGAAAGGGGTGGAGTGGGCAGCGGGGAAGAGCGGGGCGGGCTGGGGCCGGGTCGCTCACTGCTGCTAGCACCAAGCCCCCTACTAATCTCCCAGGCTGCCCTGAAGCACAGAGCCCCCCAAAGCGCGGGGCCCGGGGCGGTTGATCAGTCCTATGGATGGGACGGCTCAGATTAAATATAAGTCCATACATTGTGGAGTCAGGCTCACGTTCCTGAATATTGGTGGAGTACGGGCACCACAGGCCCATATAACTCACCGCCTATGATTGGTACCTACATGTATCACGACCACCGGCTCCTCCCCAGCACCACAACGAAGTCTGTCTAGATGTCTCGAGAGATCTGCAACCTTCACACCAGGCAGGCAAGTCACCATGCGGTTCTCCCGGTCATCACAAAACAAGCGAGCTATGTTTCTAATGATCGAATCTCCCATTACTAATGCCTGTCTCTTCCTAATAACTGGAGTTCCCTCCCCCGGAGAGGTATCCTCAGTGCAAGAGGATATCACAACATCATCTGGAAGGAGGGTCCCAACTATGGGATCCAGAGTAGCAGCCGTGTTAGTCTGTATCCGCAAAAAGAACAGGAGTACTTGTGGCACCTTAGAGACTAACAAATTTATTAGAGCATAAGCTTTCGTGGGCTACAACCCACTTCTTCGGATGCATATAGCGTGAAACATATATTGAGGAGATATATATAAACACACATACAGAGAGCATGAACAGGTGGGAGTTGTCTTACCAACTCTGAGAGGCCAATTTTGAAGTGATAATCAAGATGGCTCAGTACAGACAGTTTGATAAGAAGCAAGTGTGAAAATACTTACAAGGGGAGATAGATTCAATGTTTGTAATGGCTCAGCCATTCCCAGTCTTTATTTAATCCTGTGTTGATTGTGTCTAGTTTGCATATCAATTCCAGCTCAGCAGTCTCTCGTTGGAGTCTGTTTTTGAAGTTTTTCTGTTTTAAGATAGCCACTCGCAGGTCTGTAATAGAATGGCCAGACAGGTTAAAGTGTTCTCCCACTGGTTTTTGAGTATTATGATTCCTGATGTCAGATTTGTGTCCATTAATTCTTTTGCGTAGAGACTGTCCGGTTTGGCCAATGTACATGGCAGAGGGGCATTGCTGGCACATGATGGCATATATCACATTGGTAGATGTGCAGGTGAACGAGCCCCTGATGGTATGGCTAATGTGATTAGGCCCTATGATGATGTCACTTGAATAGATATGTAGACAGAGTTGGCATCGGGCTTTGTTACAAGGATAGGTTCCTGGGTCAGTGTTTTTGTTCAGTGATGTGTGGTTGCTGGTGAGTATTTGCTTTAGGTTGGGGGGTTGTCTGTAAGCGAGGACAGGTCTGTCTCCCAAGATCTGTGAGAGTAAAGGATCATCTTTCAGGATAGGTTGTAGATCTCTGATGATGCGCTGGAGAGGTTTTAGTTGGGGGCTGAAGGTGACAGCTAGTGGTGTTCTGTTATTTTCTTTGTTGGCCCTGTCTTGTAGGAGGTGACTTCTGGGTACTCGTCTGGCTCTGTCAATCTGTTTTTTCACTTCAGCAGGTGGGTATTGTAGTTTTAAGAATGCTTGATAGAGATCTTGATAGAGAGTGCTTGTCTCTATCTGAGGGATTGGAGCAAATGCGGTTATATCTTAGAGCTTGGCTGTAGACAATGGATCGTGTGGTGTGTCCTGGATGGAAGCTAGAGGCATGTAGGTAAGTGTAGCGGTCAGTAGGTTTCCGGTATAGGGTGGTATTTATGTGACCATCGCTTATTAGCACAGTAGTGTCCAGGAAATGGACCGCTTGTGTGGATTGATCTAGGCTGAGGTTGATGGTGGGATGGAAATTATTGAAATCATGGTGGAATTCCTCAAGGGCTTCTTTTCCATGGGTCCAGATGATGAAGATGTCATCAATGTAGCGCAAGTAGAGTAGGGGCGTTAGGGGACGAGAGCTAAGGAAGCGTTGTTCTAAGTCAGCCATAAAAATGTTGGCATACTGTGGGGCCATGCGGGTACCCATAGCAGTGCCGCTGACTTGAAGGTATATATTGTCCCCAAATGTGAAATAGTTGTGGGTGAGGACAAAGTCACAGAGTTCAGCCACCAGGTTAGCTGTGACATTATCGGGGATACTGTTCCTGATAGCTTGTAGTCCATCTTTGTGTGGAATATTGGTGTAGAGGGCTTCTACGTCCATAGTGGCCAGGATGGTGTTTTCTGGAAGATCACCGATGGATTGTAGTTTCCTCAGGAAGTCAGTGGTGTCTCGAAGATAGCTAGGAGTGCTGGTAGCGTAGGGTCTGAGGAGAGAGTCCACATAACCAGACAAGCCTGATGTTAGGGTGCCAATGCCTGAGATGACAGGGCGTCCAGGATTTCCAGGTTTATGGATCTTGGGTAGCAAAT
This sequence comes from Emys orbicularis, assembly GCF_028017835.1. Lineage (NCBI taxonomy): Eukaryota > Metazoa > Chordata > Testudines > Emydidae > Emys > Emys orbicularis. The sequence continues at coordinate 132,962,945 of NC_088688.1, read as the reverse complement.
AGAATGTCCCTGGTCGGGGTTCTAGGCATGTGTCTGTACAGATTTGTTCCTGTGCTTTGTCAAGGAGTTTTTTTAGCAGATGGTGTAGTTTCTTTAGGTAATCCGCAGTGGGATCAGAGGATAATGGCCTGTAGAATGTGGTGTTAGAGAGCTGTCTAGCAGCCTCTTGGTCATATTCCAATTTATTCATGATGACGACAGCACCTCCTTTGTCAGCCTTTTTGATAATGATGTCAGGGTTGTTGCTGAGGCTGTAGATGGCGTTGTGTTCAGCATGGCTGAGGTTATGGGGTAAGTGATGTTGCTTTTCCACAATTTCAGCCTTTGCACGTTGACGGAAGCAATCTATGTAGAAAGCCAGTCTGTTGTTTCGACCGTCCGGAGGAGTCCACGCAGAATCCTTTTTTTTGTAGTGCTGGTAGGGGGGATTCTGTGGGTTAGTATGCTGTTCAGAGGTATGTTGGAAATATTCTTTGAGTCGGAGACGTCGAAAGTAGGATTCTAGGTCACCGCAGAACTGTATCATGTTCGTGGGTCTGGAGGGACAAAAGGAGAGGCCCCGAGATAGGACAGACTCTTCTGCTGGGCTAAGAGTATAGCTGGAAAGATTAACAATATTGCTGGGTGGGTTAAGGGAACTACTGTTGTGACTCCTTGTGGCATGTAGCAGTTTAGATAGTTTAGTGTCCTTTTTCCTTTGTAGAGAGACAAAGTTTGTCTTGTAAATGGCTTGTCTAGTTTTTGTAAAGTCTATCCATGAGGAAGTTTGTGTGGAAGGATGGTTCCACTATGGGATCGTTTCCCTCTGCTCCCGTTGGATGTTCTCCTTCCCTGAGACTTTCATCCTCCTCAACAGCACAGAGGCTGTCAGACTGGGGGTGGGACTGTTCTACTGTGTCCCAGAAAGTCTCATCTATGTACCTCTCTGTCTCCCTCAGCTCCTCCAGTTCAGCCACTCTGGTCTCCAAAGCCCGTACGCGGTCTCTGAGGGCCAGGATCTCCTTGCACCGAATGAACACATATGCCACCCGCCCATAGGGCAAGTAATCATACATGCTGCAGTGGGTGCGATAAACTGGATAGCCTCCACTCTGTTGCTGGACTTCTGCCTGCATTGTCTTTTTTCTCCTGAAGCTCGTTCCTTTGTTGTTTTGTTTTTATCAGGGGTGTGACAAAGTTCCTCCTCTATCTTGGTGGGTCCTGCGCTTATTGGCGGATTTTCTTGCCTCAGAGATTCACCATGTGGGTTGGGGAACAGCCCAGAGACTTTCCCCTCTGGAAGAAGCCACAGTCCAGGTCAATTGGGAGGTTTGGGGGGAACCCGGGCCCACCCTCTGCTCCGGGTTCCCGCCCAGGGCCCTGTGGACTGCAGCTGTCTATAGTGCCTCCTGTAACAGCTGCATGACAGCTACAACTCCCTGGGCTACTTCCCCATGGCCTCCTCCAAACACCTTCCTTATTCTCACCACAGGACCTTCCTCCTGGTGTCTGATAACGCTTGTGCTCCTCAGTCCTCCAGCAGCACACCCTCTCACTCTCAGCTCCTTGCGCCTCTTGCTCCCAGCTCCTCACACTCGCACCACAAACTGAAGTGAGCTCCTTTTTAAAACCCAGGTGCCCTGATTAGCCTGCCTTAATTGATTCTAGAAGCTTCTTCTTAATTGGCTCCAGGTGTCCTAATTAGCCTGCCTGCCTTAACTGGTTCTAGCAGGTTCCTGATTACTCTAGTGCAGCCCCTGCTCTGGTCACTCAGGGAACAGAAAACTACTCATCCAGTGACCAGTATATTTGCCCTCTACCAGACTCCTGTACCCCACTGGTCTGGGTCTGTCACATATCCCTCCCCCCTGCTCAACGCCAAGGGGTTGGGCAGCTTGGGACGCCAGACAGTGCACACGTGACAAGCCATCGGTGTTGCCATGACGGCTCCCTGCTCTGTGTTGCACACGGAACTGGAAAGGTTGGAGGGATAAGAACCATCTGGTCACCCTTGTGTTCTTCTCCTTGTTCCGCTGCATCCATTGAAGAGGGGCATGGTCGGTCACGAGGACAAATCTGCGCCCGAGCAGGTAGTAGTGCAATGTTTCCATGGCCCATTTTACAGCGAGGCATTCTCTCTCCACCACTGCATATTTTTGTTCCCTTGGAAGGAGTTTCCGACTGAGGTATTGAATTGGGTGTTCCTCCTCCCCGACCATCTGTGATAGAACGGCCCCCAACCCTACTTCCGATGCATCCGTCTGCAGGATAAACTCCTTGGTGAAATCAGGGGCTATCAGTACGGGGTTATTGCAGAGGGCAGTCCATAGGTCTGTGAATGCTTCCTCTGCTGCGTCAGACCATCTCACCAGATCAGGTCCACAGGATTTCACTAGGTCTGTCAGGGGGCTTGCCCTTGTGGCAAAGTGGGGGATAAATCGTCGGTAATACCCCACCACACCTAGGAACGCCCGGACTTGTTTCTTGCGACTTGGTCGGGGCCAATTTTGGATGGCCTCAAACTTGTTCACTTGGGGTTTTACCAGACCTTTTCCCAGAATGTAGCCAAGATATTTGGCCTCTGTAAACCCTACAGCGCACTTGGCAGGGTTTGCTGTAAGGCCAGCTCGCCTGAAGGTATCGAGGACTGCCTCCACCTTCTCCAGGTGGGTTTCCCAGTCTGGGGTATGAATGACCACATCGTCCAAGTAGGCAGCAGCATAACTGTTATGCGGGCGTAACAGCTTGTCCATGAGGCGCTGGAAGGTAGCTGGGGCCCCATGTAGTCCAAAAGGGAGGACAGTATATTGAAAAAGACCCTCTGGTGTAGAGAACACAGTCTTTTCCTTTGCGTCTTCTGCAAGGGGAATCTGCCAGTATCCCTTTGTCAAGTCTAGGGTAGTCAAGTGCCGGGCATTACCCAGACGGTCCACTAGCTCATCTATGCGAGGTATGGGGTACGCGTCGAACTGGGATACTTTGTTTAGTCGCCGGAAGTCGTTGCAAAAATCTTGTGGTGCCATCAGGTTTGGGCACCAGCACGATTGGGCTGGACCACTGACTGTGGGATTCTTCGATGATCCCCAACTCCAGCATTTTTTTTACTTCTGCTTTTATTTCCTCCCTTTTTGCCGCTGGCACCCGATAGGGCCTCATTGTTACTCTGGCCCCAGGGTTCGTGACGATGTGGTGATATGTCTCGGTTGTTCGACCCAGTTTTGTCGAGAACACATCTTGGTTCCGGAAGATCATCTCAGACACCTCATTCTTCTGGTCTGGTGTTAAATCGGGAGACACTCTCACCTGTTTGGAAGGCTTGTTTTCCTGGGTTAGGTCTTTTTGGACCATTGTGCATGCCTCTTGTGCATGCCAGGGTTTCAGAAGGTTAACGTGATAAATCTGTTCTTGTTTTCTGCGTCCTGGCTGCCGCACCTTGTAGGTTACTTCCCCCACGGGTTCAACCACCTCATAGGGTCCCTGCCATTGGGCCAGAAGCTTGCTTTCAGCCGTGGGTACCAACACCATAACCCGATCCCCTGGTTGGAACTGTCGCACTTTTGCCTGGCGATTGTAATGGGTTCGCTGGGCCTCCTGTGCCTTCTCCAAATGTTCCCGTACAATAGGCGTAACCCGGGCTATCCGGTCTCGCATCTGCATTACATGCTCTATTATATTTCTCCCCTCATTGGGTTCCTCTTCCCAGATCTCTTTGGCGATATCTAGTATGCCACAGGGGTGACGCCCGTATAATAACTCGAAGGGGGAAAACCCAGTTAAGGCCTGTGGTACCTCCCGGATAGCGAACATAAGGTAGGATAGTAGGGTGTCCCAATCCTTCCCATCCCGACTTACCACCTTCCTTATCATAGCCTTGAGGGTTCGGTTAAACCTTTCTACCAACCCATCAGTCTGCGGATGGTAGACCGAAGTTCTCAGGGTATGTATATGGAGCAGCGTACAGAGGTCCTTCATTAGCTTCGACATAAATGGGGTTCCTTGGTCGGTTAATATCTCCTTCGGTAGCCCCATTCGGAAAAAGATCCCCACCAGCTCTTTGGCTATAGTTTTAGAGGCCGTGTTCCGCAGGGGGACGGCTTCTGGGTAGCGAGTAGCATAGTCCAAAACAACAAGCATATATTGGTGGCCCCGAGCCGTCTTCTCCAGGGGTCCCACTAGGTCCATGGCTATTCGCTCGAAGGGGACCTCTATGATGGGAAGGGGTACTAAAGGTGCCCTCAAGTGGGGACGGGGACTGTGCAACTGACACTCCGGACAGGAGGCACAGTACCTCCGCACTTCTTCATGTACTCCAGGCCAGAAGAACCGTCGTAAGACTCGTGCCAGGGTCTTCTCTACCCCCAAATGCCCCCCAAAAAGATGACTATGAGCAAGACTTAATACAGCGTTCTGGTGTTTTTGAGGTACTAGGATCTGCTGTACCTTCTGCCCCTGTACTGGTGCAACCCGGTATAAGAGATCCTTCTTCATTATGAAGTAGGGTCCTGGTCCCTGGGTTTTTCCTTCCATGGGGACCCCATCTATTTCAGTCACCTCCTTCCTAATGTTGTCATACCTTGGGTCTTCTGCCTGGTCCCGTCCAAAATTTCCTCTCCCGGGGCTAATCTGCCCAAGATCTAGGGGCCCAGTCTCTGTTGCCTCTACTGGTTCAGAAGCATTAGGGTGGGGGTCAGACTCAGGTGCTTCTCCCTCCTGCGTGGCCTCCTTTTCAGCTGCGCGGGTCCGCCTACCTACAAGAGCGACCCTCTGGCTTTGGGTCAGTATTCGGGTTCCCAAGGCCTTAGCTGCCCTTCTTTCCCTTTTTGTCTTTCTACCCTGTCTGGGAGTGGAGAACAAATCTGGGGATATTTCAGAGAAGATTGGGGGTTGACAGTCTGCTGTGGATGCCTCATCAATTTTAGGGTCCCCATCTTTCTCCAATCCCCCTACTGGGAGTAAGTTTCCAAACCCTGGGAAGTCCCTCCCTATGAGCACCGGGTATGGGAGTTTAGGGACTACACCCGCTGCTACCTCAGTAGTGTTCCCTTGGATCTCCATTTTTACTGGGATGGTGGGGTAGTAACTAACTGTCCCATGGACACATGTTATCCCTGTACGTTTAGCCTGCAGCAGCTGACTACGCTTCACGAGCTTCCCTGAGATAAGCGTGATAGCACTCCCCAAATCAACCAGTGCCGTGGTCCCTACCCCATTTAGTTTCACTGGTCTGGTATACATATGTGGGGTTAGTGAGACCCCCACAAGGTGGATTAGGGAGCATGGATCTGCCCAGTTCCCCAGGTTACACTGCATAGGCTCCTCAGCATTGGGACACTGTGCAGCTATGTGTCCCCACTCCCCGCAGGCATAACATCTGTATGGAGCCCTAGGCGTTCCCCGGTCTCTTGGTTTGGGCAGGCTAACATCCCGATCCTCTTCTCCCTCAATGCTCTGACTCTTTGTGGCCTCTAATGGGCCTTCAGCCTCTCTCTTTTTCCACCTGGGCCCTCCTGGTGGCCCAGTCACCCGAACTTTAGGGCTTGGTGCTGCTAGTTTAACCTGGGGTGCCTCTTCCTTAACTGGTCGGGTCAGCTCCCTCGCTGTCCTTCGCCTCTCTACCAGGGCGACAACCTCATCATAGGTGGAGGGTTCGTTCTGGCTTACCCAGGCACGAAGGTCTGGTGGTAGTCCCCTCATGTATCGGTCGATGACCAGAACCGCTAGTATCTCTTCCGGACTCCGGGACTCTGTTTGCAACCACTTTCGTGCGAGATGGATGAGGTCATACAATTGGGACCGCGGGGTTTTGTCTTCCTGGTACCTCCAACCGTGATACTGCTGGGCCCGCACTGCTGTCGTTACCCCAGATCTGGCCAGGATCTCTGCTTTCAGCTGGGGGTAGTCTGCCACAGCCTCTTCAGGCAGATCATGGTAGGCCTTCTGGGCCTCCCCACACAGGAATGGGGCAAGGATGCCAGACCACTGATCTCGAGGCCAGGCCTCCCGTAGGGCTGTCCTCTCAAAGGCCAGAAGGTATGCCTCTACATCATCCTCCCGTGTCATTTTTTGCAGCCAATGGCTGGCCCATATGAGCAGCGTCCCATCATGGCGGCGATTCAGCTCTGTAAGGGACTTTACCTGGTTTACCAGTTCCCGCAACATAGCTTGGTCTTGAGCAGCCTGGTCCATCAGCAGGCGATTAGTCTCTTGCTGCAGCCGCACTGCCTCCTGTTGGGCGGCTGCCTGGACATGGGTAGCCTCTTGCTGGGCCGCCGTAGCTTGTATCAGTGCCCGCACTACGTCATCCATTGTGTTGAAAAAAAATAAACCCTCTCCCACCACCACCATCATCGTTGCCCCCTCCACCACCCCCACCGGCTACTCACCATCTGCCTCGAACTCCTACCTCTGGGACTCAGCTGCTCACCTAGGCTTGCCACGCCCTGTTGCCACCATTGGGCCTGAAACAGCAGCCAACCTTAAAAGACTTTATTTTCATTGCAAGTGCACGTGGGTGCACGTGCCCCCCCCTTTTGGACTGACCCCCTCCCCCCTGCAGCAAGCCCCCAGCTTTGCCCCTGCTGTCTACGCATTTGCCCCTTGCTGCCTTTTACCCCTCCCCTTTGCCCCAACCCCTCACTAGCTCCAGCTTGTTTGCCTGCCCCGCCCTTTCCCTCTGCAGCCTTTGTTTGTTTGACCCGCCCCAGCCTCTGAAGCTAGCCCCGTGGTTCCTCTGCCCCACTCCCAGCCTGATTGTTCCCCTTCCCCTGCGGTCCCCTTGCATTGATTAGCCCCTCCCCTCATGCGCCCATGTCCCCTCCCATGCGCTTGTGCCCCTCCCCATTTTAGTTTGACCCTGTTTCACTGCACCCCCCAATGCTGTTATATCCCCCCTTCCTTGGTGCGACTAGAGGAGCCGGAAACCCTCCCCGAGTCAGTGACTGACCCCTAGCCCTTGATAGTCCCGCTCCCATCCAGCCCACCCCTTTTTGGCGCCCTCCTCCCCTGCCTGCAGCCTAGCGGGGAGAAGTGGTCGACCTGCTTCCCCTCTCCCTGCCCCCTCCGGTGTTTGTTCTGCCCCCGTCCTCATTATGGCAGGGGACGAGGTGAGTGGGACCTCTCGGGCAGACCCTGCTGCCCCTCCTCCACCCGCCCCACCATCGTCCCCCCTAGCCTCTACCTCAACCGCCGCTGCCGTGCCACCTGCTAACGCCCCTGCTGGAGCGCCGGCAGCGGCAGATACCGAGGTGACCTCCGCTGCTGCCACGTCCCTCACTCCCTCCGACTCTGGGGGAGCCCCCCCAGCCGGCAGGAAGGGCCAGGGCACAAAGAAAGGTAAAGGCCCCGCCAAGAAGGCCAGGCCCTCCATGGCGGGGGCTGCCCCCACTGCCACGGCCCCGCCATCGGCCGCGGCATCCCTCCCCGCTGTTCCCTCCACCAGCTCTGTAGGTGTCCCTGCCCCGGCCCCCAGGGCATATGCCCAGGTAGCGGCGGCCCCCCCACCTGCCGCTGCATCATCATCTCAATCAACCACCGCCTCTGCTACCATCTATAGTGGCCGGGGCCCCTTCCCCACCTTGACTAGGAAGCACGGCGTCCGTTGCCTCCTGGTACCCGCCTCGCCACACGTGGAAACCTACGTGCGGGCGTTGGCGAGGGTGGTGGGGCCCACGGCCATTGTGGCGGCCTCCAAGATGTACGGAAAGGTCGTCTTCTTCCTAGCATCGGAGGCCGCCGCCCAGGAGGCGGTGGAGAAGGGCCTGGCGGTGGGGGGCGTGTTCGTCCCCCTGGAGCCGCTAGAAGACCTGGGCGCCCGACTGGTCCTGACTTCTGTCCCTCCCTTCCTTCCTAATGCCGCCCTGTTACCTGCCCTCTCTACCCTGGGGAGGCTGATCTCCGTGGTCAGCCCTCTCCCGTTGGGCTGCAAAGACCCCGCCCTCCATCATGTCCTCTCGTTCCACCGGCAGGTACAGTTACAACTGCCGCCGGCGGCACGTGATGGTGAGGTGCTCGAGGGGTCCTTCTTGGTCCCCTACCAGGGGGCCCGCTACCGGGTGCATTATTCAACGGGGGAGGCCCGGTGCTACCTCTGCCGGGCGATGGGGCACGTCCGGAGGGACTGCCCCTTGGCCCGGCACGGAGGGGCATCCGGGACTCCCGAGCCCCGGCAGGGCGCCGGCCCCGTCATCGCCGGCGCCCCTGGCTGCCCGGCGCCCGAAGCCGCCCCTCCTCCTTTCCGGCCCAACAACGCTCCCGCTCGGGCCCAAGGGGTATCTCCCCTAGTGTGCCCAGACGAGCGGGAGGGCCCCGCCTCTGCCGCCTGCGATCTGGCGGGGCCTGTGGAGGAGGGTGAGGTAGGGATACCGCCGGGCATAGAAAAGGGCATGCCCCAGGGTGGCTCCTCCCTCCTACATGCTGCCCCACCATTGCCTCCCCGAGTCCCTGAGCCTTTGTCCTTGCTCCCTGACACGATCCCTGTTAGCCAACCCCCGGATGATGCCATGGAGGGCTGGTCCTTAGTACAGGGGAAGCGGGGCAAGCGGAAGGCTCGAGCTCCGCTCCTCCCACCTGATGCGGTAGCCCCCCGGAAGACCAGGAAGGGGGGCACCGATGCCGAGCCTTCCGCTTTGCCCCCTGCCGATTCCAATTCAATGGTGCCGGCTGGGGATGCCGTGGCAGCACTGGAAGGTAATATCGCCCCTCCTCCAGAGTCCCTTCCTATGGAAGCCCCTGCTGAGGCCCCTCTCGCCCCCTTACAATCTGAAGCCCCTGCAAGCACCAAGGCGAGCATCGCTTTGGGTGCTGGCGGGGAGAACCCTGGGGTGGTGGAAGGTGATCTCCCCTCCATTTATGAGGAGATCGAGGCCCTGGGTCTGACCCCGGTTACCCAGGGGGAGGACGACCCTCTGCCAGTGGGCCTCGATTTGAATGACCTCGCCTTGGCCCCCCTTTCCCCATGTTCCGTCCCCTTATCCACTGCCTCCGTTCCCGCCTCCGAGGAGCCCCTGGACTCTTCCACCAACCAGGCCGCAGATGGCACCCCGCTAGCAGCCGCCGAGCCTCTTGAGGCGACGGCCAGTGCCACGCAGCCGGGACCCGAGTCACCAGGGGACTCCCTCGTGGCTGAGGGGCAGCCAACCTCCTTCCTGGGTGGGGGCCCCATCTTTGACTTTCCACCTACAGATGCCGTGGCCTTACCATCTGCCTTGGAGCACGAGCCCGGCATCGCCGAGGGCCCACCTCCCTCCCCGCAAATCCCTGAGCCCATTTGCGGGGTGTTACCCTCCCCCCCACCCACCCAGTGGCCTGGCTGCTGGGACCCCCGATCCCAATATCGCCCCTTCCCCTGTCCCTATTCCTGATTCCAGCCCTACCCCTGACACTGACCCCGTCCCTGTCCCCTCCACTTCCCGTGATGCTTTTGCCGCCCCTGGGGCTGTCTCCTTCTATATCCCAGAGGATGACCCCCAAGGAGCGGCCTTTGTTTTTCCCTGTCCCGACCCACCAGGGGCTGCTATTTTCCCTCCGCCGCCCCCCATTGAGCCAGGATCTGAGGCGGGCCACGTGGCGTCGGCCCATCGGATGCCATGTCGAGGGTCTGCCCCCTGCTTGCCCGTCTCGGTGGGCCACGGGGCTGTGATAGGGGCCCCACTGGGGGAAAGCCATAGATCAGTGACCCCACCCCTCCATACGCTGAGAGAGGAGCTACGGGAGTTCCTTGAGGACGTCCGTGGCTCCCGCAACAAGGTACAGCTTGCACTCCAGCGATGGGGGGATTTTCATCAGATCCTCCGGGCCGCGAGGGCCCTCATGGGGGAGGGTAAGAGGACCGGGAGGCAGGCCGCTGCGGCCTACCAACGGGTCCACCTCTTCCGTGACTCCTTAATCGCCCACGGGGTAGGTCACGGATTGTTGCGCGGCCCGACGGAGGCTGTGAGCGTCTCTGCCGGCGAGGATCCCCCCCCAGCCCTCCTTATGGCACCGATCATCTTTGCAAAATTAAACACCCGGGGCTGTAGGATGGGTCTCCGCAGGAGCCAGGTGCTCTCCTTCCTTCGGGAGGGGGGGTACTCTGTGATTTTCCTGCAGGAGACCCATACGGATCCGGCCGCTGAAGCTAGCTGGCGGCTGGAGTGGGGGGACAGGGTCTATTTTAGCCACCTCACAGTTCGTACGGCTGGAGTGGCGACCCTGTTCTCCCCCGACCTACGGCCCGAGGTGCTGGGGGTCGCCGAGGCTGTGCCTGGCCGCCTGCTACACCTCCGGGTCCGCATGGAGGGGCTTGTGGTTAATCTCGTCAACATTTACGCCCCGACATTGGGCCCGGAGAGGTTGTGTTTTTATCAGCAGGCGTCCGCCTTCCTCGGCACCTTGGATCCTCGCGAGTGCCTGGTCCTGGGCGGGGACTTTAACGCCACCCTTGAGGAACGGGACCGCTCGGGGACCGAGCAGTACCCGGCTGCCGCGGATGTCCTCCGGGAGATCGTCGAACATCACTCCCTGGTGGATGTCTGGCGCGACCACCACCCGGATGACGTTTCGACATTCACTTTTGTCCGGGTGGAGGTCCATCGGTCGTACCACTCCCGGTTGGACCGCATCTATATGTCACGCTTCCATCTTTCCCGGGCCCACTCCTCCAGCGTCCAGCCGGCCCCTTTTTCAGATCACCATCTAGCCACCGTGACAGCCTCTCTCTGCGCGGAGAGGCCGGGGCCGGCCTATTGGCACTTTAATAATAGCTTGTTGGAGGATGTGGGCTTCGTGGCGTCCTTCCGGGAGTTCTGGCTGGCCTGGCGAGGGCAGCGGCGTGCCTTTCCCTAGGCGCGGCGGTGGTGGGACCTGGGGAAGGTGCGCGCCCAGCTCTTCTGCCGTGACTACACCCAGGGCGCCAGCCGACGGAGGGATGCGGCGATAGGGCAGTTGGAACGGGAGGTCTTAGAGCTGGAGAGGCGTCTGGCCGCCAGCCCCGGTGATCCATCCCTCTGCGGAGCGTGCCGGGAGAAGCGGGAAGAGCTCCAGACCCTCGAGGACCATCGGGCCCGAGGTGCCTTTGTTCGATCCCGCATCCGCCTCCTTCGGGAGATGGATCGCGGCTCCCACTTCTTCTACGCCCTGGAGAAAAAGAACGGGGCCAAGAAGCACGTCACCTGCCTTCTAGCAGAGGACGGCACCCCCCTCACGGATCCGGCGGAAATGTGCGGGAGGGCCAGGGCCTTCTACGCAGGCCTTTTCTCCCCGGATCCGACCGATCCTAACGCTTGCAGAATGCTCTGGGATGAACTCCCGACGGTCAGCGCGGGCGACCGAGACCGGCTGGAGCTGCCTCTCACTCTGGCCGAGTTCTCGGAAGCCCTCCGCCGCATGCCCACCAATAAATCTCCGGGCATGGACGGGCTGACTGTGGAGTTCTACCGCGTGTTTTGGGACGTCCACGGCCCGGACCTTGTCACCGTCTGGGCCGAGTCCTTGCAGGGCGGGGTCCTCCCTCTTTTGTGCAGGCGAGCCGTGCTCGCCTTATTGCCGAAGGGGGACCTCTGCGATTTACGGAATTGGCGTCCCATCTTGCTCCTCAGCACGGACTATAAAATCGTAGCGAAGGCCATCTCGCTGCGGCTAGGGTCCGTGCTGGCGGACGTGATCCACCCAGACCAGACCTACACCGTCCCGGGCCGCACCATCTTCGACAACTTGTATCTGGTCCGCGACCTCTTGGAACTCGGGTGTAGGGATGGTCTGTCGTTCGCCCTCCTGTCCCTGGATCAGGAGAAGGCGTTCGACAGGGTGGACCACGGGTATCTCCTGGGCACTCTGCGAGCGTTTGGCTTCGGGCCCCAGTTTGTGGGTTTTCTCCAGGTGCTGTACGCCTCCGCAGTGTTTGGTCAGGCTCAACTGGACCCTGACCGAACCGGTCAGCTTCGGGCGAGGAGTACGTCAAGGGTGCCCCCTCTCGGGCCAGCTGTATGCTCTGGCAATCGAGCCCTTCCTCTGTCTCCTCCGTAGGAGGTTGGCAGGGTTGGTGCTGCGGGAGCCGGAGCTGCGGCTGGTCCTGTCGGCGTACGCCGACGACGTGCTCCTCGTGGTCCAGGACCCGGGCGACTTGGTGCGGGTGGAGGCTTGCCAGACCATCTATTCGGCGGCCTCCTCCGCCCGGGTCAATTGGGTCAAGAGCTCTGGCCTGGTGGTAGGGGACGGGTGGCGGGCGAGCTCCCTCCCACCCGCGCTTCAGGCCATTCGGTGGAGCACGGGTCCGCTGCTCTATCTCGGTGTTTACCTTTCTGCCACGCATCCGTCTCCGCCGGAGAACTGGCTAGGTTTAGAGGGCAGGGTGTCGGAGCGGCTCCGGAAATGGACAGGACTGCTCCGGTGTCTCTCCCTTCGAGGGAGAGCACTGGTGCTCAATCAACTAGTCCTGTCCATGCTCTGGTTCCGGCTCAACACCCTGGTCCCGGCCCCGGACTTCCTGACCACCCTCCGGACGTTGATTCTGGAGTTCTTTTGGTCAGGACTGCACTGGGTCTCTGCGGGGGTTCTCCATCTACCCCTGGAGGAGGGAGGGCAGGGCCTGAAGTGTCTGCACGCTCAGGTCCACGTCTTCCGCCTCCAGGCCCTGCAGAGGCTCCTTTATGGTGCAGGTAGTCCGGCATGGAGCGTATTGGCGCACGCCTTCCTGCGCCGCTTCCGAGGGCTCCGATATGACCGGCAGCTCCTTTGTCTCCATCTGAGAGGTCTTCCGCGAGGCCTCTCCGAGCTGCCGGTCTTCTACCAGGACCTCCTCCGGACCTGGAAACTGTTTTCAGTGACCAGGTCCGTGGCGGCCACCGTGGGGGCAGATCTCCTCGCGGAGCCCCTGCTACACAACCCCCAGCTCCGTGTGCAGGTGGCGGAGTCCCCCGCGGTGCGCCAGAGGTTGGTCCTGGCAGAAGTCACCAAAGTCAGAGACCTCCTGGACTACGACCGGGGAGACTGGCTGGATCCCCTGACGCTCGCTTAGCGCATGGGGCTCTCCAGACCTCGTACTCCCCAGCGCGTACTTCAGGAGGTGAGGGCCGCTTTGCCGCCCGCTGCTTGGGACTATCTCGACCGGGTCCTGCGAGAGGGCACGCCCCGCCCACCCTCCACTCCGAGCCCTCCAGACTTTTTCATCGGGCCCCTGCCCCGTGGACCCAACCAGCCCCCTCCCCGTCCATTTGCCATGAGCCGGCTGCACCATCTGCAGCCGGTTCTGTTCCGGACCGCGCCAAGGAAACATCTATACACGCTCGTGCTCCATGATCTTCATGTCCTCACCCTCGCGTCCCGCACCGATACGAAGTGGCGGGACCTTCTGCCACCTCTGGAGGGTGAGGAGCCCCGGTGGGCCAGCCTTTATTCTGCTCTGATCCCGAAGCCCACCGGGGACATCAGTTGGCGGCTCCTTCACGGAGCCGTGAGCACGGGTGTGTACTTGGCGTGGTTTACCCCTATCCCAGACACCTGCCCCTTTTGCGGCGTGAGGGAGACCCTGGCGCATGTTTAACTGGAGTGCGCCAGGCTGCAGCCCCTATTCCGGCTCCTCACGGATATTTTGTTAAGATTTTGGTTACACTTTTCTCCTCACCTTTTTATTTATGCACTCCCTATCCGTCGCCCCACAAAGTCGCGGGACCTCCTGGTCAACCTCCTTCTGGCCCTAGCGAAACTGGCCATCTATAAAACCAGAGTGAGGAGGTTGGCCGATGGAGTTTCCTGTGACTGTGGGGCGTATTTCAGGTCCTCCGTTTTTTCACGTATCCGGGCAGAGTTCCTCTGGGCGGCGTCCACTGGCTCCCTTGACGCCTTCGAGGAGCAGTGGGCGCTCTCCGGGGTTCTCTGCTCGGTGTCCCCATCTGGTTCGCTTCGTTTGACCCTTTGACCTCACTCCTGTCCCTGTTCTTTTATTAGTTGTCCCCCGTAATTTTTTGGTCTCCAGGTCCTGTGGACACCCCTTAGGCTGGGGGGGATCCTTTAGCAGTGGGCAGGCTTTGCCCGCCCACTTCCTGGATCCCAATAGGTCTGGTCACTCAGGGAACAGAAAACTACTCATCCAGTGACCAGTATATTTGCCCTCTACCAGACTCCTGTACCCCACTGGTCTGGGTCTGTCACAGGGGCGTTTGGGGCTTTACGTTTAAAAAGTGTTAAGTTTATCTAGCCCCCCCCCCCCCACACACACACACACTCCCTCTAAACTCCCTTTCAAAACTCCCCTGTTAGCTGCTCCTATTCACTAGCTCCAATGTTAATAATAACCAGGTAGTTATAAAGAATGGTGCCTTAGAAAGGAGAGGGTTGGTGGTGATTTTTTATTTTGCTTTTTCTCATTCTCTTTTGGAGTGGGGGAGAGAAATATCACTGGCTCCAAATATAATTTTAAGCACAGGAAATGTTTACGTAAGCTAGTAGGGCTTTTCAAAACTAAAGAAGCTTTTTAAGTGTGATTGCTGTGTATATAAACACATGCAATTCCTGATTGTCTTCCTCATGGGCATAAGGTAAATGGGATTTTGCCCATTGAGTGATATGCAGTAGTTGTTCTCAGCTGGAATAGTCTTGACACTGCTGTTTTGCTTTCTTTAATTTTGATAGGAAGAGATGGGATCCACCTAAAGAAGAGAGGGAAGAGCATCTTCGCAGGCAGGCTTGCTAACCTAGTGAGGAGGGCTTTCAACTAGGTTCGCCGGGGGATGGAGACTTAAGCCCTGAGGTAAGTGGGGAAGTGGGATACTGGGAGGAAACACAAGGAGGAGGGTGCAACAGGGGAGGTTTCCTGATTCATACTGAGAAAGCAGGGCAATCGGCTAGTTATCTTAGGTGCCTGTACATGAACTCAAGAAGCCTGGGAAACAAGCAGGAAGAATTGGAAGTCCTGGCACAGGACTATGATGTGACTGGAATAACAGAGATATGGTGGGGTAACTCACATAACTGGAGCACTGTCATGGATGGGTATAAACTGTTCAGGGAGGAAAGGTGGAGGAGTTGCACTGTATGTACGGGAGCAGTATGATTGCTCAGAGCTCCAATATGAAACTGGAGAAAAGCCTGTTGAGAGACTTTGGGTTAAGTTTAGAGGTGAGAGCAACAAGGGTGTGTGCTACAGACCACCAAACCAGGAGGATGAGGTAGACAAGGCTTTCTTTGGACAATTAACTGAAGTTTCCAGATCACGGGCTCTGGTTCTCATGGGGGACTTAAATCACCCTGATATCTGCTGGAAGAGTAATAGAGCAGTGCACAGACAATCCAGGAAGTTTTTGGAGAGCGTTGGGGACAACTTCCTGGTGCAAGTGCTGGAGGAACCAACTAGGGGCCGTGCTCCTCTTGACCTGCTGCTCACAAACAGGGAAGAATTGGTAGGGGAAGTAGAAGTGGCTGGCAACTTGGGCAGCAGTAACCATGAGATGGTCGAGTTCAGGATCCTGACCAAAGGAAGAAAGGAGAGCAGCAGAATATGGACCCTGGACTTCAGAAAAGCAGACTTTGACTCCCTCAGGGAACTGATGGGCAGGATCCCCTGGGACGCTAATATGAGGGGGAAAGGAGTCCAGGAGAGCTGGCTGTATTTTAAAGAAGTCTTATTGAGGACGCAGGAACAAACCATCCCGATGTGCAGAAAGAATAGCAAATATGGCAGGAGACCAGCTTGGCTTAACAGTGAAATCTTCAGTGAGCTTAAACACACACAAAAAGGAAGCTTACAAGAAGTGGAAACTTGGACAGATGACTAGGGAGGAGTATAAAAATATTGTTCGAGCATGCAGGGGTGTAATCAGGAAGGCCAAAGCACAATTGGAGTTGCAGCTAGCAAGGGATGTGAAGGGTAACAAGAAGGGTTTCTACAGGTATGTTAGCAACAAGAAGAAGGTCAGGGA
This sequence comes from Emys orbicularis, assembly GCF_028017835.1. Classification (NCBI taxonomy): domain Eukaryota; kingdom Metazoa; phylum Chordata; order Testudines; family Emydidae; genus Emys; species Emys orbicularis. The sequence goes on along the minus strand of NC_088688.1, from coordinate 132,947,076 downwards.
AAGTGTGGGACCCTTACTGAATGGGGGAGGCAAGCGAGTGAGAGATGATGTGGAAAAAGCTGAAGTACTCAATGCTTTTTTTGCCTCAGTCTTCACAGACAAGGTCAGCTCCCAGACTGCTGTCCTGGGCAGCACAGTATGGGGAGGAGGTGAGCACCCCTTAGTGGTGAAAAAACAGGTTAAGGACTATTTAGAAAAGCTGGATGTGCACAAGTTCATGGGTCCAGATCTAATGCATCCAAGGGTGCTAAGGAAGTTGGCTGATGTGATTGCAGAGCCATTGGCCATTATCTTTTAAAATTCATGGCAATCAGGGGAAGTCCCAGACGATTGGAAAAAGGCAAATACAGTGCCCATCTTTAAAAAAGGAAAGAAGGAGAATCCAGGGAACTACAGACTGGTCAGCCTCACCCCAGTCCCTGGAAAAATCATGGAGCAAGTCCTCAAGGAATCCATTCTGAAGCACGTGGAGGAGAGGAAAGTGATCAGGAACAGTCAACATGGATTCAACAAGGGCAAGTCATGCCTGACCAACCTGATTGCCTTCTATGATCAGATAACTGGCTCTGTGGATATGGGGAAAGCACTGGACATGAGATACTTTGACTTTAGCAAAGCTTTTGATACAGTCTCCCACAGTATTCTTGCCAGCAAGTTAAAGAAGTATGGGCTGGATGAATGGACTATAAGGTGGATAGAAAGCTGGCTAGATCGTCAGGCTCAACGGGTAGTGATCAACGGCTTGATGTCTAGTTGGCAGCTGGTATCAAGCAAAGTGTCCCAGGAATCGGTCCTGGGGCCGGTTTTGTTCAACATCTTCATTAATGATCTGGATGATGGGATGGATTGCACCCTCAGCAAGTTCAGGGATGACACTAAGCTGGGGGGAGAGGTAGAAACACTGGAGGGTAGGGATAGGGTCCAGAGTGGCCTAGACAAATTGGAGGATTGGGCCAAAAGAAATCTGATGAGGTTCAACAAAGACAAGTGCAGAGTCCTGCACTTAGGATGGAAGAATCCCATGCACTGCTATAGACTGGGGACCGACTGGCTAAGCGGTAGTTCTGCAGAAAAGGACTTGGGGACTACAGTGGACAAGAAGCTGGATATGAGTCAGCAGTGTGCCCTTGTTGCCAAGAAGGCTAACGGCATATTTGGCTGCATTAGTAGGAGCACTGCCAACATATCGAGGGAAGTGATTATTCCCCTCTATTCGGCACAGGTGAGGCCACATCTGGAGTATTGCATTCAGTTCTGTCCCCCCTCCCACCAACTACAGAAAGGATGTGGACAAATTGGAGAGAGTCCAGCAGAGGGCAATGAAAATGATTAAGGGGCTGGGGCACATGACTTATGAGGAGAGGCTGAGGGAACTGGGCTTATTTAGTCTGCAGAAGAGAAGAGTGAGGGGGGATTTGATAGCAGCCTTCAACTACCTGAAGGGAGGGTTCCAAAGAGGATGGATCTAGACTGTTCTCAGTGGTGGCAGATGACAGAACAAGAAGCAATGGTCTCAATTTGCAATGGGGGAAGTCTAGGTTGGATATTGGGAAACACTATTTCACTAGGAAGGTGGTGAAGCACTGGAATGGGTTACCTAGGGAGGTGGTGGAATCTCCAGCCTTAGCGGTTTTTAAGGCCCAGCTTGACAAAGCCCTGGCTGGGATGATTTAGTTGGGGTTGCTCCTGCTTTGAGTAGGGGGTTGGACTAGATGACCTCCTGAGGTCTCTTCCACCCTAATCTTCTATGATTTGTAAAATAGCTATTTTGGATTCTCCAGCTTCAATAAAACAGAGCTTTCAAAGTATGAAGTAGAGCTGACCAAAATCGGGACACAGGAAAAACTTCCCAATTTTGTTTTTTTACAGCATTTGAATGTAAACAGCTTTTCAAGATGGCTTGTGGCATACTCTTCTGCAAATCTCCAAATCTCTGGGGCTGGTTTTCTCTCTCCTGTTTCCTTTTGGCCTCAGAATACAACACAATAATAATAGCCAGAGTGTGTTTTTTTCCCCCCACTCAAACTCTCTGAAGAGTTCTAGAATAGCAAAAGGAAAAATGAAACTACTCTGCCACTCTGTAATTTGCAAAGGTTAGAGTGAAAATAGGGGGAAAGACGATGGATGGGGTCCCTTGACATCATCTTTCTGTTGCTTTCGGGGGAGGGGTGGAACTCTGATGACAAAATGAAAGAGTTGAAGGAAAAAAACAAAAACTCTTTTAAAAACATTATTGGCACAAAAAAGTTCTGTACAAAACTTGTCAGCCAGCTCTAGTGTTAAAGATTTCACAGCTGGAATAGTTAACACTCAAAAGGGTCCTGGAAGCTGTTTTATGACCAACAAAAAGGAACCATCAATATCTGAGGTAGTTTGCTTGGCTTCGTTTTTTGTATATAATATCCATGTTTAGCAGCACTGAGCTATAGTGTTGGTGGGAAAATGTGATGGAAACCCCATCATCTCCATAAATTGAGCCTCAATCCTGCACATATTTACACATGAATAACTAGACCAGGGGTAGGCAACGTATGGCCCGCGTGCCGCAGGCAGAACACAAGCTGATTTTCAGTGGCACTCACACTGCCCGGGTCCTGACCACTGGTCTGGGGGGCTCTGCATTTTAATTTAATTTTAAATGAAGCTTCTTAAACATTTTAAAAACCTAATTTACTTTACATACAACAATAGTTTAGTTATATATTATAGACTTATAGAAAGAGACCTTCTAAAAACATTAATATGTATGACTGGCACGCGAAACCTTAACTCAGAGTGAATAAATGAAGTCTCGGCACACCACTTCTGAAAGGTTGCCGACCCCTGAACTAGACTTTCACAAGTGACCTCACTGACGACCCCCATGAGTAAAGCTACTTCTGTGTATAAGTGTTTGGAGGATCAGGCCCTTAAGACTGCACTGGAAGCTATACTTTAAGGACTGACTCTGCACTGACAGGAACATGGACCAGACTTCTAAGTTCTGGAATTCTACAGTACATCTGCTGTTCACGTCTAGTGATATGGTAACCAAACCGTCCTCTGAAACAGAATTGCATCTGCCATACTAACTGTGCATTTGTAATGCCTTGATCCCTTCCCTGAGGCTGGGGATGCTCAGAGCAGCAGGAAAGGGTGAAAAGCAAAGAGGAGAAAGAGCTGCTCTCCGAAGCACATTGCTGTGGGACTTGGCTTCTATCTTGCAGGCGGTGGGGTAGAGAGGTTGGGGGGAAAGTGTCCTCTTTATCCGGAGTCTGTGGCATCCTGGCAACAAAGGCTGCTCATGTAGCAAGGTGAGAGCTGTAGAGTTAGGAGGAGGAGAGGCTCTGCTGCCTGTAACCAATCAGACACAAGCTCTCTCCTCAGCTCTTTCTACTTAGATCTCCTGCCCTTGTGGAGTTCAAGTGCAGGAGAGTGAGGCCAGATGGCTCTGAGGGGCAAAGAGAAAGTTGTGGGCTGGAAGCAAGTACCCTGGGAGCCAGATCTGTTCCACAGGCTGCATGTTTGCCCAAGATCAGAGCCGCATTGTGCTAGGTGCTGTACAGACATAATAAGAGACAACAGCTTCCCTGAAGCACTTACAATCTCAAGACAAGCCAAAGGGGAAACAGAGACATCAAGAGGGGAAGTACCTTACCCAAGATCACCTGAGGATAGAGCCCAGTCTAGAACCCAAGTCTTGTTGAGTCCTAGTCCAGGGCCCTAGCTACTGGGCCATCCCATCCGGTTTGCCTTATGGTTACCTATTGCTAGAAATTGACTCTTAGCCATTGTCCTGTTTCACAAGCTCTGCATGTGTTTACAAAGCAATCCTGGCCCCTCATCTCTCACAGGTACACATTGATGTGCTTCCTCTATTTGCAATTAGTGTGGAAGAAGCCCATTCACTGTTCACATTTTTTCTCTCTGTCTTTTCTACACAAGTATTTCTCATTGGGGACCTTAAAGACAAAATATTGATTTTTTTATTCCTTTTTTCCCCTTTTTTTAATGGCTTGTTCGTTTTTATTATGTTATACTGGCGGTTTTAATTTCTTACTGTCTACTTTGATGTAGCAATCTCAAGACAGCTGGAGATGAAGTTCTAACCCTGAGGCCCTGAAACAAAAGATGCAGCATCTTCTCCCTCTCCCTCTCCCTGAGAAACAAGAATAAAATGGCTTAGTTGAAAGAAACCTGCAGTCATGATAGTGTGAAGAAACCCATCGATCTCCCAACTTGTCGATTAATGCAAAGAATGTTCCTCATACACCAGAGTGGCCTTTCACATAAGCAGGAACCCATCTTTCAAATGATCCATAGGCTACAAACCTGCAATGAACTCTGCATTGGTGAGTTCCTATACTGGAGGAAGCCACACGATCATTGCATGACTGGGACATTGCTGCAGCAAAGAACAGAACTTTGAGTGATTTTTAGCATCTGTATTTTTTAAATATTTCAATGTATCATACAGTGTAGGAAGGGCTTCCCTGAAAAATTCTATTTGCTCACTATTTTTGGACGCAAATAAAATTTTGTGTGTTTACTGGGTCGTAGAGTTTTGACAGGGAATTGCTACAAATAACACGTATTTTCCCAGAGGGGCCTAGAAAAATGTCATCTGATGCCCAAAATTGCAGGGATAAACCAATAGTGTGCACCAAAGATATTTTTTTCATGAGAAATAAGTGGAATGTAAAAAGATACAGTCAGGTTATTTCATTTATGGGGCTCAAAGTTGCATTAAGGGCCTCCCCAAACAGAAAGAAGACATGACCCCTGCTCAGAGGAGGTCTCCTGCATTGGGGCCCCACTAGCCTGGATCTCAATGTCAGATTGGAAAGGTCTCCAGGATCTGGCCCAGTATCAGTGTCCTGACATGTCATATGCTGTTTCCAGAACAGCTGCCGCCAAGGTGGTTATGTTATCAAATTTCAATTTGGTTCTAAAAGGTGAAATTATTTCACTATCTCCATGAGTAATCACACCACCGCAGATGCTGGTTTCAATAAGAGTTGAACTACACCCTCTTCTCAGATAACTTGGGGTGGGGAAGTTATTTTGCCTGGCTCTTTGGAACGATTGCCTGAGGCAGGGCTTAAAACAAGTCTCCTCTTGTACAGTGTTTGAGCCATTCTGAGGTTTTGCTATTGCTGGGGCGTTCTGAGTGAAAGAAGAGATGCAAAGTTTGTTGAATGAATGACCTCAGTAATCCTTATCTAATGCTGACAGTGAAGCCTTTGGCTACCCCTGTTAGCTACATACTTCTGTAGCAGCATTAGACAGATGAAGGGCTCCTCCATCAGCTGAGGTGATGATCTTCAGCTGGGACAGTCAAAGGTTTAGCTCTAAGCATGCGCTGAGATTGCTTAGACTGTTCCTTATTTCAGCAAATCCAAAATCAAGATGCAAACCAATCAAGAAGCCAGGAATGGATCTCATGACATTAATACTATGCAGGAGGACACTTACCTTAACCCTTGCCTGAGGTTAGGCCTATACAGATCTTCCTGCCAGTGATATTGGATGCATTGTATCGGCTTCATTTCCCTGAGTTTGCATCACCTCCGTTTCACGGGCTGGATTATATCCGAGGAGCAGACTTTGTTGTTGTATTTTATTTTTATTAATTCCCTCATTTTGCTTAATTAGAACAAGATACAGCCTTATCAGGTTATTTCCATGCACCAGGGGCAGATTGGAGGGATATATTCTTTCACTTGTTTTCAACATATTTTTCAAGTTTATTGTTTGTTAACACTTTGGAATTCATACATTAATTCATGCACAGAGTGTGCAAGGTCTGGTTCTCTGTTAGCTTCCTATGAACTTACAAAGGCAAACGCCAAGAAATGAACATCCAGAACTTATAACTTACAGATGGGCCAAATTCTGCTGTCTGTTACACTAGTGTAAATCCAGAGCACCTCTACAGCAGTCAATGGAATTGCCTGGATTTACACCAGGGAAGCAGAGAGCAGAATTGGGACCTTAGAATTTTGTGGTTAGATACAGCACTGGTGTCGGTCTTCCCCCAGATTCCTCTGCTATTGGCAAGTAGAAAGCTCCTTTTTTTGTTCTGAGGAATGCATGGTCTTCCTTAGTTGGATGGTAGCATGCCAGTACTCCCCTTCTCAAAGGTAAAGATTTAGTGAGAATGGCTGATTTCCATTTTTATGTGACCCGGGCGGTATTCATGCCAAGGACTCTGTCAGGATAGTCTTTCTTTTGCCCCTTGTGCAATGAAATAAACTCATGCACCCTCTCCAGAAATGTGCCAGAGCTCAAACAGCCTCGACTTGGCTTGTTTAGGTTAATTATTTAATGTGTATATAAAGTGCTCTGAAGATGTAAGGGGTAGATCCTCAAGGGGTGTAAATCAGCATCGCTTTATTGGCTTCAATGCACCTATGCCAACTTGAAAGCCGACTGCTGCAGAGGAGCGTGTGGATCGGACACAGACTTCCCTTAGGGGAGAGTCTGATGATAGAGAATCTCCAGGTTATAGTCAGGAGCAGAGGACTGAAAAGTATAATGTAAGGGCCGGATCAGATGATAAACAGCCACATAAAAAAGAATCTGGCACATCAGAAAAAGACAGGCTAATAAACAGGGACAAGTTTTTAAAGTGCTTGTACACAAATGCCAGAAGTCTAAATAATAAGATGGGTGAACTAGAGTGCCTTGTGATAAAGGAGGATATAGATATAATAGGCATCACAGAAACCTGGTGGACTGAGAGCAATCAATGGGACACAATCATTCCGGGGTACAAAATATATCGGAAGGACAGAACAGGCCGTGCAGGGGGAGGAGTGGCACTATATGTTAAAGAAAGTGTAGATTCAAATGAAGTAAAAATCTTAAGCGAATCCACAGGTTCCATAGAGTCTCTATGGATAGAAATTTCATGCTCTAGTAAAAATATAACATTAGGGATCTATTATCGACCACCTGACCAGGACAGTAATAGTGATGATGAAATGCTAAGGGAAATTAGAGAGGCTATCAAAATTAAGAACCCAATAATAGTGGGGGATTTCAATTATCCCCATATTGACTGGGAACATTTCACTTCAGGACGAAATGCAGAGATAAAATTTCTCGATACTTTAAATGACTGCTTCATGGAGCAGCTGGTACGGGAACCCACAAGGGGAGAGGCGACTCTAGATTTAATCCTGAGTGGAGCGCAGGAGCTGGTCCAAGAGGTAACTATAGCGGGACCGCTTGGAAATAGTGACCATAATACAATAGCATTCAACATCCCTGTGGTGGGAAGAACACCTCAACTGCCCAACACTGTGGCCTTTAATTTCAAAAGGGGGAACTATACAAAAATGAGGGGGTTAGTTAGACAAAAGTTAAAAGGTTCAGTGACTAAAGTGAAATCCCTGCAAGTTGCGTGGGCCCTTTTTAAAGACACCATAATAGAGGCTCAACTTCAATGTATACCCCAAATTAAGAAAAACAGTAAAAGAACTAAAAAAGAGCCACCGTGGCTTAACAACCATGTAAAAGAAGCAGTGAGAGATAAAAAGACTTCCTTTAAAAAGTGGAAGTCAAATCCTAGTGAGGCAAATAGAAAGGAGCACAAACACTGCCAACTTAAGTGCAAGAGTGTAATAAGAAAAGCCAAAGAGGAGTTTGAAGAACGGCTAGCCAAAAACTCCAAAGGTAATAACAAAATGTTTTTTAAGTACATCAGAAGCAGGAAGCCTGCTAAACAACCAGTGGGGCCCCTTGACGATGAAAATACAAAAGGAGCGCTTAAAGATGATAAAGTCATTGCGGAGAAACTAAATGGATTCTTTGCTTCAGTCTTCACGGCTGAGGATGTTAGGGAGATTCCCAAACCTGAGCTGGCTTTTGTAGGTGACAAATCTGAGGAACTGTCACAGATTGAAGTATCACTAGAGGAGGTTTTGGAATTAATTGATAAACTCAACATTAACAAGTCACCGGGACCAGATGGCATTCACCCAAGAGTTCTGAAAGAACTCAAATGTGAAGTTGCGGAACTATTAACTAAGGTTTGTAACCTGTCCTTTAAATCGGCTTCGGTACCCAATGACTGGAAGTTAGCTAATGTAACGCCAATATTTAAAAAGGGCTCTAGGGGTGATCCCGGCAATTACAGACCGGTAAGTCTAACGTCGGTACCGGGCAAATTAGTTGAAACAATAGTAAAGAACAAAATTGTCAGACACATAGAAAAACATAAATTCTTGAGCAATAGTCAACATGGTTTCTGTAAAGGGAAATCGTGTCTTACTAATCTATTAGAGTTCTTTGAAGGGGTCAACAAACATGTGGACAAGGGGGATCCGGTGGACATAGTGTACTTAGATTTCCAGAAAGCCTTTGACAAGGTCCCTCACCAAAGGCTCTTACGTAAATTAAGCTGTCATGGGATAAAAGGGAAGGTCCTTTCATGGATTGAGAACTGGTTAAAGGACAGGGAACAAAGGGTAGGAATTAATGGTAAATTCTCAGAATGGAGAGGGGTAACTAGTGGTGTTCCCCAAGGGTCAGTCCTAGGACCTATCCTATTCAATTTATTCATAAATGATCTGGAGAAAGGGGTAAACAGTGAGGTGGCAAAGTTTGCAGATGATACTAAACTACTCAAGATAGTTAAGACCAAAGCAGATTGTGAAGAACTTCAAAAAGATCTCACAAAACTAAGTGATTGGGCAACAAAATGGCAAATGAAATTTAATGTGGATAAATGTAAAGTAATGCACATTGGAAAAAATAACCCCAACTATACATACAACATGATGGGGGCTAATTTAGCTACAACGAGTCAGGAAAAAGATCTTGGCGTCATCGTGGATAGTTCTCTAAAGATGTCCACGCAGTGTGCAGAGGCGGTCAAAAAAGCAAACAGGATGTTAGGAATCATTAAAAAGGGGATAGAGAATAAGACTGAGAATATATTATTGCCCTTATATAAATCCATGGTTCGCCCACATCTCGAATACTGTGTACAGATGTGGTCTCTTCACCTCAAAAAAGATATTCTAGCACTAGAAAAGGTTCAGAAAAGAGCAACTAAAATGATTAAGGGTTTAGAGAGGGTCCCATATGAGGAAAGATTAAAGAGGCTAGGACTCTTCAGTTTGGAAAAGAGAAGACTAAGGGGGGACATGATAGAGGTATATAAAATCATGAGTGATGTTGAGAAAGTGGATAAGGAAAAGTTATTTACTTATTCCCATAATACAAGAACTAGGGGTCACCAAAAGAAATTAATAGGCAGCAGGTTTAAAACAAATAAAAGGAAGTTCTTCTTCACGCAGCGCACAGTCAACTTGTGGAACTCCTTACCTGAGGAGGTTGTGAAGGCTAGGACTATAACAATGTTTAAAAGGGGACTGGATAAATTCATGGTGGCTAAGTCCATAAATGGCTATTAGCCAGGATGGGTAAGAATGGTGTCCCTAGCCTCTGTTCGTCAGAGGATGGAGATGGATGGCAGGAGAGAGATCACTTGATCATTGCCTGTTAGGTTCACTCCCTCTGGGGCACCTGGCTTTGGCCACTGTCGGTAGACAGATACTGGGCTAGACGGACCTTTGGTCTGACCCAGTACGGCCTTTCTTATGTTCTTATGTTCTTATGTTCTTATGAGCTAGATCCACCAGCTGCAGATCTGGTCTATAAAATGTTACCAGAATGCTAAGTAACAGTTCTCTCTTTTCATTGGTAGAGTCAGTACTCAACCCATTTCCCAGTACAGTAGCAGGGGACAAAGATGCTGAAGGGCCTGTCTTTCAAAAGTGATATGTTGACCACAAAGGGACAAGTGTTCAAACAAAGAAGGTCTATTTGTGAATGCAAATATGCCCTTGCAATTGTAGGCCTAAGTTTGTGCACTAGGTTATGCAGCACATGCACACGTAAGGTATTTTCACATGGAAATGACCATTTAGACATCTAATTTGCCATCTGTGCATGCAACTGCTCTACTTGTGAACTACAGATGGTTACAACAAACAAACAAAAAACCCCACAAAATCAGATAATTAATTCCCCCCCCCCCCGTTTTTCAACCGACTACCTTGTCCACACTGTCATGATAACTGCACAGGCAAGCGTAGGTATATAAGTGAGAAATAAGTGATTCTCCTTTGTTTTATTTATTTTTTAAATCAGCCCTCTGATCCCATGAGTAGCAGTACTAACTCCAGTGTTTTGGTCGAAGTCCAGCTCAAATAGTTATATTCTACCTTGCTAATATTCTCCGCAGAGTTTCATTGGGTTATAGTGGTTTTTCATAATTTTCTGCCCTGAAGTATCTGCTTATTTTATGGAATTATACTAGTGCCCTTCCCCAAAGTATCTGACCATTTCCTACATAATATTATCAACACAGCTTCATTTTTTAAAGGCCTTCTAGTGCCACTGGACCAGGGAGGGAGTTTAGAGTAAAGTGACTTCATTTGGAAGACACAGAACATTTTTGACATTTGTAGAGATAGGTCTGAGCCTTCAAGTTTAAACCTGGCTCTTAGCCTAAAATTCCCCCCCAAAATTAATATTATAAATAAAGGTGAGTGAGTAATTGATTTTTTTGGTTTGGTAGCCAAACCGAACAATTGGAGAACAAAGTTAGGTTCATTTCAGACTGAATCTGATTTTTTTCATGGTTCCTTGTGGAAACAAAGAATTTTAAAAAATCATTTGTGTTGAATGAAACACGTTGAATATCATTTTGAAACAAAATTTCAAAATATTTTTTAAATTTCATTTTTTTCTGGCAGAAACTATTTCCCGAATTCAACCCAAATTTGTGCATAGTTTTGGTACCCCCAAAAATGAATTTTTTTGACAAATTTACTATTTGCCAAAATAATTTCACCCAGGTCTTATTGTAAAATATAACTTCTTCATCTGTAGATAGGAACAATAACAGCTACTTGCCTCACAACTGTGTTATGAAGATCACGTTCATTAATGCTTGTAAAGCACCATCAGCTCATCAAAAGTAAGGTGCTTTGTAACTGCAAAGCATGGCTGTATTAACCCTTCAAAATAATCTCATCTGGTTTCTTCAGGCTCTGCTACCCATACTCACCACAGCTGACTGTCATTGTCCTTTATAATCACCTCCTGTATGATGGAGTTTGCTGAACAACCAATATTTTAAGAAGGCTAAATAAAGCGTAAGTGTTTGGTTTCCAATAGTCATTTCCATGGCTTCAGGGTTCCTGACATTCTAAGGTCAGCTCAGTGATCATCAATCAGCCACGTTTCCCCTCTTGGACTTAGTGTACGGTGTATGTAATCTCTTCCGTGCAATGTCTCACTCTGATCCCAAGTTTTGAATGACTTCACATGACCTTTAGGAGGTCAAAAACCTTCCATTTATTCAATTACATACAGTGCCTCATGGAAAGCTCTTTGTCACAAATGGTAAAACATCTTGAAACAGCAGACCAAAAAAATTCCACCCCACAGAGTAATGGAAAAGATGGCTCATTTTGGCCTTCGATCAGTGGAATCTACTCCCATAGTTCCCTGCACAAGGTCGTCAACTGAATGGGGCTAAAACTGGATTCACAATGCAGGAATTTCTGGGGGGGATCCAATGGCTTGTGTTATGCAGGAGGTTAGACTATCTTAACATATTGGTCCATTCTGGCCTTAAAATCAATTAAATTATTCCATGTAAAGTTTCCCCCTCATTCTCCTATGAAAGCTTTTCTGGAAAAAAGAAGAGCTGAGTTTCAGGAAATTGGCTCGATGCCTGGCAAATGGGTGCTGAGTGACATATCTTGAGACAACACAGATGGGGGTTATTTAAAGACGAAATACGCAAAAGGGGTTTAACTGAGATAGGCAAAATAATGAAGGTGTAAAAATTGATCAGGTGCTCTGTCCCACCTGGTGAGAGGGAGACAAAATGAAACCAAAAGGCAATACATTTAAGAGAAATAAAGGAAATGCTTCTAAGCAGAACATATGGTAGAGTCTGTGGTGTTCAGTGATCACAGAGCTTGCAAGAGCATTACTCTGCATCCAGTTCCAACTGGCTGTGCCTGACGACAAGAGCTTCACAGTGCCCTGTCTGGGAAACTCAGCCCTTAAAAGTCAGAGTCCCCAATGCCATAGACTCTGCTTGTGAAACTTGCTCCCACAGGAGGTCATTGGGATACATAACCGAATAGGACTTCTAAAAAGCACGGGATGTTGTTACGACCATTAATCACATTTGCAGCTACACCAGCTAAGACAGGTTGAAATTATTAAATTAAAAGTTTCAATGAAACCTTTTGTCAATTTCCAATTTCAACGAGAGGAGGAAAGGCCAAACATTTTCTGCCTTTTTCCCTATTTTTTCCTAACCAGCTCTAAAGACAATATTACAAAGCTGGTAATCGGACATCAGGCTTCACTGTGAAATCTGCTCTCACGGGTTAGGAAGAAAATGGTACTTTCCTTTGTACAATTGGCTAGCTGCATTATGGAAGTTCTTCATTAGCTATTGACCGCTGTGTGAAGCGGGATGAGATGAATTAGTGCTCTGATCTGGTATGGCAATCTATGTCCTTAACTTTTCACAATATAAAAATAAAGCTAACACTCTTTCTCAGCCTTGCTGAGTGTTGGGATTTTAAGAGCTTCACATCTCTTTTCTTAAGGGTGCAGAACCTATCAAGTGAAAAAGAAATCCTTCTAAGATCATGACTAGGGTGGTAACTAGCCACAATATGTTCAGATTGAGGAAAGGAAATGAAGATTCTTCCTACACATAAAGACAATTTGGCAGACAATTAGTGTTGTGAGTCATTCATGAAATATACTTCCTCTGATAAGAAAAAAACTGACTTTTTTTTCTGTCACTTCCTCTTTGCATTTTTCTCATGAAGATTGCTGTATATTGAAGGACTCTGTAGACAGTACGAATTAAGCAAAGAATTTGTCTCCTTTAGATTTACAGCTATCTGACTACCATACTGAAATATAAAGCAGCATCCTTCTCACTTACCAATAACTTATTGGATCTTCTACAGAGGAACCCCATTGCTGTCCAGTTTGTTCTCCAAAATACTCAGCACCAGTCCTATTTCTGCATTAGGATAATTGATGATTTTAGGATTTCTCCAGAATGATTCTGCAGCATATTGTCTGTCTGCAGAATAGATACTGTTATCTATATTTATGCTATAAAGGCAATTTGGCCAGTTTGGTGCCTCCAGTAATACAGGTCTATTACAAGTGTCCTTAAAGGCACTCAGATTAATAAAGACAAAACTTCATCACACTCCACTAAGGAGTTGCACTTATGTCACCTGAAGATACAGCAAAAAGTGCAACTGTATAATTCTGACCTCATTCTTGTTACAGATCTGATCCAACTGTCATTAAAGTCAATAAACAGCCTCCCACTGACTTCAGTAGGAATTGGTCTGAGCCCTATGAGAATCAGTTGCAACCTTTTTGCTGGCACACAGCAACTGTTCCTTGGATCCCAACTATTTTATAATTCTTCTTGTTATCATATTCAATATGCTTAGCTCCAAGCATCCTGTAATGAGGGTTAAGTATAGATCTGCTTAAGGTAAGGAAAGAGTTTGCAGGACCCTTTAGTTACCGCTGCACCTAAGCACTTTCTAGTTCAGAATCACTGATCTCTCAATGGGAGGCAGTGCCTAATCAATAAGGAAAAACATGATATTAGGAATTAAAAGTTCTTAATAAAAGGAAGCCTAATGCCTATGAAATGCAGGCCAACCCAAAGGCCTTTCATCCTCTAACATTAGATTACCCGGCACATCTGAATTTTTTTCCATTCCATTATAGATGAATCATCATCAAACACACATAGTATACTGAGGACCGCTAAACCAGCCAGAGTGACTCTGGTTGATGGCGTCACACCAGGTGTCATGCAGTGAAGTTCATAGATCCAGCTCAATCCTGCGAATCCGTGAATCTCTGGGGCAGCCCCACAGGTGGCACCAACTGGGGTCAAGGAACTTTGTGCATTGATGGAGCATTTGAGAGCATAGGGTGCTGGGGTGTATTTTTCCATCCTGTCTACATGGCTTTAAAAGCATGCAACACTGCTTTTGGATGTAATGATCAGTACAAAGAAGGCCAGGTCTCTGCAAGATTATGACTTTTCACACAAAGTCAAACCACTTTATGCTCAAGATCTTGTGCTGAAAGCACATATGGAATGCCTCAATCCTCTCCAAGTCTGCCTGTAAGAGGGTCTAGGTTTTTGACCCATACAGCAATACAGTTAATGCACAGGTTTGATAGATTCCAAGTTTTGTCTCAGCGCAAAGATGCTTTTGCGTCCCTATTTGAGACATGGACTTCATGCAGGAGGCAGCGAGATCTATTTGTCGACAAACGTTCAGTTTGCAGCAACTGCTTGAATTCTGCTTGAAGTAGATGAATTCATCAGCGCTGGCCATGATACTCAACCCCACCTACACTAGGGGTCTGATGGCTCAGCTCTGAGGTTCTGGACCTTGATCTTCTGCCATGAGACATTCAACTCCATAGTGTGGGTAGTGTCTTGGAGACCTTGGAGGGCAGGGCTGAAATTCTCTGACTTCTCCACAAGCAACGCAGCAGCAGCAGCCATCTCTTCTTGACTGACCTTCATTCCAGCATAAGGAGTGGCAAGTTTAGAGGAGGAATACAGATGGCTTAAGAGCTTTTATAGAGGTGGGTGAATAATGTCCAAATATATTTGTCCAAAAAATATTGTAGAATTAATTTCATGAAATAAATTAAACAAAACAGTCAATCCTCATTTTAATTTTTGTTGTTTAGTTTAGTTTAGTTGTTTCTCCCAACTCTAGAGGGCATCACTGCAGAGCTGAATAGAGTAAAGAGCCATGACTAAGGGAAGCTCACCCATTGCTTGCCTACACTATCCCCATCTCTACTTGCAATTTCTCCCACAAACTCCAACAGAGTCATCCTGGATGAATTTCACCCCCTACCCTCACAAAAGAAAAAAGAAGAGAACTCCCTCAGGATTTTGATTTTAAGGACTAGATTGAGCCATCGCATGATGCTGCCCCAGGCTGCTTCTTACTTTTTGCTCCTGCTGGTGGGTGCCCTTTAACGACGTGTAGCGTATTCCCCACCGGATGCTGGATGGCCTCTGCTGGCCCACACATTGCGTAGGTGGAGCCAAGACTCCACCCACTCTCCACCCCTTCATCACCCACCTGCTGAGATAGGAATTGTCGGCAGCAAAGTTGCCTACACACTCCCTAAGATCAAATGAGATCTAGTGTAGCTGCAAAGAGGCCTGCATGCGTGCGTGTGTGTGTGGGGAGGTGTCTTTACTCCTTACCGGGCTTCAATGGGACCAAGCACAATTTGGTTTTTGCAAGAGATATTGTTTCAATTCTGTTTTATTGACCTAGGAACCTCATCTCAGAGGGATGTGATAGAATATACCAGAGGTGAGTCAGGGAATGTGCAGGCTGTGTCAGCAAAAGAATGATATAGATTAACACAGATAGAAAATCTGGAAAGACCTGCTGTGACTGCATGTTGCTGTTTTTTCTACCAGCTGCTCCGAAAGATGATGAGGCAAAATGAAAAAGAGATGAAAACTCTTCACAAAATGATAACATTTTAGTACTTTAGGAAACACTTTGAAGATGTTTTCAAACAGTTACTGTTTTTAAGTACGCTCGGGCCAGAGCTACCCCCATGTTGAAGTGAACAGCAGTCTGCCCATTGACTTCAGTGGAATTAAATCAGAACTGAAATGTGCAAGAGATCAAGATTATTTGTAATCTCATTAACTGATGTTTGTATTTGCATGTTGGAACAGAAAAAAGGAATAGACAAAAATAATGATGAGCTGATATCTTTACTCCAGCCTCAGGAAGCATGAACTCACATGAAATAAGCAATACTGCAGTTCTTGACCAGCAAAAAACCATCACATAATAAATCTGCAGCTACATGCATGCTTAACGATCTCACTGCCCACAGTGAAATCACATGTATGCAACACTGGGGACAGAATCCATTACTGTCATGTCCAGGAACACAGGTCTCCACCAACAAAGCTAAAGGAGACGCACCTGAGTGAAAGGTGAACTAAATAAAGACCGTCAGACATTGTAGAGCAACATGATTATATGTATTTTTTATTGTTCTATCTAATGCCAGATGAATAGAGTAGGAGTGTCGAAAATACAATACACAATTGAGAGCACTAGAAGGCATTTAGGGGAGAAGTCAGAAGGAAAGAAAAGGAGAGCTGTGGCACTCAGATGAGTTTGCTTAAATACACAATCCGGTTCATTCCTACTAATGAGTTACTTATTCCAGGCAAATACAGCATACCTGATAGGCCTAATATTTCATCCCGGCACTGGTATGTGTGGACATTAATCTAAATTACATACAGAACCTGTCTTATTCCAGATCAGTTGATGCTTTCTCGTGTGCATAAAAATTTTTACCTGGGAAAAAAACCTATAAAGAGATTTAATCCTGCCTACTGAACTCTAATGCTGTCATTCCCCACTTATTCTATGGAACTACTTGTATATATTTATGTATGATGGTCTTTATTACTGACAATGTGCCTAATGTGTATTTCAGTGTAGCAGGAGACAAGTTACAACAGCCCTATTAAAGGAAATCTTAGAGATCAGAGAATTGGCGCATTCTATTTAAAGACAGCCACACATATATTTGATTGAACAACTAGAGAAAAGAGTGTTATGTACCTCATTTTTCACAAGCACTCATATTTACCAATTTAAAACATGAGATAAAAGTAAGCCAGACATGTTTTAGAAAAGGAAGAAAGGACAATATCAAAAGATAAACTAAAAGTATTTTAGAGGTGTAAATAGATTTGGAAATGGAATAGCTAGATTTAACAGAATAAAAACTAACTGAAACATGTGAGGGAAAAAAACATTAAACTAACTAGAAAGCTGTAAGAATCAAATACCATGTAATATCTCAGCTATCTGCATGAGGTTTTATTTTAAGTATTTGCAGAGCAGACAAATTGTAAATGAAGAATTGGCTGCACTGTGAAATAACGATGGAGGACAAGAAAATAACAAATATCTTAAATGACAGCAGTGGTCATCAGTCAAAAAATGAGCATTTACCTATGAACCGATGCTACAGAGTTATCATAGTGAAAAAATGGATACCCACAGACACTATTGTGTGGTAACTGTTGGCAGTACCTGGAAAAATCATGGAGCAGGTCCTCAAGGAATCAATTCTGAAGCACTTAGAGGAGAGGAAAGTGATCAGGAACAGTCAGCATGGATTCACCAAGGGCAAGTCATACCTGACTAATCTAATTGCCTTCTATGAGGAGATAACTGGCTCTGTGGATGAGGGGAAAGCAGTGGATGTGTTATTCCTTGACTTTAGCAAAGCTTTTGATACGGTCTCCCACAGTATTCTTGCCGCCAAGTTATAGAAGTATGGGCTGGATGAATGGACTATAAGGTGGATAGAAAGCTGGCTAGATCATCGGGCTCAACAGGTAGTGATCAATGACTCCATGTCTAGTTGGCAGCCGGTATCAAGCGGAGTGCCCCAAGGGTCGGTCCTGGGGCCGGTTTTGTTCAATATCTTCATTAATGATCTGGAGGATGGTGTGGACTGCACTCTCAGCAAGTTTGCAGATGACACTAAACTGGGAGGAGTGGTAGATATGCTGGAGGGTAGGGATAGGATACAGAGGGACCTAGACAAATTAGAGGATTGGGCCAAAAGAAACCTAATGCGGTTCAACAAGGACAAGTGCAGAGTCCTGCACTTAGGACGGAAGAATCCCATGAACTGCTACAGACTAGGGACCGAATGGCTAGGCGGCAGTGCTGCAGAAAAGGACCTAGGGGTTACAGTGGATGAGAAGCTGGATATGAGTTGACAGTGTGCCCTTGTTGCCAAGAAGGCTAACAGCATTTTGGGCTGTATAAATAGGAGCATTGCCAGCAGATCGAGGGACGTGATCATTCCCCTCTATTCGGCATTGGTGAAGCCACATCTGGAGTACTGTGTCCAGTTTTGGTCCCACTACAAGAAGGATGTGGAAAAATTGGAAAGAGTCCAGCGGAGGGCAACAAAAATGATTAGGGGGCTGGAGCACATGACTTATGAGGAGAGGCTGAAGGAACTGGGATTGTTTAGTCTGCAGAAGAGAAGAATGAGGTGGGATTTGATAGCTGCTTTCAACTACCTGAAAGGGGGTTCCAAAGAGACTGGATCTAGACTGTTCTCAGTGGTAGCAGATGACAGAACAAGGAGTAATGGTCTGAAGTTGCAGTGGGGGAAGTTTAGGTTGGATATTAGGAAAAACTTTTTCACTAGGAGGGTGGTGATGCACTGGAATGGGTTACCTAGGGTTACCTAGGGAGGTGGTGGAATCTCCTTCCTTAGAGATTTTTAAGGTCAGGCTTGACAAAGCCCTGGCTGGGATGATTGAGTTGGGAATTGGTCCTGCTTTGAGCAGGGGGTTGGACTAGATGACCTCCTGAGTTCCCTTCCAACCCTGACATTCTATGATTCTATGAAATGATTATTTTTACAGCAGCCATGGTCTATTGCTTCTGGTTTATTTCTACATTAGTACAATGCATTTTTGCTCAAATCAAATGTCTGGTTTGGACGAGAAGATGAGGAATTAGGAAGCATACAGATGGTGCCCTATATTGTTAGGGGCATGAGAATTGGTGATGAAATACTTTAAAGATTTCAAAAGTCAATGGAGATCAAAAGTCAAAGAAGCTTCAATAAGCATTTAAACATGTCTGCTCTGTTTAGAAGAGATCTCTTATGGACTGCAAATGGAGTAATACAAGGTGATTATTTATTTTTATAAAAAACATGGCCAAGAGACAATGTAGAAGAAATACAGACTGAATCAGGTTAATGTCAGCAACAGAGACATCCTGGGAAACTATTTTAAGACATCAAGATGAAAAATATTTAGAAAAGCATGATTTGATTAAGAACAGACAGCAGAAATATCTAGAAAGGGAGATCAAGTTTCAATTGTTGGAATTCTTGGAGGACAGTACCACTCAGGTACAGCAGGCCATAGCAGAGAATCACATATTATCAACAGCAGTGGACTTGGGTGTCATACACTGTCTCTCTCTCTCTGACTCTCTCACTGGACCCCATTATGGCCTTTTGTTGCCTGAGTAGAATCCAAGAATTCCCATGTGCTGCAGAAAGGAAATCACACAATCATTGCAAAAACCTTGATTTTGCAGCTAGAACGTCTCCTGCATATTAAAGCCAGAGAGCAAAAGAAATCTGCTTTAGAATCTCTTAATGCCCTTTGATGCACATCCAGAGTTTTGTCCCTCTTCATACTTCAGGCACACTGAGTTCTGGTTTGCTCAGTTCTGCGTTCTTCAGGTAAGTGGTCTTTTATGAGGGAGTTGGCTGAGGCTACTGGTACTCAAACAGTGGCTGAGAGTGCTGCAGAGCAGGCAAGTCCAGCTTCTCAGGTGAAGGAGCAAGTGTCTCATTTGCATGAGGGCAACCCCCCCCCCCCCTTCAGATGTGTAGGGAGCTGATAGTACAAAACAGTCCCTTCTCAGATGGAGAGAGGATGAGCCAGATCCCCTGCTATCGTAAGGCGGAGTAGCTCTATTGACAGCAATACACCTGCATCAGTTTACACCAACTGAGGAGCCAGCTCATCCTGTGATGTGTACTGAAATCAATGAAGCTGTGTTGATTTACACTAGCTGAGGAGCCGGCCCAGAATCTGTAACACACTGGCCTTGGGCAGGGCAACAGGTTCTCCAAGGAGAACGGCGTTTGAATGATTTAACACCTAGTGAATGAAGGTCGCAGCATATTGATGTTTCTCTTTCCAAGTTCATGGCCTGGTCTCATGCTGAGCGGGTCACTAAGTGGTAAGTACGGCTCCCAGATTTGTCTGTCTTACCTGGGTGCACAGAGTGCTCGGCATGAGCCGTGCTAAGTCTCCCCAGGCAATGGTGGGACCTGTTTGAAGAGAGTCCAATGTAGACTAGTGGTGGAGGGGAAGAAGAGAGATGTCTCCTCCTGCAGATGCAGCAGCACAGATCCTCCAGGTGGGTGGAGGGGAAGGGGGAGCAGGGCACTGCCTCTTTTACTCTACTTACCTGCATGTATACAGCTCCTAGCAGATGGCCGGCAGTGCTGGGCATGTTAGCAGGAAGAAAGCAGCAGCTGTAGCTACAGCAGTCATGGCTATAGCTGTGGCTGGCCAGTGACAGCACCTCTGCTCTTCTGCTCTCAGAGGCGGCTGTCAGATCTCTGTCTGGCAGGGACAGTTTTAACAAGAAGTTTGCACAAGCCTTCTCAAGCTCACCTGTGCCCCTCCTCCACAAAGCTTGCCCTGAGCACTGGAACACAGGAATCAGACCAGCATCTATCTAGTCCAGTATCCTGTCTCTGACAGTGGCCAGCACCAGCTGCTTCAGAGCAAGGTGCAAGAAACCTTATAATAATGCTCTAGTTCACACAGGAATTATTTTGGAGAAGTTCTATGGCTTATGTCATGCAGAAGGTCAGATGAGATGATCTCCGTGGGCCACTTCTGGTCTTACAATCTATGAATCTGTAACCTGCTGCCTTTCAATTTTATTGAATATCCCCTTATATTTGTGTTTGGTTGGAAATACCAGTGCTCAGTATACCTACTCTAAACCATTCGTTATTTTGTCAACCTCTATCATGAGTCCTCTTATTCTTCTCCTTTCTAAGGTGAACAGCCCCAATCTGTTAATCAGCGATCCATGCAGACCTAATACATTTCTTCAGCCCCTTAAAAATAATGAACCAAACTCTCTTCAACTGGAATATTTTTGAACGTTATTAAGTAGAACTTCATGGCCCAGCTGAGTCAAGGAGTAATTGCTCCTGCTTGTTGGAAGGAAAAGAGCTCAGGGAACAGACGGGCTGATTTTGATGTAACTCAGGGAGTCCCTTGTGTACAAAAAGACAAGTACAAGAAGAAATAAAGAAATGTGTTGGACTGTGTAAACCAGCGCTGCCATCTCAGACACCTGTTGAGAAGAAACAATAGCTACTAGATAAAGTGCCTTAGGGGTGACGAACTGCAAAGGAAAAACTCACACAGGCTTACCGAGGGGATAACAAAGAGTCAGTAACAGCTGCCAACAGCAGATCCAGCCTCTGTGTAAAGATAATCTGCTTGATGGGGGCTTAATCATAAGAAGGGCTCTATAAAGCTGCTGGGAAAAGGGGGTGCTGGCATACAAAGAACCCCTGAAGAGTTTAATTGGCCCCAAAAGTGGAGGTCTGACATTGTAAAGAGTTGATGATTCCTCAAATTTTATGAAAAAACATTCTATGGGGTTAATTGAGATCTCTTCTTAGCTACAGTAGCATTTCTTCCTGACCATAGAAGAGGGAAGGGAAGTGAAATTCTACTAGGTTTTATATGTAAATCTCCCCCTAGATCCTTCAGGGCTTAATCAAGGGGTTCCCCAAAGAGGCTTCCGCTGGCAGCATGAAAACCCATTGCCTTGTATTTAAGAGAAAGCTCTTCTACTGAACAAGATTTAAGCCCAACCCTCTCCCTCCCCCCCCCCACCCCGCACTCCCAGTGATGTCAGTCTTCAGAGTTTCTACCTAAGAACTTCATTGATACCACATCTAATGAAGTGGACGTCATCTAGAGCGGCTTGAGAGGGGTCTTCCGTGGAGGCAAATGGAACTCTGCCAATCAGTCTATTAGGGCTCTGGCAGAGTCTAGCTGGAAGGCAGGCAGTGCTGATTGAGCGTAGGAGAACTCATAGATTCCAAGGTTAGGAGGGACCATTGTGATCATTTAGTCTGACCTCCTGTACAGCACAGGCCAGAGACCTGCCCCAAAATCATTCCTAGAGCAGAGCTCTTAGAAAAACATCCCATCTTGATTTAAAAACTGTCAGTGATGGAGACTCCACCATGGCCCTTGGTAAGTTGTGCCAGTGGTTAATTGCTCTCATTGTTAAAAATGTATGCCTTATTTCCAGTCTGAATTTGTCTAGCTTCAGCTTCCATCATTGGATCATGTTAGACCTTTCTCTGCTACATTGGAGAGCCTACTATTAAATATGTGTTCCGCACCTAGGTACTTATAGACTGTCATCAAGTCATCCCTTAACCTTCTGTTAAGCTAACTAGACTGAGCTCCTTGAGTCTATCACTATAAGGCATGTTTTCTAATCCTTCAGTCATTCTTGTGGCACTTCTCCGAATTCTCTCCAATTTATCCACAATCTTCTTGAACTGTGGACACCAGAACGGGATACAGTATTCCAGCAGGAGTTGCATAATACCATATACAGAGATAAAATAATCTCTCTACTCTGACTAGAGATTCCCCTGTTTATGCATCCCAGAATCGCATAACTCATAAGATCCCTTCAAAGTGCTATCTTTGCACTGTCCCAGGAGATCCATGGAGTTGGCATTGCCTTCTGTCAAGAAAGACAATAATTATCTATTGCAGAGGCCATGTTAAATGAAGCATTTGTCTTTATCCTTCATCTTTGCTTTCTTCATTGACAGTTTGTTCTGTAGAGCTTGGATGAGTTAGCTAGGATGCTGAAACAGGAACCCAAGTACTGTTAATCAGCAGCTGCATGCCAGGATGAAGGAGAAGAGCATCATCAGGTTTGTTCTCCTCAATTGTCTTTGGTTCTTCAGTGGGGGGGGGGGGAGGGTCAGTCTTAGAGTACGTCTATACTTACCTCCGGGTTCGGCGGTAAGCAATCGATCTTCTGGGATCGATTTATCGCGTCTTGTCTAGACGCGATAAATCGATCCCGGAAGTGCTCGCCGTCGACACCGGTACTCCTGCTCCGTGAGAGGAGTACGCGGCGTCGACGGGGGAGCCTGCCTGCCGCGTGTGGACCCGCGGTAAGTACCTTGTAGTTCGAACTAAGATACTTCGACTTCAGCTACGTTGTTCACATAGCTGAAGTTGCGTATCTTAGTTCGAACTGGGGGGTTAGTGTGGACCAGCCCTTAGTAATTTCAGGCATAAGACTGGTTGATCTATTTGGAAAAATACAGATGAGACAAGAACCATCTCTGGAGGCAATCTCTGTGTGAGAACTCAAGGCCCTATTCAATGAAACAATTGGGATTACAGGAATAGCAGACAGGCCAAGGCTGGTAGCTGTGATACAATAACTCATGGGTGAAGAACCCACATCTGAACAGAACTATGGGAGTAGGAACAGTTGTAACTTTGACTAATAGAACAGACATTTTACTCTTAAGTGCAAGCATCTTCTTAGCCTTAAGAGGAGTGATGGAGTTCAGCTGTGCCCTGCCCACGACTAAGGCCTTGCCCAGAAGAGGAGAAGAGTCTGGTGGGAATGGGGGAAGGGACTGTTATGTCCCTGAGGTCAAGTTCTCTTCTGTTACAACTGCAGCCTACCTGGTACTGAGAAACCAGAGCTGCTGAAGGCTGCTTCCTCTTGTTACTGTTTGGCTGTAGAAAATCTGAGGGGCTGGTTTACTTCAGAGACTTCCACGGACAGCAGTTGGGACAGAGAGACCCAAGGAGATGGAGTTCTCCCCAAACACAGAGCATATAACTGTCATTTGAACTAACTGGATATGTGGGAGAGCCAGGGCTGGCCTTACCATGAGGCGAACTGAGGTGGCCGCCTCAGGTGCCAGACTGTGTGTGTGGGGGGGAGGCGCTACTAGGACCCAGAGTGTAGAAAATTGTGTCTGCTGCTGGTGCATATGTATTCTCTCTGCTCTGGATGCACAGAGATGGTGGAGTGCTGTGCTGGAGGAAGGAGGGCACAAGAGACATAACAGGCAGGCAGGAGAAAAGGTGAGAGGGAATAACAGAAAGCAGCAGGAGCTGCAGGGAGAGAGAGAGGAGGAGCCTCTTATGTACCTCTCTAGCACCCCCAGGAGCCTGGACTGATTCACACCAGCTTCTCAGGGAGCTTCCTGTTTCCTGATGCTTCCCTGAACCCACTTGAGGAGAACAGGCAGTCAACTGAAGTAGTAGGAGCCAGTTAGGCCCTTAAGACGCTGATATCTTCCCTCACTCAGGCCCTGCTACCAGCCTGCTTATTTATCCCCTTCAACTGAGTGTTGAGAGCCACTATAGCTGGCACAGAACATCAGTCATGAGTGAAAGAAGAAAACGCAACTCTGGGGCAGCATTCAGAAAAAGAAAGAAAGCAAAGGAAGCTTTTCTATCTAAGCAGAAAGAGGCTCTCCTGAGATGCATAGACACAAATGTTCACGGTGAGCCTTCCGGCCCCAGTGAGGATGTGAGTGGTGAGGAGATGCCTGATCTTCCAGTTAGTCAGAGTGCAGGTGACCTGGCAGCTACTGCAGCATCCATATCTCCATCTCAAATGGATGTAACCATGCACATTCCTGAAGAAAAGTGTAGATCTGAGAAGAGTGTGGTGGAGGCACAAGAAACAGCTGCTGCTGAGTTTAGTTCCTTAAGTCTAGATGATCCAGGACTGTGGACCCACTTGAGCAGTAGCCTGAGGGACCTTCTTGTACTGCATGGGCCACAGCAAGTGAAAAACTTCATGTTCCCCAAAGACAATGAAAATAGAAGTTTCCATCCAACACATTACTGGCGTGAAATCCCCAATGGTGACAAAGTGGAGAGGCTATGGCTTATGTACTCAAAAACCCAGAATGCTGCATACTGTTTTTGTTGCAAACTCTTCCAGTTTACTGTTCCAGCCACATTGGGTTCTACAGGAACAAAGGACTGGAAAAATCTGGCTAGAAACCTGGCATGCCATGAGAAGGCAGCAAATCACCAGAAAGCATTCCATAGGTGGAAAGTGCTTGAGATGAGACTAAGGTTAAAGGCCACCATAGATGATCAGCATCAAGGGGAAATTGCATCAGAGTCTCTTTACTGGCAAAATGTTCTGAAAAGTCTCATTGCCATTGTGAGAATGCTTACTACCCAAAACCTAGCACTGTGTGGCACTTCAGATCAGCTGTATGTGCCAAACAATGGAAACGTCCTTAAAATTGTGGAGCTGATGGCTGAGTTTGATGCTGTACTCCAGGAGCATCTCAGAAGAGTCACCACCCAAGAAATGTACACACACCACTACCTTGGAAAAACAATTCAAAATGAGATCATACAGTTACTGGCAACAAAAGTCAAACAGAAGATTGTGGCAGATCTGAAGTCAGCAAGATATTACTCTGTTATTCTGGACTGCACACCTGACATCAGCCATACGGAACAAATGACTTTAATGGTGCGTTTTGTAACAACAACAGAACCTAGTGAAAATGTCCCTGCAATGGTGAATGTCAGAGAGCATTTTCTAAAATTTATTGACATTGATGATACTACAGGAGCTGGTATGACAAATGTGCCTCTTAAAAAGCTGGAAGATACGGGAATTGTGATAGCTGACATGAGAGGTCAGGGCTACGATAACGGTGCCAGCATGAGAGGAAAGAACAGAGGAGTGCAGACATGGATCCGAGAGTTAAACCCTCGAGCTTTTTTTGTCCCATGCAGTTCTCATTCATTGAACTTGGTCAGTGATGCAGCATCAGCTTCTAGTGAGGCTGCTGAATTTTTTAATGTAATTCAAAGCATCTATGTATTTTTCTCTGCATCAACTCATCGATGGCAAATTTTGAAGCAACATCTGGTGGGAACATCCTCTCTGACACTGAAACCACTGAGTGCCACACGATGGGAATGTTGAGTGGAGACGATAAAGTCTATCAAACACCAAATTGGGAAGATAGATGATGCCATAGTTGCCATTATGGAGGATAATGCTATGACAGGAACTATTCGTGGGAGAACAGTGACAGAGGGAAATGGAATCACCAGAAACATACATAACTTCAAATTTCTGCGTGGTGTTGACCTTGATATATCTGGAGCAATGGAACAACTGGACAAAGCAAAGTCATACCTACAGTCTTACCGGTCAGATGAGGGATTTCAAAACGTTCTGAAGAGTGCACAGAAGTTGGCAGAGGAACTTCACACTGAAGCTATTTTCCCACCCATTCAAGAATACAACAGTCACTGAAGAAGACGACATTTTGATTATGAGGCACGGGATAATCCCATAAGAGACCCCAAACAACAATTTAAAGTTGAATTCTTTAACCAGGTGCTAGATTGTGCAATACAGTCAATCGAAGAACGTTTCATGCAGCTCAAGGAACACAGCAGTATATTTGGGATGCTGTATGATATTCCAAAACGCCTCACTATACCTGAGGAAGACCTACACCAGCAATGCAGGGCACTAGGGACAGTGCTGACACACGATGACATGCGCGATATTGATGCGAGTGATTTAGGTGATGAACTGAAAGCCCTTTCAAGATAAATTTCAGCAGGATCAATTCCAAAGGCTGTTCTGGAATATATGTGCACAAATAAGATGATCACCCTCTTTCCAAATGCTTTTGTTGCACTGCGCATACTTCTAACACTTCCTGTAACAGTTGCCAGTGGAGAACACAGCTTCTCCAAGCTGAAGTTAATAAAAACACATCTACACTCCACAATGACACAGGAGAGGCTGGTCAGCCTTGCAACCATCTCAATAGAGCACGAGCTGGCCCAGACTGTGGACCTTCAGGAAGCAGTTGAAATCTTTGCAACCAAGAAGGCACGGAAAGCACCACTTTGATTATTCAAACAGATACAAATGCCAGTGTTTACTATGCAGACAAGAAAAGTTACATTTGCTGTTCAGGTGTTTGAAAGTTAAGTGTTACTTAAAATTTTTGAACAAGGCATTTTAAATTGTTAGTTCTCCTTTATTGGGGTAGGTAGCAGAGCAGTACCATGAGAGGCGTAGAACAGGAAGAAGGCAGAATTGAGACCTTTCAAAGTTTTGGCCCAAGCGAGGGGGCATGGGGGCGTCATTTGAGCTCCCCGCCTCAGGTGCCAAAATGTTGTGGGCTGGCCCTGGGGACAGCGAACTAAACTGAGGGAGAAGAGCAGTTCAGGAGAATACTGCAAGCAAGTGTGAGAGTCAATGCCTTGTGCTGGCTGCAGTTTGTGAGGCAGAACATACCTGTGGAAGCCAGCAGGAGTTTCCAGGCAAACTGAATTGGCATTCAGAAATTCTGTACTTAGGGCCGGATCCAAAGCCCACTGAAGTCAATGGAAAGATGCTCATTGACTTTAATGGGCTTCAGATCAGGCCCTTACTTTGCTGGCTTATACCAGTTCACATGTGAAGTGGGTGAAAACCATCCCCTCGAGAGAGACTGACTTTGTTCATTCAGAGAACGAATAAATAAGCAGAACCACAAAAGGAGCAGGTGTAATGGACCGAATGGCCTCTTCTTGTTCTGAAGAGGTCTCTCTGGATATCACTATTACTCATAATCAAGACATATGTGCTTTCCTTCCAAATTGCATTATTACAGTATTTTTCCCAGTTCGAAAAATTTTCTTCCCTCTGCTGAAAATAAAATCAATGCTCTAGTTGATACTTAGAGTGACTGTGGCCCCAACACATAAACACGTTTGTTATCAGAACTTTTCTGCCTTTCCTTTTTCTGTCTTTTAATACAAGTCTGGAATCCACTGAATGTTCTTCAAGTCTAAGCTCCAAACATTTCAAACAGCACAAAAGGTATGACAAGATGAAAGAAAATGTCCAGAAATAGACAGCTAGACAACTAGTTAGCAGCTGTCTGCTTTTCTTCAGGGTTTTTTTTTTCCCCTGCAGGGGAAAAAAAAAGTTTATTTTTCATTCTTGAAGGAGCTGACTGCAGATTCCTTTGTGCTGGCAACATTCCAACCCTGTTTAGACTTAGAAGAGGGGGGAAAAACTGCTTATGATGCCATGTGTAACCTTCAACCCCAGAATGCATTGTCTTTCTAACACAGTATGTATACAGTTGCAATAGCTTAAATGGCATTGCTCATTTTCCATCTTTTGTAGTCTAGTGATTGCAGTTTAATGAGGTTTTGGTGTTCTATCAAGTCGGGGCATTTCTTTAACAAAAAGAACCAAAAGAGCAGGTTTTGATTAAAAATGTGCATGGGCTTTTGGGAGCTGGTTTAAATGTATTTCAGATCTTGAGCAAGCATGGAGCCTGGAGTTGAAGTCATTTATCTTCTCCCCAAACAAATCTGGCCAGGGGGGTATTCTTAAATCCCTAATTTTAATTACTACTGTTGTTTGTGAGAACTTTTCCTCTATCACACGTTCTCTCTTCCCCTGTAAACAGATGATGAGCAAGCAACACGGATTCCTGTCTAACTAGCAAATTTAACATGAAAAATAAAGCACTGACACAAATATGAAACATGAGCTGCAGTTGGGTTTTCTTCCAAACCTTCTCTGTTTGTTCAGTAATGTTATCCTTGGTGAAATACTGTGTTATGCACAAAATATATTTCCCCCAATCTCATTTGGGGGCTTTCTGATTTGTCATGTGTGTGTGCAGGGTTGGGGGAGGAGAGGGACAGAGCCTTCTGATAGGAGATGGTATTTATCCTACCCTGGAGATGCTTATTTGAACATCTAGCTGTGACCATTGCCCTCCTCCAGCAGCTACCCAAAGGATTAAGAGATGCTCCTATAAGGTTGGGCTATGGGAGATTGATGTGCAGGATCAGCTCTGGAGGCTTGGACTTTGTTAGCAGACTCAGCAAGACAAGGCAGAAATTTCCTCAGCTGTTTGACAGCTGTTATCTACCTGCTCCTTTTCATCTGAGATTTAATCTTGGGAGCACAGAGCACCAGCTGATATGGCTCCTACTCTTCAGTTCTTGGATTTATTGGATTCAGTTTCTTGGATTATGGGTTAATCCTGGCTTGTGAAAGGTAGGATGGTCAAGCGGATAGGGCACTGCTCTGGGACTCAGGACAACTGGATTCTATTCCTGGCTTTGCCACTGACATGCAAGTTACTTTATCTCTTGCTGTCTGCATTTCCCCTGCCACTCACTGTCTGTCTTTTTTAGTTTGTAAACTCTCTGGGTGTTTGTACAGTGCCTATATGGGGCCTGATCTCAGTACGGGCCGTTAGGAGCTATGGTAATACAAATGCTCTGGGCCTGCCAGAGTACAGTAGTGCTCTGAACACACCTTTTACACTGGGGGCCTTAAGGGACGGATGGACGAGGAGTCTGCTATGCAGGGTCTACTCCAACTGCAGATACTTCCAAAGCAGAGGAATCTCCTACTGGGGAGAACTGGCAGCTCTGTGGCCAGATTGTTATAGATCTGGCTCCA
Organism: Emys orbicularis; assembly: GCF_028017835.1. Lineage (NCBI taxonomy): Eukaryota > Metazoa > Chordata > Testudines > Emydidae > Emys > Emys orbicularis. The sequence continues at coordinate 132,917,854 of NC_088688.1, read as the reverse complement.
GGACACTTTCTGTGTTTGCAGTTCCAGGCTGCACTCTCTAAATAGTGCAGTACTAAAGAGCTTCTGTAGCTGACTGCACACCGTTTCAAAAAGGCCTTATGTAGGACAGTGCCTGGAGAATAATGCATCCTGGGAGGTATATCCTGAACACCCACAGTGTGTTTCCACTGCCGGGTACTGCTGGTTGTCCATCCCTTTCATACTTTTCCTTTGGACTCCATTCAGTCTCTTGCCTGGCCTTACTCATTGTGCCTGACTTACTGAAAAGGAGAAAAGTGGTCGTTTTTCTTTCTATTTATTTATTTGTAATCTCTTGTAGCATCAAAAAAAAAAAAAAACCATTAGGCGAAGGAAGTTACAGACAGGAAGAGGTTACTGCAGGTAACCTCTCCATGTTACGCCTCGGATTCTTATAGGAAATACTGTAAGTTCCAGAACAACAGAGGGAAGGTTTTGGCCTTGAACTGTGATTTTCTCTCTGTCAAGAGCAAGGTTTGATATTTACACTCCTTTTAATCTTGTATTAGCTTGTACTACGAAAGACCTGCTTCACCAAAGCCATACACCTTATGTACTCGCTTATGCTCGTGCCATGCGAGTGTGAAATGCCACCCAAGCAGGAGGAGAGGTTTTCACACCCACATTGCACGGATGTAAATGACTACATGAAGTGCTATGCCATGGAGAATTGGACCCTTTATCTCCTCCTGCTTGTCACCATATTTGGACGTGATATAATTTCCTTCACGTTTTATACCTGTAAGAAGTTAGACTTATAGCCAAAGCCCCCAGAAGCTTTTCTTAAATGGTAGCTATTTGGGGGAGATTTTTAAGGCACAAAGGGGAGATAGGTGACCAACTGCCATTGACTGTCAATAGGAGCTGGATGCTTCACTGCCCTCTGTGCTTTAGAAAACCTCCCCCTTAGTGCTGATTCCACACAGAATCTCTACGCAGGAGAGTGGGTCCTAGGTTTAATCATGAAGAAAAGCCAAGGGGCCAGATTCTCAAATGGTGTAAATGGGTTAGTTCCAAAAGTCAACAGAACAACACTGATTTTCCCCAATTGAAGATTTGGCCCTGTCACAGGGTCGGTGCAGGCTCTCCCACTTTTCCGCCTGCACCCTGTGTTTAGGCTGGTATAATAAAGAGTCTTCCCCGCCTTCTTTTGCTGGATCACCCAAGTGTCTTTATTTACAGCATTCGTGCAGTTCCCCGCTCTCCCAACAGCTAGTGCCCCACAGACCCTCCCCAGGGTCTCCTGCCTTTGACGCTTCCCTCCTTGGTAAGGAGACAGCGATACTACCCTCCTGTCTCCTCCCAGGCTAGCCTCCTCACTGAGGTTTGTTCAGGGTTTTTATAGCCCTCCTGTGCCTCAGCCCAGCTGTCAGCACTCAGCTCAGCAGGTTCCTCTGAGCCAGCCCTGATGAGGGCTTGCAGCTGGGCTCCCTGCTGAATACCCGCGTCTCTCCCCTGGCCTCCTGGCCAGCGAGCAGACTGCAGCCAGCACCTTGGCAGGGCTTTAAAGGGGGTTTTACCCCTGCCTGCCACAGGCCCCTTGAGGGTATTTTCCATGGTTAAACCTAGGATTTCCTAGGCTTTACCCCAACCCCCTCAATAATCTTCCCAAAAAGAGACCGGGTGGTAACTGCCAAGACTGCTAGTGTCCAGAAATGGCTTCAGGAGTAAAGGCCTAACAGTCTCTTGTTTGAGGGAAGGAAGCAGCGTTTGCTGTGCAGTCCCTAGCCAATCCAGGAAAGGTATTGTTTGCGTGAGTGTTGAGGCCACCCTCTAGCTGTGACAAAAATCTTGGTCAGCTGGGATGGGAGTTCTGAAGGGCAGAGAAGCAGCCTGTTCACACAAACCTGCATTCCCACTTTAACCCCATTTCAGGATCTACACAGAGTAAACACATGCACACAACTCTGCCTTGGGGACTGGATACCTCATAATAATACTCTCCCCACCCCTCTCTCAGCTCATGATGCATCAAGTACCCATCTGGAGAAAGAGGAACTAAGAGCACCAGCTGCATCATCCAGCCAGGTCTGGGTGATGCCTGAACATACAAAGTTGGGGACCATGTCTATTTATAATTATTAGTTGTATTATGGTAGCACCTAGAGGCCACAATGCCATTGTGCTAGGCCCTGTGCAAACACATACTGAGCTTACAATCCAAATAGACAAGATATAATAGGTGGGAGGGGAAAGAGAGGGGAAGTGACTTGCCCAAGGTCATACAGTAGGTCAGTGGCAAAGCCAGGGAGAGACTCCAGATCTCCAGCCCTATCCACTAGACCCCGGTGTGACACTCTGTATCTCGGGGGAACACCCTGCAACCCCATGTTCATCCTTATAATATGACTGTGTGGTATCCAATGCAAAGTTTGTCATGTTGGGTGTCTTCAGAAGGCTCATGATGCACTGAGCATTGTTGTTATAGTAATGTTATAGGTTGTGATTTCATGTATATAGTTATGCGGCTGAAAATGTGTCCTCATGGCTTAAACAAGCCCGGGCAAAACTCTCCAGGAGCAGAGGAGCAGTTCACACCTCATCAGGGCATGTATGGAACAAACCCAGCCCAGCCTCACAGGAACAAAGGACACTGGCCTAGGCAGCAACAAAGGATCTGTTGGACTCTCGAGTGAGTCACCCCCCCCCCCCCTTAGTCAGTTTGGGACTGCGATGAGGTAATGCTCACCTGATTCTGAAGGGCGGGGGCAAAGCCAAGAGGGAAGAAAGAACATGATAAAAGGGAGAGACGTTTCCCATGCTCTTCCTCTCTCTTCCTCCTCCATCTACAGACACCACCACCAAGCAACTGAAGCGCTGATCAAAGGGGAGAGCCTGGCTGAAGGGCAACCAGCCAGCCTGTGGTGAGAAGCATCTAAGTTTGTAAGGGCACTGAAAGTGATAAGATTAGGGTGACCAGACAGTAAATGTGAAACATCAGGACAGGGGGTGGGAGGTAATAGGAGCCTATATTAGAAAAAGACCCAAAAATTGGGACTGTCCCTATAAAATCGGGACATCTGGTCACCCTAGTTAAGATCAGCTTAGAATGCATTTTGCTTTTATTTCATTGATCAAATCTGACTTGTTGCGCTTTGACTTATAATCACTTAAAATCTATCTTTTGTAGTTATGGTAATAAATTTGTTTGTTTATTCTACCTGAAGCAGTGCGTTTGGTTTGAAGCATGTCAGAGTCTCCCCTTGGGATAACATGCCTGGTACATATCAATTTCTTTGTTAAATTGACGAACTCATATAAGCTTGCAGTGTCCAGTGGGCATAACTGGACACTGCAAGACGGAGGTTCCTAGGGTTGTGTCTGGGACCGGAGATATTGGCTGGTGTCATTTGGTTGCATAATCCAAGAAGCTTACATGCCAGAGGCTGTGTGTGAACAGCCCAAGAGTGGGGTTCTCACAGCAGAGCAGGGCAAGGCTGGCTCCCAGAGTCAAGGATTGGAGTCACCTATCAGATCACCGGTCCAGATAACACCAGGGGAACATCACACCTGGTTAACACATCATGAATGGTAGAGACTTTATTAACCAAAAGGTGGAAAGGGAACTAGAGGAACAGAGCAGGGAAAGTGACTTGCCCAAGGTCACACAGTAGGTAAGTGGCAGAGCAGAAAATATCACCCAAGACTTTGAGTCCTACCCCAAAGCCCTACCCACTGAACCACACTGCTTCCCAGGGCCAGGGGCCCCCAGACTGCTCTAGAGTATGTCAGGACTGGGTCCAGCATAGAAATGGCTCTTCTGAAATACCCTTCTCTTAGTTGTACCTAGTAGATACTACAGGCCCAGCTGAGAATCTAAGCTAAGTACACCAAAGAAAGGGGCTGATGTTACAGGTTTTGCTCTAGCAAAATGTATTAGCTTGACAGCGTATGAGAGGATGCAGGATTGGACCCAAGTTCTGTGTTTATAATTTATCTACTTGGGCTGTTACGCAGAGCTATGTTATTAATAGGACTAGAAGGCCTAGTCTGTGACTCCATGATTTGATTTGTGTATGCATGCATAAGGGACTGTTGTCCCCTTACTAAAACTCAGTGGTTGGCTAGCTCCCAGTAGAATCATAGAATATCAGGGTTGGAAGGGACCTCAGGAGGTCATCTAGTCCAACCCCCTGCTCAAAGCAGGACCAATTCCCAACTCAATCATCCCAGTCAGGGCTTTGTCAAGCCTGACCTTAAAAACCTCTAAGGAAGGAGATTCCACCACCTCCCTAGGTAACCCATTCCAGTGCTTCATCGCCCTCCTAGTGAAAAAGTTTTTCCTAATATCCAACCTAAACCTCCCCCACTGCAACTTGAGACCATTACTCCTTGTTCTGTCATCGGCTACCACTGAGAACAGTCTAGATCCATCCTCTTTGGAACCCCCTTTCAGGTAGTTGAAAGCAGCTATCAAATCCCCCCTCATTCTTCTCTTCTGCAGACTAAATAATCCCAGTTCCTTCAGCCTCTCCTCATAAGTCATGTGCTCCAGCCCCCTAATCATTTTTGTTGCCCTCCGCTGGACTCTTTCCAATTTTTCCACATCCCTGTAGTGTGGGGCCCAAAACTGGACACAGTACTCCAGATGAGGCCTCACCAATGTCGACTAGAGGGGAATGATCACGTCCCTCGATCTGCTGGCAATGCCCCTACTTATACAGCCCAAAATGCCGTTAGCCTTCTTGGCAACAAGGGCACACTGTCAACTCATATCCAGCTTCTCATCCACTGTAACCCCTAGGTCCTTTTCTGCAGAACTGCTGCCTAGCCATTCGGTCCCTAGTCTGTAACAGTGCATGGGATTCTTCCGCCCTAAGTGCAGGACTCTGAGTACCAAAGGAAAGGGGAAGGGTAGATGGGAAATCAAGACCCTGAGACTGACAGTCCCCAGGAAAAATGGGGAGAGGCCAATGCTCCAGGTTAGGCTGATTGACAGGGTGGGCAGGATAATCAGGGAGTCAGGAGGCCAGGGGGGTCCCGTCCTCCATGTGAGCTGGAATTGCCTGGGTCAGACAGAGTGGGGCCGAGCTAAGGAGAAAGCAGGGGCCCGAGCTGAGCTGGGGAGCAGAGCCGTGCCAGACGGAGGGGTCAGAAAAGCAGGTCAGAGCTGGCAGCAGAGTCACAGAAGCAGGCTGGAGAGCAGACCTGTGCTGGGAGCGGAGCTGCAGCAACCAGAGCCAGAGGGGCCAGAAAGCAGCCCAGGGAGCTGGAGGCAGAGCAGCAGGACTGAGTGGAGCTGGAGCTGAGGCTGGAGCTGAGGCAGTCTGGAGCCGGGTGCGTTGAGCAGCTGGGAAGTGCAAGGGGGACCCTGAGCACCAGGCCCAGTGCAGGGAGAAGCCCCCAGCCAAGAGGCCTTCCAGGCCAGACTTGGAGGGGGATCGTAACCCCGACGGGGCGGGGGTGACGCTGGCAGGGCCGGCTCCAGGCACCAGCTTGTCAAGCAGGTGCTTGGGGCGGCCGCTCCAGAGAGGGGCGGCACGTCCAGGTATTCGGCGGCAATTCGGCGGACGGTCCCTCACTCCGCCTGGGAGCGAAGGACCTCCCGCCGAATTGCCGCCACAGATCGCGATCGCGGCTTTTTTTTTGTTTTGTTTTGTTTTTTCTTTTGGCTGCTTGGGGCGGCCAAAACCCTGGAGCCTGGGAAGAAGGGTCCTGACACCTAGAGCCTGAGAGCGTGTGGCCACTGCCAGAATCATAGAATCGTAGAACATCAGGGTTAGAAGGGACCTCAGGAGGTATCTAGTCCAACCCCCTGCTCAAGGCAGGACCAATCCCCCCAGAGCAGGTATCCGACCTGCAGCAACCCTGCAGCACAGCCAGGGCCTGAGAAGGGGCCTGGGCCGTGTGAGGAACAAACTGAATTTCCCTGACATCCCAGAGACGGCTGGTTGTGATGTCCCCGTGCCACAGAGCGGGGTGAAGTGTTTTCCTTTAACCTTCCCCATTTTTTCCTTATTTTTTTAAAAATTGATTGCTGTTTAATAAATTGTATTTGCTTTGAACTGTATGTAATGATCAGTGGGTCAGGGAAGCATCCAGTGCAGAGAGAGTACCCCAGAGTGGGGACACCCTAGCCCCTGCCCTAAGTGACCAGACAAGGTTGGGAGTCGAGCCCCCCAGGAATCCTGGGCCCAGCCTTGTTGGGGTTACGAGGACTCTGCCCCCCAGGAGAGTGGAAGGGGAGCCCTCGAGGGCAGGCAGGCCTCTGGGTAAAGGGAGTGGGAGCGAGGACTCAGATCCTTTCACTAGCCCACTTCACCGGGGCGTGTATAAACCAGGAAAGTTCCCCACAATAGCGGGACCATTCCCCTGCTTACATATGGGGGGAGGAGGAGTGTGTTTGGGGGGGGCATGTTCTTGTATTTATTTAACCCATTAAAGAAAGAAAAGGAATGTGAACCCCCTTCCTCCCCCCCCCCCAATTCAAGATGAAGGGTGTATTTGTATATGTGGTGTTGGGATGCTTACAGGCTGGAAGAAAATTAGGGTGGGTATTACTGGCAAAGGTGGGGGTTGGAGCAGCATATGGAAGGGAGCAAAAAGCTGCCTATTGGTGCATGAGAGAACGCCATGCAACCGCAAAGAGCACCATGCAGGCAACAGGAGGCTGAGGGGCAGCTGTCTAGCCTGCCCTTGACTCGCAGCTGCAGCAGTGCCGGCTAGACTCTGGGAAGAGCTGCAGCTGCACAATGGCAATGCACCAGGCAATAAGGGAGAAGCAAAGAAGCAAAGTAGGGAGCAGTGACGTGGGCCTGAAATGATGAGCTCCAGGGAAGGGTTGAAAGGGTTTCCTCTGTGGTGCATGTGCTGCTCTCCTTAAAATGCCAGAGCATGATGTAAAGGATTAAAACTAAGGAGGGAGGGGTGGGTGCATACGCTATCTTAGCTGTCCTGCTCGTCTGAAGACTGACTTTTGCATTGCATGCAGAAATATGGAAGCAACTTTTGAGGACAAAGAGAGCGGACAATCTGTGCGCAAAGAAAAATGGCCTCGTAATTAAAATTTGCGCAGCTATTCTTCTGGTTTCACTTGCAAGCAAAATTGAGCGTGGCCCTAAACCTGCAACCTGTTAAGCCAATGAGATATTTTAGGTGAGTAAAGATACACGTGTTAAGTGTTTGCAAAATGAGGGAGCTAAATGCCCAGCTCAGCTTTGTTGCTGAACGACATAGGCTGAAGTATTAGGTTACGTGTCCAGCACTGGTATGGATAATGAATGACTTCTCAGATGTTCCAGCAAAACAAAGATCCCCCATGACAGTGACACATATAACATTTTCATTTGAAGAAAACAAATGTTGGTTTCAGTCACCAAACAAGGCACCGATTATTTGAAGAGTTTTTCAGCTTTTTTGTGGGCCCGGTATGGCCAACCCCAAATGTTCAAAAATCCTGAGTCAGGCTCACCAAAAATCATGAGTTTATGTAAAAATAATAGATTTGGTGTTTTTTTATTTGCCTTCTGCTTTTTGAGCCTTTAGGGTGCACTGGGGTCACATTTTGAAGCTTTCTCCACAGCCACAAGGGCTAGCAACTTACTTTTTCTTTAAGAATGAAGGTTGAAATCAAATAAATAAATAAAATATAAATAAATATATGGAGATATACACCTCTACCCCGGTATAACGCTGTCCTCGGGAGCCAAAAAATCTTACCGTGTTATATCGAACTTGCTTTGATCTGCCGGAGTGTGCAGCCCCGCCCCTCCGGAGCACTGCTTTACCGCGTTATATCCGAATTCGTGTTATATCAGGTCGCGTTATAATGGGGTAGAGGTGTACCTATCTCATAGAATTCGAAGGGACCCCAAAAGGTCATCGAGTCCAGCCCCCTGCCTTCACTAGCAGGACCAAGTACCGTTTTTTTGCCCCAGATCCCTAAGTGGCCCCCTCAAAGATTGAACTCACAACCCTGGGTTAGCAGGCCAATGCTCAAACCACTGAGCCAGGGGTCAGCAACCTCTGGCATGCGGCTCACCAGGGTAAGCACCCTGGTGGGCCGGGCCAGTTTGTTTACCTGCCATGTCAGCAGGTTCGGTGGATCGCGGCTCCCACTGGCCACGGTTCGCCGTCCCAGGCCAATGGGGGCTGTGAGAAGCAGGGCGGGCTGAGGGATGTGCTGGCCGCAGCTTCCCGCCGCCCCCATTGGCCTGGAATGGCGAACCGCAGCCAGCGGGAGCCGCGATCGGCCGAACCTGTCGACGCAGCAGGTAAACGAACTGGTCCGGCCCGCCAGGGTCCTTATTCTGGCAAGTCGCGTGCCAGAGGTTGCCGACCCCTGCACTGAGCTATCCCTTCCCACACATATCCATGTGATTCCAGGAGCTGGGGCTTTAAGGAAAACTATAATTATCATGAGGCTCAAGACAAAAGCATGAGAGTTGGCAACACGGTGGGCCGTCTTCAAAAACCAAGCTGATCCCCCATGTTTGGATGCTTCCAATTATTTTTTTAACTCTTTCACAGGGTATGTCTACACTACGAGAGTAGTTCGATTTTACTTAAATCGAATTTGTGGAACCGATATTACAAAGTCGAACGTGTGTATCCACACTAAGGACAGTAATTCGACTTTGTGAGTCCACACTAACGGGGCAAGCGTCGACATTGGAAGCGGTGCACTGTGGGCAGCTATCCCACAGTTCCCGCAGTCCCCGCTGCCCATTGGAATTCTGGGTCGAGCCCCCAATGCCTGCTGGGGAAAAAAATGTGTCGAGGGTGGTTTTGGGTAACTGTCATCATTCAACCGTCACTCCCGCCCTCCCTCCCTGAAAGTGCCGGCGGGCAATCAGTTCACACACTTTTCTGGTGAGTGACAGCGCGGACGCCACAGCACTGCGAGCATGGAGCCCGCTGCGATCATCGCTGCAGTTATGGCCGTTGTCAACACCTCGCACGTTATCGTCCACCCTTTTCAGAGTCAGATGCTGAGAAATCGGGCGAGGAGGCTACGGCAGCGCGGTGAGGACATTAAGTCTGAGAGGGGCACAGACCTCTCACAAAGCACGGGACCCCGCGCCGTGGACATCATGGTGGCAATGGGTCATGTTGATGCTGTGGAACGGCGATTCTGGGCCCGGGAAACAAGCACGGACTGATGGGACCGCATAGTGCTGCAGGTCTGGGATGAATCACAGTGGCTGCGAAACTTTAGGATGCGTAAGGGAACTTTCCTGGAACTTTGTGAGTTGCTGTCCCCTGCCCTGAAGCGCAAGGACACCCGGATGCGAGCAGCCCTGACTGTCCAGAAGCGAGTGGCCATAGCCCTCTGGAAGCTTGCAACGCCAGACAGCTACCGATCAGTCACGAACCACTTTGGCATGGGCAAATCTACCGTGGGGGTTGCTGTGATGCAAGTAGCCAACGCAATCGTTGAGCTACTGCTCTCAAAGGTAGTGACCCTGGGAAACGTGCATGTCATCATAGATGGCTTCGCCGCGATGGGATTCCCAAACTGCGGTGGGGCTATAGATGGAACTCACATCCCTATCCTGGGACCGGCCCACCAGGCCAGCCAGTACATTAACAGAAAGGGCTACTTTTCAATGGTGCTGCAAGCACTGGTGGACCATAGAGGACGTTTTACCAACATCAACGTTGGATGGCCGGGCAAGGTTCATGACGCTTGTGTTTTCAGGAACTCTGGTCTGTTTAGACGGCTGCAGGAAGGTATTTACTTCCCGGACCACAAAATAACTGTTGGGGATGTGGAGATGCCTATAGTGATCCTCGGGGACCCAGCCTGGCTCATGAAGCCCTATACAGGCGCCCTGGACAGTGAAAAAGAACTCTTCAACTACCGTCTGAGCAAGTGCAGAATGGTGGTGGAGTGTGCTTTTGGACGTCTCAAGGGGAGATGGAGAAGCTTACTGACTCGCTCTGATCTCAGCAAAACCAATATCCCCATTGTTATTGCAGCTTGCTGTGTGCTCCACAATCTCTATGAGAGCAAGGGGGAGACCTTTATGGCGGGGTGGGAGGTTGAGGCAAATACCCTGGCTGCTGATTACGCCCAGCCAGACAGCCGTGCGATTAGAAGAGCCCAGCGGGACGCGCTGTGCATCCGGGAGGCTTTGAAAGCTAGGTTCCTCAGTGAGCAAGGTAACCTGTGACTATTAAGTTTGTTTAAAGAGAAGCTGAACCTGCCCCCGTTTCTTTACCCAGTTAATGTTGACTATCCTCTCCAGTTACATACCCCGTTCCCCCCGTTCCCCCCTTCCAACACACCTTTAAAAATAAAATAAATGGAAATTTGTTAATTAACACCGTTTTCTTTATTACGGATTTCGCGGTAAAGTGTTGAAACTGGGCGCAGACTGTGGTGGGGAGCGGGCGTAGTGATGGAAAGAACGCTTCTAAACTCGAGGAATGACAGGCTCCTGCTCCTAGAGCGGTCCGCAGTGGTGGACTGGTTGTTTCAACGGACCCTGCCTTTTCGGGACTCTGTGTGTGGGGGCTATGTGACTTTGTGGCGGGGGAGGATGGTTACAGATCCCCTGCTGCGTGGCTCTGTGATCCAGGCTAAGGACCGCTGCATAAGATCTCTAACCGCCCTCCCCCGCCACAAAGTCACATAGCCCCCCCCCACACAGAACATGAAAACCATCTCCCAGACTGACCAGGGTGCCTAGTGACTGCAATGTGTGTGTGACCTTCTGCTGAACCTGCCCCCGTGTCTGTACCCTGGTAAAGGTGACTGTCCTCTCCAATTACCATCCCCCTTCCCCCCCTTCAAACACACTCTCCTCTAAAAGAACATGACGGAAACAGTAATTAACAGAAACGTATTTTTATTAGCAACTACACAGTTAGGGGATGAAACTGGGACGGGGACTTGGGTGAGGCGGGAAGGAAAGGACTTATCAAATTTTTGGGAATGAGAGCCTTCTGGTACTTGAGCAGTCTGCAGGGGTGGAGTGACAGTTTTCACGGCCCCTGCCGCCCCTCCTTCTTGGGACTTTGGGTGGGGGGGTATGGGACTTTGTGGCGGGGGAGGGCGGTTAGAGATAGACTGCAGCGGGGCTCTGTCCTCCTGCCTCCGGTCCTGCAGAACATCCACAAGGCGCCAGAGCGTGTCTGTTTGCTCCCTCATTAGTCCAAGCAGCATTTGAGTCGCCTGCTGGTCTTCCTGCCACCACCTCTCCTCCCGTTCGCTGTGTGATCGCTGGTATTGCGACATGTTCTCCCTCCACTGGGTCTGCTGGGCCGCCTCGGCTCGGGAGCAGCCCATAAATTCTGAGAACATGTCGTCCTGTGTCCTTTTCTTTCTCCGCCTAATCTGCGCCAGCCTCTGGGAGGGGGATGCCGGGGTAGGTCGGGAGACAGTCGCAGCTGTGGGATGGGAAAAAGGGAGTGAATTCCTCACAAAGATACATTTTTGTGAACAATGAACATAGTCTTTCTCTGTGAACAAGACCATGCACAGCACCTATCACATGCGCACTCAGGACAAGGTCGAATTTTTGGCCTTCGCATTCAGTGCCTGGGGTCTTGCAGTGGAGATCAGACAAGCGGGGCAGGACAGCGGAATTCGGGTAGCAGGCTGACGTGGTAAGCCGTAGACTTTTGGCTGCTTAAAACTTAATTTATAGCAGTGCCCTCCTTTCACGTTCAAAGCAATGCTCCTAGCGTTGGCCAGTTCCTGCTGCCGGCAATCCGGCAAGCATGAACTCTGCCCCTGTCCCACCCCCTCGCGGCTGTCCCCGGGAAAGATCCCTGTATGCTGCCCCTCTCCCGCCTCCACCGCGTGGCTGTAAACCGCCGGTTACAGTTATGTAAAGGAACAGGCAAGAAGTCCCAATACTAACATTCCCCTAATTCAAAGCAGGTCACCATGAGCGACATCACTCTGATGAGGATTTCTGACACAGAGAAAGACCGCATGCTGTGTGAAAGCCAGCAAAAACCAGGGCCGTATGCCACCATGCTCTGCGAGGCAATGATCCCAGAGTACTTGATGATAACCTGGCGCGGAAAAGTTTCCTACCACGGAGGACGCAATAAGGCCGCTCTCCCCAGGAACCTCATGCAAAGGCTTTCCAATTACCTCCAGGAGAGGTTCGTGGAGATGTCCCATGAGGATTTCAGCTCTATCCCCGGACATATAGACCTTATTTTCCAGTAGCTGCACTGGCAAGGACTAAACAGTAGAGCGCCTTGGGCAAACTAATCATGATAAACCGGACATTGTTAGATTCTTTTGCAGTAGTTGCACTGCCAAGGACAAAAACGTTAAGCGCCTAGGGCAAACTAATCATGAAAAACCCATTGTTAATATTCCTGTTCTGTTGAAAATAAATGTTTACATGTTTAAAACACTTACCAACTGATCCTTCCCTTGATTCAGGGTCTGGGTTAACGCCTGGGGAGGGTTGGTAGGGGATCTCCGTGAGGGTGATGAAGAGATCCTGGCTGTCGGGGAAATCAGCGTTGTAAGCGCTGTCGACTGCCTCACCCTCCTCATCTCCTTCCTCATCTTCCCCGTCCGCTAACATCTCCGAGGAAGCGGCCGTCGACAATATCCCATCCTCAGAGTCCACAGTCAGTGGTGGGGTAGTGGTGGCAGCCACACCTAGAATTGAATGCAGTGCCTCGTAGAAACGGCATGTCTGGGGCTGGGATCCGGAGCGCCCGTTTGACTCTTTGGTCTTCTGGTACGCTTGTCTCAGTTCCTTGATTTTCACGCGGCACTGCATTGCATCCCGGCTGTATCCTCTCTCCGTCATGGCTTTTGAGATCTTCTCGTAGATATTTACCTTCCGTCTTTTCGATCGCAGCTCCGAAAGCACGGACTCATCGCCCCACACAGTGATCAGATCCAAGACTTCCCGATCAGTCCATGCTGGGGCCCTCTTTCTATTCTGAGATTGCATGGTCACCTCTGCTGGAGAGCTCTGCATCGTTGCCAGTGCTGCTGAGCTTGCCACGATGTCCAAACAGGAAATGAGATTCAAACTGGCCAGACAGGAAAAGGAATTCAAATTTTCCCGGGGCTTTTCCTTTGTGGCTGGTCAGAGCATCCGAGCTCGGACTGCTGTCCAGAGCGTCAACAGAGTGGTGCACTGTGGGATAGCTCCCGGAGCTATTAGCATCGAATTCCATCCACACCTACCCTAATTCGACATGGCCATGTCGAATTTAGCGCTACTCCCCTCGTTGGGGAGGAGTACAGAAATCGAATTTAAGAGACCTCTATGTCGAACTAAATAGCTTCGTGGTGTGGACGGGTGCAGGGTTAATTTGATTTAACGCTGCTAAATTCGACATAACCTCCTAGTGTAGACCAGGCCACAGATGCACCTTACATTCCAAGACAATCTGAACCCATGTTGTTACCTTCAGATGTGCTGGTCTATAAAATGAAAGTGTCAGTAGCTAACAGCAACATTATCGACTGCTCACTTTACTTAATAGAATGTATGATTTTTGTCCGGAGAAAAATTATAGAGGTGGACAGGGCTGACTAATGAAAGTGCAAAAGAAACGTGTGTGCAAGGATGAGGAAGTATGCATCCGAAGAAGTGGGCTGTAGCCCACGAAAGCTTATGCTCTAATAAAATTGTTAGTCTCTAAGGTGCCACAAGTACTCCTGTTCTTTTAGCATTATCTGAGTCATCCTGCACTCCGAAATCTCTCCTCTATATCTCCTCTACGGTATTTAATGTCCACAAAGGAAAGAATCCCACCCAGCATGTGTTAAATGGAATTTTATAAGGGGCTTTGTTAAATGAGGTTTTATAGACACCTAAAATTCTTAGTGCAGGTCCTGCTAACTGAAGGGATAATATTATACTCCTCTTTGGTAAGCTCTCTTTTACCCAAGTATGTTCCCAAGTAAACTACCTTTTACCCAAGCCATCTTTTTACCCAGGTATAAATTGCAATGGGTGCAAACTGCAAACTGTACTACTTCGGGGGGGGAAGAGGTAATCATGACAAATTATACTTTTTTCAAGTTATCATCATCTTGCTCTGTCTCTGTCAAATTGTTCCTCAAACACAGCAGTCTGCAAAGGTACCTGGATTCTCCTTCTCCCTCCCACCTTCCTCCTTTTGTGCTATTTATATTTCTTGGATAAAGCATGCATTTTTGCATATCTCAGTCATTTCAAGGGCTAAGATGATGAACTGCACTGTTTAGTCCTTTCCATCACAGTGTCACTAGTGGTCATGTCCCTGACTATCTTTAAGGACAATGCCTTTAATGATTGCCTCAGTCCAAATCTGTCTATAATTATGATTGAAGGGGATATACTAAAATATATACGCAACAGAATGGTTCATTTTTCAAGCCTACATGCTGCTTTCCAAATTCTCTGTAGCTGTAACATAACCTCTAATCTGCAACTTTACCAAGAAGTGAATGACCTTTTGCTGAACTGATCACAATTTCTCCTGTAAAAAAAGATTGCACATTTGTACCCCCTTTGTCTTCTATTTTAAATCAAGACAGAGCCTGTTCCCCGTATAGATAACTCAATGTCTGGTGTGGACTGGTGGGATGAGGTGGAAGAAGCAGAGAAAGAAGAGATCTCAAAGAAAGAAAAAGGTTTTGCTTTTGTAACTTAATTCAGTGCCCAGATCTGTCAAGCCTGTTTATGAAAGCAGGTGGGGCTCAACTATAGACTACTGGAACTTTTAGAGTGAAAATTTCTCCTCTGCCTTTTGTTCTCTACTGAGATTAATTTCACTGCAATTACTGAAATTAAGTTCCATAACCCCACCTCAGAGCTGTTCATATGGCCTTCCTTCCTTCAGACTTGATTTTTCTCATGTTTTCTGAACAACAAGGATGGGAGGAAAGACATTTTCCTCAACCCTTGGCCTCAGATTTCAATTCAAAACTAAAAAAAAGTATTCTAAGTAGCAAACTTTAAAAAACAACAACCATGCATTGGAATTATCCAATCAAACAGCTTAAAAGCACAGATTATGCTTTAGAAACTACTTACAAAGAAGGTTTTTACAGAACAGTGAGAACACTAGTGAGGAGGGGCCCCTAAAATGAATGGGAACATTTGTTTCAATTCTAATTTATCTCGAGGCCCGGGCACTCTCTGGACAGTGAAACATTCTTCTCCTTCGTGTGTTTGGAAAAACGAGGATCAAGTTGCGAGAGAGCGTTCTTGAATGCTTGGGTAAAGAATGCACCGAGTGGCCTCCTTAACCAACACAACTCCCACGTCAAGTCGCCTTCTTAATTCTTTGCCTGTGACAGCAGGATTATCCAACTCAGCCAGTCCATCCGTCCTTATCCTAACGTGTTATGGGAAGCAAAGCCACCAGTATTATGACTAATTGCCAAATTGGTGTAGTTTTTCCACTCCTAAAAAAAATTATGGAATTTTATCAATATTTAAATACAATTTTCTAAGTCCACCAAGCTGTTTATCAAAGTACTCATATAGTATTCAGGAACTTCATTTACTATCCATTTATACAGGCACAATGCCTAACACGAAGAAGTGCCTAGATTCCAACCAGATTGGGGCTATTGCAATGTAAACATTAAACAAAACAACAACAAATTATAGATTCTAAGATTGATTATTATATTTACTTTAGGGTCAATTACATTTAAGGAAAAATGTGAGAAAAGGATTTTATTTCTTCAACTGAAACATGATTCAGTGAATTTCCCTTGAGGTTAATTCTTTAACACATACAAAAATAGGGCTCTATATGGATCCCATTGAAATCAATGACAGAACTCTCATTGACTTCAATGAGAGTAGAATTTGGAATTCATATGGAATCCAATCCTGAGCGCCTATTCTCAGGTGAAACTTGCACTGACTTCAATGTGAGTTTGCCCTGAGTAAAGAGTACAGTGTTTGGCCCATAACTTGCACAGTTAACCTGAAGTCTCTCTTCTTCCTGCCATCCAAAGCTGCTTGGGATTAGTCAGGGTTGATATCGATGTCTGAATAGCTTAAAAGAACTGTACATAACTCCCAAGCTGAAGACTAAACATTGCTGCCTCAACCAGAATTTGGCAGTGATTCTATAGGGTGAATCTAATCAGAACAGACAGATTAAAATACATGGTAAAGGCAGGTAAAAGTCTCTAGATGGTATTGCATAATATATTCTGGAACAACTAGGAAATTTTTCACACCAGTGGGAGTGAGTGAGGGGCAGGGGATGAGCCTTTTGGTCCCATGTGAAATAAACAAAGGAAGGAAGGAACAAATCTGCTCTACAGCCAAACTACCAGAACTGAAAATGGAAGAGAGGTGATGGTGGAAAAAGTAAAAGAAAACAGAACTTTTCACATGGTCCACTGGGCTCTATGCCTGTCTCTCTCAGTAGCCATTACCAATGCTTCAAAGGAAGCCAAAATAACCCTGATGCACCTAATCAATTGTGGAATGCGGTATAAGGCACGGAGGAATTTTCCTTTCAAACACTTGTGGTGATCAGCTAATTCCTGCAGAAATAGTCCTTTTTAGTAAGAAGATGTAGACAGACAGAGAGACATTCAACCACAGAATGAACTGAACCTTATGAAAAGGAAATAAATAAGAACCCTACGTAACAGTCATGCCACAGTCTATCCCACCACTTAACACCTTTGCTCACTTCTTCCTCAATACAGCTTTATATGATTTTTTTTTTTGATGAATGCAAATTTACTTGATCTGGGAAAAATGCACAAAAGCAATTTTTTTCCAGCTTTGTTGCAGGGAAAATTCTCAACTTCAAGTGTAAAACATGTGTTAATAGAGCCTCAGTATATAACAGGGAGCTAACAGCCATGATTCATTTGCAGTTTCCTAAAGGAGTATCGTTAGCTTGGAGCCTAGAGCATTAAAGATAACAGGAGTACTTGTGGCACCTTAGAGACTAACAAATTTATTAGAGCATAAGCTTTCGTGGGCTACAACCCACTTCTTCGGATGCATATCATAAAGTTGATGGATTTCCACTCCATATGGCTAAATGCAGTGCCTTGCATAATGACAGGTTTCAGAGTAGCAGCCGTGTTAGTCTGTATCCTCAAAAATAACAGGAGTACTTGTGGCACCTTAGAGACTAACAAATTTATTAGAGCATAAGCTTTCGTGGGCTATGCATCCGAAGAAGTGGGTTGTAGCCCACGAAAGCTTATGCTCTAATAAATTTGTTAGTCTCTAAGGTGCCACAAGTACTCCTGTTATTTTTGAGGATACAGACTAACACGGCTGCTACTCTGAAACCTGTCATAGAGCATTAAAGGAGGCCTGTGGCACAGTAGTGAGGAAGCAGCTTGTCTATGTTCTGGATTTCCCAAGTCTCCTGTCTAAAATAAACCAGAAACCAAACAAGAATCTTCTTTAAGTAAATGCAGCCACAACTCAGTGTGTCTATAATCCCATAGCCTTTTTTATGGACACTGAGTTTCCTATTAAAGACCTGCCCTGTAAGTTGCATGCTGCTTTAAACAGTCCTAGTCACCATTCATCATGCGTGCATCGCCAGCTTGCTAATGTTCTTGACTTATCCACGCACAATGATGTACATTTATTGTATCCATGTCTAAGTCCAGGAAACAGAAAAACAGAGCTTGAAAGCAGGGTGCTCACATCTGGAACACTCATGAACTCTTAGTAAAAAGTATTGTGTGTTAATCCTTAGTACTCTGGCCAGGTCTGTTATCCTGTAACAGTTTCCTGGGACTGGTAGGTCTCTATGAATTTTTGTGCCAAAATCGAGGCAGACTGTAGCCACTTTTTAGAATCCTTCAACTCCAATACCTTCTTGACCTGTCTCCCTTGGCCGCCACATAAGACTTCTTCCACCTCCCTCCCTTTCCAGGTCCTATCTCCTACCTTTTACCAGGAACCACCAGGAGTAAATAGCTCAGAAAGCCAGCATTATTTTGGGGACAGAACTTTCCAGAAGGGATTTCTATGCTGAAGAGGCCAGCCTTTGGGTCAGAGACGACAGGCATGGGAAGCAGAAAGTCATCTCTGATTAATGCAGCTTTTATGGCTTTTGGATAGGGAGGTACAAGAGGCATCATTCTGTAGCTGGGTGTAAGAGGGACAGAGACTGGAGATGGAGTGGGTCTGTAAAAAGAGTTGAGGGGAAGAGAGAAACACGAACTGAAATTTCTCATCTCCCTTTTGAATTCTGTCAGCAGGAGAATCATTCCACAGCAGTGGCAACAAGATGGGGGCCCTCAGGTGATGAGCTCCCACATTTTAAAATGGAACATGCCTGGGGTGTTCAATGGAACAAGTGAGGGGCTCTTCACTCTGGATGATGCAGTAGAGCCTGAGTGCAAGTTCTGTGGATTTACACAGCTTCCCAGGCTTGTACTGGGCTGGGCTAGGCAGTGTAAATCTGTTGGTTAATTAATCCATTATTCAGACTGCTCTGGTGCTTTGAGATTCCCCTATTCCAGCCTCACTGCTGGAGAGAAAAGATCTATATTTTAATTAAAATGTAATAAGGGTCCCTCTGGATCAGCTGTGGGGCTCACTTCTCTCTACCTAACACCCCAAAAGTCAACAGAAAGATTCCCACTGACTTCAGTTGGCATTGGCCAGGCCTAAGGCACACTAGGTCTCCTAAATAATTAGGAAAGGTGAAGGACTATGTATATATGACACACACACACACACACACACACTGTAATATTTATAAAGCTCCTGCTGCCTGTGTCATTTGTTTCTTTCACTTGTTGTTTGGGCCAAGGCCGGCTCTAGGCACCAGCAAACCAAGCACGTGCTTGGGTCGGCACATTTTCAAGGGCAGCATTCTGGCCATCTTTTTTTTTTTTTTTTTCTTCAGCAGCAAAAGCCTAGAGCCGGCCCTGGCAGCAGCAGCGCGTCGTGCGCGGGGGGCACCCTGGGGCCATTGCTTCGCGCCACGGGGGAGCAGCGCCTGCACCTTGTGGCAGGGCCAGGCAGGCTCTGAGCGGGGGACACTCAGGCTGGGGGCCGCCCCATGGGGCACACGGAGCCACCTGCAGGTGCCGCAGGGCGGCCTCCCCCCAGCCCTGCAGCCGGGGCTGGGCGAAGCGACCTGAGCCACCCAGGGACTGCGGGAGGGCAGCCAGAAGCAGCAGCAGGGCCATAGAGGGTGGGGTGCTGCCGTGCGGGGCCCGCGTCCCGCTCTCTGGGGCTCCACTCCCTCTGGGGCTACCCTGCCCCGGCTCCTCAGCCCCCTGCCGGGCGGTCCCCTGGCTCTGCCCTCCCGGGTCCCGGCCGGTCCTGGAGGCGGGAGCCCTGGCTGGAGGGACCCTGGGCTGAGGCGCGGCCCGGGAGCCCCGCTGCTTACCCCAACCCTGCCAGCGCCAGACCGGCTGGAGGCGAGGGGGGAGCGGGCGGAGTCAGCACTGGTGGGGGGGAGCCCAGGGCTGGGGTAGCAGTGGGGAGGGAGGGAGAACCCAGGGCTAGGGGTGGGGGGGAGAGCAGCCAAACATTTTTTTGCTTGGGATAGCAAAAAACCTAGAGCAGGCCCTGGTTTGGGCAGTTCCAAAAACTGTTTACCTTAAGTTTTTGACACTTGTTTTCACCCCAACAGGACACGAGAGCAGAGAGAAACCAGCAAGAGGTCCTTATAAATATGGAAAAAGACTGATCCAGATTTCCAGTTTAATGGTCTTAAACTGATTCACATAAAGAAAAATTAATGGATAAGTATTAAAGCTAATTTGCTACCTACATATACAGTGCTCCTTGATTTGACATACCATAATTCCTGTAGTTATCAGAGAGAAACATGTGGCCATTCCTATTTCCTTCACAATAGTATTTACATGTGATTGCTAGTTTTTTCCCCCCACAGTAATGAATTAGGTCGAGTAATCAGATGCACTAATAAGGAGTGGATTTTTAGTTCAGAAGGACAATTCATTGGCCAAAAAGGAGGCAGATACTAAACACTATGTGAGCTTTTCAAGCTCAAGTATTAACAACGTTCTTCTAAATAAAGTCATCAGCAGAAAAGACAGACGAGCAATTAAGAAAATGCTCACAAAAGAAACACCAGAATGGAATCTTAGATGGAAAGGAGGGAAACACACTTCAGACCTAAAGGTGGTATATCTTGATGTGTTTAGTCATGTTCTGGTTTTGCCCATATACAGTAGCATTCACCCAATTTTCATAAGACGTCATGCAGCTGGAAAGACGTTCAGAACACACACACCTCTGAACTACTTCAAAATACCAGGATTTCTGAGCCTTGAACCCAGTAGGCAAAGTAGATGTGGCATTCCCTCCCAATGCCAAAGCTGTGGCTAGGCCGGGATTGCAACAAGTGAATGGTCAGAAAATCCACATAAACGGGGAATGCCATATCTGTTTGAGTGCTGGCGTTCAAGCTGGAAAATCCAGATATGTGTAGCTGTGTTTCAGTGTCTTTGCAGCTGTATGAAAAAAAAAAAACAGTTGTTTTTTTTTCAAAGAGCCACCCAAGGGGATAACTTACTTTTTCTTCAAACATTTTTCTGTGTTTTTATTACTGAAGGGGAAGTGCTGCAGGACTTATTTAGGGAGTGATAGTGGATGACAGATTAAATATGAGCTCACAGTGAGAGGCTGTAACAGAAAAAGGCAAATACCATACTGGGATGTGGAGAGGAATTACTTGTAAGACTATAGAGGTAATAATTCCTCTGTACACAGCACTGGTGAGGCCTCACTTGGAAAACTGTGATCAGTTTTGGGCAACTCAATATGAAGAGGATTGCAATAAAACGGAGTGAATACAAAGAACGATGAAGATAAGCGGGTTGGAAGATATGATGTATGAGTAAAGGGTAAGGGAACATGACACACTGTATATAGCTTAGAGAAACAAAGGAGAAAGGAGGATGAGTGCTGTAGAGAGGAAATAATGCAATGTAATTGGTGGAAGGCAGAGATAAGCTGGTTGGAAAATGGCAAGTGTTTGCCAGGGAAAATTTCAAATCAAATGTAATTTTCCCCCCAAAATATTTGGTTTTCAAAAACCAAAACTTTTTTTTCCACTGAAAAACTGGAAATTTTTCAAAATAAATGACTACTTTCATATAGGAAAAAAAAAAGAATTTTCATTGAAGATATTTTCTAACAAAAAATGTCAACCAGCTCTAATTGCAGATCTGGGTCCAAGTTTCAAAATTAAGTGCCCTTACAGGGAGGAAGGGAAGGAGTTATGTCCAAGAAAAATGGAGGAAATCTCATGTATCTATTTAGAATGGCACAAGCTCTGCTGAATACAAAAGCAAATAAAATGGTTGCCTTTGAAGATAAAAAAGCACTGTGACCACAATCCAGCCATGCACATGCTCTTCCATCTCAACTCGCCAATGCCTAGATGTAGGACGCCCCACGTGACAAAGACACAAAATGAGGGACATTCTGGAATTATTCAGACATGAAGCGTAACGTGGTATGGAATCTGTTCCTTCAGTGTAAGTACCTCTCTCTATAGCCTCGGTTTCATGATTCACTATTTCTGATGTAAGCAATTTTCAACAGTGGAGGGAGGACTCCAAGTCCGTATGAAACATAGGTAACTTTGGGAACAAAGTGTGTGATCTCCCTTGAAGTGAGGGACACTGGGAGAGGTATACAAACACTTAAGCATTTTGCTGCCTTCCAATCCTGTTCCCATTGAAGTCAATAGCAAAACCCTCATTGACTTCAATGGTGCAGTACTGGCTCTATGGGTTTTAATCATGTATGGCCAGTTCCTCTCAATCCTCCTACTAAAGTCAACGGACTTTGGACACACAATTAATGATCAGGGTGTTATAAGGCTACTACACAGGGACATGTGCATCTCCCTCTTCCCTTTTGGTTCCCAGAGATATTCTTACAGAAAGAAAAACCAGGAAAATATGGCATAACTTTTACCCATCATGTTTTGACCCATTGTTAGAATATGGCAGCATCATGTCTGCAAAGATTTCACTCTGGACCAGTAAGAATGGATGATTTCCTTCTGGACTGGTGGTCAGGGAAGAGGAGCTGTCAGTGCCCCACACGAGAGATGTTCTAAGAGGTTTCAAACTGCCAAACCCCAGAATTGCTTGGGTCTCTCCAAGCACGATTAATAACAAGGTGGTTGAACAAGAATGGAGGCCGAGAGTGCAAGTGAGGTCAGGGTACAGGAAGACAACAAAATTCAGCCCTGAACAATTCAGGCAAAGTTTAATTTAAGGGGAAAAAATACTGCAGTGTTGCTTCCTGCTCAGAGTTTAACATTCGTTCAGCTGCACACTTGTAATTAATCCATGAATTGTATTCTAGAGCCACCCAGTTTTATGATGTTTGCATAAGCCTTTCACCATTCTTTGTTTCCCCATTTGATTTGGCAATTTGGGACTTTCCTTCAACCTTCTCAGAACTTTCCTGGAAAAAACAACAACCCCCAAGGTCCAAAGGTGCTGTTTAACAGCTTCACACACACCCCATATGGACACTCCCAGGATAGCTAGCAGAGCTATAGCCTCTCACTTCGAGTCAAAGACTCTAGCTTTTTCCTTTCCCGCTATATCACATTTGACTGGAAGCTTGCCCTGTTTACACATCTTTAACAAGAATCAGCCTCCAAACACGAGTCAGCCTTTGAATTTATTAGACTATTTGTTTTCACTGCATATTCTCCTAAATTGCACTAGCGTTGGCCTGTAAGTCACCTTCTAATTTGATCTCTTTTCTGCTTTCTGCCTTACTGTTATAATGCAAGTTGGGTCCAGGCCATCAGAATTTGGGTTGATGTTCTGGGATGGGGAAGATAGAGAGTACAGTGTTGGTTTTCCCCTTTTAAATTAATTGATTCATATGAGACAAGTCAATAATAGGATGTGCTCCCAATATAGTGCAAGTGAACTCTGATTAACCAGGTTCCTGACATATATGAACTGTGCAGGCAGTGGGAATGCTGGAACAGAATCCCATGCTGTTACAACTCTCTGAGCCGTGCCCCACTCTCACAGCATCAGCTGTCATCCACAATACCTGAGTCTTGGCTTACATAGGAGTTATGCTGCAGTTAAAGAACTGTAGGCACCTTACCACTGCTGAGAATAATTGAGCAATAGTTTCACAGCAGGATGGGTCCCAATGTGTTCCTTGTGAAATTATATACTTTTAACCGGAAAAAAATATATAATTTGGAGGTGAATGTGTTTTTCTGCAGTAGTTACAGATGCTTTTATTTCCCCTAAAGGACTGAGGCTGAAAGATATGTTGCCACCCATAAATATTTGGGAAGAAACCTACAATAGATTCACCTCTAAGATTAGACTTGTGTGTAGGACACTGATGATTTCTCTGGAAATAACATTCTTTGTTACATTTCCAATCTATTGTAATGGAAGATAAATCAACTGACACTGAATGAGAACAGAACATTTTGTAGAAGATACTTTTGAATATATCTATATGAAAATAAAAAACTAGTATTAAAACATTTTTCTCAACAGATAGAAGTCACATAAGAGTCCTCACTACTGTTGAGCAGAGATAGGCCTGTACAAGAACTCCAAACTAGAGAGGTTTGACTTGCAATCCTGACCTCAAACTTAGTCCTTATTTCTTCTATAATGGGCACGAATACTAATGCATCATGCCCTAAAGAAATTCAGACCCAGATTCAAAACTGTATCAGGTTTGGGCCTAAGCTTCATGTTAAGCAAAGTCGTATTTGAATTAAAATTCTACATACTCACTCACTGCTATTCCACAAAGCTGGGAATTCAGTTAAAAAATCTGAAGGAAGTTGCAACCTAATGTGAATATCCACCTCAGCTAAACCCTGGATGTGTGGTCCACATCAAATGTCACAATAATTTAGATATTAGCCAAAAATATATACACTACCTGATCTAGGGCCTTTTCCCCGTCAACTCCTAATGATAACAACTGCTTATGTTACCTAGAGAGTTTTTCACATTAAAAACATTTGTATTGATTTGCTTTCAACAGAACAAACAATTAAACACTGCAGTGCATTCAATATTGAGCCAGACACTGTAGAAATCATAACCTGCCTGAAGAAAATAATCCACATAGCTCAGCCTAGGAGCCATACTATTTCAAAGATACCTCGGGGTTATCCTCACTATACATATAAAGTGACGGGGTCTAAATTAGCTGTTACCACTCAAGAAAGAGATCTTGAAGTCATTGTGGATAGTTCTCTGAAGACATCCAGTCGATGTGCAGTGGCAGTCAAAAAAGTGAACAGAATGTTGGGAATCATTAGGAAAGGGACAGATAAGACAGAAAATATCATATTGCCTCTATATAAACCCATAATGCACCCACATCTTTAATACTATGTGCAGATTTGGTCACCCCATCTCAGAAAAATATACTGGAACTGGAAAAGAAACACAAAAGGGCAACAAAAATGATTAGGGGCATGGAACAGCTTCCATATGAGGAGAGATTAATAAGACTGGGACTTTTCAGCTTGGAAAAGAGATGACAAAGGCGGGATATGATAGAGGTCTATAAAATCATGACTGGTGTGTAGAAAGTAAATAAGGAAGTGTTATTTACTCCTTCTCATAACACAAGAACTAGGGTCCACCAAATAAAATTAATAGGCATCAGGTTTAAAACAAACAAAAGGAAGTATTTTTCCCTACAACGCACAGTAAACCTATGGAACTCCTTGCCAGAGGATGTTGTGAAGGCCAAGACTATAACAGGGTTCAAAAAAGAACTAGATAAATTCATGGAGGATAGGTCCATCAATGGCTATTAGCCAGGATAGGCAGGGATGCAAAATCATGCTTTGAAGTGTCCCTAGCTTCTGTTTGCCAGAAGCTGGGAATGGGCGACAGGGGATGCTTGATGACTACCTGTTCTGTTCATTCCCTCTGAAGCACCTGGCATTGGCCACTGTCGGAAGACAGAATACTGGGCTGGATGGACCACTGGTCTGACCCAGTATGGATGTTCTTATGTGATTTGGCCCTGAAAATCAGAACTGGGGGAGGGGGGATTTTTCAAAGAAATGATTTTTCATCAGAAAATGGCGATTCATTAAAAATGAAAATTTTCACTATTCTGTGGCGGATGAGTCTCTTTCTTGTTTTTCATGAAAATCTTCTAAAGGTCTCTGTTTTGTCCCAATGCGGAATCGGAAAGTTTTTGAAATCAGAGTTTCATGAGATAGGAAAACCATTTTCCTGCACAGTTCTACTGGAAATCCCTAGGAAACATTGAAAACCTCAACCCTAATTTACAGACCTACTTTGTGCACTTAGTAAGTTTGCATGCACAAAATCTGGTCATTATATGCATGCTCAAAAAGCTAAGTCTAGTCCTGTGCATGTGCAAGTGTCATAACTGCATCCACAGACGTCATTCTAAAATATGCACCAGTTTTTGTGAAAGTTGTACTGGTGCATGAGACAGGACCAGTCCTCTACGATAACATCATCTCTAAGCGGATGATACCTTGACAGAACTTCCATGTGACTCTCTGGAAGAATCAGTTCTGTGAAACCCATAGATGGGACCAAGGAAGACACCTGGAAAAAAGGGCAGTTCCAGCAATGGAGCCACCATGGGTAAGTCTACACAGCAAGTTGAAACCTGCAGCAGAGAGTCTCAGAGTCCCAGCTTCAAGACTGAACGCCTATACAACTACTTTGAGTGCCATAGCATGAGTCCCACAAGCCTGACTCTGTAGACTCAGGCTCAGACTAGCTGCCACGGGTTTCTACTTTTGTGTAGACATACCTTATGAAGCGAAGACACAACTTACAGAGGGATCACCTAGATAGAGACCCTTAACAAGAGGTTTGCCTGGAGAAGCCGGGTCCTAATAGGATTTCCATCCCTGAGGCAGGAAAGACCGGGACCAGTGTATCTACTAACACTAGATGGACCACTACTGTGGTCCAGTATAAGCAATTCCTATGTTCCTACTGTGACGGGTTGGATCACAGAAACCCCCTTGGGAGCTGCCACCTGATGTGCCAAGACTACCCCTGCTTCTGTTTTCCCTGCCAGCTCACGACTCCAGCACCCTGTCTTGCTGAGCCAGCCACTCCTGTCCGGCTCCAACACAGACCCAGGGTCTGAATCACTTGTCCCAAAGCTGCAAGTTTACCTAAAAACAGCTCATAGAAGTGTGCTTGTCTTTAGCACTCAGATGCCCAACTCCCAATGGGGTCTAAACCCAGATAAATCCGTTTTACCCTGCATAAAGCTTATGCAGAGTAAACTCATAAATTGTTTGCCCTCTATAACACTGATAGAGAGCTATGCACAGTTGTTTGCTCCCCCAGGTATTAATATATACTCTGAGTAAATTACTAAATAAAAAGTGATTTTATTAAATACAGACAGTAGGATTTAAGTGGTTCAAAGTAGTAATAGACAGAACAAAGTAAGTCACCAAGCAAAATAAAATAAAATGCGCAAATCTATGTCTAATCAAACTAAATACAGATGATTTCCTCACCAGTTCCAGAGCACTCCCTTTTACAGGCTAATCTCCTTTTAGCCTGGGTCCAGCAATCACTCACACCCCCTGTAGTTACGGTCCTTTGTTTTAGTCTTCCTCAAGTATCCTGGGGGGGGGGTGGAGAGGCTCCTTCTTTAGCCAGCTGAAGACAAAATGGAGGGGTCTCCCCCAGGTTTAAATAGACTCTCTCTTGTGGGTGGAGACCCCCCTCCTCCCTCCTATGCAAAGTCCAGCTCCAAGATGGAGTTCTGGAGTCACCTGGGCAAGTCACATGTCCCTGGATGACTCAGTCTTTATAGGCTGAAGCCATTGTCCACATGGTATCTTGCATGTCTCCAGGAAGACTTCTTATGTGGATTGGAGCATTCCAAGATGCATTGTTCCCCAAGTGTTTCCTGATCAGGTACTTAACCTGGCGAATTCCTTAAGAACATAAGAACATAAGAAAGGCCGTACTGGGTCAGACCAAAGGTCCATCTAGCCCAGTATCTGTCTACCGACAGTGGCCAATGCCAGGTGCCCCAGAGGGAGTGAACCTAACAGGCAATGATCAAGTGATCTCTCTCCTGCCATCCATCTCCATCCTCTGACGAACAGAGGCTAGGGACACCATTCTTACCCATCCTGGCTAATAGCCATTTATGGATTTAGCCACCATGAATTTATCCAGTCCCCTTTTAAACATTGTTATAATCCTAGCCTTCACAACCTCCTCAGGTAAGGAGTTCCACAAGTTGACTGTGCGCTGCGTGAAGAAGAACTTCCTTTTATTTGTTTTAAACCTGCTGCCTATTAATTTCTTTTGGTGACCCCTAGTTCTTGTATTATGGGAATAAGTAAATAACTTTTCCTTATCCACTTTCTCAACATCACTCATGATTTTATATACCTCTATCATGTCCCCCCTTCCTAAAGAAGCTGACCAAATGCCTCACAAAGCTTACTTAGAAACCAAGCCAGCATACAGCCCATATTCTTAATCTCAAGTAGAAAATGATATATATATGTACAAATAGGATGAATAGATATAGTAGACCATAACCTTTACGGGGATATATTACATGGCACAGGCAGCACAAAACATATTCCAGTTATGTCATACATACATTTATAAGCACACACCCCATAAAGCCTTATGGGGTACACTGTCACACATACTAATATTTGCATTTTAAGATTTCTTTTAGAGTGACTGTTTATAGGGTTTAGAGATTTTTTTATAATGGGGGTAAAACTATTTAGTTTTTTATGGCACTCATATTAATATCTGAGCACCTCAATGAATTTATCCTCAACTCCTCTGAGATAGGGAATTCATTCACTGAGGCCTTGGCTACATTCGCGGATTCACAGCGCTGCCGCTGCCGCCAGCGCTGCGAGAGCTCTCTCGCAGCGCTGCAAGTACTCCACCTCTCCGAGGGGAATAGCTTGCAGCGCTGCGAGGGAGCGTGCAGCGCTGCAGGCGCTGATTACACTGGCGCTTTACAGCGCTGCACTCGCTGCGCTCAGGGGGGGTGTTTTTTCACACCCCTGAGCGCAGCAAGTGCAGCGCTGTGAATTGCCAGTGTAGCCAAGGCCTTAGTCTTATACATGAACAGCTTGCCCAAGGTTATTCAGAAGGTCTGTGGCAAAACCAGGAGGAAAATCCTGATCTCCTCAGTTCCAATCTAGCGTCTAAACCACAAGACTATCCTACTTCTAAGTACTCTGAAAAAACATTTGTATTATTTGCAGTATAGCTTGGTTTCTTATTTTGTTTGAGGAGTTCCTTGATTGTGGGTTGTTTGGGTGTACTGCACAAGGGTTTTTTTTGGGTGCACAACAAACATGTAGGTGGGAAACATGTTTCCAATTAAACTTCACTAGCAAGCACAGAGTGCAGTAGCTTAGAGATTAAAAATAGGATGTGTGGATTTGAATATGATTTATGGATCACTTCCAAAGACATTATTGGTGCTTATCATTCAGACAACTGTGAAAGTGAAGGCTGGATGGGGAATCATGCACGAGATACATTGCCTATAGAATGGGCAAAAAAATATTAAATCTTAAAGTGGCTGATGCAGCAATTAATATTGCAACCTGCGCCACTTACGCATGGAAGAAAAGAGTGAGATTGCCTAGATGTCTGATTCCAAAAAATAACTGATTTCAAGACATACAGAGAGAAATGCTTAATCACATATAACAATCCAAAATCTCTCTTGCATTAACAGTTTACCTTAAAGAAAATGCTCTAAAATATTAGTAACTGTGGCTGAGAAGTAACCAGGGATTTGTATGCAGATATAGAATGCAGGACTCCTGGGACAGCAACAGCTATCTACAGGCAGAATGGACCTGAAAATATTAGAAGCAACATGTTTAATAACTACTTGTGTGAATGGAGTGAGTTTGTGGGGAGAGACATATGCTATTTTGCACCCACAATTATTAGAGGGTGCAGTTCAGGTCCTTTGGATGTTCAAGTACTTGACTGGGACCGTAACTTCAGGAGTGTAAAGGAGCTTTGTGTCATTGAGAATCAGGCCCCAAGTATTTAGGCATCTAAGTTACTTTTTGCCCTCCCTAGTCATTTGCCCACACAAAAACTGTAAGCTTGATTCAGGACTAAGGCTGATTCGTCTCACTCCAGCATCAAACACTGGTGTAACTCCACTGACATCAACAGCATTAATCCTGATTTACAGTGGTATATGTGATACAAAAATCATGCCACATGTGTTTTATATCTGTCATCAAGAGCTCTGTGTAGCTCTTGTCTCTCTCACCAACAGAAGTTGGTCCAATAAAAGATATTACCTCACCCACCTTGTCTCTCTAATATCCTGGGACCGACACGGCTACAACAACACTGCAAACATCAAGAGAGACAGGCAGACACACAATGACCTAGAGCAGGCCAGGCTTTCACACTGCCTACAATTAGACCTTTGTTTTTGCACCGATGGTTTGTGGTGGCAAACAGGGTGCAGTTAAGGACATTTAGCCATCAGAATGCCCAATGTGTGCACACAATCAGGTACTTAGGTACCAGTAATGATTCCCATTCGGGGAGCATGGCCTAATGGTCACAGCTATAACTCCTGACTGCCAAGGGGGTTGTGGGAAGGGGAGCCCAGGCCCCCCAACTCCACCGGGCTCTAACCCAGGCCCCTTTGGGCTACCAATAGTCTGGCAACCAAGGATCCTGCATTGCCCTCCCTGGTCCTCTTCCTCTCATCCACCCCCTCCCTGCCCCAGGGTCATCTTATCATAGAATCATAGAATATTAGGGTTGGAAGAGACCTCAGGAGCTCATCTAGTCCAACCCCCTGCTCAAAGCAGGACCAACACCAACTAAACCATCCCAGCCAGGGCTTTGTCAAGCCTGATCTTAAAAACCTCTAAGGATGGAGATTCCACCACCTCCCTAGGTAACCTATTCCAGTGCTTCACCAACCTCCTAGTGAAATAGTGTTTCCTAATATCCAACTTAGACCTTCCCCACTGCAACTTGAGACCATTGCTCCTTGTTCTGTCATCTGCTACCACGGAGAACAGCTGAGCTCCATCCTCTTTGGAATCCCCCTTCAGGTAGTTGAAAGCAGCTATCAAATCCCCCCTCACTCTTCTCTTCTGCAGAAGAAACAAGTCCAGTGCCCTCAGCCTCTCCGCATAAGTCATGTGCTCCAGCCCCCTGATCATTTTCATTGCCCTCTGCTGGACTCTCTCCAATTTGTCCACATCCCTTGTGTAGTGGGGGGACCAAAACTGGACACAGTACTCCACGTGTGGCCTCACCAGTGCCGAATAGAGGGGAATAATCACTTCCCTCGATCTGCTGGCAATGCTCCTACTAATGCAGCCAATAAGCTTAGTCCAAGGTTTTCCCCTGGTGGGGAAACCTAAACCACAATAGGTAAGAGGGGGTTAGCAATGTCCACAGGGTACTTCCCTCTCTGGTTGTCTCCACAGTGGGCCCCCCCTTCCCTCAGGGAGGGCCCCTTTGGGCAGCTGTATCAAAGTCTTAGGCTTCCCCCTGCTCTACTGGAGCTGTAGACTGCAAGTCTGCTCACCTCCAACCTTACCACCCAAATGAGCTAATTCCCTGCCTTTTAATTGCTCCAGCAGATGGAGCATTTGCTGCAGGTGTGGCAGGGTGTGGCTGGCTGAGCCCAAAATAATCCCTCAACTCCTTGCTGCCTAGTGTGGGGTTTGTACACCCCATCACAATATCCAAGGGACTTTAACAGCACCTGCCAAGAACTGTGACTGTAGAAGCCTTCTCATAGCATCCCAAAAGGCACCACATAAGGAGTTTGGGAATGTTCTGTAGTCTATAATATTTTGCTACCTAAGGCAACTGTTTACAGTGTGTGAAAAATGTTGAAGTTTTTCCATTTTACAGAGTTCAAAATGGAACCATTGTTCATTATTTCAAGATTTTGGGGGGAAATTGTTTTTGTCAACATTTTCATTAAAATCATCAAAATGGGTTTTTTTTTGTTTTGTTTATTGAAAACAGTGGTTTTGGTAAATGAAAATGTTTTAGCTTTCCATAAATTAAAAATTGAGAACATTTTTGCTAAAACTTTTGAAAAAATATTTCAGTAAAAAATGTCAAAAAATTCATGGAAAATGATATTTTTGCACAAAAAAAGAAAAAATGGCCATTTTTCAATTAAAACCCCCAAAATCTTTGTTCAAACAAGTTCAACCAACTCTACTTCCATCTTTGTGTAGCTGATTCAAAACCAACTGTGAAGGTCAACAGCTATTTATAAGGTGTGTATGGTTGCAAGCTTTAAATTAAGTGGGTCTGAGAGTCCCCTGACCTAGCCTCATTTATAGTGCTAAAATGATAATGTAGGATTGAAAAATATGAATAGGTTTGCTTAAACACTGCATTACTAGTTTTCCATGGTTGTTACTCCATTGATTTCAATATAGCAGAATGTGTAAAACACGAATAGCACAGTGGTGAATCTAGTCCAAATATTTATTGCCCTTTGCAAACAGTATTACAGATGTTACATTGATCACATTTATCTATAGATATAGATCATTTATATACCAGCATATTATAAGCAACGTCTTTATCTGGCGCTATCTTTTTCATTGCCAATGGTGGAGTCCTTACTCGGGAACAAATCCTGTCCCTTTGCCCCCTTTTCCCAGTCCACCAGCAGTATTCAACAATGCATCAGAAATGTAGTGCTTCTGATGTGTCGGAGGAAGAGCCAACAACTGGCCATACCCTCCTGAGTTCTGTAGAGACAAGCTCAGGGGCAGCTGTCTGCATAGAAGTGGGCAGGGGGAGGGAAGGGCGAACTAGAGGAGTAGCCCGGGCATGGCCAGTGTGTTTGTAAGAGGGGGCGAAGCAAGTCACACCCATTACTTTCCCATAGCTTGTCCGAGTCGCTGCTTGCTGCACACCAGCTGCTGTAGTTTGGGGCTAAGGATTCCATCCCTCCGCCTCCTGCCTTTTGAGTGTGTTTCTTTGAGCACATTCTTTCTTCATTCAAAAAAAAATCCCAGTGAAATAAATGGAGATTTTGTCTGAGTAAGGACTGAAGGGTTTGGCCAACAGCATGTGTGAGCATTGCACAGTATTTTATAGAAGTATCAGAGGACATGGGACCATCCAGGAGAATAAAAAAGGAAATACAGTATGGAAAGTCCTAGTTAGCTCTATTAATTATCCACTGGCTATTTTTACTTAGGGGACCTAGTTACAAATATATTCTCATAGCAATGACAGGAAATCTGAGAAGTCTGCAAAAAGACTACTAAGGAAGAGAGTTTCTAATACCTGTAAGCTGAAATACCTTTTCACTCTTTACACCGGTAGTTCCTGTAGGTCACCTCTGGGGTCAGTAATGGTGCACAACAAAGACCTTCCCAGTGCACAAAGGGGGGGAGGGAAATAGAGAGAGTACTTCAGTACTGTCAATCCTTTATCCATGAATGGTACACTAGAGGCTGACATTTAATACCCTAAGGATATAGATGTTTGAAAGCTGGTTATTGTAACAAAGGAAGTCATCCAAACTCTGCAAGACCAAATGGATCAGATAAAGCTGACACTGAAATAAATCTGTTTTACATCCATTCTTGTGAAAGTTTTGCTAATCTATGTAGTTATAAGCTTTCCTAGAGCAAAAAAGGAAGGTCGGGGGGGACCTAAATTATAGCAAGTCAACATGTTGGCCCTAGTTGTAATCTCCAAAATATAACTTGCTAGTCAAAGACAATTTTTCCTCTTGGATCTTGAATGAACTCCATTAAATACAGAGTGAGTGAGGAAGAACATGCATGTTGCTTCTGGTTCCATGTTAATGTAGATTTTGTTTGTTTAACATATGAATTTAGCTCTGTCATATACACAGACTCATCTCTCAACCAGTCAGAAACTAACACCTATTCTTCATTAGCTAGTATTTCAGCTGCCAGATTGGACTTTCATATGGTAGGTAGCCTGGAGCAGTGCTGGTACAGATGGCAAGACAACTCTCATAAGACTGATGACTCTAAAGAAATATATAGTATTAAGTCAGAAGGTGCAAACGCTAACATTCAAGCTTAGAAGAAAAATATTCTTTGTATACACTTTCCAGGTTTATTTTTTC
Source organism: Emys orbicularis (assembly GCF_028017835.1). Lineage (NCBI taxonomy): Eukaryota > Metazoa > Chordata > Testudines > Emydidae > Emys > Emys orbicularis. Next base: position 132,884,813 of record NC_088688.1, on the reverse strand, counting down.
ATGCATTGCAGAGAGAAAAACCCTTGCCCACACCTCACTGCTGGCAAATGAATGATAAATTTACTTTAGCTTCTTTTGTATGTCAACTGTTCATGCCTCAGGTACTTAACCTTTACTTTAAAAACACAGTTCAGATCCTAGTCTGGGCATGGGGGGAGAGAACCGGTATTCTTGTAAATGTTTCATTTAACAAAGGCACTACTATAAGGTTCAGCGGTGAGAGTCTGAATGGTATTTATTGTTTCAGATTTCAGGGCTTCCATACATCTGCTGCCTGTCGAAGGCAGATACCACATTCATAAAACAAGTCCCCTGTCTGAAAAGAAGTCTCTCCTGTGTGTTTCAGCCTCCAGTATTATGTATGATGTTAAGTTACAGGAAGTAAATGTTCTTATTAACTATACAGAAGATATCATACAGGATTTTTTTTTTAAGTTAAGAAAGAATGGAATTTTTTTTAGGCACGGAGTCAGCAAAGCACTTAAACACATTTAAATCCATCCCTGTTCAGCTGAGCACTTAAGCACTTGCTTAACTTTAAGCTCATGCTTAGTTGCTTTGTTGAATCAGGGCCTTAAACAGAAACTATATTTACAATTACTAAGCAAGCATGCAGGTCCTCTACTTCCTGGAATGTGTATTTACACTCCTGGTGAGGAACATGCTCATTCATTTCTTATGATATCATAGTCTTCTCCATGGCAATCTCTTGCTATGTGAAGAAAAACAATGGAAGGAAAAACTTTTCATGCCGAGATGAAGACGGATAAGGAATTATGTTCGGCCAGGTGGCAGAATATATAAGGGGAACAAAAAACACACAGCCCCCAATCCTGGGAATCTGATTTATTTATTATTTGGCATTGCCAAATAAAGTATGGGCAATGAAAGAGGAGTTGACCTTAATACCTCCTTAGTGGCAATCAAAAATTCATTTCAGTGTGAGGCATTTAATTAGCTTCACTGCGTTTACAAGAACTTCAGTCATTTTAAGACACTCCAGGCAACTCCCCCACACATTAGATTACTCCGAGTCTGGAATGCCTACCACTTAGGAGGAATGTTTGGTGAGTAATTGATGGGGATTCCTCTGTTTTAACATGTTTGATGTGCCAACCATTTCCTGCACCACAAATATACTCCAAAAGATGCAACTAGGCCAAACAACTGGCTTAATCAGTAAATTACAACAAGGCTTCAAGGAACTTTTAAGGTTGTTCCATGTCTAGGAAAGAGTTAGATAGGACCATTAAAAATTTAGAGCTAATCTAATTGCTATACAATGCATTCATTACATCACATTCAATGTTTTGTGATAAGCTTTCACCTTCCCCATTTCCAACAGGCCCTGAAATATATTTGCTGCATGCATTTATTGCATGCACATGATAAATACATATGAAAGTCAGGATTAACTACCAGAAGGCTATTATTAATTTTACTATGGCTTCATGAGGTTTATATATCAAGATCCTCTCCATGGCAAGTATGAGGAATTGCTAAATACAGTTAATTTTGGAATGATCTTATTTATATACTGGACACTAATCCCTTCATATATCTCATGTGCTTCTTTCTTCTCAGAGATACTGTCCCCCAGTGACCTCCTCAGAGCATTTCATTAAATGCCTTCAGACTCCGTAAATTACAGCTCTTTAAAACCATTGAGTTTAGCATATAAAAAGCAAGCGTTTCTGTACACTGCCATGGGATAAGGTGCGGTGAAAATCCCATACAAGCTGAACTGTACTTCCTAATCAAATGGGTGTAACAGATGGCTGCTAGAGCAAGCCATCACAATGGAAATATCTGCAGTTCTCATGGTAACGGAATCTGCCAGGTCTGAGGGATTTGCTGTTTTCCAGGACATCTGAACTGCAATCTCTTTCGAGCTGTCTAGCAGTCTCAGTCTCACTCTCTCTCGCTCTCTCAGCATGATGGAGATAGAGTTGAAAGGTGGAGCCTGATTTTGCATTCCAGCTGTGATTAAAGACACACGTGCGCACACACATACAGAATCAATAGCACTGCATATTCATTATGCTACCTAGAACCTGCCCGAACAGCTAATGAGAACAGCAAGAAAATTATAATATGCCTTCTTCAAGGGTGAAAGAGAGCACATGTATATGAGGAATTAAGATGCATGGGATATAGCTTTTAATAAAGATACGGAGCAATATTAAAACTAGCAGTTGTTTCCATTTTAGGGCAGCATGTCAAGATTACTTAACATAGCAGGATGAAACATCTGGCCTGAAAAATATACATATATCATGTCAAATTTCCAAAGCATAATATAGAATCTATGGGGGGGAAACCAAAATAAAACAGATTAGCAACCATGTACCTTAATACTAAGTGAAAGCATGTGACAGACTTCCTTATAATGTGTAATCAGCAATGTGATCTTTCTCATAAGGTGTAGAGCATGTAAGCATATAGACACTGTGCTTTAATTATACATCTACGGACTGGGTTTAAACCCATAGGATTCTGTTAATGGGAGCTTCTATTTCTACATGCTATTTATAACTGTCTTATTTTATGGCAGGGGAAAATATTCATGAGTCTGTTTTATTAAAGTCTTTTCCTTCAAATCTCTATCAACGTAAAGAAATAAGGAGAAGTAGACTGCCTTCCTTGCTTATACTACCTGCAAGAAAGCACACAGAGGGTTGATTCACAGCTGCCTATTCTCTTGTGTATTTCAGCCTGAAGATCGGAGAACATAAGAATTCAGCCATGGCTCAAAATGGAAACAAAGAGGACCATTCTTAGCAATGTGAAATGAAAAACTACAGGCTGTAGACAGTAGCCCCCTAGCATGCTGATCCACCACTATTGTCCTTGAGAGTACTACTGTTAAATACACATGGCAGACAAAGAGATGCGGAGAATGCTTTCCAGTGATTGGATCTCCTTTTTCATGATGTAGAAGCAGGGCAATGTAAGCCTCTAAAGTACCCTCAAGAACAGGTTCTGTAAGATGGTATTGTCTACTCATTATGCAGCACTGAAGAACATATATGATCTTTTTCTAAAGGCTGTACTGCAATTCTTATTCCTTGCAAAAATGATAGCGATGCCTTCTGGACAGCAAATTTAATTCTTAAAATTAGGTTGGTTAGTTTCAAATAAATGTATGACGTGTGTTTACTATAGCAATAACTGAGATAATGCATTGCACTTTCAGAGACCTCTGCACACATTGACTAGTTAGAAAGTTCTACCGATGCGAAGCAAAGATGCATGCAAAAGCACTAATAGTAACAGTTTGAAATTTACATTGAACCTTTCAACCCCAAAGATCCCCAAACACTTTGCAAATTAAGTGACAGATTCTGCCATGCTTACTCACATTGAGCAGTGCCTTACTCCTCAAGCAGTTCATTTCAATTCAATGGGGCTACTCATGAGTAAGGCTGGCAGAATCTGGTTAACTATATCCAGGTCTAGGTTCTGCCATCCTTATGCCTGTAGAATAGCACCTTACACCACAAGTGGTTACGCTGATCTCAGCAGAACTTCTCCTGGAGTAAGTTACTAATCAACATGAGTGAAGATGGCAGAATCTGGCCACTGACTACTTCACCTGGTGAAATGCAGCCACTTCTGGAGGGAAACAAGGTTGCTGTTTAACAAGTCTCAGCTATGTTACACAACAGTTTAGAGAAAGAAGCAAAGAAGAACACCCTAGTCAATTGAAACAGCAAGAGAATTCAAATCCTTAAAATGCAACTTCTTCTATGAAGCCTATCAATGGTAACCTACCAAGGAAAGTAGTGTACAATCCATCCTTTAATAAAGCAAAGCAACGAATCTCCACGCTGCATTGAAATGTGTCCATCCGGTATATTCTCTGTCTATATTGTCCTGTTGGCCTAATTTAGATTGTTAATACCAGCAGGACAGAGTTCCTTCTTCATGCAGTGCCAAGCACACACAGAGCACTCAGCAATTCTGAACAAAAATAAAGTTGGTAGAATGCAATTAGTTACTCAGATTGGAAGGTGTCTAGGACCCCATGGCTAACAACCCAACTCAAACAGAAAGTGCCCCAGGTTCTTTAATGACACGAGGGATCAGGAACCAATTTGTACATCTTATCTGAAAAAAAAGCAATGCCTCCAGCAACAGTGTCACTGAATACCTTGCCAAGGTCAAGACTGACTGTGAAGAGTGCTACAGAATAGCTTCCTGCAGGTATTGACCTAGACCTCTAGGTATTGACCTAGACCGAACAATTTTAGTTTGTCACAGCTGAGAGGACTGCTGCCCAAGGTAGCGTAAGCAGGTGGAGCGTCCACCCTGTTCTGAACAAAATCTACGCACAGTGTATTTTGTTCCAACTTACACCTTCCTGGGATTTATTGGTTACTCAAACATGAGCATAAAGCTCAGCCTAGAGCCCTCTCTTCCCTAGACTCTACTTCCGTCTGCTCAGAGCCAATCTCCCTAATAACACTGGTCTACAATTTTTGAGAAGTCGTCTGCTTCAGAGATAAAATGTGCTATTTATTATGTATTTTGATGTGTTGAATTCAAATATGACAATTAAAACAACTGATTGGCTACTGTTTCTAAGATATTTAAGTTTTTACATTTTATGTCTATGTATATTGTGTAGATAGTAGAGTTTTAATCATAAATTGTAAACCTAGGTCTTTTCATGTGTTTATGGTTGCTTTACATGATAATATTTCACCTGTCCTGTTTATGTAACACTTTAAAAATCAGCAAAAGGGTTATATAAATAAAATTTATTATGAAACAAAAGGCAAAAAACTATTCTGTACATAGTTTAGTCCTATTCAGTGTCTACTCGGCGCTTCTTGGCTTGTCTCTTGTATTCATTAAACGGAGCATCTCTTGTCACTGTCCAGCAATAGTCTGCAAGCATTGATGGGCTCCATTTGCCCTGATAGCGTTTCTCCATTGTTGCAATGTCCTGGTGAAATCGCTCGCCGTGCTCGTCGCTCACTGCTCCGCAGTTTGGTGGAAAAAAATCTAGATGAGAGTGCAAAAAATGTATCTTTAGTGACATGTTGCAACCAAGGCTTTTGTATGCCTTGAGGAGGTTTTCCACCAACAACCTGTAGTTGTCTGCCTTGTTGTTTCCGAGAAAATGTATTGCCACTAACTGGAAGGCTTTCCATGCCATCTTTTCCTTGCCACGCAGTGCATGGTCAAATGCATCATCTCGAAGAAGTTCATGAATCTGAGGACCAACAAAGACATCTTCCTTTATCTTAGCTTCACTTAACCTTGGAAATTTTCCACGGAGGTACTTGAAAGCTGCTTGTGTTTTGTCAATGGCCTTGACAAAGTTCTTCATCAGACCCAGCTTGATGTGTAAGGGTGGTAACAAAATCTTCCTTGATTCAACAAGTGGTGGATGCTGAACACTTTTCCTCCCAGGCTCCAATGACTGTCGGAGTGGCCAATCTTTCTTGATGTAGTGGGAATCTCTTGCACGACTATCCCATTCGCAGAGAAAACAGCAGTACTTTGTGTATCCAGTCTGCAGACCAAGCAAGAGAGCAACAACCTTCAAATCGCCACAAAGCTGCCACTGATGTTGGTCATAGTTTATGCACCTCAAAAGTTGTTTCATGTTGTCATAGGTTTCCTTCATATGGACTGCATGACCAACTGGAATTGATGGCAAAACATTGCCATTATGCAGTAAAACAGCTTTAAGACTTGTCTTCGATGAATCAATGAACAGTCTACACTCATCTGGATCGTGAACGATGTTGAGGGCTGCCATCACACCATCGATGTTGTTGCAGGCTACAAGATCACCTTCCATGAAGAAGAATGGGACAAGATCTTTTTGACGGTCACGGAACATGGAATCCCTAACGTCACCTGCCAGGAGATTCCACTGCGGTAGTCTGGAGCCCAACAGCTCTGCCTTACTCTTGGGTAGTTCCAAATCCCTGACAAGGTCATTCAGTTCACCTTGTGTTATGAGGTGTGGTTCAGAGGAGGAGGATGGGAGAAAATGTGGGTCCTGTGACATTGATGGTTCAGGACCAGAAGTTTCACCCTCTTCCTCTTCCTCGTCTGACTCAAGTGAGAATGATTCTGGTGCATCAGGAACCGGCAGTCCTTCTCCGTGGGGTATTGGGCGTATAGCTGATGGAATGTTTGGATAATGCACAGTCCACTTTTTCATCTTTGACACACCTTTCCCAACTGGAGGCACCATGCAGAAGTAACAATTGCAGGGATGATCTGTTGGCTCTCTCCAAATCATTGGCACTGCAAAAGGCATAGATTTCCTTTTCCTGTTCAACCACTGGCGAAGATTTGTTGCACAAGTGTTGCAGCATATGTGTGGGGCCCACCTCTTGTCCTGATCTCCAATTTTGCAGCCAAAATAAAGGTGATAGGCTTTCTTAACCATAGTGGTTATACTGCGCTTTTGTGATGCAAAAGTCACTTCACCACAAACATAGCAGAAGTTATCTGCACTGTTCACACAAGTACAAGGCATCTCTGCTCACTTTGGCTAAACAGAAATGTGTCCCTTTGCAAAATCAAACACTGACAAATGAGAGAGCACGACACTGTATGATTTCTAGAGCTGATATAGGGCAATTTGTTCAGCAGAGCGATGTAAGCTTCGTTATGATTGCATCATCCATGACTTCTAGGAATAACATGATGCAATTCATATCATGTATGACGCAATACCAGCTTCAGATTGCATCATTCATTGTTTTGCCTAAAAAGCAAGTACTGTCCAAACCCAGTCATAGATTTATTCATAGATCCAGTCAAAGATGTATTTTAGTCATTTCTGGTTTAAATTGAGATCCGTTCCCTTTATAACTCACTTATCCTCCGCCATTCCCAAGTCAAGGGTCGTCTATACTGACCCAATAGCATATCTTGAAAACTAGAGCCAATCAACAATTTTAAGCATCATTTTCGTTCTCAGTGACCCAGAATTAGTAACGTTTGACTCCATTGATTTCAGAAGCATTTTGGCTGTAGAGCCGTGTCTCCAGGAGATTCATGAGCCACACTTGCCACAGCGAGGGAGAAGGAATCAGTTAGCGGTTCCCTGCAGGGCTGCTCAGCAGAAGAACCCTGCCTAGTTGATACACCCCTTCCCTCACGCGGCAATGCCCTAGTGTGGCCACTTTTGCTTAGCCGCCGGCAACTTAACTCCCAGAGTCCTATGTGGTTGTCAGAAGATCTGGTCTCCTTGTTCCTTGTAGCATTTCCCATGGCCTGAGCGGTGTCCAGTACCGCTTGGACTCTAGGAGAGCAAGAAAGCATTCATAGTCTCTTTCCAAGACAATAGGCCAGGGGTAGGCAACCGATGGCACGGGTGCCGAAGGTGGCACACAAGCTGATTTTCAGTGGCACTCACACTGCCTGGGTCCTGGCCACCAGTCCGGGGGATTCTGCATTTTAATTTAATTTTAAATGAAGCTTCTTAAACATTTTAAAAACCTTATTTACTTTATATACAACAATAGTTTAGTTATATATTATAGACTTATAGAAAGAGACCTCCTAAAAACGTTAAAATGTATTACTGGCGCGCAAAACCTTAAATTAGAGTGAATAAATGAAGACTCGGCACACCACTTCTGAAAGGTTGCCAACCCCTGCAATAGGCTAAGAGGATTACTCCCCATGTGCCCGCACGCACACACAGTAGATGCTTCTGACCCTCACCTCATAGGGGGATGTCCCAGAGTCCCCAGGGACACAGCGGCTCGTACAAGTTCTCTTGCCTGCAGTAGCTCACTCTTGACTGAACCACCTTACCCTAAAATGGCTGCCTTCCAGCTTAACTGGCTTGAGAGAGGTATAGTGAGCTTTGACCTTTGTAGGCTCTATAAAACCTCATACACACACCCTAGTTGCACTCCACAAAAGGACTTATTCTTCTCTAGGGCAGACCTTGCATCTGCCCAACTGACTGCCATTCCATTCTCGGGTGTGGCTGTGATGGTTTCTCTTGGAGGCTAAGCTCCAGGCAGCCCTCCCTTTGACACTCAGCCCCAGCCAGCTCAGCAGTGATCAGATAGGGCAAAAACTGCAGCAAGATTTCCCTCTGCTGTTTCTGCGGCTCTGTCTTCCATTTCCTCACTTTACACGCAGGGTAGTGCGGAATCCCACTTCTAGCACCCAAGCAGCCCAGCAGTTACCACGCTGCTCCAACAGAAACCTTCCCTCACCCGGTGGGCTGGATTCCCACCTGGCGTAAATCGGCACTTTGTAGTCAGAGCTATGCCAGTGTTCATGCATTGGAGATCTCACTCATTGCCTTTAAGACATTCTTATCCCCCTGCTGGGGCCTGGCTTTACTAATAACTCCAACAAATACACAAACATACAGCTTCAGCCTAAGCTTGCAACCAAAGGTGCTTCCCCATGCCCTGTGTATCCAGGATGGAGTTAACACGCTTCACATGCCACCGTGAATCTGCTTGAATCATACAGCATCTCCCTGCAAGTTTCCAACACCTGCTAACAGGGTGGGACATCAGAAGATCTAGACCACCCATTCACAGGTAGTACTGCCTTGTCCTTCATAAATACTGCATAGACAGTGGTGTCCTATTGAAAGGATGCTCCTACAAATATATTGCATTTTCACAGACAGGCTGTATGCATGGTGCAATCAATGTTTCGGCAATGAAGTGACATGCAGTTCTTAATGGTTGGCAGTATTCAATATAAGATGCTTTCCATCAAAAGGTGCTTTATACTCAAGGGACCTAGTGTGAATTTTATCAATAACAGGGCAGCCAGCAGCCAACACCTTATCAGTATTAGCTTCCCTTGAAAACATGTTTGGTTCTCCCTCAACTCGATCAGTTAATGTTCAGGAAGCAGTTGATTTAATCAGAAGGTTCAGAAATGTCAAGTTACAGATACCAACTGAGGGAAACCTGGGAAAGTATAATTGGCAAATAAGCAGAAATCAAAAATTGGAGGCATATCGGAGGAAGAAAACTATTTCCATAGCTTGAATTTTCAGCCCTCAGATGGCTCCCAACTTGTAGTCCAGTAGGCTGTGCGCTGGCATAGGACCCACATGACGTGAGTTCATGTCCCAGCTGTGCCAATGGCTTCCTGTGAGAAGTCACATCACCTTTCTGTGTCTTAGTTTCCTCAGCGGTAGAAGAGGGATAATATTGCTCATTGACTTTGGTAAAGCATTGTGACATCTATGGATGAAGTGGACTCAAAAAGTAGTAGCAAAAAATTTTTTAAGTATATCAGAAGCAGAAAGCCTGCTAAACAACCAGTGGGGCCACTGGACGATCGAGATGATAAAGGAGCACTCAGGACGATAAGGTTATTGCGGAGAAACTAATTCTTGCAGAGACTAATAAATGAATTCTTTGCATCGGTCTTCACAGTTGAGGGAGATTCCCACACCGGAGCCATTCTTTTTAGGTGACAGATCTGAGGAACTATCCCAGATTGAGGTGTCATTACAGGAGGTTTTGGAACAAATTGATAAACTAAACAGTAATAAGTCTCCACGACCAGATGATATTCACCCAAGAGTTCTGAAGGAACTCAACTGTGAAATTGCAGAACTACTAACTGTACTCTGTAACCTATCATTTAAATCAGTTTCTGTACCAAATGACTGGAGGATAGCTAATGTGACACCAATTTTTAAAAAGGGCTCTAGAGGAGACCCCAGCAATTACAGGCCAGTAAGCCTGACTTCAGTACGGGGCAAACTGGTTGAAAATATAGTAAAGAACAAAATTGTCAGACACATAGATGAACACAATTTGTTGAGGGAGAGTCAGCATGGTTTTTGTAAAGGGAAATCATGCCTCACCAATCTACTAGAATTCTTTGGATATAGTGTATTTAGATTTTCAGAAAGCCTTTGACCAGGTCCCTCACGAAAGGCTCTTAAGCCAAGTATGCAGTCATGGGATAAGAGGGAAGGTCCTCTCATGGATTGGTAACTGGTTAAAAGATAGGAAACAAAGGGTAGGAATAAATGGTCAGTTTTCAGAATGGAGCGAGGTAAATAGTGGTGTCCCCCAGGGGTCTGTTCTGGGACCAGTCCTATTCAACATATTCATAAATGATCTGGAAAAAGGGGTAAACAGTGAGTTGGCAAAATTTGCAGATGATGGGGTGGTACCGTTGGACTGGAGAATAGCTAATGTGGAAAAACAATTCACCTTGGAAAAACAATTCAAAATGAGATCATACAATTACTGGCCGGCTAACAGGTGAGTTTAAGTGGGAGTTTACAGGGGGAGGTGGAAGGGGAGGCAGGGGGGCACGGCGGTCGGTGTGCTCTGTGTCCCCAGAGGCTGCAGGCAGAGACCGTAGCAGCCATGAGCCAGGCAGCAGGGGACACAATGCAGATGAAAGCATGTAGCAGCTGCGGTATGTATATAGTCCTAGCAGGTGCACCTGATCAGAGGTATGTCTGTATGAAATGCCGCCTACTTGCCCTGTTAGAGGAAAAGGTTCGGGGGTTGGAGATGCAGGTAGAGACCCTGGTAGAGTTTAGAAGGGGGTTTGAGCAGCTAATGGAGCAAAGGCAAGGGGTGACTGAAGGGGAATGCTCGGGGGTGCAGGTGGAAGCGGGGGCTATGGTCTGTGAGGGGGGAATGTCGGGGGGAGAACAAGAGCAGTGGAAGCATGTGACCGTGAGAAGCAGGCCAAGGAAAAGGAGGGCTAGTGAGGGGGAAATAGAACTTAGGAACAGGTTTGGCTGTTTGGCTAACGAGGAGGGGATGCAGCAGGTGGTAACTGATGGTGGGAGGCAGAGGAAGAAAAGAAGGGCGGCTAGTCCAATAGACAGGGGGGAGGAGTTGATGGAGACAGCATCAATACTCAGCCCCGGGAGGATACAGGATGGCAATAGGGGGACTATAAGGGAAAATGGAGACAGACAGGAGTTACGGCCGCATGGAACAGGGGAAAGATTGGTAGATTGCGCTGCCCCTAGGCAAAGGCAGGTTTATGTGATTGGGGACTCCTTACTGAGGAGGTTAGACAGGCCTGTGACCAGGGCGGACCCAGAAAACAGAAGGGTGTGCTGTCTGCCGGGCGCTAAGATACGGGATGTGGACCTGCGGTTGAAAAGGATCCTAAAAGGAGCAGGTAAGAACCCCTTGATCGTCCTTCACGTAGGAACGAATGACACGGCTAGGTTCTCGCTAGAGAGAATCAAGGGAGATTATGCCAGGCTGGGGAAGACGCTTAAGGAAGTTGAGGCTCAGATTATCTTCAGTGGGATTCTGCCTGTTCCTAGAGAAGGACAGCAAAGGGCAGACAGAATTGTGAGGATAAATAGCTGGCTGAGGGAGTGGTGCTATAAGGAGGGCTTTGGGATGTATGGCCACTGGGAGGCTTTCGGGGACAGACAGCTGTTCTCACGGGATGGACTTCACCTGAGTAGGGAAGGAAATAGACTTCTGGGAGGGAGGCTGGCTCGTCTCATCAAAAGGGCTTTAAACTAGGAACTTGGGGGAGACGGTTGGGAGATGTCCAGTTAATCTCCACGCCAGATTCCAACACTGAAAAAGAGGGCAAAGAGATAAGCACAGATATAGATAGGGGTAGGGAATTGGACACAAGAAGGAGGGGGCGGATGGACACTACGGGGTCCGTACCAAAGTGCATAACTAATGGGAGAAAGGATAGACAGCATACGGTAAGATGTTTATACACCAATGCGAGAAGCCTAGGTAACAAAATGGAGGAATTGGAGCTCCTGGTCCAAGAAATGAAACCTGATATCGTAGGAATAACCGAAACGTGGTGGAACTGTAGTCATGACTGGAGTACAGGTATGGAAGGGTATGTGCTGTTTAGGAATGACCGGAAAAAAGGTAAAGGTGGGGGTGTGGCACTGTATGTCAATAATGAGCTAAACTGTAAAGAAATAATAAGTGATGGAATGGATAAGACGGAGTCTGTCTGGGCAATGATTACACTGGGTAAAAGAACTACTAGAGCCTCCCCTGAGATACTGCTTGGGGTGTGCTATAGACCGCCGGGATCTAGCCTGGATGCGGACAGAGAACTATTTAATGTTTTTAAGGAAGTAAAAACTAATAAGAGCTGTGTAATCATGGGGGACTTTAACTTCCCGGACATAGATTGGGGAACAAATGCTAGTAACAATAATAGGGCTCAGATGTTCCTAGACGTGCTAGCAGATGAATTCCTTCATCAAGTAGTAGCTGAACCGACGAGGGGGGATGCCATTTTAGATTTGGTGCTGGTGAGTAGTGAGGACCTCGTTGAGGAAATGGTAGTAGGGGACAACCTTGGCTCGAGTGACCATGAGCTAATTCGGTTTAAACTAAATGGAAGGATTAACAGAAATAAAACTGTGACTAAGGTTTACGATTTCAAAAAGGCCAACTTTAATAAATTAAGGCAACTACTTAGGGAAGTGGATTGGGCTAACATACTTAGAGAGCTAAAGGCAGATGAGGCCTGGGATTATTTCAAGCTGAAGTTGCACGAGCTGTCCGAGGCCTGTATCCCGAGAAAGGGGAAACGGTTAGTGGGCAGGAGAATTAGACCTAGCTGGATGAGCGGGCGTCTCAAAGGGGCGATTAAGAAAAAACAGAAAGCGTACAAAGAATGGAAGAGGGGACAGATCGGCAAGGAAACCTACCTTATTGAGGTCAGAGCATGTAGGGATGCGGTGAGAAAGGCCAAAAGCCGTGTAGAGTTGGATCTCGCGAGGGGAATTAAATCCAATAGTAAGAGGTTCTATAGCCATATAAATAGGAAGAAAACAAAGAAAGAGGAAGTGGGACCGCTGAAGCATGTAGATGGAGTGGAGATTAAGGATAATCTAGGCATGGCACAATATCTAAATGAATATTTTGCGTCGGTGTTTAATAAGGCTAATGAAGGGCTTAGGAATAGAGGGAGCGGGACAGAGGGGAATAAAGGAGGGGCGATTGCAATTACAGTATCAGAGGTGGAAGCCAAACTTGACCAGCTAAATGGGACTAAATCGGGCGGACCGGATGATCTCCATCCTAGAATATTGAAGGAGCTGGCGCGAGAAATTGCAAGCCCCTTGGCGATAATTTTTAATGAATCTGTAAACTCGGGGGTGGTACCGATGGACTGGAAAATAGCTAATGTGGTTCCTATTTTTAAGAAGGGGAAAAAAAGTGACCCGGGTAACTACAGGCCTGTTAGTTTAACTTCTGTAGTATGCAAGGTCTTGGAAAAAATTTTGAAGGAAAAAGTAGTTAAGGACCTTGAGGTGAAAGGCAATTGGGACAAATTACAACATGGGTTTACGAAAGGCAGATCGTGCCAAACCAACTTGATCTCCTTCTTTGAGAAAGTAACAGACCTTCTAGATAAAGGAAATGCGGTGGATCTAATTTACCTCGATTTTAGTAAAGCGTTTGATACTGTGCCGCACGAGGAATTATTGGTTAAATTAGAAAAGATGGGGATCGATATGAAATTCCAGAGGTGGATAAAGAACTGGTTAAAGGGGAGACTGCAGCGGGTAGTACTGAAAGGTGAACTGTCGGGTTGGACGGAGGTCACCAGTGGGGTTCCTCAAGGTTCGGTTTTGGGTCCGATTTTATTCAATCTATTCATTACTGACCTCGGAACCGAATGTAGGAGTGGGCTGATAAAGTTTGCGGATGACACAAAGTTGGGAGGTATTGCCAATTCGGAGAAGGATCGGGATATTCTGCAGGGAGACTTGGATGACCTTGTAAATTGGAGTAACAATAATAGGATGAGATTTAATAGTGAGAAGTGTAAGGTGATGCATTTAGGGATGACTAATAAGAATTTTAGTTATAAGTTAGGGACGCATAGGTTGGAAGTGACGGAGGAGGAGAAGGACCTCGGAGTCCTGGTTGATCGCAGGATGACTATGAGTCGGCAATGTGACGTGGCTGTGAAAAAAGCTAATGCGATTTTGGGATGCGTTAGGCGAGGTATTTCTAGTAGGGACAGGGAGGTGCTGCTTCCGTTATACAAGGCGCTGGTGAGACCTCATTTGGAGTACTGTGTGCAGTTCTGGTCTCCTATGTTTAAAAAGGATGAACTCAAACTGGAACGGGTACAGAGAAGGGCCACTAGGATGATCCGAGGAATGGAAAACCTTTCCTATGAAAGGAGACTCGAGGAGCTCGGTTTGTTTAGCCTAACCAAAAGAAGGCTGAGGGGGGATATTATTGCTCTCTTTAAATATATCAAAGGGATTAATACCAAGGAGGGAGAGGAATTATTTCAGCTCAGTAGTAATGTGGACACGAGAACGAATGGATATAAACTGGCCGTGGGGAAGTTTAGGCTTGAAATTAGAAGAAGGTTTCTAACCGTCAGAGGGGTGAAATTTTGGAACAGTCTTCCGAGGGAAACGGTGGGGGCGAAAGACCTTTCTGGCTTCAAGATTAGGCTTGATAAATTTATGGAGGGAATGGTTTGAAGGGATATCGTGATTTTAGTCAATTAGGCATTAACGTGCCATCGCGGGTAAAATAAGGGTCCGGCTGTAGAATCTTGCCTGTATGCTCGGGGTTCTGCTGATCGCCATATTTGGGGTCGGGAAGGAATTTTCCTCCAGGGTAGATTGGCAGAGGCCCTGGAGGTTTTTCGCCTTCCTCCGCAGCATAGGGCAGGGGTCGCAGGCTGGAAGATTCTGTTGTGGGTGGGTTAGCTTTTGTGGCCTGCATCATGCGGGAGGTCAGACTAGATGACCATATTGGTCCCTTCTGACCTTAAAGTCTATGAGTCTATGAGTCTATGAGAAGATTGTGGCAGATCTGAAGTCAGCAAGATCTTACTCTGTTCTTCTGGACTGCACACCTGACATCAGCCATACAGAACAAATTACTTTAATGGTGCATTTCGTAATAACAACAGAACCTAGTGAAAATGTCCCTGCAATGGTGACTGTCAGAGAGCATTTTCTAGAATTTATTGACATTGATGATACTACAGGAGCTGGTATGACAAATGTGCTTCTTAAAAAGCTGGAAGATACAGGAATTGCGATAGCTGACATGAGAGGTCAGGGCTACGATAGTCGTGCCAACATGAGAGGAAAGAACAGAGGAGTGCAGACACGGATCCGAGAGTTAAACCCTCGAGCTTTTTTTGTCCCATGCAGTTCTCATTCATTGAACTTGGTGGTCAGTGATGCAGCATCAGCTTCTAGTGAGGCTGCTGAATTTTTTAATATAATTCAAAGCATCTATGTATTTTTCTCTGCATCAACTCATCGATGGCAAATTTTGAAGCAAAATCTGGGAACATCCTCTCTGACAATGAACCCACTGAGTGCCACACAATGGGAAAGTCAAGTGGAGGCGATAAAGCCTTTCAAACACCAAATTGGGAAGATAGATGATGCCATAGTTGCCGTTATGGAGCATAATGCTATGACAGGAACTGTTCGTGGAGAGAACAGTGGCAGAGGGAAATAGAATCCATGCGAGCAGCGGCACAGGAGCCGGCAAACAGGGCTGCTAACAGGGGACTTTGAGTGGGAGTCTCATTGGAGGAGAAGGTATCTGTACTTGCGTCTGTCTTTGTAGTGCTTGTATGTGTAGAGGCCTGTAGGGGCAGTGTGCTGGGAGGGCAGCTGAGCCCTGATTAGGGGGCGCAGCTTGGCTGATTAGGGGGCCTATAAAAGCGGCCACCCAGCCAGGCAGCGGCACAGGAGCCGGCAAACAGGGCTGCTAACAGGGGAGTTTGAGTGGGAGTGTACAGGGGGAGGTGGAAGGGGAGGCAGGAGGGTGCGGTGCCCCGTGTGCTGTGCTGTGTTCCCCCAGGTGCGGAGGGCACAGGTGAGCAGGCGGGCCCAGACAACAGCAGCCATGAGCCAAGCAGCGGGGGACACAATGCAGATGATTGCATGTGGCAGCTGCGGTATGTACATGGTCCTAGCGGGGATGCCTGACCAGAGGTATGTCTGCATGAAGTGCCGCCTAATAGAGCTGCTGGAAGAAAAGATTCGAGGGTTGGAGATGCAGGTAGATACCCTGGTAGAGTTTAGAAGGGGGTTCGAGCAGCTGATGGAGCAAAGGCAAGGAGTGGCTGAAGGGGAATGCTCAGGGGTACAGGTGGAAGCAGGGGCTAAGGTCTGCGAGGGGGGAATGTCGGGGGGAGAACAAGGGCAGTGGAAGCATGTGACCGTGAGAAGCAGGCCAAGGAAAAGGAGGGCCAGTGAAGGGGAAATAGAACTCAGGAACAGGTTTGGGTGTTTGGAAAACGAGGAAGGGGTGCAGCAGGTGGTAACTGAAGGTGGGAGGGTGAGGAAGAAGAGAAGAGCAGCTAGTCCCATAGAAAGAGGGGAGGAGTTGATGGAGACAGCACCAAATCTGGGCCCCGGGAGGATACAGGATGGCATAAGGGGGATTATAAGGGAAAATAGGAACGGACAGGGGTTGCGACTAGAGGGAACAGGGGATAGATTAGTAGATCGCACTGTCACCAGGCAAAGGCAGGTTTATGTGATTGGGGACTCCTTACTGAGGAGGTTAGACAGGCCTGTGACCAGGGCGGACCCAGAGAACAGAAGGGTGTGCTGTCTACCGGGCGCTAAGATACGGGATGTGGACCTGCGGTTGAAAAGGATCCTAAAAGGAGCAGGTAAGAACCCCTTGATCATCCTTCACGTAGGAACGAATGACACGGCTAGGTTCTCGCTAGAGAGAATCAAGGGAGATTATGCCAGGCTGGGGAAGACGCTTAAGGAAATCGAGGCTCAGATCATCTTCAGTGGGATTCTGCCTGTTCCTAGAGAAGGGCAGCAAAGGGCTGACAGGATTGTGATGATAAATAGTTGGCTAAGGGAGTGGTGCTATAAGGAGGGCTTTGGGATGTATGGCCACTGGGAGGCTTTCGGGGACAGACAACTGTTCTCACGGGATGGACTTCACCTAAGTAGGGAAGGAAATAGACTTCTGGAAGGGAGGCTGGCTCATCTCATCAAAAGAGCTTTAAACTAGGAATTTGGGGGAGACGGTTGTGAGATGTCCAGTTAATCTCCACGCCAGTTTACAACATTGAGAAGGAGGGTGACGAGATAAGAACAGATATAGCCAGGGGGAAGAGATTGGACATAAGGAGGAGGGGGGGGATGGATACTAGACTAATAGGTCATACTGGCTGTACAGTGTCCGTACCAAATCGGATAACAAATGGGAGGGAGGCTAAACGGCATAAATTAAGATGTTTATACACCAATGCGAGAAGCCTAGGTAACAAAATGGAGGAATTGGAGCTCCTGGTCCGAGAAATGAGACCGGATATCGTAGGAATAACCGAAACGTGGTGGAACGGTAGTCATGACTGGAGTACAGGTATGGAAGGGTATGTGCTGTTTAGGAACGACCGGAACAAAGGTAAAGGTGGGGGAGTAGCACTGTATGTCAATAATGAGGTAAACTGTAAAGAAATAATAAGTGATGGAATGGATAAGACGGAGTCTGTCTGGGAAATACTCACATTGGGTAAAAAAACTACTAGAGCCTCCCCTGGGATAGTGCTTGGGGTGTGCTATAGACCGCCGGGATCTACCCTGGATATGGACAGAGAACTATTTAATGTTTTTAGGGAAGTAAATACTAATAGGAACGGTGTAATCATGGGAGACTTTAACTTCCCGGATATAGATTGGGGAACAAATGCTAGTAACAGTAATAGGGCTCAGATTTTCCTAGACGTGCTAGCTGATGAATTCCTTCATCAAGTAGTAGCTGAACCGACGAGGGGGGATGCCATTTTAGATTTGGTTTTGGTGAGTAGTGAGGACCTCGTTCAGGAAATGGTTGTAAGGGACAACCTTGGCTCGAGTGATCATGAGCTAATTCGGTTTAAACTAAATGGAAGGATTAACAGAATTAAATCAGAGACTAGGGTTTACGATTTCAAAAGGGCTAACTTTAATAAATTAAGGCGACTAGTTAGGGAAGTGGATTGGACTAACATATTTATGGATCTAAAGGCGGATGGCGCCTGGGATTATTTCAAGTTGAAGTTGCAGGAGCTGTTGGAGGCCTGTATCCCGAGAAAGGGAAAACGGTTCGTAGGCAGGAGATTTAGACCGAGCTGGATGAGCGAGCGTCTCAGAGGGGTGATTAAGAAAAAACAGAAAGCGTACAAAGAGTGGAAGAGGGGAGGGATCAGCAAAGAAACCTACCTTATTGAGGTCAGAGCATGTAGAGATGGAGTGAGAAAGGCCAAAAGCCGTGTAGAGTTGGACCTTGCGAGGGGAATTAAAACCAATAGTAAGAGGTTTTATAGCCATATAAATAGGAAGAAAACAAAGAAAGAAGAAGTGGGACCGCTGAAGACTGTAGATGGAGTGGAGATTAAGGATAATCTAGGCATGGCACAATATCTAAACGAATATTTTGCATCGGTCTTTAATGAGGCTAATGAAGGGCTTAGGAATAGAGGCAGCGTGACAGAGGGGAATAAAGGAGCAGGGGTTGACATTACCGTATCCGAGGTAGAAGCCAAACTCGAACAGCTTAACGGGACTAAATCGGGCAGACCGGATGATTTTCATCCGAGAATATTAAAGGAACTGGCGCGAGAAATTGCAAGCCCGTTAGCGATAATTTTTAATGAATCTGTAAACTCGGGGGTGGTACCGTTGGACTGGAGAATAGCTAATGTGGTTCCTATTTTCAAGAAGGGGAAAAAAAGTGACCCGGGTAACTACAGGCCTGTTAGTTTAACATCTGTAATATGCAAGGTCTTGGAAAAATTTTTGAAGGAGAAAGTAGTTAAGGACCATGAGGTCAATGGCAATTGGGACAAATTACAACATGGTTTTACGAAAGGCAGATCGTGCCAAACCAACCTGATCTCCTTCTTTGAGAAAGTAACAGATTTTTTAGATAAAGGAAATGCGGTGGATCTAATATACCTCGATTTCAGTAAAGCGTTTGATACGGTACCGCATGAGGAATTATTGGTTAAATTGGAAAAGATGGGGATCGATATGAAAATCCAGAGGTGGGTAAAGAACTGGTTAAAGGGGAGACTGCAGCGGGTCGTACTGAAAGGTGAACTGTCAGGTTGGAGGGAGGTTACCAGTGGAGTTCCTCAAGGTTCGGTTTTGGGTCCGATTTTAATTAATCTATTTATTACTGACCTCGGAACCGAATGTAGAAGTGGGCTGATAAAGTTTGCGGATGACACAAAGTTGGGAGGTATTGCCAATTCGGAGAAGGATCGGGATATCCTGCAGGGAGACTTGCATGACCTTTCAAACTGGAGTAATAGTAATAGGATGAAATTTAATAGTGAGAAGTGTAAGGTGATGCATTTAGGGATGACTAATAAGAATTTTAGTTATAAGCTGGGGACGCATCGGTTGGAAGTAATGGAGGAGGAGAAGGACCTCGGAGTCCTGGTTGATCGCAGGATGACTATGAGTCGGCAATGTGACGTGGCCGTGAAAAAAGCTAATGCGGTCTTGGGATGCATTAGGCGAGGTATATCTAGTAGGGATAAGGAGGTGCTGCTTCCGTTATACAAGGCACTGGTGAGACCTCATTTGGAGTACTGTGTGCAGTTCTGGTCTCCCATGTTTAAAAAGGATGAACTCAAACTGGAACGGGTACAGAGAAGGGCCACTAGGATGATCCGAGGAATGGAAAACCTGTCGTATGAAAGGAGACTCGAGGAGCTCGGTTTGTTTACCCTAACCAAAAGAAGGCTGAGGGGGGATATGATTGCTCTCTTTAAATATATCAGAGGGATAAATACCATGGAGGGAGAGGAATTATTTCAGCTCAGTACTAATGTGGACACGAGAACAAATGGATATAAACTGGCCGTCGGGAAGTTTAGGCTTGAAATTAGACGACGGTTTCTAACCGTCAGAGGGGTGAAGTTCTGGAACAGCCTTCCGAGGGAAACAGTGGGGGTGAAAGACCTCTCTGGCTTTAAGATTAAGCTTGATAAGTTTATGGAGGGGATGGTTTGATGGGATAACGTGATTTTAGTCAATAGGTCAATAACGTGCCGTCGCTGGTAATTAGTATCAATGGTCAATGCGGGTCTGGCTGGAGAATCTTGCCCGCATGCTCGGGGTTCTGCTGATCGCCATATTTGGGGTCGGGAAGGAATTTTCCTCCAGGGTAAATTGGCAGAGGCCCTGGAGGTTTTTCGCCTTCCTCCGCAGCATGGGGCAGGGGTCGCTTGCTGGAGGATTCTCTGCGACTTGAAGTCTTTAAATCACGATCTGGGGACTTCAACAGCTGAGTCAAGGGAAAGAATTATTCCAGGAGTGGCTGGGTCAGCTTTTGTGGCCTGCATCATGCGGGAGGTCAGACTAGATGATCATAATGGTCCCTTCTGACCTTAAAGTCTATGAGTCTATGAGAATCACCAGAAACATACATAACTTCAAATTTCTGTGTGGCTTAGTGTTGTGGCATGACATACTGTTTGAAATAAATGTTGTAAGCAAGAGACTCCAAGGTGTTGACCTTGATATATCTGGAGCAATGGAACAACTGGACAAAGCAAAGTCATACCTACAGTCTTACCGGTCAGATGAGGGATTTCAAAACGTTCTGAAGAGTGCACAGAAGTTGGCAGAGGAACTTCACACTGAAGCTATTTTCCCACCCATTCAAGAATACAAGAGTCACCGAAGAAGAAGACATTTTGATTACGAGGCACGGGATAATCCCATAAGAGACCCCAAACAACAATCCAAAGTTGAATTCTTTAACCAGGTGCTATATTGTGCAATACAGTCAGTCGAAGCATGTTTCATGCAGCTCAAGGAACACAGCAGTATATTTGGGATGTTGTACGATATTCCAAAACTCCTCATTAAACTTGAAGAAGACCTACACCAGCAATGCAGGGCACTAGGGACAGTGTTGACACATGATGACATGTGCGATATTGATGCGAGTGATTTAGGTGATGAACTGAAAGCCCTTTCAAGATACAATTCAGCAGGATCAACTCCAAAGGCTGTTCTGGAATATATGTGCACAAATAAGATGACCACCCTCTTTCCAAATGCTTTTGTTGCACTGCGCATACTTCTAACACTTCCTGTAACAGTTGCCAGTGGAGAACACAGCTTCTCCAA
This sequence comes from Emys orbicularis, assembly GCF_028017835.1. Lineage (NCBI taxonomy): Eukaryota > Metazoa > Chordata > Testudines > Emydidae > Emys > Emys orbicularis. The sequence continues at coordinate 132,863,716 of NC_088688.1, read as the reverse complement.
GCTGAAGTTAATAAAAACACATCTACGCTCCACAATGACACAGGAGAGGCTGGTCGGCCTTGCAACCATCTCAATAGAGCATGAGCTGGCCCAGACTGTGGACCTTCAGGAAGCAGTTGAAATCTTTGCAACCAAGAAGGCACGGAAAGCACCACTTTGATTATTCAAACAGATACAAATGCTAGTGTTTACTATGCAGACAAGAAAAGTTACATTTGCTGTTCAGGTGTTTGAAAGTTAAGTGTTACTTAAAATTTTTGAACAAGGCATTTTAAGTTGTTAGTTCTCCTTTATTGGGGTAGGTAGCAGAGCAGTACCATGAGAGGAGTAGAACAGGAAGAAGGCAGAATTGAGACCTTTCAAAATTTTGGCCCAAGCGAGGGGGCAATGGGGGCGTCATTTGAGCTCCCCGCCTCAGGTGCCAAAATGTTGTGGGCTGGACCTTCTCTGAAATTTGCTTTCCCCCGCTAAAACAGAGCCCAAGTTTGTTGACTTTCTATGCACGCTGCAAAGTCTATTTGCGGAGAGCTTTCCTGACATGATAGTTTGAGCTGAGAGGGTTTTGATTAAAAAAAAATGTGATTTGGGAGTCCTTACTGTCTTTTTGAGATGTGTGAACTCCAGCTGATTGCTTTGTATGTCTTTTAAAATTTTGTCCTGATTTCTGCCAAGAGTGATTAAGGCCTCAATCCTATCAACACCTACACAAATGTTCATTGTCATTCTTTTTATACACACACACATACACACACACACACACACACACACACACACAAAAGGTCCAGAGTGACAGCACCATATGAAGCCATCTGATTGGCCCATACTCACTATTTAGCCTGGAGGGTGCTCCAGGAAGTTGTCTGGGCAACCATGCAGACCTCTGGCCTGCTGTGACTGCAGACCTCACCGGGTTGCCAGGTGTCCTGTTTTCAACTGGAATGCCCAGTCGAAAATGCACCCTGGTGGCTCTGGTCAGCACCGCTGACCAGGCCGTTAAAAGTCTGGTTGGCGGTGCAGCGGGGCTAAGGAAGGCTTCCTGCCTGCCCTGGCTCCACGCAGCTCCCCGGAAGCAGCAGCATGTCCCCCCTCCTGTGTCTAAGCATAGGGGCAGCCAGGGGGCTTGGCATGCTACCCCTACCCAAGCACCAGCTCTGTAGCTCCCATTGGCCAGGAACTGTGGCCAATGGGAGCTGCAGGGGCAGCTCCGCGTAGAAGCCAGAGTGGGGACATGCCGCTGCGTCCGGGAGCTGCTTGAGGTAAGCGCTGCCCTCAGGGCCGCCCAGAGGATTCAGGGGGCCTGGGGCAAAGCAATTTCGGGGGCCCCTTCCATAAAAAAAAGTTGCAATACTATAGAATACTATATTCTCGTGGGGGCCCCTCCGGGGCCGGGGGCCTGGGGCAAATTGCCCCACTTGCCCCCCCCTCTGGGCAGCCCTGGCTGCCCTGCACCCCTGACCCCTCCTCCCTCCTGTGTCCCAACCCCCTGCCCCTGCCCTGATCCCCCTCCTGCCTTCTGAACCCCTCAGTCCCAGCCTGGAGCACCCTCCTACACCCCAAACCCCACATCCTCAGCCCCACCCCAGAGCCCGCACCCACAGCTGGAGCCCTCACGCCCCCTGCACCCCAGCCCTCTGCCCCAGCCCGGAGCCTCCTCCTGCACCCTGAACCCCTCATTTCTGGCCTCACCCTGGAACCTGCACCCCCAGGCCAGAGCCTGTACCCCCTCCCTCCCACCTCAGACTGGAGCCCCCTCACATACTCTGAACCCCTCAGCTCCACCCTGCTGTTGGAGCCCCCTCCTGCACCCCAAACCCCTCATCCCTGGGCCCACCCCAGAGCCTGCACCCCCAGCTGGAGCCATCACCCCCTCCCACACCCCAATCCCTTGAACCAGCCCAGTGAAAATGAGCGAGCGACTGAGGGTGGGGAGAGCGAGTGACAGAGGGAGGGGGGATAGAGTGAGTGGGGGCGGGGCCTCGGAGAAGGGGTGGGGGGCAGGGCAAGAATGTTCAGTTTTGTGCAAGTAGAATGTTGACAACCCTACTCACCTCACTTTCTGATCTCCGGTCTCCGACCCCAGCCTGACTCTGACTTCTCTACTGATCCCAGCTCAAGTGATTACTCTGATCCCTCTTCACTGACTACTGCCTCGTAGCCATCCTTGACTTGGACACCAACCCAATTGTGACGGCTAGGCCAGACCTCCTATGCCCCAGTCCCTTACACACTGGGAAACAAGTCAATATTTTAAAAACTGTGAAGGGGAACAATGCACAAAAGTGTTGAAATTCTTTTGTTTGTTCATGCACCATGTGAGGGTTTACGCCCCTCATTACAGGGCAGCACGGCCTAGTGGCCAGAGTCCATAGCATAAGCCCTCGTTGCAGGGCAGCACGGCCTAGTGGCCAGAGTCCATAGAATAAGCCCTCGTTGCAGGGCAGTAGGACCTTACTATTGGCTCAGTGGGGGGTCCTACCGAAACACGCTGAGGCTCTCTGGGGGGAAGGTACCAGTCCATCACACACACACCCCCGGGTCGCTTCCTACCGGCCTGGGAGTTGGGGTCTCCCATGAATCCCAAGGCTCTCCGGGTCTGTCACCTCCCCTGGTTCCTCCCGCAGTAGGGGTTCGTGCCGGCCTGTAGAAGCCTCCGTTCCCAGCAGCTTCAAGAGTGTTGGCTGGTCCCCCGCAGGAGCTTCCCGGTTAGGTCCTTCCCCTGCGGCCGCCAGCCCAGGCTGAGCTGAGTTCCCTCCTTTTATGCTCCTAGAGCACTTTGAGCATGCCCAGTACAAACGGGGCGGGACTTCCTCCATCAGAGCTACTGGTCTGACGCCGCTGAGGCTAGTGCGGGGCGGGACTGCCCCGTCACGCACCACAATTTGGTGAAACCTCTCTTTGTGAAACGCTATCACCCAGAACAATCAGGCTTCACTGTCATGCAATCTACAGTGGACACTATACTTGAGCTCCATATTTTATCTGAAATCCATCATGAATTTAACTGGCCCTTGACAACATATGTAGACATAAGGCAGGCTTCAGTTCTGTTGACAGAGCTGCCTTGTGGAAGGCCCTGTGAGGCAGTGGTGTTCCGGATATACTCTTGAGGCTAATTCAGAATCTACATGACGACTCAGGGGCACCGGCGTGTTGGGGAACCCAATGGTCTGACAGGTTTCATACTAGATCTGGGGTGAAGGAGGGATGTGTCCTGGCCCCAGTCCTAGTCTGCCACACAGTGGACTGGCTCCTTGAACATATCTCTGCAAATATTGGTATAACTGTAGGTTCAACCTCTTTACTGACCTGCATTACATGGATGTTCAGGGTGCAAACTATATCAAAGATGCATTAGAGAAGTTCCAGCATGAGGCAGTTGCCCTTGAGCTAAAGGTTTCTTGGGCAAAAAACAAAAATCCACAGTATCAGTGCAAAAATTGTGATACAAGACAAGACATCTGTCCTTCTGGACAACCTGTGGAAGTAGTGGATGACTTCATCTGTTGAGGCAGTAAAATGTCAAACGGGCAGAGTCAGACAGACGTCCTAAGGAGAACTGGTTTAGCAGCCTCTGCTATGAAGGGCCTGCAGAGGGTTTCACATTCTTTTGGCTCCAAACCATACACAAATGTATGGATTTATCAAATCCGTGTACTTCCAATTCTCTTTATATGGATGTGAAACACGGACATTGCTTAAACAAGACATCAGGAGGCTGGAGACATTTCATATGCACTGCCAGCGGCAACTACTGGGTATAAGATGATTTGACTATCTCTAATAGGGATGTATCCTTAATAACTGGCCTCAAGAGGACTTAAGTCATCATTGGACACCACTAGCTGGCCCTTTTTGGTCCTGATGCCTACCTCGGAGACAAAGACCCCTTACATCAAGCTCTGAAGACAGGACTCGAGGTTAGGAGGGGACACTGCCCAGTCATAGACTGGTGGCAGTCATGTGGTTGCCCGCAATTAACGTGGCTGCACCAGATCAATAACAGCCACCCTGTAGAGTATGTCTACACTGCAATTAGATACCCACAGCTGACCCAGGACAGCTCACTCGGGGCTAAGGGGCTGTTTAATTGCGAATGTAGACGTTCAGGCTTGGGCTGCAGTCCGAGCTGTGGGACCCTCCCACTTTGCAGGTCCTAAAGCCCATGCCCCAGCCCGAGCCTGAATGTTTATGATGCAGTGAAACAGCCCCTTAGCCTGGACCCCCCAAGAGCCCGAGTCAGCTGGCATGGGCCAGCTGCAGGTGTTTAATTGCAGTGTAGACATACCCTTAGACACCTGGAATGAAGTTGTGTCGTGTGGTCATGGACACTCAGTGCTATGAACCTTCACTGTGTAAGTGTACTGCTGTTATTGTTTATCACCAGACCTCTGACAGCAGCCTGGCCCACTCCCTGGGGGTCTCCAGCCTGCCTTCACCAGCCCCTCTTTGGAAAGAGGACATTTCCCTTGCTCCTCCCGTCTAGGTCTCTCCTTTCTGACTGAGGTCTCCTCTTTAATTGCTCCCTGCCCCTTTCACAGCAGGGATCACTAATGGTAATTAAACCACCGGATCAGGATCAGCTGAGGGAGAGCTGCTGCATCACAGGCAAGGCCGAGCCTGACACCTCTTAAAAAACCAGCCAGCCTGTGACGCTCTCACACACTCGGCAAAAACTCAAATCAGATTCCTTAATTGACACCACACTTCCTGCAAGGTAGGAAATAGGTAGGAGTTGTTTCTGGGAGCTCAAAAAATTTCACTCTATCGTTACAGCCCCAGTGCTGCCTTAAGGAGGCGGCGTGGACTAGCGTCTGGGAGTCGGGAGATACGGGTTCTATTCGTGGCTCTCTGACCTTGGAGCTCTGTTTCCCCTCCAATATTTTGTCTGATCAAACATTTCAATTATAAGCTTTTTGGGACAAGAACTTTCTCTTCGTAGGTGTATGTGCAACATCCAGCACAGTGGGGCCCTGAACTCAGTTAGGGCCTCTAGGTGACACCGTAGAATAAATAAAAACAAAGTTCAAAGGCTCATGTACTGACTTCCAAACCAGGAACAGACACTGCATTGTAACATGCTGCGGCTGATGACTGACTGAGCTAAGATTTGAAGTTCCTTTGTATCTTGTTTATCCCATTGCTCATCTGCAATGTCCTTTGGTCAAAGTCTGAACAACTGTGGCACAATTACAACAGCCAGCTTTGGCTCAGAGGGAAGCACACACTTACTCACAAAGACAACCACAAGACAATGTGGCCGGGCACAAAGGCCCACTTCCAACAGGAAATCCAAAGAGCTCCCACATTTACCGGAGTTGCCGTTTTGCCTTTCAAATCTGTGGAACAATAAAGAGCAAGACAGCATGTTGAAAGACATCTTTTTTTTTTTTTTTTGCATATCCTTTGTGATAAATAAACCTTCCTATTTCGGTATCTGGCAGGGTGACAGGGTCTGAAAGGAGCTGGAGCGGTAGTTATTAAGTGGAGGAGGGGAAGAGTGCAATTAAAAATGGCAAAAAACGCTCCATAAATAAGTGCTTCATACTGAGAAACATTATTACTGAGACCTCTGGGCTTTAAAACTGAAATCAAATCACCCTGAATGGATAATATGAACATTATTGGGGGGGGGGAGGGTGTCACAGTTCTCAGCCTCTGGATTATGGAAGAAACAAGCTTTACTTCTGACCTCACCTTTTGTCAGTTTAAATCAAAGTGATCAAGTTTTAGTCCTGGGTAAGCATATCTTTCCATTGCATTAAGTTTTTTCCCCATGTACCTAAGTGTTCTTCTGCTGTGAACTGGAAGAGGATGCTGGATTGTTTAGAAAGAAGCTTCCTCCACTTCTTGGTTGCTTTTGTGTGTTGTTTTGTTGGGGTGGTTAAATATACATGCATCCTAGATCTAGACAACAAAGGGAAAAATACTTTTCACCTGATCAAGAGGCTTTGAAGGAAACAAAAGTGTCTGGAACAAAGCTCAAAAATCCAAAGCCCAGAATTGTTTGCACTTCTGGTCCAATTTATCAGCCATGCTTAAGTATTTACCTTGCCCATCTGAATAGCAGTCCACATTGTTGTAGCTCACAGGAGGGCTTTTGGCCTCTGCCAGCTTAAATAGAATGATTCAAAACTGAATCATTTCCTGCAATTTAATTTCATAGCTGAATGCAAACTATAGTGAGATAAGGTCAAAAACACATGGAGCTATCTTCAGAAAGCTATCAAACTCTCTGGGCTGCTTTAAGCTGAAACCTAATTGAATGCAGTAGGTTTTGTTATTGTTATGACATGGAAATAAGTACTGCAGGAGATGGACAATGACCAATACCAGCTGAGCCAGTACAGTGATCATATACCAAGTAGGTTTTCCACCTATTACTACAGAAGAAAGGAATGTTTCACAAGCTCGAACCGTTTTAGTTGTTTTTACTGAGGATCAATAAGACAGAGACAGAGAGGAAAAAGCTCCGGCAGCTTGCCACATTCACAGCAAAGGGAGATGAAAGCATGCTGCAGTTTGAAACCTAATATGGCAAGTCACCTAGAATGAATGTCTCCTTAAAAGAGCAACCCTGTTCAACACCCTCAGCCCACTCCTTTCCAAAACCCCTGCTTCAATACCTGGAAAGCCTTGGGGTTATTAGACTCTTTAAGATCTAACTGACACGCACAGCTAATGCAGGGGTGGATGGCCAACAAACGAGAGAACCCTGCAAAATATGCATATGACTAAAGCGCTAAAGAACAATCTCTAGTCTTCAGGAGCGGCATACGATTTACATCAGATTAAGAGATGTGTTGTCTTTTCCACTAAATTCAGAGTCAGTATTGGAAAGCAGGTTTTTGGGGGAGAGGGGAAAAAACTCTACTGAGAAAGCAACTATTGTAACAAACAACATAGCTGAAATAAGGTCTGTCAGAAGGTTAAAGTTCCAGTCCAATGTAATGTGCCTTTAAAAAGTATCCTGTCTACACTACTGCATTGCTTCCTTTCTGAAGCTAAGCCAGAGGGATGTACATAGTAAGATCTTTGTCTCATTTCAGGGAGGATACAGGATAAAGATTCTGTGCCAGTAATCTTCCTTGGATTAATAGTTTCTCTTTTATCTGCTGTGTTTCTGCTCAGATGTCTTTGCTCTGAATGAGTCAGTGGAATGCAAATGATGGGTACCGTCAGTCTGAAAATATTTAAATCTAGCTTTGCACTGCACTGCAGGTTTGCAAAAAAATACACATAAATATACATGCTGAAGGAAGGGCAGATGAAAATTATAGATATATCAATAATGCAAAAAATAATGTGGTGGTTCAAAGTGAGAATAGATTCTTTTTGTTTTGCTTTTAAGATCAACATTTAGATGCTTGATTTGAGTGGGGAGCAAAATATCTGCAATGTTCCTTTTCCGAGCCTCAGACACTCGACAAGAATGAATCTGTCAAAATGGAAAACTGATTTTATTTTGGCTGCTAAGTGACGAATCTTCATTACCCAGGAGCGTGTTCCTAGAGATAGCATTTTTTTAATCCTGATAAAGGAGAAACTAGGCAGTTTAGGCATGATTCATTTGGATTTTCTTCCTTTCCTCTTTCATTGATAGGCTCCAAATTCTTTATTTTAATGGGGAAGAAGGGAGTGTTGTTCTTTGGTTATAAAATTTCTGATATTCAGTCAGTATTGTGATTAACACAGCTGTAATTCTATGTTCAAGAACTTTGCCTTTGGACTGCAGTAACCCTATAGAGCCTGCGCTCTGTATGACTGTGAGGAGCCAGTCTAAATCCAGTATCCAGAGAAGTCAATGGCATCGTTGCCATGAATTTCAGCAGGCGCCAGGGCACAAATGGGAACTGCTTCAGAGCTTTGACAGACTATGTATGTAGCTGACACCTAGCTATGGTCATGGGGAGACTCCAGGGATTTCCATGTGGGGACAGCAATTCCTCATATTTGGAAATGGCTGGAAGTCTTGTTGGGTTTAAATAAACTTCACATGAGTTAGTTCTGACATACTTGCCCTTGAGAGTGAGATTCTCATACCTTTACACACATTAAGTGGCACCTTATCCTACTGTGGGCCCACTTGCGGAGGAGAGTGCTACTTATCACAAGTCAAAGTGTCAGAATGTAGAGTAACCAGAAGTATAGCCTGTAGGGAGGGACAAAAAATTGATAATACCATGGGTTAACTCCTGCATTCCTAGTAACATATCGAACAATGTCACAACCTATTGCACAGTTGAGATACTACGCAATGTAATGCTAATCTTTTTGACATATCATAAGGTTAATCACCACCATACATAACAGGAAACCTTATTGCTAAAGAGCTTCTCCACAAGCAAGTACACCAAGAAAGATCTCACATATTTTGTAAGCCAATCACAGAGGGATTTAGAACTGGCTGAAAAATGGGACCAAGATTTCATGAAAAATTTCAAAGTTCTGAAGTTGTTTCCATTTCACCAGGTTTGACATGAACCCATTTTGATGTTTTTGCTGCATTTTCCACAATATTTGTAATCAAAATGTTTATCAACATTTTTATTGAAATCATTTTCAAAATCTGTAATTTACCAAAACCCCAGTTTGCAGTAGGAAAACAGTTTTCAGTAAATGAAAATTTTCTATAATGGTTTCAGTAAAAATGTTGGTAAAAAAAATATCATGGAAAATTTCAATGTAAATTTTAAAAATATATATATTTGTGCAAAAAAAGATGTCTACTACCTACACAGGGAACCCACTTTTCTACAGCACACAAAAGTATTCCTCATGCCACAGCGACAACAGATTTCTTTGGTAGCATTACAGCTACATCAAGGCTGTTCATGATCTACCGAGGTGTTCAACCCCTCCTTACACCACCACACACCCACAATATGGTGGCCGGTCATGGAAATCAAACAGCTGGGTGTGAAGAGTTTGTCACTATGCAATTCCCTAAAATCCTCAACAACCACATAATCACTCAACAAGCTATACAATGAAATGTGAAACTATCACTGACTTCCGTAATGTTGTGATTGATGGATACCTAGTGATGCCTAAAACTTCCCTTGACTCTACCTGAATGATTTATGAGTACAGTTCATCCAGCAATTTCTGAAATTTCCACAATCACTCACCTGAACCTCAGCACTGGAATATCTCAGGGAGAAAGTACTGTTGGCTCAGAAAATATCATCGCTAAATACATGTTGTAGTTGTGTTTTATAGTAAGACAATACCTAGAGCAGCTCTGCAAAGTCACTCATTGAAGAGAGAAATTACGTATGGGCCATGTTGACTGAGGGCCAGATGTGATAACCTCATTTCTACTGGGTAGTACCTCACTGCGCAGCTAGTCCCATCAGTGTTGATGAGAACTCACGGTGTAATATACTATTCGACTTAAGAAAGGGGTTCATGATCTAACCCTTAGTATTGAATCAAAATTATTCAAGAGCTGGACTGTGATGCCATTACTCATAGTGAATACTACCTTACTTCACATGTGAGCCCACTGATTTCAAGGGGGCAATTTGAAGAGTTAAATACTACTCAGTGTGAGTAAGAGTATCATAATCTATTTATACTGAGGCACTTTGGGATTATACACCAAAGGCGTACCTGTTAAATAGACTGCCTTTCAGTTTTGGAATCTGGGTTTGACACTGACCCATGCAATGGCTTTTGTGATCTCAGCATCTCTCCTTGAGGATGGATTTTATTTCCTCCCTTCCACTCTCCAGAAAACTACCAGCAACGTAAGATTCGCTTCAGCCTTACAAGGCTGTGAATACACATGAGATAATTTGGTAGGCAGTCAAGAAAAGACACTAGAGTTTTAAAGATAAGATATAATCAAACTCCGGTATCAAATGGCTGATGATGTGTTTCACCCCAGATGTGGCTGGACTTCTACCTGGCAGTGTATGAACATGAGCTACATTTTGCAGTACATAAAATAGTTAGCACACTATAGAAAGGTGCTGTAGAAACAATGATTATTCATATCTCTTTGGAAGGATCTCATGCATTTCCCTGCCTGAGACCATTTTCTCCAGCGACCCATTTATGATAAAACCACTGTCTTCTGAAAAATATGTGTTCAGCATAAGACCTGAATATACAAGTCTTGCCAATAATAAAATGCAAAAAATGTAATCAATGTGTTTTCCTAAAACTATATTCTCTTTCCTGCATAGCTCTCTCTCTCTCCTCTGTAAACACAAAACCTAGCAGATGATAGATTTCAAGCCATATTATATGACATGAAGAGATATTTAGAAGCAAAAAACACAGCAGAGCTACTCTACAAATATCTCCAACACATATAAAAGTAACCTTTCACAGCTAGGCGAACACATTTGAATCCAGTTTAACATCACTCCCTCACAGGGCAGAGCAACCTATTTGCCATCTGAAAGATCTTGGGTTCCTGGCTCAAACAATGTGAGAAATGAGTAAGTCCATTCATGCATCAGACAGGATAATTCTGGCAAAGCTGGTGCTGACAGCGTTAAAGAACAGTGATGGAAGAGTCTAGCCTTGTTGTCATTCTAATTGTCACCATGAGTGACGAAAAATGTGTTCCTTTTCTGGCGCACTGATCTTTCAGATTTGAAATATCTAAACTGTGTTCCTGTCACTTGAAATTCCAATGTAAAGAGAGAAAAACATGTGCTTACACATGTGCCCTATATGGGCAGGAGAATAGTTCCAGCATGCCATAACAGCGAGGGCTAGTGATTTCATGGGATTGGAAAGAGAGAAAGGATGGTCTTGTGGATAAGACATTGAATTGGGACTGAGTCAATTCCCAGCTCTGCTACTGACTGCATGTGTGACCTTGGGCAAGCCACTTAATCTCTCTGTACCTCAGTTCCCCCTCTGCAAAATGGGGAGGGCTTTCTTTGTTTAGCTAGGTTTGGGATAAGGACTGTCTCCACATATTGTGCTTGTACAGTGCTTAGCACAATGGGGCTCCAGTCTTGAGGGAGGCCTCAAAGGTGAGCTTATAATAAAAATATTGAAAAATAAAAGTTATTGATCAGTTACAGAAAAGAATCACAATATAATGGGCTGTATTCTGCTCTCAGCTACACTGCTGCACCCTTATCACTGACTACAGGGCTTAGTCATGTTAAGCATTAAAGAAATATTTTTCTCATCCAAACAGGATATTATTTTTTTAGCAAAGAAGGAAACCAAACATTATCTTTCATAGTAGCCATCAGAAATTAGTGTCTACTCTCACCTTCTTCCGTAAGAGGGCAAAGTGGGGACTTCACCCCAGTCAAGTGAGTGAAATCGCTCCCATAAGTACTCCTCTGCTCCTCCTTCAGAGGGACCGTATTAAAAATAAACTAATGCTCCAGGCAGCTCCAGAAAGTGGCTTCAATGGTATTTATTGCTTTGATAGGGTCAGTGTACAGTACGTGCATGTTGCCTTTTAAACATATGTGTCAGGCGAAGAATCAAAGCTAATTTCAGTGTGTGAAAAGCAAGCAGATTTCATTACTGATTGTGACTTCACTTCAAAGTGATAAGGATGCTGGATGTAGATTCTCAAAACTGGATGTCCAAATGGGAATTTATGATGTAGAACTTCAGCTTTATCATCCATGGGCTTTGTTACAGAAAGAAGAAAGAAATTATTTGCTAGCAGGAATCTCACAGTTAACCCATAAGCCAGCTGTCTTGTCCCCCCTGCCCCTATCCCCCAATTCTCCTTGCAGCTATTTCCTCTCCATAACATGTTATAGCAAGAACGGCCATTGGCACTAACCATTTTTGGCACCCAACTAGGTGAATATGAAAGATCTGAATTTTTTCTACCACAATACAGCTCTACTTTGACTGCTTGGAGGAGTGTCAACAGAATTCATAAGGAATTCAACCAGAGCTAAGTTACAAAAAGTATAATAGAGTCCCACTATAAAGATTCTTTTGTTGCTGTTTTTTTAAACAAGGATTCCTCCCTTATATTACTTTGAAACATCATGGTCCCAACTGCAGGAGACCATCTGTGCTAGTCACCCTTTTGGTGATGTAAAATATGAGTAGGTGGCCTCTGGAATTATTAAAAGGCTGCAGCGTAAGTAGCAACATGTGAGTGTCGCAGTGATTTAGTTCACTGTTTTCACAGTACAAAAACACGCCTGACCCCTCAAACTCAGGAAGAATGATCACTGTTGACAAAGCCCAGAATTTGTGAAGTTAGATACTAAATAAAAGTCCCAGACTCAGCAAGGCGCTTGAGCAATGTGCTTAACTTTAAGCATATGAGTAGTCCCACTGAAGTTAAAGGGCTTAAAGTTAGGCACATGCTTAAGTATGTTGCTGAACCAAGGCCTAAAGGTAGCCTGATTTTCACAGGTGCTAAACACCCACAACTTCATTTTGCGTCAACGGGAACTTTAGGCACATGGGTTGCTGGGTTTTTTTAGATTTTGTCTAGAAAGTCTATTTAAATGTCCCACACTTCTTTAACAAAGTTCTTTGTGTAACTCCTTTCGGTACCTTTACCTACTACCCCAGTAAGGAGAGAAAAAAACATACCACCAGGTTCAAATGATGCCTCTAAGACAGCGGTTCTCAAACATGGGTCAGGACTCCAAAGTGGGTCACAACCCCATTTTAATGGGGCCCCCGGGCATGGTGTTAGACTTGCTGGGGCCCACGACTGTAGCCAAAGCCCGAGCCCCACCACCTGGGGTGGAAGCCAACTCCTGGGTGGCGCGGCTCAGGTTACAGGCCCCACCCCCGCCCCACCTGGGGCAACTGTGCTCCGGCTTTGGCCCCTTTGCTCAGGCTTCGTTCCCCCCTCCCTGGGGAGGGTGTAGTAATTTTTGTTATCAGAAGGGGGTCGTGGCGCAATGAAATTTGAGAATTTGATGCTCTAAAACAATGTAAGCAGCAAATAATGCCCCTTTATTATTATCTCAACCAGAATGATTACATGCTTCCCTACACAGTGCAATGCCCCGGGAACACCACCCAATCACATCAGGATACTGATCTCTTCCACTGCTTTAACTGTCTGGCTGGTGACTGACTAGCAAGTGTCCAAAAGGTCATAGTCCACTGAAGGATATGTAAAATGAGGGGCTAGCAATTTCAGGGGTGGGAGAAAGGGAGGATTGAAGGAAGAAAGAAAGCACAGTCAATCACTCAGCTTAGTAGCCCAGCTGCTTAGACAACTGAATAGCAAATCAGTGGGTTAGTATTCAGTCCAAGTTTAGATCATACTGAAATCTATTAGAACACTGCAAATAGTGAATGTCTTTACTTACTTATTTGGTATTCTATCTTAGAATTAATCAGCCCGGTGGTTATGCAGCAAAACTCAGGTGGGTAGACAGGACAGAAAACAAGAAAAAACAATCACCTTGATTTCCCTTGTGGTTAACAGTCTGACAATACTCAACAACACATGCTGAAATTGAACAGTAAATGAAACAATGCAAGTCGGAGCTCTGTCTCTTGTTGGGGCAACAGCATGGTGTGTATTGGTTCTCTTCCCCTCTCCCCCTTTACAGCTCTCACACAGTACTCCTAGAGTTGTACCATCTGCTGGAACACAATTCAGAGGTAGCTTTAAAATGATGATAGCTGTGGGAAATGATAATCATTGGGTCATAGAAAGCCATGCTGCAGTGTATAAATAAGATAACAAAGTGCTGAGCAGTGCACGTTTGCATTATGAAATTTATTTTCTCCTTTTTGTGTAGAATGCCTTTCTTGAAAGCTTGTGGAATGCAGCAGAATTGAATACCGGAAGGAAGGCGATGCTGTCCCAGAAACTACAAATGAGGAGGGGTTTGGAGGAGCAGAAGGCTTAATATTATTGACTGTGGAATGATAAAAGAGGAAGGAATTTAAACAGTTAGAGCTCTTTAGTTTGGCTCAATGGAGTAAAGTCAAAGGCTTAGTTTCACATTAGCCCAGAATAATGCATACTCTATAAATGATGCAAAGCAAGGCCATGTTCCCAAGATGTGATAATGCCATACGATGCCCCTCTGCAGGCTTCAGGTCAAGGCAACAAGCTCCCACATACTGATTTTCTTTCAAAAGCACTCAAATGCAGATAAGTCATTGGAGATGGAGACAAGCCACAGCTCAGGATGGCCATCATGTCCTCCAGTAGCTCCTGAATTGCTGTGGTAAGTATAGCATATTTAGGCATGTTTTCATTCAGTTGCAGATTTCTTACCACTGCTGTTTGATCTTCAAATAGTTTTGATTGCCTATCGTAGAAAGAAGAAACACTAAATATGAAAAAAAATGATATTTTTTTAAAGATTGAGAGAAAAGATAGGCCTGTGGCTAAGGAGCTGGGCTTGTGACAATGAATTTAGGTTCAATTCCTAGCTGTGCCACTGACTTCATCTATGACCTTGGGCAAGTCACTTAAGACAGAATTTTCAAAACTGCTCGGTGTTGGCCTAACTCTGCTCCCATTGAAGCACTGGAAGCAGAGTAGGACCACTGCTGAGAGCTTCGGAAAATTTCATCCTTCATTTCTCTGGCCAGGAGTTAGGTGCTTAGGCACTTCTGAAAATCCCACAAGGCACTTCTCTGCATCCTAATTACCTTTTTATAAATCTGGTCCTCTGTGCTTTGGTTTCCCCAACATAAGATGGAGATGATTCCTGTCCCCTGCCTTTTGTCTGTTTGGATTGCAAGCTCTATGAAGCTAGGGTTTTCCCCTCACTATGAGTAGTTCAGCACCTAGTACAATGTGGTCCCAATCTTGGCTGGATCTTCTAGGCCCCACAGTAACACAGACAATAAATAAGTGGATCTGTATATATTTTAAGTGAAGCTTGAAATCTCCATCTTGTACTAGAGGTACTAATTCACTGTCAGAGGGCACAGGCCCTGTAAGGTGCTGAGCCTCACAACTCCCATTCCAGACGAGAACCTGGAGTACCATGTCCAGTTCTGGTCACCTCGTAGCAGAAATAGAAGGGGGTGGGTGATGAGCACAATTAGGGGGTGCAGAAAAGCCTTCAGATGGCGAGATTGAAAAGAATGGGCCTGTTTACCTTAGAGGAGGCGGCAACTAACAGAGGTTTATAAAAGGTTACAAAATAACGAATGGCATAGAGAAGATAGGTCAGGAGCTTCTAGCCACCCTGTTTCATAATACATGAACAGAAGGACCATCAATTAAATCGATGGCAAATTCAAGCGTGAGAGAAGGTAATGCTTTTTTACACAATATAATTAGCCTGTGGAACTCATTGGCTATTGAAGCCAAGTACTTTTCAGGGTTCAAAACAAGGATAAGATATCCTTGAATATCCATAGATATAACTGTATATTAAAAACAAACAAGTTTTGGGAAGGGATATAAACCCTCATGCTTTAGGAGCTAAGCAAACCTCTATCTGTTGAAGTTTAGGAGGAAACTTTCCAAGTGAACAGACCACCCCATAGCTTCTACTGCAGGGTGTCTTCCAGCTGCCTCTGACGCAGCTGGGACTGGCCACTGTCAGTAGGAGAATTCTGGACTATTTGGACCACAGCTCTGATCCAGTCTGGAAATTCCTAGATTCCTAATGTACTCAAAAACAACATGGACATCCTCATAGACAAAGGCTGGAGAAGTGCCAAACAGGGTGCTATGGAACAGAGAGGTGAGCAATGATAAAAGGAGGATGAAGTTGAGGCCAGGATTCATGATCGGGGGGGGAGGGAAGCAGTCTCAGGTGTCTGAATGCATACGAGTAAAAAAGGGAGTGCAGTGGGTGATTTTAGGCTTGAGAACCTAATGACTAAAACATATAACCCCAGTGCAATGCAGGAGTGTTGGGAACATGATCTGAAGCGAAGGAGAACGAAGATACGGCATCTTTTATGGAAACTGTCAACCCACTTGATGTTAAGAGGAGCCTAGCTAATGGGGAAAGAGAATATGAGGATACCTAGGTTGGGTAAGGCAAGTTTAATACCATTATTGGATTCCTACGACTGCAAGAGGATTGTCAGAGAGGTCCAAAAATGCAATTAAATATAAAGCATCCAGGATTCTCCCCGTCCTGGACCTGAGCCCAGCTGCACAAGCCATGAGGAAGGAATTCTTCCTACTTAGGCCTATGCTAAGATTTTTTCCCCAATCAAACTCAGGCTAACAAGACTTGCTGTATGCGAGAAAAGGTCTTTAGAAAAGGCCATGTATTACCTGACCATTTTTCTCAGTGGGCCTATTATACCAGTGGCCCCCGATGGGGTAGTCTGTCCTCGTTAACTCAGCCAGGTGGTAACCAATGGAAAACAAGCATCTTCTTCCTCCCTCATCCAGGGTACCTGGGGCGCTTCTGCCACACTACTGTGGGGTGCTGCCGCCCCTTCAAGAGAGAACGTTGGGGGAACTAGTCATCTGAGGCCTACTTTGGATACTGCTTTTTAGCACCAGGCCCCGTAACTTACTTTTCCAATGCCTGGCTCCTCCCGCAGGCCTACAGTCACTCACCCAGCCTCCTCAGCCCATTGCAGTCTCTCCCCCTGCACGGATGCCGTGTGCAGTTGCTCCCTCAGGACCCCTTGAACTGCTCCCCCCCCCATGTCAAGGCTGTTTCTTCCCAGCCCTGACTCCCTCTTATAAATGCTACTTCCCCCTCTCCAGAGTCCTTTGGTCAGCACCCTTCTTCACAGGCCCCGGCGGCACTGCAGCAAGCCCAGAGGGGAGGAGGACTCTCTACTCATGCCAGCATGGTTGATTCACACAGTAACTTTGCCTGCTGCACCCATGTCTCCCATTAGCCCTCTGGGCTCCTCAGGCGGCTCTCTGCCCAGCTCTCTACTGCTTAATACAGCCAGCAGGTGTATGCCCCATACCTCTATCTCTCCATCCAAACTGCCCTTCTTCCCATTCCTCTGATTCTGCTCCCTTCTTGGGGTGGGTGACTCTGTACTATCAGGTTCCCTCCCCACATTGCCTGAAGGGAGGTATGCCATGGGAAGATATGTCAGTCACTTAGGACGCTGGTAAGTCTTGACACCCATTAGGAAGCCATTCCCAGGGCAGGTTTGTTCTCTATATGCATTAGGTAGAATCACCCAGCTTTCAGTCTACACTGTGGCCTTGGACTAGTCCAAGAACTGAGTGTAGAGGAAACAGCAGAGAGTCAGAATCATCTGGGGCCAGGCAGAGTCAGGAAGGCCTTGAGGTGAGCATCGGGAAAGGGACAGCAGTCGCCAGGACCCAGTCAGTTCTCCAACTACAAAACCCTGTACCAAATCATAGGCTAGCACTGAACAGGCACCGTTTGGCCTGTAATCAGGGCCAGCTCCAAGCACTAGCACAGGAAGCAGGTGCTTGGGGCGGCCAATGGAAAGGGGCGGCACGTCTGGGTCTTCGGCGGCGATTCAGCGGCGAGTCCCTCAGTCCCTCTCGGAGGGAAGGACCGGCCGCCGAATTGCTGACGAAGAATGAAGCGGTGGTGGTAGAGCAGCCGCCGAAGTGCCGCCGATCGCGGCTTTATTTTATTTATTTATTTTTTCTCTTCGCCACTTGGGGCAGCAAAAAAGCTGGAGCTGGCCCTGCCTGTAATATTCGTGTAACACTTGGACAAGTGTCTTCATTGTCCTCTAATGGCTAGATTACATGAGTTTGAAGAGTCCAGTACTGCCTCCAGATAATTAACCTGGTCCTTAGCTACGGCAGCTCTACAGCACCCAAGGATCCCCCTAGGAGGCAGGAGTTACCCTCCTGATGGAGATATGATATGGAGAAAGCCATGCTTAGCACATGCTTTGGGAGTGCCTGTTAACCTCCCTCCCCCCAAACCACCTTGCTAAGAACCCATCATGCAGATGAACTAGACGATCACCTGGATGTCAGACACAGATTCTTCGATATGACCCTCTTGATACAACTACTCTTGAGTGAATTCCCTTCACCTGTAATAATAAAATGGCCATTTATGACTGCATCTGGAAGTTACTCCTGGATTTACTTTAACAAGAGGAAATGCATTAAGGGTGAACCACTCACTGCTTATGTATTGCACACACCTGTATGAATCATTTAGGTTCAGACAGACGAACAACCAAGGACTTTAATTTTGGTTTTGGTTTCATAATCTGGAACATGTTGACTGCATCTGCCTGCACATGCTCCTTAACTGTATTCTTTGTCTGGCCTGAGGCTGCAGCTGCAACAAGTGCTAAAATCCTTTGCCTTCCAAGAGAATTCCACACATGGAATTGCATCAGAATCAGTTCCGTAGTAATTACAGTTTTATTATAGTACTCTGCATGGAGCTCCGAGCACACACTATTTTATAATAGCATCAGCCTGCTAGCTGTTATTTCTGTATACCCATTATACAAGTGCTATACTGTCTGAACATAGCTTGTTATTTCCTGTACTTAAAAACTCAAACTGTTAAATTAAAAGTGGTGTGTGTGAGTGAGTCTTAAAATGAATGGGTAAGACAACAGCCTTAGTTGTATTGGGTCAGATGTCCTCTCTAAATTTATTTATTTACATTGTGGGATATGCGGTCTTTCTGAGGGCAGGTCTTATACTACAGGGTTAAGTCAACCTAAGTTAAGCAACTCCAGCTACATGAATAATTTAGCTGGAGTCGACGTAGCTTAGGTCGACTTATTGCGGTCTCTACACCATGCTGGGTCAACGGTAGAAAATCTCCCGTCGACTTACCTTATGCTCCTCATTCTGGTGGAGTCAATGGGAGAGTGATCGGCAATCGATTTAGCGGGTCTTCACTAGACCCGCTAAATTGACCCCCAGTGGATCGATCGCCACAGCGTCGATCCGCGGTAAGTGAAGACATGCCCTGAGAGACTGCTCCTTTGTACTTATGCAAAAGAGTAACAGATTAATGTTTATATGTCACTATATTTTCTTTAGAGGTATCTTCAAATATCAATGAAAGCAACTTTAAAGTAGGTATAGCAGGTAATTATTTCCATGGAAAGTCCATCAGAGGTCCAGTGTTATATGCCACAGAACAAACATCCAAGGTAGGTTACAGAGCCTCATTTTCGTTTACTTAAAGGTATCTTTACCCTGTTCTGACAGTGTAAAGCGGGCCTTTAAGTGAGCCTAACTCACATTTACATTGCCAAAGTGATGTAAAGGGGCCTCAGTGTAAATGAGGATCAGGTCCTTAGTGTTTCCACTTCAGCACTCTCCTACCGCCATCCCAGAAGGATTTTCCAGACAGGAAAAGGCCACATAACCTTATAGGTCTATTTCCCATCAGTTCATCACAACTGCCTCTCCCCTTTGTCACTGTGACCATTCTACAAACTCTTTCCATAAAGTGTCTGATGGTTTCCCAAACTAGTTCTGAATACTTTACATTGCAACTTACTATAGAGCTTTTGGGGCAAACGGATCCTTGCTGTAACTCCACTGCAGTCAATGGAGAAGACCATTTCATATAATTAGAGGCCAAACTCTAATATCCTTACCCCACATACAGCCCTATTTAGTTGGGGTGGTCCTGCTTTGAGCAGGGGGTTGGACTAGATGACCTCCTGAGGTCTCTTCCAACCCTAATCTTCTATGATTCTATTGACTTCAGTGGGACTACACATGATGTAGGATGCTACTCATTGGGAGAAGAGGTACCCCAATCCAGCCCTAGGAAATTAAAGTCTTTTGTCTGAATTCCCTATTTATTCCTAATTTTTAAACTGTTTAAGAATTCCTCTCCTGTTCACCTTACTCACATTTATTAAACCCTCTCCAATACTAGCTCACTTCTATTGCTTCTCATCTGCAAGAGATTTTTTCTCAGCCACATTAGTGTTCTCTTCTAGAACATTCTTGATGTCTGAAATCATCTGTCTTATTGCACTCTCTCCAAGGCAATAATATTCTTGCTGCTAAATAAATGACCTAAACTCTTAATATTAAGTTCTTGATGAGGTACAAGCATTTCCTTATACTAGATCAACAACCCTTCTTTCAGATTGAATTATGTCCCTGCAGCAACACATCCCAGAATCCAGTTTGACTTTTCTGCTGGACTTGATGATGTACTTCCAAGGAAGTCTTTCAAGTCCTTTCTTGATCCCTTCCGGCATGTTCCATCCCACACAGTGTGCTTTCCTTAGCCAGGTATTGATCCCAGGTTTTGGATTTTACATTTTCCTGTGTTTTCTGTGTTATCTGTGTTATTGGTTGGCTAAGAGACAAGGGTCAAAATCTTCCTGTACCGCCTTAGGTTGCTGCTGTACAATATTAGTAGCATCAATAAATGTTGGTACCTTATTACTAGTCTTAATTAAATCAATTAAGGTCAAATCCAGACCCGCTATTGAGTGGGTGTAGAGCCAGCCAGATGTCTGCAGCCCAGGCTGACTCAGTCCCAACAGAACTGTGATCAAATCCAAAACACCAACGTGGATCCCTAGCCCAGCCCCAGAGGCGTAGTGGCATTTGGTGAGGGGTGTGTCCATCAGCTGAAGAGGCGGTAAAGGGCAGAGAAGAGCAACCCCAGCCTGAAGAGCCAACTATCAGCTCTAAAACGGAACGGGCACTTGTACACGAATGGCCTGCTGGAGTGGTGGATTACCCCTTCCCTGGGACAAACATAGGGTGAGGGACTGATACTGCCCCATGTGTGCCCACACACAAGCAATGACCTGTGCTGGGAGGCTTTGAATGTGCTCACCCACCTCCGTTTGTCCCTCTCTCCTGCAGGTAACTACTCTGTGGGACAACAGCAGAGGTGAAAGTAAGCCGGTATGGTATGGTACAGCGTACCGGCAAGAGCCAGTACGCCATGCCAAACTGGACCGGCTTCTCCGGTGGTGCTTTAAAGGGCCTGGGGCTCCCCGCAGAGGCTGGAGCCTCTGTCCCTTTAAAACACTGCCGGAGCCCTGCCGCCGCTACCCCAGTGGTGGCAGGGCTCTGGAGGTGCTTTAAAGGGCCCGGGGCTCCCCGCTGTGGCAGGAGCACCAGGCCCTTTAAATCCCTGCCCGAGCCCTGCTGCCCCGGGGTAGCAGCGGCAGGGCTCCCGCAGTGATTTAAAGGGCCCGGAGCTCCACAGCGGCCAGAGCCCCAGGATCTTTAATTTGCCCCTGAGCCCCAGGACTCCCAGCCACCTCTGCAGCTGGTAGCTCCAGGGTGATTTAAAGGCCCTGGGGCTCCCAGCCACAGCCGGAGCCCCAGGGCCTTTAAATCTTGAAAGGTCCCGCCTCTTCCAGTTGAGCCATGCCCCTGCTCGGGACTCCGGCGTACCGGTAAGTCCTTTAAGTTACTTTCACCCCTGGACAACAGAAAGGTCAGAATCCATAAAGGGCCAGTTCAGGGTAGCAGAAGCTCCTCACCCCCTCCTCCTGCACCTCTTCAGGATCTGAGTGGCTGGCCACATGCTGTACCTACACATAGGACTGACCCCATGCTCAGCCTGTACGTGCTCATGATTGTTCAGACTGGCACAGACCTCTCAGAGGCAACAATAAGGGACTTGTAGTCTCCTTTCTCTCAGTAAGCCCAGCCTCAGGATTAGGCCCTTAGTCATAGTGGTCCTGATTCTATTCCATTTGTTCCAGTTTTTTCATTGATTATGCACTACACCAATTTACACCAGCTGAGGATCTGGCCCATGGACTTCAATGGAGTCACTCCTGTTTTACACCAGAGCAGTGGAGAGGAGAATCAGTTCCATTGGGCCTGATCCTGCAGGCCTACACAATATATGAACACCCCATTCCCTTCTATAGGATTCCAGGGTGCACGGGTCATGCCAT
This sequence comes from Emys orbicularis, assembly GCF_028017835.1. NCBI lineage: Eukaryota > Metazoa > Chordata > Testudines > Emydidae > Emys > Emys orbicularis. The sequence continues at coordinate 132,841,987 of NC_088688.1, read as the reverse complement.
GAACTTACTCTTGGGTACCCTACAGTAACCTGTTTCCATTTAGAAGCATTACAACATCGTAGCCTTTTACGCTTGATCGTGCAGAGACATTTCAAGGCATTTTTACAGTAATGTTAACATCAACGTTTATCCATACGAAAGAGTTAATTGGAATTTGTTACAAGCCAGTGAAAGTAAATATATTTAAGTTTAGATTGAAACAGGTGAAAAATGGAGAAGCCATAGCTATCAAGGGGTGTTGGTTTCTGAAAAACAAATGATTGTTAGAGGAACGACCACCCACATATTTCAGGAGTGAAGAATCAAGGCGGTCTATAGCTGAACCTTATCTGAGGTCTCTTGGGGCTTGATCCAAAGCCCATTGAAGGCAATGGAAAAACTCCCATTTATTTCAGTGGACTCTGAATCAGACTTTTGGTCCCTCCTTATAAAGGGCTATAAAATCAGCATAAGTACCTTGGCCAAGGTAATAAAAATGGGTATGTTAAATTGGGCTCCTAAATCCATATTCAGGCGCCGAATTAAGTGATCTTATTTTAAAAGTGGTGAGCACTTTCAGGTCAATGCGAACTTCTGGGTCCTCTGTACTTTTGAGAGTCAGACAATTTATTTAGGTGCCTAAATATGGACCTAAAATCTCAGTCTTTTCAAATAACTTAAACCTTGATTCATTCCCAGTGTAACTGGGCGAAGATCAAGGTGATCACCTGGTTGACCCTCTTCGTGCCAGTCAGCTGGTCTGTTTTGTACTCATCGTCGCCAGTTAGTCACACAAGTATAAGTAAAGCATCACAGCCATCAGTTTGCACACCTACAAAGGGCCTGATTCTGCTCTCTCATGATGTCACTCCATCAAGGGTATAAGTAAGAGGAGATTCAGGACCAAGGAGTGTAGGTCAGTATTTTTGTACCAGAAAAGGTATGAGGCAGGAATCTAGACATGTTTACAGTTCCATTCCAATGTCCATGCTAAGCTCTGATGTATTTGTAGTACTGTCACAGATACACTTCCTCACTTTCCAGAACTAGTTCTAGCAGGACCATATAATGTATGCAGAAGGCTTGGTTCTCACCAAATAGAAACAGAAAGGACGAATTGCTGTGGGAGAATCTATTTTTTTCTGTGAATATTAATCATTTCAGCTTTGATAGTGAAATGATACAAGTAAAAAAGCCAAGAATTGTTCCAGGGCTCCAAACAGATGACTACTGTAGCAAAGACATTTGCTGGAGATAATATTGCTTAAGCTCAGAATCATTGTACAGTACATAGTTAATTCAAACCAATCCGTCTGCTTCCCAATTGTTACACAGAATTAATGTGACACCCCAGCCGAGGCTGGGACTCAGGCACTCAGCAACTCAGAAAATAAAAGTGACATATTAAAGCAAGTTCCATGTGTGTTTTAATCTTAAATGGCAAAAAACAATATGCCAGATGATATGAAAGCAAGATGTTCCTATTTTCCCTCATGACTTCCTTAACTATTTTAAACAATGATCAGTGCTCAAAGCATCTCCGCCAATAGGTGGTGCCGCATCATTAGGTTAAGTTGTTGTCTTATTTTGATAAGATGTGGTTGTATCTGATGGGGGTGGATGGGTAAGAAGTTATGTCCTGACTGTAGTGCTGGAACTGTTACTTGCAGTGTCCCACTAAATCCTTTTGATTTCTATAAGACAGTATTACATGTAGCACATTTTGCAAAATGAAAAGCATCAGGACTGCCCTAAAAGTTTGCACAGGTAAGTCGAAGGTCATAGTTTATTATTCTTTATTTGCATGACAGTAGCTTTTAGAAACCCAGTGAAGGTCAGGACCCCATTTTGCAAGGTACTGCACCGATACATAGTAAGAGATAGTCCCTGAGCTGAATAGCTTACAGTGTAAGTAGACAAGATAGAAAAGAATTATTGTCATCCCTGAGACACAGAAAGCCAGTGACTTGCCTGCGGCCACACAGGAAGTCAGTGGTAGAGGTGCGAATTGAACACAGATTACCCGTGTCCCAGTCTTCCGTTTCCATTGGCTTCAATGAAGTTGCTTCCACATTCAGTGTGAATGTGTGTGCGTGAATTTGGCCCATTAGCCAAAAAGAAAGAAAGATGAGAGAATGGTGCGGTAAGCTCCAACAGAATGGGTATTAGTCAATCATTGGTGCATACCTCTTGTGCACTGAGAAGGACAAGGCTGAAAGCCACCCGTCTTCAACCACCCAAGATGAGCAGTAATAACCTGCTAATGCACACAGCTGAAGTGGCTTACTGTTATCAGAATAGGTCTCATTCATTTTATTTCCTTTTATAAACAAAACTTTAATAATCAGTCCTGTGGTGATTTATGCTACACTGTGGAAAAACAGTTCCTGGTCGAAAGGCAAGAGACAATAGAAGAGAAGAAGTAATGAATGCCGTTTCTTTTCCGCACAGAATATTTTCCCCCTTAACTCTTTTTTCCTTAAAGTTTCCTGGACTATTCAGAAAGTTACTGAAGAGAGACAGAAGTTGCTGCTACAATGCCAGCCCTACACTTTGGAGGAAGAGGACAGCTTACAAATGTCCCTGTTTCTCCTTCAGTTTCTCACTCTCTCCCAGTCCCGACAGTTATTCTTCATCCATATCTTCAGAGGGTGCCTTAGTTTTGTCCTCCACCTCACACTTTTCCCTCCTCCCATTTATTCCACATAAGAGGTTTAGGGATTTGTGTCTCTTTCAGTGGAGAGGGCCCAGCTGTGCACCACTGGGAACAGATCCATACTTATGGCATCATTCAAAAGGCCCAACCAGTCAATCCGAATGTGGCTTTGAATGATTAGAGTGTGTCTACACAGAATTTTGGAGTGAGCGGGAATGAGCCTCCTAACCAGGGTTGGTAGACTTGGGCTAAAAATAGCTGTGTAGACAGTGCTTTGATGTTGTGGTTCATAGAATCATAAAATACCAGGGTTGGACCTCATTCATTTTGGTCCCAAAGTTACTTAGGTTCCACACATTTGGTGAACCCTTCCTCTTGTTGCTGAATGTTATTTACATCAAAAATAAAGAATTCTGAAACTGCGGTTATTCAGGGAGCCATTTACACTAAAGGAAGGAATCCAACCGTATTTTAAATTTTTCTGCATATATAATTTTTTGATCTTAGGGTAGGTCTATGCTGCAGTCAGAGGTGTGACTGTATCACATGTAGACACAACCAAGCTAGCATTAATCTAGGTGGCTTGAGTAACAATAGCCATGAAACTGCAGCAGCACAGGTAGCAGCATGGGCTAGCCTCTTGAGTACATTCAAGGGTAGGTTTGTACAGCCCATGTTGCTGCAGCTTCACGGCTATTGTTACTCAAGCTACCTAGATCAAAAGCTAGTCAGGATATATGCTGCAGTCACACTTTTGACTGCAGTGTACATATGTCCTAAGTTGCACATTGTATCCCACATTTGGGCCTTGGCAGGTTGAGAAGTGGGATGCTAAGATCAACATGTAGTAATTAATACTTTGAAAAAGGCTGACCACCAAGCTCTGAACCCATCTGTCCTGGTATTACACTCTACAAAGAATATAGTAGAATATTCTTTCTAGAGTGACCAGTTTACTTAATCCTTTATACGGACACTAGAGCAGGCATCTGTTAAAGCTATATTTTCCTGCATAAAGACTGGACTGATTTCTTATGTGGGAAAGAGATCCAAGGAAAGCCAAAATAAATAGTGACTGGATTATTTTAAGCTGTATCTCTTACCCAAGTGAGTGTAAATAAATCTGCCAAGACCCAGAAAGGTGGAGTTGCACTGGAGATGGCTTTGGCTTGCCTTGGGACTGCTGCTGGGAATGATTAGTATGTTTTATTCTAACCATTTTTTTTTTAATGACCTCTATATTCATTGCAGCACCTTAGCTTTCCTCCAAGGAGGGGGCAGGGCAATCAAGCTGATGTTGAGATGTTACAATCGGTCTAGCAGGCAGAGGGAATAAAGATTTGTTTTCCTTATATCATCCATTACAAAAGTCGCCAGTAGTGTTATATATGCCAATGCTCACATCAAAATGTGCCTATTTGATATTTTATTGACAGTCCCAAAACTATGTTTGAATTTCAAACTTGTTGAGATGCCTGGGATGCAGGGAATACTTTCCCCCGAGGGTACATAAACAAGACGGATGGGCTAACCTGTGAATTGCTTAATGATCAAAATTCAGGGAAAGCTGTCATAGAAAGGACTGCCCTCATCCTTGCTGACCGTATGAATTCTGCTGAATTATTTCTAGCTTTATTGATTCATGAACTAATTAGTCACTTGGTCCATGTATCTAGTTCTTTGATAGCTGTCTAACATCTACTAGTGGCAAGTTTGCTCCACAACAAAAGCTGTCCAGGAGCATCATCAAGCAAGCACTACATGTAATAAATACAGATATACCCAAACCATGGAGTTAGAATCTGGATTTGAATCCAAATCCACACTTCTCCTATGTTTGTGGGGAAAGAAGCAGATGGGATCCCATGCTCCAGCATAGATCCCAAATGAAGAAGTTTTTATTCAGAGGGCCCAGTAGTTACCTCTATGGTTAGATCGCTGGATCGCAATAAAGAATCCTGCCGCCCTAGGACAAATGTTGTGTTGCATTTCCATTCATTATATACATCTCTTGCATACAGAATTATTTGGTATTTGTATTGGATATCCAGTGAATGGTAAGGTCGGTATTTCAGGTCCAAAGGCATCCAGAAAGAGATAATGTGTTACATTTCTAATGGTTTCCAGAGTTCTTCTTCAGTAATTCCTTTAGCAATGTGCTGGGCAGCCTTGTTCTGCACATTATAGTATTACATCTACAGTTGGAGTCCATTCCCTTTCAAACAGATGCCAGGTGATCAATTTTAACCTACAGCATTGACTGTAGAAAAAAGGGAAGATGAGAGGGACCAGGATAATATCCAACAGCACCTTGATTCATCACTTCCAATGACACAAGGATGCATATATCTCACTATCTGTGCCTTTTGGTTGTCATCCTCCCCCTCCGTTAAGCCATGCTTCTTCATGTCAGAAGTAAAATAGGTGTCCTTAACTAAAGATGTGATGATTAGGAGTAATAGCAATCTCACAGAGATGATGCTCAAACTACCCCATTTACAACCTGATTCTTCCACTCATTCACCTGGAGTACTTACATATTAAAGTATTAGCCCTATGTCAGCAGGCCAATTTCTTCCATGAGTTTTTAAATCCCATTGTTTTACACAAATGCTTCCATGGTGAAATCTAGGGGCCAAGTCCTCCTCTCACTTACATCAGTACAACTCTACTGAAATCAATAGAGTTACTATAGGTTTGCATTACTGTAATGAGCTCAGAATCTGGACCTCTGAGAAAAATAACTACTATAAATCTTAAATAAATCAAAACTTTACCATGGAATCTCTATGGATAGAAATTCTGTGCTTGAATAATAAGAGTCAGAATATATTACTAATAGGGCTGTCAATTAATCACAGTTAACTCACACGATTAATTTTTTTGAGTTAATCACGATTAAAAAAATTAATCACGGTTAATCGCAGTTTTAGTCTCACTGTTAAACAATAGAATACCAATTGAAATTTATTAAATATTTGATGTTTTTCTACATTTTCATATATTTTGTATTCTGTGTTGTAACTGAAATCAAAGTGTATATTATTTTTTATTACAAATATTTGCACTGTAAAAATGATAAACAAAAGAAATTGTATTTTTCAATTCACCTCATACAAGTATTGTAGTGCAATCTCTTTATCATGAAAGTGCAACTTACAAGTGTAGATTTTTTTTGTTAAATAACTGCACTCAAAAACAAAACAATGTAAAGCTTTAGAGCCTACAAGTCCACTCAGTCCTACTTCTTGTTCAGCCAATCGCTAAGACAAACAAGTTTGTTTACATTTACAGGAGATAATACTGCCCTCTTCTGATTTACAATGTCACCAGAAAGTGAGAACAGGCATTTGCATGGCACTTTTGTAACTGGCATTGCAAGGTATTTACATGCCTGATATGCTAAACATTCGTATGCCCCTTCATGCTTCGGCCCCCATTCCAGAAGACATGCTTCCATGCTGATGACGTTCATTAAAAAAATAATGAGTTAATTAAATTTGTGACTGAACTCCTTGGGGGAGAATTGTATGTCCCCTGCTCTGTTTTACCTGCATTCTGCCCTATATTTCATGTTATAGCAGTCTTGGATGATGACCCACCACATGTTGTTCATTTCAAGAACACTTTCACTGTAGATTTGACAAAATACAAAGAAAGTATCAATGTGAGATTTCTATAGATAGCTACAGCACTCAAGCCAAGGTTTAAGAACACTGCTCTACAGCCAAAATGCATCTGAAATAAATGTAGTCAAACTTTACTAATTCTGGGTCACTGAGAACGAAAATGATGCTTAAAATTGTTGATTGGCTCTAGTTTTCAAGATATGCTATTGGGTCAGTATATACGACCCTTGACTTGGGAATGGCGGAGGATAAGTGAGTTACAAAGGGAAGGGATCTCAGTTTAAACCAGAAATGACTAAAATACATCTTTGACTGGATCTGTGAATAAATCTATGACTGGGTTTGGACAGTACTTGCTTTTTAGGCAAAACAATGAATGATGCAATCTGAAGCTGGTATTGCGTCATACATGATATGAATTGCATCATGTTATTCCTAGAAGTCATGGATGATGCAATCATAACGAAGCTTACATCACTCTGCTGAACAAATTGCCCTATATCAGCTCTAGAAATCATACAGTGTCGTGCTCTCTTATTTGTCAGTGTTTGATTTTGCAAAGGGACACATTTCTGTTTAGCCAAAGTGAGCAGAGATGCCTCGTACTTGTGTGAACAGTGCAGATAACTTCTGCTATGTTTGTGGTGAAGTGACTTTTGCATCACAAAAGTGCAGTATAACCACTATAGTTAAGAAAGCCTATCACCTTTATTTTGGCTGCAAAATTGGAGATCAGGACAAGAGGTGGGCCCCACACATATGCTGCAACACTTGTGCAACAAATCTTCACCAGTGGTTGAACAGGAAAAGGAAATCTATGCCTTTTGCAGTGCCAATGATTTGGAGAGAGCCAACAGATCATACCAGCAATTGTTACTTCTGCATGGTGCCTCCAGTTGGGAAAGGTGTGTCAAAGAAGAAAATGTGGACTGTGCATTATCCAAACATTCCATCAGCTATACGCCCAGTACCCCACAGAGAAGGACTGCCGGTTCCTGATGCACCAGAATCATTCTCACTTGAGTCAGACGAGGAAGAGGATGAAACTTCTGGTCCTGAACCATCAATGTCACAGGACCCACATTTTCTCCCATCCTCCTCTGAACCACACCTCATAACACAAGGTGAACTGAATGACCTTGTCAGGGATTTGGAACTACCCAAGAGTAAGGCAGAGCTGTTGGGCTCCAGACTACAGCAGTGGAATCTCCTGGCAGGTGATGTTAGGGTTTCCACGTTCCGTGACCGTCAAAAGGATCTTGTCCCATTCTTCTTCATGGAAGGTGATCTTGTAGCCTGCAAGAACATCGATGGTGTGATGGCAGCCCTCAATATTGTTCACGATCCAGATGAGTGGAGACTGTTCATTGATTCATCGAAGACGAGTCTTAAAGCTGTTTTACTGCATAATGGCAATGTTTTGCCATCAATTCCAGTTGGTCATGCAGTCCATATGAAGGAAACCTATGACAACATGAAACAACTTTTGAGGTGCATAAACTATGACCAACATCAGTGGCAGCTTTGTGGCGATTTGAAGATTGTTGCTCTCTTGCTTGGTCTGCAGACTGGATACACAAAGTACTGCTGTTTTCTCTGCGATTGGGATAGTCGTGCAAGAGATTCCCACTACATCAAGAAAGATTGGCCACTCCGACAGTCATTGGAACCTGGGAGGAAAAGTGTTCAGCATCCACCACTTGTTGAATCAAGGAAGATTTTGTTACCACCCTTCCACATCAAGCTGGGTCTGATGAAGAACTTTGTCAAGGCCATTGACAAAACACAAGCAGCTTTCAAGTACCTCCATGGAAAATTTCCAAGGTTAAGTGAAGCTAAGATAAAGGAAGATGTCTCTGTTGGTCCTCAGATTCGTGAACTTCTTCGAGATGATGCATTTGACCATGCACTGGGTGGCAAGGAAAAGACGGCATGGAAAGCCTTCCAGTTAGTGGCAATCAATTTTCTCGGAAACAACAAGGCAGACAACTACAGGTTGTTGGTGGAAAACCTCCTCAAGGCATACAAATGCCTTGGTTGCAACATGTCACTAAAGATACATGTTTTGCACTCTCATCTAGATTTTTTTCCACCGAACTGCGGAGCAGTGAGCGACAAGCACGGCGAGCAATTTCACCAGGACATTGCAACAATGGAGAAACGCTATCAGGGCAAATGGAGCCCATCAATGCTTGCAGACTATTGCTGGACAGTGACAAGAGATGCTCCGTTTAATGAATACAAGAGACAAGCCAAGAAGCGCCGAGTAGACACTGAATAGGACTAAACTATGTACAGAATAGTTTTTTGCCTTTTGTTTCATAATAAATTTTATTTATATAACCCTTTTGCTGATTTTTAAAGTGTTACATAAACAGGACAGGTGAAATATTATCATGTAAAGCAACCATAAACACATGAAAAGAGCTAGGTTTACAATTTATGATTAAAACTCTACTATCTACACAATATACATAGACATAAAATGTAAAAACTTAAATATCTTAGAAACAGTAGCCAATCAGTTGTTTTAATTGTCATATTTGAATTCAGCACATCAAAATACATAATAAATAGCACATTTTATCTCTGAAGCAGACGACTTCTCAAAAATTGTAGACCAGTGGAATCTGAAGTGCCTTCCAAAATCTGAGCAGGAGGAGGTGTGGAACATGCTTTCAAAAGTCTTAAAAGAGCAACATTCCGATGCAGAAATTACAGAACCCAAACCACCAAAAAAGAAAATCAAGCTTCTGCTGGTGGCATCTGACCCAGATAATGAAAATGAACATGCGTCAGTCCACACAGCTTTGGATTATTATCGAGCAGAACCCGTCACCAGCATGGATGCACATCCACTGGAATGGTGGTTGAAGCATGAAGGGACACATGAATCTTTAGCACATCTGGCATATCAATATCTTGCGACACCGGCTACAATAGTGCAATGAAAACGCCTGTTCTCACTTTCAGGTGACACTGTAAACAAGAAGCGGGCAACATTATTTCCTGCAAATGTAAACAAACTTGTTTGTCTGAGCGATTGGCTGAACAAGAAGTAGGACTGAGTGGACTTGCAGGCTCTAAAATTTTACATTGTTTTATTTTTGAATGCAGTTATTTTTGTACGTAATTCTACATTTATAAGTTCAACCTTCATGATAAAGAGATTGCACTACAGTACTTGTATTAGGTGAATTGAAAAATACTATTTCTTTTGTTTTTGTTCAGTGCAAATACTTGTAATAAAAAATAAATATAAAGTGAGCACTATACACTTTGTATTCTGTGTTGTAATTGAAATCAATATATTTCAAAATGTAGAAAACATCCAAAAATATTTAAATAAATGGTATTCTATTATTGTTTAACAGTGCGATTAATTTTTTTAATCACTTGACGGCCCTAATTACTAACCACGTGGTCAGGTTTGTGATGGTGTCTGAAATGCTCAGGGAGATTAGAGAGGCTACAAAAAACAGAAAACCCAGTAATAACTGAGGATTTCAACTACCCAATATTGATTGGGTATATGTCACCTCAAGATGGGATGCAAAGATAAAATTTCTGTACACCAGTAATGACTGCTTCTTGGAGCAGCTAGTCCTGGAACCCACAAGGGGAGAGGCAATTCTTGATTTAGTCCTAAGTGGAACACAGAAGGTGATCCAACAGGTGAATATAACTTAACCTCTCCATAATAGTGACCATAATGTAATTAATGTAACATGCTTTTATGGCGGGGTGGGGGTGGTGACCGGAGCCTCAGGGGGCCACACTGGAGTTACTCAATTAGGGTGAACTGCAAAGAATGGGGCAGACAATCCCCAAAGCTGCTGGATATTCCAATACTTAAATTTACCAAACCAGCACAAAACAGCTCCTATAATACCTTACTGGTTACCCAGAAGCCAACAACACAGTTCCCTTAAAGGAACCCAGCCTTAGGCCTCCACCCAGACACCCAAATCAAATAAGATTTTCAGTAATCCTCATCATAGTCATCATGTAAGAAAGTTCTACCAATCCCAAAGGATCAGACACATTACTTCTCAGGTTAATGAATATTCCAGATCTTACCCAAATACATGCTTACAGCCAATTCTTATTAACAAAACTAAAATTTATTAAAAAAGAAAAGAGAGAGAGTATTGGTTAAAAGATCAGTATACATACAGACATGAGTACAGTTCTAAGATCAGATTCATAGTAGAGATGGTGAGCTTCGTAGTTGCAAGAAGTTCTTTCAGAATTAGTCCATAGGTTATAGTGCAATGTTCATATTCAGGGTGATCCAGATGGGACTGGAGATCTCAGCCTTATGGCTTAAGCTTCCCCTGCATGAAGCATCAAGCAGATCTGAGATAAAAAGGATCAGGACCCAAGGGGTTTTTATACAGTTCCAGGTCTTCTTTGACAGCTCAGAGTCCTTTGGCAAACAATAGGCAATCGTGGAGACTTTGAAGTAGTCCTATTTCCTAAGCATCGCCGGTAATTAGCTACACGGACTAACATAAGGCAATTGCCCATTTTTCACCATTCTCAGGTAATTTGCTATGCATTTCAAAGAGAGATGAATACAGCGATATCCTATGTTTACAGTTCATCTAAATGTTAATATGTCCTTTTGATCTCTGAATTAACAGAATACAGAATATGCTGGGACTGTTTAATCACATTGTTAACCTCTACCAATATATATGTAAACACACAAAAACACAAACATTATCACCAATATGTCCCTAAAGGTTGAATCTGGGTCAATTAGCCTGCAAGCTGCTTAACCCTTTCTGGCCATGCGTCACACTTTGTATACGATTTGTTGCAATTATATAACAGTGGTAGCAACAATGATTTGCATGGTCATACTCTAATCAGATAACGTCACAGGGAGAAATACCAAAATACTCACCATAGTAGCATTTAACTTCAAAAAGGTGAACTACACAAAAATGAGGAAGCCAGGTAAACAAAAATTAAAAAAAAATTAAAAAGAACAGTCACAACAGTGAAATGCCTGCAAGCTGCATGGAAACTATTAAAAAAAACCCATAATAGAGGTTCAAACTAAATGTATACCCCTAAAGAAAGAAAAAACAGTAAAAAGGACAAAAAATGCCACTACAATGCCAGAGTAAAAGAGGCCATTAGAGGTAAAAGGCATTCTTTAAAAATTGGAAGTCAAATCCTACTGCGGAAAATAGAAGGGAGCATAAACTCTGGAAAGTCAAGTGTAAAATATAATTAGGCAGCCCCAAAAGAATTTGAAGGGCAAATAGCAAAAGAAACTAACAGCAAAAAACTTAAGTACATCAGAAGCAGGAAGCCTGCCAAATAATCAGTGGGGCCACTGGATGATCAGGGTGCTAAAGGAGCACTCAAGGAAGACAACCCCATTGTGGAGAATTCTTTGTGTCGGTCTTCACTGCAGAGGATGTGACGGAGATTCCCACACCTGAGCCTTTCTGTTTAAGGTGACAAATCTGAGGAATTGTCCCAGACTGAGGAGTCAGTAGAGGCGGTTTTGGAATAAATTGATAAATTAAACAGTACTAAGTCACCAGGACCAGATGGGATTAACCCAAGAGTTCTGCAATTTCGTATTTGAGTTCTTTCAGAACTCCTAACTGTGATATGTAACCTATCACTTAAATCAGTCTCTGTACCAGATGACTGGAGGATAGCTAATTTAACATAGATTTTTTTAAAAGGCTCCAGAGGTGATCCTAGCAATTACAGGTCATTAAGCCTAACTTCAGTACCAGACAAACTGGTTGAAACTATAATAAAGAACAGAATTACCAGACACATAGATGAACATGATATGTTGGGGAAGAGTGAAAACAGTTTTTGTAAAGGGAAATCATGCCTCACCAAATCTTTGAGGATGTCAAACATGTGATCAAGTATGATCCAGATCATACAATGTACATGGATTTTTATTAAAACCTTTGACAAAGTCCCTCACCAAAGGCTCTTAAGCAAAGTACGCAGTCATGGGAAGGTCCGCTCATGGATCAGTAACTGGTTAAAAGACAGGAAATAAAGGGTAGAAATAAATGGTCGGTTTTCACAGTAGAGAAAGGTAAATGGTGGGGTCCTCCAAGAATCTGTACCAAGGCCTGTGCTGTTCAGCATATTCATAAACGATCTGGGAAACAGAATAAAACAGTGAGGTGGCAAAGTTTGGAGATAACACAAAATTACTCAAGATAGTTAAGTCCGAAGCTGAATGACAAGAGCTAAAAGGGGATCTCACAAAATTGGGTGACTGGGCAACAAAGTGGCAAATGAAATTCAATGTTGATAAGTTCAAAGTAAAGCACATTGGAAAACCATCTCAACTATACATATAAAATGATGGGGTCTAAATTAGCTGTTACCACTCAAGAAAGTTCTCAGAGTCATCATGGATAGGTCTCTGAAAACATCTGTTCAATATGTAGCAGCAGTCAAAAAAGCTATCAGAATGTTAGGAACAATTAGGATAGGGATAGATAATAAGACAGAAAATATCATGCCACTATATAAACCCCTGGTATGCCCACATCTTGAATACTATGTGTGGTTCTGGTTGCCCCATCTCAAAACAGATCTATTAGAACAGGAAAAAGTACAGAGAAGGGCAACAAAAATTATTAGGGTATGGAACAGCTTCCATACAAAGAGATTAATAAGACTGGGACTGTTCAGCATAGACAAGATACTAAGGGGAGATATGATAGACGTCTATGAAATCATGACTGGTGCGGAGAAAGTGAATAAGGAAGTGTTATTGATCCCTTCACCTAACACCAGAATCAGAGGCCACCCAATGAAATTAATAGGCAGCAGATTTAAAAACAAACAAAAGGAAGTAGTCTTTCCACAGGTTAACTGTGTGTTGGGTGAACTCATTGCCAGGGGATATTGTGAAGGACAACACTATAACTGCATTCAGAAAAGAATTAGATAAGTTCATAGAGGATCGGTCCATCAATGGCTATTAGCCAAGATGGTCAAGAATGCAATTCCATGCTCCAGGTGTCCCTAAACCTCTGACTGCCAGAAGCTGAGACTGGATGACCGGGGATAGATCAGAACAGGGTAATCGTCAAGTGGTCATTCCCTCTGAAGCACTTGGCAATGTCAACTGTCAGAAGACAAGATACAGGGCTAGAAGAACCATTGGTCTGACCCAGCATGGCCATTCTTACATTCACTGGCTTTTCACATCTTTTGGGATGCTTGTTCAGATGTGTTGCTAAATCAAGCATAATTTGCTCGAAGTTTACTAGGAACAGTCCCAATGGAACAAGTGTTCAGTGTGAACAGTAGTTAGACTGAAGAGAGCATACAAAAGATCACAGTCACTGTCAGAGCTGTTTCTCTGCTCAAAGTGGGCAATGCTTCATGATAAACTCTTTGTAACCAATCTTGCCATGAGCTCTACATGGGCCCAGGTGGGCTGCCCACAAGAGGTCATTGTAAGATGAAGTCCCAGGACCAATTCCCAGCTAAATCATCCCAGCCAGAACTGGAAGGAATTCTCCACTCTGAGCAATATGCACATGTTTTGAGCAGTGGTGACATCCGCACTCGTGGTTTTTTGCATTAGTACTTTTCATCCCTTAAAAAACAAAAAACAAAAAAGTTGCCACGAGAGCATCCTAGTTTTATATTTTGAAAAGATGGTGGTTGTAACCTGTGGAGTAACAGCAGGTGAGGTGGTTGCCACAATACATCCTTCCACTGCCACTGAGCATATTGAAACAGGGTTCAAGTCGGTGACCTTCTTTCCCCTTCCTTCATTCCACAAAAAGCGATTTTCTGTCCCTTTGGCCTGCAACCTCTGAGCAAGACTTATTCCAGGCAGCCAGCATATAACATTCTTCTCACCTATCCTAGTCACTTTTTAGTAGCCCAGTTTGAATGTTTGTGATCTGTTCAGATCCTATGTTGATAAGGACCATATACATAGATAATAGACTGTGGGGAGAGGGAGCGAGAGAGCTTCCTTAACAGTTACTAGGTTACTCCAGTAACAAGTAATTGGATTAAATCACATTTCAGAATGGCAGGGCACTACGGGGAAGTGGCCATGCGATACATTTCAAACACTGCAGTCAATGCTTTCAAACCAAAGCCTGTTCCAAGAGTGAGTGAAAGGCCCTCATTTTGTGGGTTCCTGCTGCACTCAGCGTAAATCACCCAGAATTCTGTCCAAGGATTCCAGACAGTGCATTCTGCAGCCCCACTATTGTTCTGCTCTCCTGGCCCGGTACAGATGGGTACAGGGACATGGCCCAATCCTCTCCCCATCTATTTCTGCACAGCTAGAATACAGCGGCTAAGCTGTATTCCCAAAGGGTAGTGTGTCCAGCCCCTGTGTCAAGACACAAGGGGAAAGGAGGCACTTCCTGCTTCTCCTTGCTTTAGCCACGCACACAGAGCCATGCACAACGGAGCACTTAGTGACAACACAGAGTGGATCTCAGAAGTATTTTGTAAATGTCTTAAACAGGATTGGGGAAGGGTAATTAGCATTCCATTAGCAAACAGCCATCTTAACAGGTTGACTGCGTAGAGCCGGACTCAGGGAATTGGCTTGCTATGTGAATCCAGGAGAACTCAGACTCTCGTGGTGGAATTGCCAGCCCTCGGCATTGACCTAACCGTTCACCAATCGAAGTTCAACATCTGAAAATCCCACCCATAAAGCTGTTGTAAAATCCTAATCTGTCATCTAACCACAGAAAATAAAGAGCAGAATTTACCCTAGGAGAGCTTTGAGTCTCTTACTGATTTGCCATTCTCAATTAATGTGCTGATTCTCCAACACCTACTCTACATAATCAGATTGGACTTCCTGCTGGGAAGTACAGAATGCCAGCTCCTACTAAGACTGTCACGCACACACTCCTACCATCATTCACACTGACGGGAAAAGTTGAGACAGTGGCAGGTTTTTCTACAAAATGTTTTCAACATTCACTTTGCACACAGACAGATATCTGGCAGTTTAGTTTAGCTCCCTAAGTGCTAGCTTCCCTCATCCTTGCTCATGCTGAGTAATACTTTATTCCATGACTAGACCCACTGAGACTAATTGGCTAGATGAAGACTTCAGGCTCTGCTGCATGTAGGCCGTAGCACATAATAATTGTTCCCTTCCCCCCAAAGAACAGCCCTGGAAAACAACTGAAGTTCAGAGTGTCATGACATTTCTCCTGCTTCCCTCTTGCTCCAGGGAGCTAATGACTCCCTGCAGCCTTTTTAAAGGGCGTCGCTCACTTCCTTATTGCACCTGGCTAGCAAGCAGGGCGGTAGAGAGAGGCTACCCCTTGCCTTCCTCCACCCACTTGCTCAGAGAGAGGAGCAATCAGAGAGCAGGAGCTGTGCACTGAACCAGACCTGCAACCTCTGGGTAGGGTGAGGGATGGGGGGGCTTGCCCCACCTTACTCTTCTGCTCAGATGAGTAAGACAAGGGCACAGTCTAGCCCACTAAGACTGCTCATGGAGTAAGGCCCACTCACTGTAAGGATGGCAGAATCTAGCCCCTCAGATAGTACAAGGAACCAGTGAGGTTTCCCTTTCACATGGCACCTAAACACCTTATCTGTCCAGAGCAAGTATTCTAAAGCCCACGCATTAACTCCTGAGAGAGAGAGCACGGCTGTTCAGCCTTAACTCTAGCAGCACTACTGGGGGTTGCTAGCGTTGTTATCTGGTTGTGGTAGCCTGATGCAACCAAATGGCTGTATCAGATCCGGATATCAAACTTCAGGCTAGTTAGCTTCCTCTTTGTGGTTTGTAGGGCCTCATTGTGCCTATCTATGACACACAGTGACTGTTGGAAGGAACCATTTTGACAGCAAAGGGGGCATCCATCCACTCCACATGAATAATTAGAAAAATCCAGGTGCGGGTAAGAAGATGGTTACATTGTTAAAGTGAAATAAATACATTTCTTAGCAACCAATGTGTTGCATTTACAAAAGGTCAAAGCAAAACCTGAAACAAATGAGCTAGATGATTCTGCAAACATGTAGAGGGGGAATTACAGGATTCAGGGTAGGGAGCCATGAGAATTAGAGACTAGTAGAGATATGCATTATTCAGCTCGGTTCTGTTCCGAATACTTGTTCAGCTTGACGGGTGTATTGCAAAAGGTAAACAGGTTTCTCGCCATAATCTTTTCTGTGAGCAGCAACCCATCTGTCTCTCATTTATAATATTGTCTGGTGGTGTCTCTTCTAGTCGGGTGACACCTCCTTCAGATACTATTTCAGCACCTTTGAAGAGCCTCTAAGGCCTGGTCCACACTAACCCCCCACTTCGAACTAAGATACGCAACTTCAGCTACGTTAATAACGTAGCTGAAGTCGAAGTACCTTAGTTCGAACTTACCGCGGGTCCAGACGCGGCAGGCAGGCTCCCCCGTCGACTCCGCGTACTCCTCTCGCGGAGCAGGAGTACCGGTGTCGACAGCGAGCACTTCCGGGATCGATCGGGGATCGATTTATCGCGTCTAGACAAGTTGCGATAAATCGATCCCAGAAGATCGATGGCTTACCGCCGGACCCGGAGGTAAGTATAGACGTACCCTAAAAGATAGATTGAAACTCCAGCTTTGCCTAAATGGATTTGCAAGCGCTATTTATAGATAAAGAAACAGCAAACTTGAGGTAATATGGTGAAGATCCCTCAGGAGGTGTACCAATCTGAGAAATTATTGCGAAGGAAAATCATTCACTAGATTCCATATCAAAAGCACTAGCAGGTGATATGAAGGAGCAGCTCCTAGCCAGATGAATACAGTGATGGTTACATACATATTCAGATACCTTGCTGTTTCAATTTTGTTTCTTAAAAAGTTTAAGCCCAATTATGGTCTATACAAGGCTTTATTGTAGTCTTATATAAGAATATAAAATGCCCAATTTAGAACTGCCCAGGAGACTGAAGTTTGCTGTCATTACACTGAACAACAGCATGAAGTCCTTATACTTTATGAATGAGAGAGAGTGTTGTGTAGTGAACAGGGCACTGGACAGGGACTCAGGAGACCTGGGTACTAATCTTTGCTCTGCCACTGCCCTGCTGTATGATGTGGAGCAAGTCTCGGTCACAAGACATCCTGGCAGGCAATGACCTGGCCTTAATAATGTATACCTTCCTCACCTCCCAGTAATGAAACATACCCAAGACAAAGCCATCAGCATTTAGGATACACCACCTAATGCAGAACACGGGAGCACAGGCTACCATAAGTACCTCAGACCTGTCCTCTGCTCTCTACAGTGATTTGTCTTCTCATAGACTATTAAGTCAGATTCAAGGTCTCTGTCCTTATCTTCAAGGCACCCAGTGGTCTGGGGCCAGGGTCCCTAACGGATTGCCTGAAGCTCCAGGCTGAGGACCATGGCCAACTTCACTCCTCCTCTTTGCAGGAGACAGAGCTCTCTGGAGCCAGCCACAGTTGATAGAACAAACTCCTACAGGGAGTAAAGACTGCCTCCTACCTCACCACTCTCCCTGCCACTGCAGGGCACACTTTTCTGACCTTGACATCAACACACACACACCCTCCACAGCAATAACCAAATACATAAATAAGTTTAAAAGCTAAACCAAACATCACATAATTTTCTCTTTGGAAAGAAAAGGAAGGCAGAGAGAGAGAGAGAAAGAGAATCATGCACAAAAAAATGAGTCATGTCCCAATGGATTTCTGGAGGATACCACAATGCATGAGGGCAGCATAAAAAACTGAACAGAATGAACCTCTGTGTTTGTTTCCCCTCCCACCCTTTGCCTGCTCTGTCTATTTAGACTGTAAGATCTTAGGGACAGGAAACATTTCTGCCTGCATTTTGTACAGCACCCAGAACAGTAGAACCCATATCTCAGTCAGAGCCACCCGGCACTACCACAATACCAGTAACAACAATTTAAACCAGGAGCTAGATATGTGAAACAGCATATTGGGATTATTAGCTTCATCATTCTTCCTCACAGACAATCTCAGTCCATTTTATTTTTATTTTGAAATGCCAATATGTGTTGAGCCTCCCTCACTGCAAAATTATATTGGCATTCCTTTTAAAACAATTAAAGTGAAATGGAACAAACCAACAGTTTGTACCATGCTTTGGGGCAGCAACTGTGAGGTAATGGAACAATCATGCAGTGCTAAGAGGACTGGCAAAGATTTTCAAAAGCGACTAGTGATTTGGGGTCCCCAAATTGAGATTAGAGCTGGTCAGGAAAATTCCTGACAAAATGCTTTTTCATCAGAAAACGATGATTAGTCTAAACCGAATCTTTCTGCAGAAGTGTATCCGTGATGATGAAATTTTCATCAAAAAAGGTTTTTCAGCCTAGGTGAGTGCCTAAACCACCAGACTATTCTGGGGATACCTTTTCCTCACTAAAAAATTTGAATGGTCTTATTTTCACTTTGATGGGGAACAAAACCAAATTCCAAAACCTCAATATTATTCACAAAATGAAATTCTTGTTTCCCAACCAGCCCTACTTGATAGACCTTAAAAGGGCCTGATTTTCAGATGTCAGGTGCTCAGCAGTTTTAGAAAATCAGGCCCCTTTGGGGTGTCTGACATTGGACATCCCAAAACGGAGGTCCCCAAAATCACTAACTTTTGAAAGTCTTGGGCACTGTTTTCTGTTCTTTTAACCAATAAAATTGGAAGAGTAGATGAGGGTTTAAACCCATTTACACACAAGTAAATAACTACAGATGTTTATTTTTAAAACAAACTATTATTTTGGAAGGCTTCCTGCAACCTTAGAGAGGGATAATTGCTTTTTTAAAATATACAGTTCTCTGGGGGGTTGGACTACTCAAAAATGGGTATTTCTTTATAGTCAGTCATTTTGTCCAGAGAAATCCCTTGCCATGAAGAATCACCCAGTTTTAGAACTGGCCAGATGGATTGGCTGAAGGCTCAGTCTTCAACCACGTGGTGAAACAGAGGGGATGTTCTTCACTTTCTTTGGCTGGGGACTATGGAGGAAGAGTACATAGCCAGCAGTAGAGTAGAACTGAAATCTTGGAGAAATGTGTTTGCCATCTAAACAGGGTAGATATGGAATTTGGAGACAGTATATGTGCAACTCTGATATATGAGAAGTGGACAAGGAGAAAAGGGACACGCTAAATTCTCCCTCACCTGGAACTTTCACGTTAAAATTGGATGTCTTTCTAACAGATACTCTAGTTCAACCACTAATAGTTGGGCTAGATGCATGAATCACCAAGTGAAACTATGTCCTGTGTCATGCGGGAGGCCAGACTAGAGGAGCAAAATGGCCCCTTCTGGCCTGGAACATCTATTAAATACTTGCAATGTATGAATCATAGGAGTAAAAGGTGATCCAGAATAAATGGGGAGCGAAACGGGTTTCACTACTCACTGCTTGTGCCTCCTTGTGGCTCATCTGGGGATTAACTCACCACTGGTCAGACACCCCTTCCTGCAGTCACTCAGCCTGTCATCTCCATCGCACCCTCCAGGACTCAGGGTAATCTTCTTTGGTGACTCGGCTCTCTGGTGAGGTCACTTTAGCTCTCCCCTTTCAGGGATCTGTCACTATCTCTCAGGACAAACTGTCCCTCTGCCGGTCCAGGCAATCCTCCTTCTATGTCCAAAGCTGTGTCACTTCCACAGGAACCCTCTACTCCAGCTTCCAGCCCAGAGGCCCTATGCTCCACAACTATGGCCTACTTACTCCCAGAGCTGGTTGCTACTTCCTAAGCTCTGTCCTAATTCCTCCTTCTATCCTCTAGCACCACTGGGATAAGTGCAGGGGTTCTTGCAACAAATTTTTTGGTGGCCGCACTTACACTTTTTCCTAAAATTATTTATTTTTCCTAAGTTAATAAAGTATTATGCACATATATACATCCAAATCATTGTAATTTATTTATGTAAGGTTTTGGAGTTGTTGTTTTTTTGCAGACTCGATAATAAAAGTCATGCATAGTTATTTCTATTCTTTAATGGACCTAACAGAATAGAAACACAAATAAGGTGCTTTGCACATTCTTTCTTTGTTATGATTGTTTCTTTTGCTTTTTTGGTAAAAGTAGTTGTCTGTATAACAATTCTGAAGTACATTTAAAAATGCTTTTACTTAATAGAAGTCCAAATAATAATGACAAACATATCTAGGTAGCTTGGGTCTGGGGAAGGGAGGCACGGCTGTGGCTACGGCTGGCCAGGGACTCTTCCGGGCAGGTGGGGTCTCAGGGCTTCGGCCAGTCCAGGGCTCCTCCAGCCTCAAGGGGCGCTACGGGCTTCTCCGGGTGGGGGGCTTGTGGCTCCAGGTGCAGGGGGTCTTGGGGCTCCAGCTGCCAGGGGTGGGAGCGCAGGCAGAGGGGATGCAGTCGGGGGCTAGCCTCCCCAAAGAGGAGCTCCACCCGCTGCCCATGCGCCTGCCTCCTATGTTCCTCCTCACTCCCCCACCCACGGCTCGCCTCCTCACTCCCCTGCCACAGACCCCCCCGCCCGCCCGCCAGCCACGAGAACTCCTGCTTGCTAGTGGCTCACCGCTCACCTCCTCACTCCCCCGCTCGCAGCAAGACCCTCGCTGCTCGCCTCCTCCCCCTGTCCGCTCGCCTCCTCACGCCACCCTGGCTCCCCTCCCGCCTCCTCACCACCCCCGGCTCGCCTCCTCACCCCCCATCTGCCCCCTCACCTCCTGCTTCCGCCTGCTGCTCGCCTCCTCACCCCCCCCCACTCACCGCTCGCCTCCTCACTCCACCCCGGCTCCTCACACCCCCCCCGGCCGCCCGCCACTCGCCTCCTCACTCCACCCTGGCTTGCCTCCTCACCCCCCATCCGCCCCCTTACCCCCTGCTTCCGCCTGCCGCTCAGCTCCTCACCCCCCCACTCACCGCCTCCTCACTCCCCGTCCGCCCGCCACTCGCCTCCTCACTCGACCCCTGCTCGCCTCCTCACCCCCCATCAACCCACTCACCCCACCTCCACCTGCCGCTCACCTCCTCACTCCACCCCGGCTCGCCTCCTCACCCCCCCCCGCCTGCCACTCGCCTCCTCACTCCACCCCTGCTCACCTCCTCACCCCCCCCTCCGCCCGCCGCTCGCCTCCTCACTCCACCCCTGCTCGCCTCCTCACTCCACCCTGGCTCGCCTCCTCACCCCCCATCCACCCCCTTACCCCCTGCTTCCTCAACCCCCCTCCGCCTGCTGCTCAGCTCCTCACACACACCCAGCTCACCGCTCCACCCCGGCTCCTCACCCCCCCGTCCGCCCGCCACTTGCCTCCTCACTCCACCCCCGCTCGCCTCCTCACTCCCCATCTGCCCCCTTACCCCCTGCCACTCACCTCCTCACCCCCCCCCCGCTCACTGCTCGCCTTCTCACTCCACCCTGGCTCCCCACCCCCCCGTCCGCCCGTCATTCGCCTCCTCAGTCCAGCCCCACTCGCCTCCTCACTCCCCATCTGCCCCCTTACCCCCTGCTTCCGCCTGCCACTCACCTCTTCACACCCCCCCCGCTCACCGCTCACCTCCTCACTCCACCCCGGCTCCTCACCCCCCCGTCCGCCCGCCACTCGCCTCTTCACTCCACCCCCGCTCGCCTCCTCATCCCCTGTCTGCCCTCTTACCCCCTGCTTCTGCCTGCCACTCGCCTCCTCACCCCCCCTCCGTCTGCCACTCACCTCCTCACTCCACCCCGGCTCACCTCCTCACCCCCCATCCGCCCCCTTACCCCCTGCTTCCGCCTGCCGCTCAGCTCCTCACACACACCCAGCTCACCGCTCGCCTCCTCACTCCATCCCAGCTCCTCACACCCCCCCCGTCCACCCACCACTCGCCTCCTCACTCCCCATCTGCCCCCTTAACCCCTGCTTCTGCCTGCCACTCGCCTCCTCAACCCCCCCCACCCCCGCTCACCGCTCACCTCCTCACTCCACCCCGGCTCCTCACCCCGTCCGTCCGTCCGCCACTCGCCTCCTCACCCCCCATCCGCCTGCCACCTCACTCCACCCCCGCTTGCCTCCTCACTCCACCCTGGCTCGCCTCCTCACCCCCCATCCATCCCCTTACCCCCTGCTTCCGCCTGCCGCTCAGCTCCTCACCCCCCTCCCCGCTCACCGCTCGCCTCCTCACTCCACCCCGGCTCCTCACCCCCCCCATCCGTCCGCCACTCGCCTCCTCACCCCCCATCTGCCCTCTTACCCCCTGCTTCTGCCTGCCACTCACCTCCTCACCCCCCATCCACCCGCCTCCTCACTCCACCCTGGCTTGCCTCCTCACACCCCATCCATCCCCTTACCCCCTGCTTCCGCCTGCCGCTCAGCTCCTCACCCTCCCCACTCACCGCTCGCCTCCTCACTCCACCCCCGCTTGCCTCCTCACCCCCGTCCGCTCCCTTACCCCCTACTTCCACCTGCCGCTCGCCTCCTCACCCACCCCGCTCACTGCTCGCCTCCTCACCCCCCGCCTGCCTCCCGCCTCCTCACTCCACCCCAGCTCGCAGCCAGACCTCCACCTGCCCTCCTCACCCTGCTGCTGGCTCGCCGCTCGCCTCCTTACTCCTCCGCCAGGCCCCCCCACCGCTGATCGCCTCCAGTCCTCACCCCCCAACTCACTGCTGGAGGGTAGGGATAATGTCCAGAGTGACCTAGACAAATTGGAGGATTGGGCCAAAAGAAATCTGATGAGGTTCAACAAGGACAAGTGCAGAGTCCTGCACTTAGGACAGAAGAATCCCATGCACCGCTACAGGCTGGGGACCAACTGGCTAAGCAGCAGTTCTGCAGAAAAGGACCTGGGGATTACAAAGGACGAGAAGCTGGATATGAATCAACAATGCATCCAGTTTTGGTCCCCCCACTACAGAAGGGATGTGGACAAATTGGAGAGCGTCCAGCGGAGGGCAACGAAAATGATTAGGGGGCTGGGGAACATGACTTACGAGTAGAGGCTGAGGGAACTGGGCTTGTTTAGTCTGCAGAAGAGAAGAATGAGGGGGGATTTGATAGCTGCTTTCAACTACCTGAAGGGGGGTTCCAAGAGGATGGAGCTCGGCTGTTCTCAGTGGTGGCAGATGACAGAACAAGGAGCAATGGTCTCAAGTTGTAGTGGGGGATGTTTAGGTTGGATATTAGGAAACACTATTTCACTAGGAGGGTGGTGAAGCACTGGAATGGGTTAAATTAAATTTAAATTAATGGAGATATCCCATCTCCTAGAACTGGAAGGGACCTTGAAAGGTCATCGAGTCCAGCCCCCTGCCTTCACTAGCAGGACCAGTTTTTGATTTTGCCCCAGATCCCTAAGTGGCCCCCTCAAGGATTGAACTCACAACCCTGGGTTTAGCAGGCCAATGCTCAAACCACTGAGCTATCCCTCCCTACCTAGGGAGATGGTGTAATCTCCATCCTTAGAGGGTTTTTAAGGCCCAGCTTGACAAAGCCCTGGCTGGGATGGTTTATTGGGGTTAGTCCTACTTTGAGCAAGGGATTGGACTAGATGAGCTCCTGAGGTCTCTTCCAACCCTAGTCTTCTATGAGTCTATGATCCTGCCAGGTACTGTAAAGAGCACTATCCACTCCAGTAGAAATCAATGGGAGTTGCAGGTTTGAGCATTGATTGGCTTAGCTTTCTTAACCTCCAGTTATGGTAGTGGCATATTGTGGGTGCAGGGAAGAAGTTATCATTACTTTTGCCTGTTCTGCAGGTAAACAGAGAACTTTAGTCTCCAATGCTTTTACAAGAAAAGAATTCAAGTGAGTTTTTTTCCACCTGTAGAAGAATTGTGGTTCCAAATTACAACCTCGGTGCCTTCTAATGTTGTTACAAGCAGGTTTGTACAATTTATCCTTTTCCAAGTACTTATTAAGGAAAAAAATACATAGGAGATTTTGATATATATACACATTCACAAAGACATACAGAATCAGATTTCTATAAGTATCGCATTTTAATTGTATATTATTTGTATTTAAATATATAAGTAAATAATTATTATGCAAAGGAAAAAAATAAGTAACATAAATATCATAACACAAATATCATAAACCACAGTCAACCAAGGTTTTCCTAATGTCTAATTCTTAAAGAAAGCGTTACAGAATGCAATTGTGGTTTAATATCTTCTCTCACAGTAGCTGTGGTTTAAATTCCTGAGTAGCAAAGGAATTTTTATGGACAGTTAATGCTTCCTGTAACATTTATCCTGGACGGTGGGGCTTCTCAAATAATGTTGTGGGCTTTATTGCCTGCATTGTTATAAAGCTTTATCTTTGCTGTAATAGCTTTACAAATACCACATCTTCTACCTATGTAAAGACAGCATTTATTTCTCAGTTCCACCGCACAAGTTAATTAAACACAAAATCTGTGTTAACATAACATTGTCGTAGAGACACCAAATCCAAAGAGCAAGGAAATGCTGAATGTAGGTTGTCATGCCCCTCACAGTCTGTACTCACACAGCCAAACACTGCCCTCAGTTATACCAGTTAGATTTGGAGTAACACCCTTTATTCCAGGCCTGATTTTCCACTCACTTACATTATTGTAAATCAGTATTAACTCCACTGAAGTTAACAGCATTAGACTGGCGTAAAATGTAAGTGGCTGGATCTTGAAGCACCACAGATTATATTGGGCCAAATTCACTTGTAGCATAAGTGGGGATGCCTAGTTCCACACAGGGCAGAAATTGGTCAAAAACAGGTGTGAATGGTAAAGTGATGTAATTTGTACTACTTGGGGATTCAGTGGGTGTGTAAATAAGTACAGGGGACTGCTGAGAGGTCAGACGGGTGTAGCAAGAACAGCAACTAACAAGGGTGGTATAAAATATAGCAGGAAATCATAGAATCACAGAATATTAGGGTTGGAAGAGACCTCAGGAGGTCATCTAGTCCAACCTCCTGCTCAAAGCAGGACCAATCCCCAACTAAATCATCCCAGCCAGGGCTTTGTCAAGCCGGGCCTTAAAAACCTCTAAGGAAGGAGATTCCACCACCTCCCTAGGTAACCCATTCCAGTGCTTCACCACCCTCCATGCACAGACACCATTCTATCTTCCATCGTCATGTTAGCTGCTATGTGAAGCCAGGTAAATAATTTGTAAAATAATTCACCACCATTTTAACTAATAGAATTGGCAACCTCAATTAGCTGTGGGGAATTATTAGTCATAAGGCCATAGGAAGTGCCATGCCTGAACAGATCAACTGTGCATCTAGTCCAATATCCCTGTGTCTGACCAGATGCTTCAGAGGAAGGTGAAAAAAATGCCTATAATGGACGATTATGGAATAACCACCTTGTAGAGGAATTGTTTTGTCATGTGAATGGTGGGAGGGTTCGCACCGTATGTTTAAATCAAATAAATAAGCAAGAGACACTTTTTGTCTACATTCTAAAATGGTTTGCGGGAACTTAAGTGTTTCTCTAATTCCATTATTCCAGGGATTCCAATATTTCCCTAATATTTTTTGTCTTAATTCAAGTTTGGTTACTGAGAAGTTCCCTACATAAGGAATACCTTCCCCTCTCAAATTCACACAGTGAATATTAACTCTAATATTACAGTAGAACCTCAGAGTTACGAACACCAGAGTTACGTACTGACCAGTCAACCACAAACCTTATTTGGAAATGGAAGTATGCAATCAGGCAACAGCAGAGCCAAAAAAACAAATCCAGTACAGTACTATGTTAAATGTAAACTACTAAAAAAAGGGGAAAGTTTAAAAAAAGTTTTGACAAGGTAAGGAAACTGTTTCTGTGCTTGTTTCATTTAATCAAATTAAGATGGTTTAAAGCAGCATTTTTCTTCTGCACAGTAAAGTTTCAAAACTGTATTAAGTCAATGTTCAGTTGTAAACTTTTGCGAGAACAACCATAACATTTTGTTCAGAATTATGAACATTTCAGAGTTATGAACAACCTCCATTCCTAAGGTATTTGTAATTCTGAGGTTTAGTGTATCGACATCTACATCATTATTTAATGTTTACTGAGCAAGGATCAGGGCCCTGTTGTCCTCGGGACTGTACAGACTGGAGGTAGGCTTAGTCCCTGACCCAATGCACTTACAATCAATGCCCCCACCCACACAATTTAGCAAATCACTTAAGCATCTGCTTAATTTTAAGCATCATTTAAATTCCATTGTCTTAAAATTAAGCACACACACAAGTGTTTTTCTGAAAGAGGGCTTAAGGCTCTTAAGGCTTAGGTTGGAGAAAGAGGGACAATTCATTTTATTTACATCCAAATTTGTTTTGTAATTACATAAGTATAGACTTCCCTAACTGTCCCTAATCCCTAGTCATGGTATGTTGATTTGTTTATTTATTTTGTAGGCAGAGCAGCAAAAGTTGGCCTTGAAAAGGGATTTGAGAGAGGATGGTACATATCAACTCAGATATTAATGCTCTCCTCTTGCTGCAAAGAGCATCTATTTCCAGGGCTTTGGAGGCTGACCTGGATTGGTTGGGGAAAGGGGGGAACAAGAGGACAATGGAAGTCCTGTGAGTACGACTGATTATCTCTCTGAATGTATCAAGAGATTGTATGTGATCCTGTATGTTGTAATGTACTGTAAGGGTGCCCAGAGTATGGGATGCTCGCCTACTATTATTATTCCCTAAATCCAAATAAATAAATACATGGAGTGCACTGGTTCTGCCCATGCTAGCGAAGCAGAATATTGGAGCTGAGCCCTGGCATATGGTTATTAGAGAAGAATTATGCCCATTAAAAATACATTTATACACTTACTGCTGTTAACTGGCAACAAAAAGAAAAAACCTGGGCCAAATTATTTTCTCATTTACACTCATGCTGTACTGCTGGGATCCATGGAATCACACTAGTGTGACTGAGGGCAGAATTAGGCCTTCTCTAGCTAATGCAGAAGTATAAGGACAATCATTGTCCCATATATGCAACCGGATTTGGTGACAAATCTTGCAGACGCTGGTCCTGCTTATTTTTCATGCTGTCCTGAGCTTTCCAGATAACCTCAGCATAGGCTAGCAGGTGACTCATAGGACCAGCATCCCGGGAAGGAAATATTGCTTCACATCAGGTTACAGTCACATTCCTAAGATTCACCACATTTCAAGCACTTCCCCCCTCATGTTTTAGAAATTAGCCTCTTGTTAGAAGGGGGGAAGGAAACAGTCTGCTGTACCATTTTATAACAATCTCTGCAATAGCCTTAACCAGCAGAGGCTTTCCAAACGTGGCTTAATCTTTCGCTTCTATTAATTCAAGAATGTTATTCTGCAAAGAACCCGGTTTTGACCCAGTTTCAGCAAACATAACAGCAACCTGTGTTGATTTAGGTTAAACAAGAGGTCATTGTTTTGAAAGTAAAATGGCACAGCACAGCAGTGAGTAATGCCATGTATAGTGCCATAAAAGAGGAGTACAAATGACCTAATAACGGCACAAAACAGGTGCCAGCTAAGAGGTGTCTCAATCTGTTGCCGTCAATGGTAGTGAAGACCCAAGGTTGGGGGAAGGGGCACCTCTTAGGGTTGCTACAAAGTCGGCTTTACTGCCACTGCCTTTATGACAACAGTATAAAGTAACTCCCACAACACAGCGAAGATAAGCTCTTTAAAGAAAATATAAAAGCATTAGCTTGGCAATTCATCCGAACCTCATCATGCACCGTAGACATTTTTGAAGTTTAACAAAGAAAAGCACATCATTAAAGAATACTGCTCTATCACCATTCTTATGCAAATCCTTCCAGATACTTGGGTGGAAAATTCCATCTAACACGCAGTGAGAAATAAATGTTGCAGGGTAGAAATTTCAGCTATACCGAGTGCATCTATCACTTGTATAATCCAAACTACTGTATGTGCTCTGACTACAGAATTAGTATTGATCCATTCACCATGTAAACATCAAGTACTTTCTATTATTACTTGAAATAGCATGCTATCACAATTTCTATTTCCTCCCTCTATCTTAAATAGAAGTATTGCACATTAGCTCTTCTCTTCATGTACTTTTTTGCACAGCTATCTAACTACAGTGTTCCAGGCTATGCTGGGTTTCCTGCAGACATCTGCAGTATTACCATCAAAGCACTTTATTTTCAAGTCATCTCTGATGGAAGGCAATACAACTCTCATTTACACTGAAACCTGTTACTGTGACTTTCTCTTGGTAAAAACATACCCAGGCCTTTGTTTTCAGACCTCTTCTGCTGTGACTACCATTAAAACAGCGTACATCAAACAGCTCTCCCAACACTCACAGGCCTCTCAAGAGTACCACTAAAATAAGAGCGGCCTGCAAGTGTCTACATACCTATTTCATCTGAGCACATATAGATGGACAAACTTATGGGGTTTGATTCATGTTTCTCAAAAAATTCTGGGTGTGCTTAAAATGTTGCTTTGGAAAATGCCATGCAACATTTGGAAATATAAAATATATATGATGCATGCACTAGAATTTTTTCCCCATCTCTCCGAGCACAATTAGATGCACTCAAGTGGGATGTACAGGGAAATTTGAACTTGGCTTCAGAAAAACTCCAAGAAATGTAGACATGGTATGAAAATGTGATCTAACACCTGGGGAGGCAAGCTAGAGACCAATATATTTAGTGCTGGATAGCGTATGCTGTGCATGTTTGGATGTGTGTGGTTATTTCTCCCGTTTCATATGCATCTTGCATTCTGTTGCTTGTGCCAGGCTATCCACAGTATGCAGTCAATATTATTCAGTGTGAATTCAAGTGTGTTTAGTCCAAACAGCTGTTGCAGTCAAAACACCAAGTTCCATTTAAGTCAATAGTAGTTGATGTACTGCAGCTGGGACCATTTCCAAGAAAGCCTGAGGGACTTAGGCACCCAAATCTTATTGAAATGCAATGGGAGCTGGGTGTCTAATTCTCTTAGGCTCCTTTGAAAATCCCAGTCTATAGGCTTTGGCTCTTATCCGAGCCCTAACAATGAGCTGGATCCAAATTTGGATCCAGGATCTGAATCAAAATGGCAGGATTTCCACTGTTCGTACCTCCTTCCCCCACTCTGCTCCCCCAGCACACTACTCAGCCCTGGAGACCCCACTCACCATTTCTCTCTTCTATTATTATTTTATTATCACAGCGCATAGAACCACTAGTCAAGGACCAGGATCCCATTGTGCTCGGTGCTGTACAAACACAGGACAAAAAGACTGTCGCTGCCCCAAAGAGCTTCCAATCTAAGCATAAAGACAAGAGGGCGCTAGGGGGAGGACAAGAAAGCCATGAGGCAGTATTGGTTTGCATGACAGGCTGTGGTCTCAGCACACCAGCAGCCCAGCTATTGTCAAGAATAGGGAAGTATCCGTCAGACCCACCCGTTCCTTGCAAGGTACTCAGAGGATGCCAGCTGGTAGTGCACTCCCACCCCTCAAAAGCCTCACGCCACCAGGTCTGGCCACCAAACCAGCCCCCAATAAATGACCCTGCAGTGGCATTATTGTAAAGGCGCAAATGATGGCCAATGAAGAGCAGAGTTCCCCCATTCCCAGTCATGAGCAACATGGTGATCTAAGCACAGAACTCCTCCTGAGCTGATTTTTCCCAAAGACCACATCAACATGAACCCTCTCTCCGAGCCGAGGCCCAGGGCCAAGTCTGTTTGTCTCTGTAGCCTCTACCAAACACGTGCCCAACAGCACACAGCGGTCATTATTTATTATGTCTGTGTATAAATACACCTAGCTGACCCTCCCGCCACATGTACGAACTATAGAGCATCACTCTATCCATGCTAAACACACCCAAATTAAAATTTTCCCAGCTGCCTGAAGGAAAGCCTGGGAAAACCGGATTTGCTTTGCAACAGGGCATGAAGGCCAACAAACACAAGATCTTTCAGTTGTGGCCCCTTCACTGATAACACCCTGCTGCCTTCCCTTTGAACCCCGGGGGACATCGCTTCAAGCACCTTGTCTGAGCTCAACTGCTGCAGTGTCATATGACTGAGAGGTGATCTCCAAAGAAATCAGGACCATAACCATTTACAGCTTTATGTGTCGAAGCCAAAGCCTTAAACTGCATATGAAACGAACAGGAAGCAAGTGCTAATTTACAGAGCAAAGGCTCAATGTGATGTGCGCCACTCACCACAATGGCCCCTCTTGTGGCCACCACGGGGATTAGCTCTGCCAGACGGTGCACCCTCTCCTGGTAGTGCCTCTCCCGTCATCTTCTCTGCCTGCAGATCTGCCTCAGTCCAAGTACAGCAGCATCTCTTCATGACTCAGCCCTCCGGCCAGGTCACCATCAGTGTTGTCCCCTTCCAGGGGTTAAGTATCACTGTCCACCAGGGCTGTATGGGGCTGTCAGGGAGGGGTAGTACCTCTGATGGGGGAGCAGTCGTACTCTTTGGAGTAGCTCATCCACTTTGGTCCCCACTTGACACCCAGCTCTCACCTGTGGCTCCAAGTAGCTGTCTAGAGCCAGTCTGCCGTCAGTTCACACATTGCTGATGAGAGCCCAGACCAGGTGGGCCGGACATGTCGTGAGAATGTCAGACGAACGCATTCCTAAACAGCTCTTCTACGGAGAACTCACTCAGGGAAAGCACTCCCATGGAGGACAAAAGAAGCGGTTCAAGGACACGCTGAAGACCTCTTTGAAGTCCTTCGAGATCAACACCGCCACATGGGAAACCTTCGCACTGAACCGTCCAGCATGGCGCAGCCTCATTCACACAGGCAGTAATACCTCTGAGGCAAGGCGTATTGCTGAGGCTGAAAAAAAGCGTGAGCTGCGCAAGTCCAGAGCTGCTCGTACATCATTGACAGTGCCATTACATGTCTGCCCGACGTGTGACAGGACGTTCCACGCCCGAATCGGACTGATCAGTCATCTTCGGACGCACAGAGCCCGGTCATCGAAAGAATGAGTTGTTGAGGTCTTCATCGATAACGATGGACGAACATCATCATCACTGTCCACCTATCAAGCCACTTCCTCTGGGGCTAATGGGTGGACCCAGGTCCCCCCATTACTCTGCGTCCTAACCTAAGGACCCTGTAGATAGCAGCCTCCTGCTGCATCTCCTTAATTTCATTGAATGCTGCTTCAATTCCTTGGGCCACTTCCGCACAGCCCCAGCACCTTCTTCACCCTCTTCTCAGGGCCTTTAGCCAGCAAGTCCCAGCAGCCAGTCTGCAGCTCCCCTAGTCCCTGCCAGCAGCTGGTCAGTCCAAGTTGCTACCCTTGCTGCAGCCTGCTAGGTACACAGTCCTCACTCCTTGGGCTTCCCGCAGCTACTGACCCTGCTCTGCCCTGCAGCTCCTTTTGTACTAGCCCACTGGGCCATGATTGGCTGCTCCGTGCAGCATCTCCCCAAATGGCTACTTGGAGGACTCCACTCTGCGCTCCTTTCTGGGACAAGGTGTGAAAGGCCCATGAGGCCTCTATTAACTCATTCCTCTCCGGTGTGGGGTAAACACCCCATCACACTCAACACATTCGGCAGAGGAAACACCAGTGGGCAAATCATGTCACTGCTCTGTGCCTCAGTTTCTCCATCTATAAAATGATAGTAATGATACTGACCTCCTTTATAAAGCACTTTGAGATCTACTGATGAAAAGCGCTATCTAAGAGCTAAGCATTATTATATGAGCAAGCTGCCTCTTTCTGCACTAGCTGAAATTGCCGAATGGTTTTCAGATGTAGCCTCAAGTAGAGCACATATCAGCAATCCAAGCCTAAAGTACAAAAATCATAGATCACTGTGGTGAGGTCTGCATTGGGGAAGAATGGCTGCAGTCTTCTAGTCAAATGCAGATAGAAAAAGCAATTTTGTGCACTGCCATTGGTCTAAACAGACATGGAGAAGGATGGAAATAGCTATCTATTGAGCGTGAAGGCTCCCCCATTACTTCACTCCCCCAAAGTGGCAGCTAAGCTCTACCCTGTGTAAAAAAAAAAAGACATACACAATATTAAGGGCAAGCAAAAAGGCAAAGCTATTTATTGCACCCAAGTTTGACAGGCAGAATCATGCCCAGAGGATGAAAATCTTACTGGTATATTGAGGCCAAAGCCCATCCTCACTGGCAAGCAGGCATCACTGGGACACATATTTAGCACAGATAAAACTCTTTATTTTAAAGAGACCAACACTCTATCTTTGAGTTAGTCTCTCTCAAATCTCCCGCTGTCAGCACAAGGAGTCTCTCAGCCTTTTATTCCTCCAGCGTTAGAGGTTACAAGACACTCTTTCCCCACATGCTGTTAAACTCTACAAGCTTTCTCTACAGTATCATTTGTAATCATCATCATTCCACAACATCTGAGTCCAGAAGTATCAGGGCAGCCTCAACCCGTGTGAATATGACAGAACAAGCCCAGGAGAAGGGATATTCACTGCTGCAACACGTGCTAGCACCCTCCATTAGCCTGTTCGCTTCGCTCAGCTAGCCTGTTACATGGGGTGAGTTGGCATTGACCTCAATAGAGTAACACAGATTTACACCAGCTGAGGATCTGGCCCAGCTTTTTCCAAAGCCAGATAATAAGGAATTTGGGGCAAAGTACATTTGCTGTAACGCTCGGAGCAGGGAACGTTTTTTGTGTTTGTATAGCATTGCGTAAACCAATGGAGTTAAATGACTGTTGACGATCTTCAGCATTTGTTTCCCTATTGTTTCTTCTTAAATGATCCAGGCAAGAATGAACATTTCACCTCAAGCAAACAAACCCAAAATAACAGAATTTAGGAGAGCATACAATGCAGCATATATCATTATAGGTGAACCCAAATTAGCAGATTGAACCCAAACCAATCCAGATTTGGATTTTGGAGCTATTCCTCTCTTGATATGAACTTCTCAACTTGAGCCTCTACATTTTACTACTGATATCTCAGGGATGGGTCCTTCAGCGTCGTATCTGTGCACTAAATACTCAGCTACAATCCAGTCCATGTATTTTAGATAGAAATGCGGTGTTAAATACCTTCTGCTTTCTCCAACAGACT
Source organism: Emys orbicularis (assembly GCF_028017835.1). Taxonomy (NCBI): domain Eukaryota; kingdom Metazoa; phylum Chordata; order Testudines; family Emydidae; genus Emys; species Emys orbicularis. Next base: position 132,808,710 of record NC_088688.1, on the reverse strand, counting down.
CCATTGCAGCAGGTGATGCAGTGACCACCATGCAAAGTAGGGAAGGTGAGGTTGGACCCCTGGAAATTCCACCCCACAATCCAGCAGGGGCATACAGAAGGAAGGGAAAAAACCCAAAGGTGCTTAACGACTTAGGCTGGGATTTTCAAACAACTCACTGGTGGCTGGGGTGCCTAATTCCCTTTAGGCTCCTTTGAAAATCCCCATCCTCAGGAAGGAGACGATCAGAGATAAAATGTTCTTAGAAGTGCAGCAGGAAATGAGGAAGGAGTTGGAAATGAAGCAGCAGCTGGAGGAGGAAAGAGTGCAGGAGGAGACGCTGAGCATGTAGAGGGAATTGTAGGATGCATAAGGGAGGCAAAGACTGAGGCTGCAGATAGACAAAAAGGCCCAAAACCAAAGCAAACACATGGAGCACAAGATCTGTGTGAGGTGCATAACAGAGCTGGAATGCCAGGTCAGCATCTCAGACAGAAAGATATGGGCTTCACTGCCATCAGACAAACACAAACAGAAAGACTTGGCAGCCTAACACCCCTTTATCCACTTCACATCCTAGAGACTGCCCTGGTCCTTGTCACCCATCCCCCTGTACCCTCTCCCTAACCCACTCCAGACTATGCTACCCCCTTCCTCTTACTGTTCTGCTAAATCAGATACTACACACTGCAGTCTGCAGCCCGATCGACAGCGCCCTCAACTCACATTTGTTTGATTGTTTATTTAAAGCTTAGTTATAAAATATGCTGGAGTGGAGGTTTTTTATTAGGCAACGCAAAGAGGAAACTGTGCTGCCAGAAGTGATTTAATGAGTCTCCATGTTAGAGAAATCTCACCCGACTGATAATTATACTTCATAAAATCATCCTCATTTCCCTCATCCCCCACCTCTCCACTTAGGATGAAATAATCAAGTACTGCACATAATCAGGAAGCAGGTATCTAAAAATCAATTAATACACAGCTTCATTTATAGTCCATCATTACCAATATTTGCTATTTGATTCCAGTTCAAGTTTCTCTCTCTTCCTGTTGCTGCACTTGCCGAGAAATGGCAGAGAGAACCTCGTACCACCAAGCTAGCACTCCTAACATCACTGCTAGACAATTGCACCCCACAAGCTGGGCGAGAAAACCTTCCCTCTCACAAACGTTGTGCAAACAAAACCCTGGAATAAGATCAGAGATGCAATCAATGGGCTTCACTTTGCTATGATGGCCCACGTTTTTGGCTTGCTCACCCTGAATACATGCTAGTGCTACATTATATTTGTCACCAGTCCCCATAACCATTGGCTATTACTCGCCCACGGAGAACTGAGCACTCTTCCAGATAGATTCTTGTTCTAATCTAGGGTCATCCTCCATACAGAGCTAATAACAGAGCTATCCTCGTTCAGACATTCTTTAGCTGCTCCCTGCAACCCATATTTCCTGCAGGATAAGTGGATTTGGGGGCCTGCTCCTAAATCTGTGCGATACTTGGACAAGAATGATAGCTGTGGAGCAGGCCAACTGGGTGTGAACTTTAGGCTACTTGAATTGCTGCTTGTCCTGAGACCATGCCCCGAAATTCCGTTCCCCCACCTGTAGTGCCCTAGCAAACTCCACTCTCAGCAGCCAGGTGACTCTCTCCCTTGCCACCCAAGTGCATTTGAAATTGGAGGCCATTGTACAAAGCATTCATGGCTGCATTGCAATGATCTACTTACTTAGCCCTTGACCCTGCAAGCTATTCTGCAGTGAAAAAGAGAGACAGTGCACAGCTGTTCTGCTCCAGAGTCGGTGCAAGCGGAGGCCACACTGCGAGCTAGGTGCCTAAATGCCTTTGAGTAGCTGAGCCTAGGTGTAAGCCTCTGTACAGAGCAGATGTATCCGGACTCTAATAAGCCTGCTCCTGGATGGAAAATGGTGTGCATGAGGAGGCCTGGGTTTAAGCCATAGACTTAAAAAGGCCTTAGCTGTGCACTCCGCTCTTTAGCCATACTCGTATTTCAAGGCAGGAGTAATTATAGGCATTACAGCAGTTCTCTCCGTAAATTCTCCAGTGCGCTCTACCCTGCTCTTCACTTTCTCCCTCATCTTTATACACATACCACGCTGCCCCTGTGCTCTGAAAATGTAAGCCTTTACTGCAGATGGAGCCTATGGGTGAAATTGTGGTTCAACCCCCAAATCACTCAACCTTTCTTGACTACCAGATAATTGTTGGTGATGGTAGCTTCTGTCACATGGATGCATGTCCACTAAGGCTATGTCTATACATTGGCTTCCCCTAGGGTTAACCTCAGCCAGACAGATCGAGGCAGAAGGTGCATCTACACTAAGGTAAAGGTCAGGATTAGGACAAGAATAGCTCTGAGTTAGCTAACCTCAACCACTTTTCCTAGCGTAGAAAAACCTTAAGAAATGCACTTTTGCCAATTTATTCCACATAAGCCACTGAACATTCAAAAGGTAATAATTACATATTATCCTGGGCTTTGGAGTCTTTAAAAAGTCGCCAAAGAACAGATTTCATGTTAAAGTCTAACCTCCTGCCAATTTTCATTAGTAAAAACAAAGTCAGTAAGCCACATTCTTGCCTAGTGTTGCTCTGCCCATTGGTTAGTATGAGTTATAGCATATGAAAGAAAACAAAAAAGGTCTGGAGCCCCTCTAAATCCTATTTGCTTTAACCACCTCCAGTTAAAAATGTCCAAATGGATTTCAATCAGATTTTAACAAAACTACTAATCTCAAGTAGTGACAAGCTTCAAACTGAAACAACTTTTACCAGCTAATGTATACTGTTGAAAACCCAATAAGCAAAATATTTGAGGATGAGGGAATGAGGGAAGGTTATATAAATGGCAATCACTGACACAGCCCTCGCTGTGGTCACCTTCATTCACAAATAACACAACAGTTTTCCTGTGGAGATTTAAGGCCTTGCCTGTACTGAAGTCCAATGACAAGTGGTCTTTGATAACACTAAAGCAAGCAACACTGGTGGGGTTAACCTTGATAGTCACTGATGAGGATTTTTTTTTTTCAAACAGAAGTATAATATTTTTCATTGCTGATTCTGCCACTCATTAAATTAATACCACATAGACAGATACTGGATCTGATGGAAGAAGAAAGTTATGCTTGGCACCCACTGCATTACAAATTGCTCTGGTGAAATTTACAGTTACAGCGATAACTGGTATGGTAAAAGCAGGCAGCTGCTGAGAGAAGATATTTCACTTTATTAATAAATTAGAATTAGGAATAAGCAAAGACTGCTCTGTGGCTATCAGTGACCTCCTTCCTGAACAGCTGTGTTCACTCTGCACCATAAAAGCAGAACTCAGGGTATGAATACATTGCAAGCTCTTCGGGGCAGGTGCTGTCATTTACAATGTGTTTGTATAGTGCCTCGAACAGTGGCGCTCAGCCTGATTGGCCTCTAGATGCTACCACAATATACATGTTTAGTAATAATAAATAATTTACAGAGAGCTGTGTTGCTAGAGATGTGTAAAACCAGCAGTGGTTTTGTTTTTACTTTTGCAAAACATCAGCTGTCAAGTTTTGGTTTTGCAAAAAGAAAAATCATGAACATGGGTGGCCAGGAATGAGCTTCCTCCATCTGAACTCCCAGAAAGTTTAGGGCGCTTTGGAAAATATGTTTACTTCTCTATTTACTGCACAGAATTCCTTTCAAAATGTCTAATCACTATATAGTTGAATGTCTATTACTATATTAAGTTGTTAGGACTATACATAGATAACCAGAAGAACAGCGAGGTGGGGGGGGGGGAGGGGAGAGAGAGAGAGAAAGTTATAACATCCTTTGTTGGAAGCATAGGTGTGAGAGACTTGTGTATGTAAAGATTCACGAATTTCAAAACCTGCTCTTTTTGTGTGTAACTCAAATTTGTATAGCATATGATGTACTCAGATGGAAAAAGGACAACAAGCCAATATTTCAAGAAATTAAAAGCAAAATGAGTTAAAAAAAATCACCTCACAATGTTGTATTCAGTGTTACCAACTCTTGCGATAGCTTTTCCTTAAAAATTGCAGTTCCTGGAGTCATGTGATTATGTGATAATATCAGCTTTTATTTTAAAAAGTAAGTTTCTTGTCTTCATGTTTGCAGAGAAAAGCTTGAAAACATGAACCCTCTGGTTCAGAAAGCAGAAGACAAATTTTAAAAAATGCAAATTTAATTATTTTTTTAAATATATTGACATTTAAGCCAATCTCATGATGTTGGGGCTCAAACGTGTGATTTTTTGAACATTGGGATTGGCAATAATGTATACCAAAGATTCATCAAGTCTAAGGCCAGAGGGGACCATGGGGATCATCTAGTCTGACCTCCTGTACAGCACAGGCCAGAGACCTGCCCCACAATAATTCTAGAGCAGAGCTCTTAGAAAAACATCCCATCTTGAGTTAAATATTCTTAGTGATGGAGAATCCACCACAACCCTTGGTAAATTGTTCCAATGCTTAATTATCCTCACTGTCAAAAATTTACACCTTATTTCCAATCTGAATTTGTCTAGTTTCAATTTCCAGTCTTCTCTGCTAGACTGAAGAGCCTATTATTAGATATTTGTTCCCCACGTAGGTACTTACAGACTGTAATTAAGTCACCCCTTAACCTTCTCTTTGTTAAACTAAATAGATGGATTTCTTTGAGTCTATCACTATGCGGCATGTTTTCTAGTCCTTTAATCATTCTCGTGGCTCTTCTCTGAACCCTCTCCCATTTATCAACATACTTCTAGAATTGTGGACATTGGATCTGGACTCCGTATTCCAGCAGTGGTCACATCAGTGCCAAATATAGAGAGCAGAACATACGAAAATAACCTCTTTATTCCTACTCAAGATTCCCCTCTTTAGCTCTATTCATGAGCTCATTTGGCTGCAGCATCACACTGGGAGCTCATGTTCAGTTGATTATCCACCGCAACCCCCAAATCTTTTTCAAGTCATTCTGTAAGAATGGCCTACGTTCTTTGTTCCCAGATGCTATATTTACATTTAGCCGTATTAAAACTCATATTGTTCGCTTATGCCCTGCCAGATTGCTTCGAATCAGTGACCTGTCCTCTTCATTATTTGCCACTTCCCCCATTTCTCGCAATAGATGCAAACTTTTACAATGATGATTTTATGTTTTCTTCCAGGTCATTGATAAAAATGTTAAATAGCACAGGTCCCAGAACTGATCCCTGAGGGACCCCACTGGAAACACACCTGCTTGATGATGATTTGCCATTTACAATCACATTTTGAGACCTATCACTTAGCCAGTTTTTAATCCATTTAGTGTGTGCCGCTTTAATTTTATATTGTTCTAGTTTTTAATCAAAACGTTGTACGATAGCAAGTCCAAGCAGAAGTCTAAGTATGTCATGGCAAGACTATTATTTTTATCAACCAAACTCATAATCTCATCAAAAAAAGATACCAAGTTAGTTGACAGGATCAGTTTTCCATAAACTCATGTTGATTTGCATTAATTACATTGCCCTCCATTAGTTCTTAAATTAATCGAGTCCTCTAATAGCCACTCCATTTTCTAGCCCAGGTTTGATGTCAGGCTGACAGGCTTATAATTACCCAGGTCATCCCATTTACTCTTTTTAAAAATTGGCACATCTGCTTTGTTCCAGTCTTCTGGAACTTCTCCAGTGCTCCAAGACTTATCCAAAATCAGCATTAACAGTCCAGTCAGCTCCTCAGACAGCTCTTGTAAAACTCCTGGACCTGTTGATATTAAAATGTCTAACTTTAATAGCTGCTGTGTAACATCCTCCTAGGATACTAGTGGAAAGAAAAGAGTGTTATCACCATATGACACTATGGCATCTGATCCTTCCCGAAATCCAGAACAGAAATCTTTATGGAACACATCTGCCTTTTCTTTATTATTACTGGTAATTCTACCATTTCCAACTAGTAAAGGACCAGTACCATTGTCAGGATTCTGTTTATTCCTGCATGTCTGTATCATTAAGTGCGTGAGACTTTGCATAATTATTGCTCCAAAACATACTTTTAATCTGATCAAACGCATTTTAGTAGCTCTTGATTGCTTATGGGGCATTAGGTAACAAAAAAGGAATGTGTCTTATCTACAGGATGGGTGGTCACCCTGCTTGGAAGCCAGTGGGCATTGACAGTGATGTTCATGAATTGCCTGTGTAAGCCTCTGTGCATGTACGCAGTATTACCAACCCCTTGAGTTCAAAACCCAAGAATCAGGCCTCATAAAACACACGGGACTTGCTTTAAAACCATGGGATTTTTTAAAAATTATAACTGTGGGGTTCTCTTTATTTGCCGTGGTGTTTGAACCGTCAGGGTGCAGGAGTCATGTTTTCAAGCTTTTCTCCACCATCAGGCAGGAAGGCTGGAAATTGTGTTTCCAAAGTACTCAACTGACCCCAGCAAATAGGGCTTTAAATAAAACAACTATCATGACACCCGTGATAGAAAGCGCAAGAGTTGGTTACACACTTGGAAGTGTGTGTGCACGTGTGTGTGTGTTCACACACCTGGAAGCTTGCAGTGCATACGCCGCAGGTTCCCTGCCCGGCAGAGGGCGCTGTGGAGCGGACCCCCGCTGCGCACAGAATTCAAGCTGTGCAGAGGCCCGCAGAGGAACAAAGGGAGCAGGATCCATTCCTGAGCTCTTTGTGCAGCTGCTGCTGCTGCTCCAGTCCCTCGGAGAAGGCCCTGCGAGGGCTGCAGGTCTCAGCGCCACCCAGCCGGGGGCGGGGGCTGCATTTGACACCTGCAAAACCAGCAGCAGCAGCCAGGAGCTCGGGAGCCGCCGGGCCCCCCCTCGCCCGTGCCCCGGCCCCGCTCTCCGTTGCATTGCAATGAGCAAGGTCGACCGGCTTTTGCAGCCGCCTGGCTGAGGCGGAGCGCGTGACGCTGCGGCGCGAGCTGCCGCCCGGGAGAACCAGCGATGCGCCGGGGCCGCCACCTGCCGGCAGACACCGGCCCGGCAGCTCCGGGGTGGGGAAGTGGGAGGCCCGCGGGGAGCAGCCGGGCCACGTGGCTCCGTCCTGCTGCGGGGGAGAGCCCGGCCGGCAGCGCGCGCCTGGGTTGCTGGGCTGCTGCAAGGTGTATGCCCGGCCTGGCTCCCTGCCCGGCTCCATGCCCTGCTCCGTGCCCTGCCTGGCTCCGTGCCCTGCTCCGTGCCCGGCCTGGCTCCCTGCCCGGCTCCCTGCCCTGCTCCGTGCCCGGCCTGGCTCCGTGCCCTGCTCCGTGCCCGGCCTGGCTCCCTGCCCTGCTCCGTGCCCGGCTCCCTGCTCTGCCCCGCCCTGGCTCCGTGCCCTGCCCCGCCTTGCCTGGCTCCCTGCCCGGCTCCGTGCCCTGCTCCGTGCCCGCCCTGGCTCCGTGCTCTGCCCCGCCCTGGCTCCGTGCCCTGCTCCGTGCCCGCCCTGGCTCCCTGCCCTGCCCCGCCCGGCCTGGCTCCCTGCCCGGCTCCCTGCCCTGCTCCGTGCCCTGCCTGGCTCCGTGCCCTGCTCCGTGCCCGGCCTGGCTCCGTGCCCAGCTCCGTGCCCGCCCTGGCTGCCTGCCCCGCCCTGCCTGGCTCCGTGCCCTGCTCCGTGCCCGGCCTGGCTCCCTGCCCGGCACCCTACCCTGCTCCGTGCCCACCCTGGCTCCGTGCCCGGCTCCATGCCCTGCTCCCTGCCCGGCCTGGCTCCCTGCCCGGCACCCTACCCTGCTCCGTGCCCACCCTGGCTCCGTGCCCGGCTCCGTGCCCGGCCTGGCTCCCTGCCCGGCTCCCTGCCCTGCTCCGTGCCCGCCCTGGCTCCGTGCCCGGCTCCCTGCCCTGGTCCGTGCCCGCCCTGGCTCCCTGCCCGGCTCCGTGCCCGCCCTGGCTCCCTGCCCGGCTCCCTGCCCTGCTCCGTGCCCTGCCCAGCCCGGCTCCCTGCCCTGCTCCGTGCCCTGCTCCGTGCCCGGCCTGGCTCCGTGCCCTGCCCCGCCCTGCCTGGCTCCGTGCCCAGTTCCGTGCCCGGCCTGGCTCCCTGCCCTGCTCCGTGCCCAGCGTGACTCCCTGCGCCGCCCTGCCTGGCTCCGTGCCCGGCCTGGCTCCGTGCCCTGCTCTGTGCCCTGCCTAGCCCGGCTCCGTGCCCGCCCTGGCTCCCTGCCCTGCCCCGCCCTGCCTGGCTCCGTGCCCGGCCTGGCTCCCTGCCCTGCTCCGTGCCCAGCGTGACTCCCTGCGCCGCCCTGCCTGGCTCCGTGCCCAGCCTGGCTCCGTGCCCTGCTCTGTGCCCTGCCCAGCCCGGCTCCGTGCCCTGCTCCGTGCCCGCCCTGACTCCCTGCCCTGCCCCGCCCTGCCTGGCTCCGTGCCCTGCTCCATGCCCAGCCTGGCTCCCTGCCCGGCTCCGTGCCCTGCTCCATGCCCTGCTCTGTGCCCTGCCCAGCCCGGCTCCCTGCCCGGCTCCGTGCCCAGCCCGGCTCCGTGCCCACCCTGGCTCCCTACCCTGCCCCGTCCTGCCTGGCTCCGTGCCCGGCCAGGCTCCCTGCCCTGCCCGGCTCCGTGCCCTGCTCCGTGCCCGCCCTGGCTCCCTGCACTGCCCCGCCCTGCCTGGCTCCCTGCCCGGCTCCGTGCCCTGCCCAGCCCGGCTCCGTGCCCGCCCTGGCTCCCTGCCCTGCCCCGCCCTGCCTGGCTCCGTGCCCGGCTCCCTGCCCGGCTCCCTGCCCTGCTCCATGCCCGCCCTGGCTCCCCGCCCTGCCTGGCTCCGTGCCCGGCTCCCTGCCCTGCTCTGTGCCCTGCCCAGCCCGGCTCCGTGCCCAGCCCGGCTCCCTGCCCTGCTCCCTGCCCAGCCCGGCTCCGTGCCCTGCTCCGTGCCCTGCCCAGCCCGGCTCCGTGCCCGGCTCCGTGCCCAGCCCGGCTCCGTGCCCGGCGCCCTGCCCTGCTCCCTGCCCAGCCCGGCGCCCTGCCCGGCTCCGTGCCCTGCTCCGTGCCCAGCCCGGCTCCGTGCCCTGCTCAGCCCGGCTCCCTGCCCAGCCCTGCTCCGTGCCCAGCCCGGCTCCCTGCCCGGCTCCCTGCCCAGCCCGACTCCCTGCCCTGCTCCGTGCCCTGCCCAGCCCGGCTCCCTGCCCTGCTCCGTGCCCGGCCCTGCTCTGTGCCCTGCTCCGTGCCCTGCTCCTTGCCCAGCCCGGCTCCGTGCCCGGCTCCCTGCCCTGCTCTGGGCCCAGCCCAGGCCGGCTCCTTGCCCTACCCCCTGCCCTGCTGCGTGCCCTGCCTGGCCCCGTGCCCAGCCCTGCTGGCTTCATGTCCTGCCTGGCCACGGACCCTGGCCTGCTCTGTGCCCTGCCTGGCCCTGCTGGGTCTGTACACAGACTGGCTCCCTCCTGCTGGCTCCATGCCTAGCCCTGCTCCGTGCCCTGCCTGGCCCCTGGGACCTGCCGGGTCACAGCACTGCTGGGTCTGTGCCCTGCCTGGCCCCTGCTGCTGGCCCCGTGCCCAGCCCTGCTCTGGGCCCTGCTTGACCTAGATATGCTGGCTCTGTGCACTCTGGCTCTGTACCCAGCCCGGCTCCGTGTCATGCCTGGCCACGGCCCTGCTGGGTTCATGTGCCCCGCCTGGCTCTAGTCCCAGCCCTGCTCCGTGCTGGTTGCTTGCCCTGCCCAGCCATGGCTCTGCTGGTTCCGTACTCAGGCTAGCCCATGCTGCTGGGTATGTGCCCTGCCAACTCCGTGCCCTTGCTGGCCATGCTTAGGCTGGCTTTAAGTGGCTCCTGCTGCGGCATCTCTTCCCGGCCCGGGCTCTACTAGGTCCCTATCTTAGCTGGCCCCTGCTGCTGCTGGAGGGACAGCTCTGAGCTCAATTTCCACCTCAAGCCCTGGTGGGGGAAGGGTTCTGCACTCATAGTTCTACATCGCTTGAGCTAGGGGCAGTTGACACTTGCCCCCAGTCGGCCACGGAGGTTTTACCTTGGTGAAACATTTAAAATAGATTGTTTTAGGGGTCTGTGCAAGGGCCATGAGGGCTGTGTT